>NC_137469.1:1182056-2382056 GCF_964235325.1 Thermobia domestica
ATATGGCTCCTTAAATCTCTGGAAGTCGGCCATCTTTTGGCCAATATCTCGGAAACGGTAAGAGTGACGCGAAAAATTTAATCACTTTCTTAGATAGTTTTTGATGCTTTATCAAATGTAGGGTTCAAAATTGAAAAAAAAAAATCGCAAATAACAGACATACACACAGACATAGAGATTTCAGTAACGAACATTTTCAGTTCGTTGAAAATACGATGCAGTTAATGTTAAACAATAATTTTATATATTTCATGAGGCTAAGTGCCATTGTTATTGTTTAACACTTATTCTGAACATAACCGGATTCCCGTGTTATGTTTCTGTTTAATATAATAGAGATTTTATGACAATATATTTCTAGTAATGCGCCTTAAGGTTAGTGTAAAGGGACAAGTTTTGCCAATAGATGTCATTACAGTCTTCGTATCTTTTCCATGTATTTTTTGCCTTTCACGAAAATTTACAATTTCTTTTACAAATTTCAACCTAGAGACTTCAAATTTTTAGAGAAGGAACTTCATAACTTATTAAAGGGAACAATCTGTGCCGATTTTTTATTTAGAATTTTATTCATTGTTGAAACAGTTCCATTGTTAAAGGTTTGGATATCCATTTCAACAATCAAGCCATTTCAACAATGAAGAAAATTCTAAATAAAAAATCGGTACGGATTATTCCCTTCGATAGATTATAAACTTACTTTTTTAAAAATTTGAAGTCTGTAGGTTGAAATTTGTAACAGAAATCGTGAATTTTCGTGAAAGGTAAAAAATACATGGAAGAGATACGAAGATTGTACTGCCATCTATCGACAAAGCTTGTACTTTAAACTAACCTTAAACTTTCATTACGTGAGACGAAATGATGATCTTAAATATCTGATAGAATGTATGCATTGGAAGGGAAAAATAGGTCTAATAACAATATAAAAAATATCCCAGAAATAGTTGGAGAGAAGATAAAGATACAAATCTTCAATTAACAAAATGCAAATGCTGTTTCTAATTGGTCGAATGCTGTAGATAATAATCGTCAGTCGTAAATCAATGTTCTACAAGATGGAGTATAAAGATTACTCAATGATGGAGGAAGCTAATTTCGTCAAGATTCCTTCTGCTCTTCGCTTTAGAACTAAGCGCCACAGAAAGAGTCTTTGGAGTGAACCCCCCGAGAGGCAACACTGCTTCAGGGCTAGAGAAGAGAGGGAAGGGAGATCCTCTAAAATCGATAGCTGCACCACAGCACACGACAACCCTCTTCTTGTGGCATTGCATTCAGTTTCCATTCCACGTCAACGTTATCTCAGGCTCTGTTTCCGGCTGATGCTGGAGAGAGAGAGAGAGAGAGAGAGAGAGAGAGAAAGAGGGTTCCACTTGATTCATCTCCTTGCATTCCATCCACCCAACCACATCGCAGGATTTAGCCAGCTTACACACACAAATCATAGAAACTGAACTAGTACATGTTGTTGTGTTAGGCAACACAATCCTTTGATCTCATGAATTTTATTATTATTATTCCACGAACAACGTATAATCAAAATTAGATTTTCGGTTTATTTTAGTTTATTTACTTGAGGCTTTTTACTGGTGAATTTCATCAGTATTATCAATGATCTGAATTTCCGACACCATAGAAACTCGGGAATGCTTCTATCGGACGAGCAGTGGTAAACACTTAACTCTATGGCTTATGGAACCCGGAGGTTCAATACCGCGTTCATAAAAGCTCTCCATTGACTTCTGACCTTAGCCAACTAGATCCACTTTCTTCTTTGTGTTCCTATCTCTGTAAGATCCATCTTAATATTGTCTTCCCATCTGCGCCTAAGTCTTCCTAATGATCGCTTTTTTTTTTTTTTTTTTTTTTGATTGATTGAATTTCTTGTCAAAACTTTGAAAGCGTTCCTACTTTCTCCAATTCAACCTACATGATCTGCCTACCCGAGCTTCCTAGACTTGATGACCCTAAAAATGCTTGTTAAATCGTATAAATTATGCAGCTCCTCGTTATGAAGTTATCGCCATTCTCCATTCCCATTCCCCTTGAGTCCGAATATTCGTTTCAGGATTTTATTCTCAACTACTTTCAGTCTGTTCTCTAAAAGTAAACACCATAATTCGCAACCATACACCACAATAGGCATGATTATAGTCTTATATATTTTAAGCTTCAAATTCCCCGACAGAATTCGCGACGACAAATGAGTCTGAACTGAATAATAACACAGATACAAGTGAATTAGATCAAACTCATCTTCTTTTGATAATCTGCCTAATTCTTATACAAAGAAGTGTTGAATCACAATAAGTGGAAGATCATTGAGAGCGTTTAAAATTTTTGCATTTACACTGCATTAGCAGCAACGGCTTTCTGAGATGACAAGACCATCTTCTTAGCTCGTCTAAGATTTCTAATTGCTTGCACAGTTCCGTCGTGGCTATTTGCTTAGCGTTAACACCTTGACCACAGGAGACCTATGCTCCTGATGGAAGCTCATGCAGTTTGGATCCAATGTTAAATTGTAGGTCCACGTGTCATATTGCCTCGGTGTTGAAACGGACGCCAAACTCCAACCACCACATGGAATTTGTTGGACAGATATAGCACTACACGTTTCCTTTTGGGTACCATGAACGCGCGACAATCACTTTTTTATGCTTCAAAATTTCAAATACGAATTTAGAATTCCACACATTGTTGGCGTGGAACCAACTGTCTTAGTAATAACGACAATGTAAAAGAAATAAGTAAAACAAAACTGTCGTCGGCTGGATTAGTGAGACTGTACTGTGGTCGTTACTCATAGTAATGCTCGGTCTACACCCATTCACCCCACTTGTGCCCAATGGAAGTAGCGAAAGAAAGAACCAACCACCCAACACTGGCACTGCACTCAGACAAGACACATTGGCGAGGATACGGAATACAGTCTAAACATCAAGATAACAAATTAAAGAACATTCATGATTGGGTATTGGTTTAGCATTTAACGTCTCTTTTCAGAATTATACGAAACATGAACCTGAGCTCCTTTGTGGCTAAGTAGTTAGCGCACGCGCCTTCGGCATGGGAGATCAGGGTTCGGTTTCCGGAGGGAACTCATGTGGTTCGGATTCCACGTTAATCAGTCGGTCCACATCTCATATAGCTTCGCTACTGAAAGGGACATTAAACTCCAAATCAAATCAAATCAAACATGAACCTAACGTTCACTCGAAGCTCATGAGCTCCCACTTCGTGACAACGTGGCTGAACACGGAAGAATAGGAATCCCTTGGAGATAAGGAGGAAATTCCTGGGTAGGAGGGAATCTTCATACTCATCCCACGATGCTACAAGTGCCTCAGCCGATATGTGGAGACTATGTCGAAAAATAACCTAATGTATGTATTTTATCTGCTCGCTGTTTTTGTTGTAAATAATATACAGGGTGTCCCAAAAGTAGGTATACACCCCTGAATTGATCAAGTATAACATTCTAGCTTACAGGTTTATTTGTTTCGGCTGTTCCGAGCTTAAGACGTAAGTACAAAGACATTAAGAACAAATAATAAAGAAACTAAGTCTACCTGATGGATAACAATAAGAAATAATATAAAAAAAGCAATTAGTTGAACAGTACGGGACTGTATATCTACTTTTGGGCCACCCTGTATACACGTTTCACTGCAGGCTTTGTGACCTTACTTTTTCGTAACTTCTCGTATAAATATCTCTCCCATCTTAAATAACTCTTGGAGGCGCGGTGGCTCAGTGGTAGAGCGTTCACCTCCGGTGCTTGGGGTCCCTGGTTCGATCCCAGCTCGCGCCATGTGGTTATGGTGGACAAACACCGTACTCGTGGGTTTTCTCGGGGTTCTCCCGTTTCCTCCCACTTTATTCATTCTACCATTTCACTCATCTCTCATCATCACCGTCTCCTTTAGCCTAACCGGCATAACCGTGGGATGTAAAACTTAAAGATTTCATTTCATTTTAAAAAAAATAATAACTCTTAATGATGTTATGAGCAACACTGAAATGCGAAACTGCTAAATTTTCATTACATGGCATAAGATTCCGCAGCTTCTACAATGCTGTAAAAGAGACGAGCTAGAAAACGATGAAAAAGAAATTCTTGCTGCCTGAGATTACTGAATTTCTCCTGAAAACTTTTCTGGATGAAAATTAAAGGCGTTTGTATAATTAGGAGACGAGTGGAAAGTATCACGGCTTCTTCTCTACTAAAGCAACCATAACGAACGCTCGTATCAAGTGGAATTCTGCGGCCTCTGACGAAGACCTTCTCCGATCCTTCCCCTCCCTTTCGCCAACATGCAAATAGAGTCAGAAATCTTGTTAAATATTCGAAAGTAATCCTCATTCATTACCAGCAAAGTCTGATGGATGAACATGCAACCATGATTAAGGAGAAAAAGAAAAAGTGCAAACTCACACAGTGGAGCCTCCAGTCTTAATAATAAATCCTGAGAACAACGGAAGGGAAAAGACAGATGCATCATGGGAAAAGCAGAAGAGAGGAAGTAACCAAAGAAATTATAAGCACAACACAACACTTATCGTTACTAAAATTCAATGAAGTGCGATCTTTTACTTTATTTTCAACGGCTATAGATAAACAAGAGGTGCCAATGTTTTCCCTCTAATTATACAGATTTAGAACGAACATAAAGTTGCAACAGTGGCACCAATTACAAAAGTCTGATAAATTATATTCCGCTTGATATCAATCGACAGTAACACTGGTGTAGTTAGTCTATATACGTATAGAATATAGAATAACTACACGTAGCGAGACTGTGGTAGTACTTATGGCGCCGTTGCGACTAGGGATGGCCAGAACCGGTTCCTGGTGGAACCGGTTTTCGGGTCTAAACGGATCCGGTTCTAGAAGATCCGAACCGGTTTTTCGGATCCAGGTCTGAAACGGTTCCTAAGATCCGGTTCTGAAAACCGGATCTCAGAGAACCGGTTCTTCGCGGAACCGGAACTTTGTGTCCATCTCTAGTTGCGACAACGTAAGAACTACGAGCGTAATCGACGGCGACACCGGGAATGCTTATTCTATCCTACAATAAATGTAACCATCGTGTGTGGGAGGGGGTTATTCCGTTTCCTCCCACTTTCTTCATTCCTCTGTTTCTTTTATACTCCTTATCAGCGTCTCCTTTAGCCTACATGGTATAGTCGTGGGGCGTAGAATTGCACGTATATCAATTAGAAGTAGCTGTATATCTTCTATTCTTCGTGAAATGTAACGTTTGTTATATAAATTTGAATCGTAACACGAGGGAGGATCAGAAATTAAAGTTACAAGGTCGATATTTCTGAAGATTCGTCTGTTATAGAGGAATGAGGAGTGGGTGGTAATTTTAATATATGGAGTTGGCAACTCCATAGAGTTTCAACTACCTGCCACCCACAGCGCTAGTAGTAGGTAAACACAAATGGTAACTCATTTGGAAAACTGGTCTCGCAAAGAACTCCGTTCAGTTATTCGATTTCTGTGGACGAAACATGTACCCGCGGCTGAAATTCACCGATATTGTGAGACCTTGACACGATTGCGCGAAGCAATCGGTTGAAAATGGCCAGGACTTCTCACCGAGAGCGTCATCTTCCTTGACGACAATGCCCGCCCGCATACAGTTCAGAAGACCATCATGCTGTTGAAGCAGTTTCACTAGAACATCATCGACCACCCCGGAAGCGACTTTCACCTGTTCCCGCACTTGAAGGAGCACATAGGAGGACGTCGGTTCGCTTCAGACGAGGAGGTGAAACAACAATTCACATACAGGATTTCTTTTTTTTTTTTTTTTTTACCAGGAGGGAATCTTCAAACCCATCCACGATGCGACCACTGCCTGAACCGATATGGAGTCCATGTCGAAAAATAACCTAATGTATGTACTATCTGTTGGCTATATTCGTTATATGAAATAATACGTATATACACGTTTCACTACAGGCACTGCAACCTTACTTTTTGATCATTCCTCGTACTAAACAGCAAACATCTTAGTCTATGCATCACGCTAATCCTATTAATAGATATAACTTGTCTACCTGACGCTAATAGATGTCGTTAACCGCGCTATCTGGTATTAAACTGTGCAGGCGCTTTTTTTTTTTTTTTTTTTTTTTTAAGCACGGGTCAATTAAATAGAACTCAAGTGAAAGAAATCATAGAAATTCAAGTTCATTTGAAGGCAAACAATAAATAAATAAATGGGCTCAAAAAGAAAGACGGCGTAACCACTCAACAACATTAAAAGCAACGTCAAAAAAGAAAGAAGGGGAGAAAAGAAAAGAAAAAGAAAGATGATAAGAACGTAAGCAACAAATATTTTCACATTAAATGGTTAACTGGCATGCCTACCTTCTTACTCGTATTAACGGTTCCTGTGCGTCACACTTCACTCATCATATTTAGTTTATCATTAATCAGAATAAAATGAATGTGCAAAAGAATTGCTGGTATTTAGTTTAATAAATGCATTGTTAATATTACAAAAGGAGCCCTTCAAATTGTATGATTACAATAAATGTTCTTTTCTTTCTCTTTGTAAAAGAAGTTTAAATATATAATATACATAAGAATTCCATTAAATTTTGTTTCTAAGTTTCAGGAATATTCCACGAGAGAGCATTACTTGAATTATATTGTCACAAGTTGTCCAAGATTCAATACCAGTTAAAATCTTACAACTCCATATGGAAGTTGATTTAATATACCCATGACGTTTCCATTAGAACAGCTGTTTTAACGTATTTGTTGTTTATATTTGAACTATTCTGTCTTTATTTTTGCTTCAAGGAGCTTCATGGACCTAAGGTGCATACTGAGTTCGATTCCCGGCAAGGAAGTACTGAAATTTGCACGTATTATGTTTGTCCTGATTTCGTCTTATAAGTCCACATTTCATATAACCTCAGCAATAAACTTCAACCCAAAAACGGATTGATATATGTAATGAAAAATCCAAAAGCTTCTAATCCATATTAAATGTATCTGTCATTCCTCCTCCCTAGTAACACAAGATCTACATATGAAATGGCAGTCACAACCATACGTGTTCATTTTACTCCGACCTCACTTAACCTGGCCCTCACAGTGGCAGCTGGCCTTCGCCCTCACAGTGGAAGTTGGTCCTCGCCCTCACAAAGGGAGCTGTTCATCGCTGTCGCTCACCCTCGCCCTTGTCTTGGGAATTTGTACCCCCCTTCCTTCGCGCACCCTGGCCCACGCGAGGATGAACATCTTTGGTCACAACCCTTGAAAACTTTTCTCCAATTTATGCCTAAGAGCAGCGGTGGCTAAGCGGTAGACCATTCATCTCTTGTGCATGGGGTCCATGGTTCGATCCGGGCCCGCATCAAGTGGTCTTTGCGGTGGACATACACTGTGTGTGGGGGTTTTCATGGGGCTTTACCTTTTCCTCCCACTTTCTTCATTCCACCATTTCATTCATTACTCATCATCACCATCTCCTTTCGCCTAACCGGCATAATCGTGGGACGTAAAACCGAAAGATTTTGTTTTATTTTTTCACTTTATGTCATTTTCAGGTCTCTGTAATAACTGTTGTTGTTTTCTTTTCTTTTCTCTCAAATCTCCTTTCCGCTCTCTCAACTGATTTTTTGGGCACTGCCTCCGTGGGTAAACTGGTGTTGCCTATCGAACTGGAGAAGTTTTTCGTCTCGTTTTGTTTTCGACACGAGACAAGAAATCGATTAAATATAACGAATGGGATTAAACGAAAACAGCCACAGAAAACTCATGGATACGACAGTATTCACTACAGATTCAAACATACGAGAACTCTTCACATCTGTGGTGAATGCTGTATCACTGATCAAAGAGGCTCAAGCTTGCGCTCGATAATTCAGCAGAAGCGTGAATTCTATTGAAAGTACAAAGCCTGAGACAGTGAAATTAGTGAGTGCGTGTCTGGGCCCCAATGAGATTAGTAAGCCCCATTAATAGTGGAAAGCCTAGAAGTCAGTGAAAACCCATGTCCACAACGAAGTCAATGGGAGCGAACGCCACTGAGGGTAATGAATCTGAGGCCAAGTAAAACCGAGCCAGAACGAGCTTAAGAGTCTTCATCCCGGCGAAATTAAAATACCGCTAATTTTACAGTAATTATGTAATGTCTTCAAATAGATAAAAGATAATTGAACTAGGGAACAAGAGCGCCCTAGACAATATTATTTTGCGTGAGGTACCGTTATCACAAGTCACCTAGTGACTTTCGTTTTTCAGCTGTTTAAAAACGCGAAAATAAATGCCGATTTTCAAAATGGCCCGAAATCGAAAGCAGATAAGTGAGTCGTGATAACGGTATCTCATGTAAAATGATATTGTCTAGGGTGCTCTTGTTCCACATTTCGATTATCTTTTATCTATTTGAAGATATCACATAATTACTGTAAAATTAGCGGTATTTTAATTTCGCCGGGATGAAGACTCTTAAGGAGTACAAATCTAACTGAAAGCCGTAAGCCCCGATGAAATTTGTCATGGAAGTTGGTCATATTTGTCAATGAGCCACATTCATCTATAAGGAATTTACACTGTTTCGAGGGCGTAACAGACTGACAATTACCATGCCCAGACTCTCATTTAGGTATACTTTACGCCCCTGGGCCCAACAAACTGTGCGTCTCCCCTTATTTGTTTGTTCGCTCTGTCACGTGTAAGCAAAAGAAAAAAATGTTCTTCTCTAAGATATAAAACAAACGCAAAAATAACTGAAACTATTAAACGTTCCGCTACATAAAATACAACCTAATTATCTGTAATTAAAATTAAATTTCTAAGTGCAGTTGATAATTCAAGAATACTTGCAATTAATTACATTAGGAAAACAAGCTCCATACTTTGATACTGGCAAAGACACTAATTTCAGTAGAACCCCTCTAATCCGTCACCTTTAGGCATTGGGGTATGGTCAGAATGCAAAAAAATGTCGGATTATCAGAAAATACAGAAAAATACGGATTTACACTGAAATCAACAATCTCTGAACTTAAAAATGATTGTATTGTTCTCTACAGTAAAAACAAACGAACACTAAGCACTAAAAACTGCAGAAAACACTCACAACGAAATAAATTATACAAGAGATGAAGAGCACTAAAGCGGATATGCGGTAACAGCAAGTAAACGACAATGGGCACCGTGAATCACCGACGAGTCGGGACAAGTTCAGCTCGAGCACAGTCGGATCAACCGGAGTGGCGGAGCAGCCGAGGGCGGACTAGAGAGGTTCTACTGTACTTTTCAAAATTCAGTTTCACAGCCAAATGTGCACCCCTTAAAATTTGCCACACTGACCTGGGTCCATGCGGCCCGTGCATAAATATGGTCCTGAGAATATCTGAATATACCTGTTTGACTTACTCGAAATACTTTTCTCAAGACGCCGTTTACGAAAATCATTAGTATATAACCTTCCTTTCGTATGCTTGAAGATTTTTCACTTATATGTAGCTCAGACAATTTTAGTCGAGGTGATAACAGTAACTGCTGAAAGAGGTTCAATCATTCCAAAATCGGGACGCTGGGCAACCGCGGGCGACATCTTTGGTTGGAGGTCAAATAGAGGTCAAAATTTTAGGAGAACACTGTACCACAATCGGGTCAATCATCTTTCTTTTTTCCTTTTCTCGTCCTTCGTTCATTAGTTGGAACAGTTAAGAGGCCATCAAGTGACGAGGAGAGAGAACCTTCTCCATTTGCGTCTTCCTCGTTAGCAGATAAAAAAAGATGGATAATTATCCATTGAGACGGAGATGCCACTGACTTTTTTTGTGGTTACGTCAGAATTGCAGCAATTGGTGGTAGTCGTTGATGGAAGATATTTTTCCCCGTTTCCTCACAAGGACAATGAAAGTCAGCTGCAATGTACTCTTTAGGCTGCACGCACGGGACCAAGACTCAACGTCTCCCCAATTTCTCACAGAATACGATGACTTTCGCAGAAGCAAAAGGGCAAACGAAGAGAACAGAAACAATTAGTAGACGTCTTGAGTGCATCAGGGACCACTTCCTGTTCAAGAGATTACAACGTTATCAAAGTTCCTTGTTACTAAATGTCAACTCTAAAGAGTTCTATGCTACAGCCATCTTCCACAACATTTCAACTAGATAATAATGTAGTCTCCAAGACACGCTACAAATAAACAATTGCTACAGTTACAATTACCGCGGAGTTAAAATGAAGCGTACAGTCACCCTTGCATTTTGCCTTACACTTAACACAACGTTAAGAGTCTTCATTCCGGCGAAATTAAAATACCGCTAATTTTACAGTAATTATGTGATATCTTCAAATAGATAAAAGATAATTGAAATATGGAACAAGAGCGCCCTAGACAATATTATTTTGCATGAGGTACCGTTATCACAAGTCACCCAGTGGCTTTCCGTTTTCAGCTGTTTAGAAACGCGAAAATAAATGCCGATTTTCAAAATGGCTCGAAATCGAAAGCAGATAAGTGAGTCGTGATAACGGTTTTTCATGTAAAATAATATTGTCTAGGGCGCTCTTGTTCCATATTTCGATTATCTTTTATCTATTTCAAGATATCACATAATTACTGTAAAATTAGCGGTATTTTAATTTCGCCGGAATAAGGACTCTTAAGTTGATTGATTGGAGTTCATTTCAGTACTGAGACTGTATAGGACGGGACCTACAGACAGTAATGTTATTCTATTTTTTAACAACCGGTTATATATATATATATATATATATATATATATATATATATATATATATATATATATACAGAGGCGTATTTAGGGGGAGGGCTATCGGGCTCAAACCCCTCCCGAAATAAATTTGATGGTTTTTCGCATTCCACGTAGGGCTACAACAATAATCCTTTCCATAATTTCTAAGAATTTTATTAACTTTCCATTTTCTTATGTTCTATGTTCACAAATAGACTTAATACTGTATTTGTCAAATTTCATTCCATGTAAGAACTATGTTGTTTTTTCTATCTTTCGTCCATTCTACTTTTCTTTTTCTTGGTTGTTACTTTCTTTCGTTTCTCCTATCATAGTTTTGACCGTTGTTGGTTGTGATTTGAGTCGACCGTCGTCAGCAACACCAAAATTAAGAGGAGCTGATAAGCGAAACTAATGTTCCACACAAACTTGTACGTATATCAACATAACGGGACTTTATTTATTATAGCAAAGGAATATTTACATCATTTAGTTATAAAGAAAGGTAAATGTTTGAATTAAAGACAATCAAGAAGGGGAGGATAAATAGCCAGGAAAATTAGGTAGGCCAAGAGGATGCTTCCTTTTTCTTCTACGAATAGAATAAAAGGTTAGATTCACTGCAAAATTTTTATATGTATCATATCACATAAGATTCACAAGTCTACAATTCTTGCCATTAAAACTGAAATCAGTATATTTCAGCTTCAACTTGTCTCAACATTTTCTTTCAGGTAAAAACTAACACAGATAAAACTGAATATTTCCATTTTTTTTCTAAATTGAAATAAGTTAAGTTGAAATGAAATTATAAATATTCAACGTATGTTTGTAGGAGCGTCATTTCGCATTTGCGTGGGAGGTAAGATCCTCCACCGACAAACGAGTTTCACGTTTTTTCCTAGTACAGAATTAGTAGACAATTGATTAAAATATTAATTCTCAAACTCAGGTGGGCAATTCTCCCCCTTCCTCCCCGTATTGTGTACAGCCCTCCCCGAAACAAAATCCTAAATACGCCGCTGTATATATATATATATATATATATATATATATATATATATATAAGAGAGAGAGAGAGTAGATGGATAGGTAGGTAGATAAATAGATTATTTAACTGTTTTAGAAAACAAATCATACAAAGTAGACAAAAGCAAATTTTTTACTGGATACCATAAATGACAAGTAGGGACCTACATAGCATGCTAACACAAGATGATGTAACGAAATTAGGTAGCACTGCGAATATCTTGGAAACGAATTGTCCAAGAGAGATGGCTGTCAAAAAGTATTGGCAAGACTTTAATCCAGCAATGGATCGACAATTGTTTATACTGCTATGTGCCCGTTCCAAATATAAATAACCCTCACCACTACACTCATGTGATCCCAGTTCTCATTCATGATATCTGAGTGTTTGAGATTAAGAAATAAATGCTTATACCTTGTCCTGACTGTGAGACTTCATATGTTTAACCCTGTAGCTCTAAGAATTTCTAAAAACAAAGATACTTAATCTAAAACTTACTGTTCCTGAGTAAAATTTACTGTTATGGTCTGAGTATAACAAAACGATCCTGCGAACTCGAAATATTTTAAGAACCGGTTGTAGTGAACCGACTGAAAAGCACCACTGCCTACGCAGAATGACCACGCAGTAGCGTTATGTCAAGTTTTGTTTGGGAGAGAGGCTGATTGCATTATATTACAGTGCTGCCAAAATGTCTTGAGCCGTGGCAAATATGCGAACTAAAGCTCACACCCACGGTTGAGCCAATAAGGGTTCAGCTGTTACTAAGCGAGAGAGCCTTAGCCAAAGGGAGTGGAATTCCCTCAGCCGATAGCAGCGCTCGGAACGGAAGACTAGGTGTCAAGTCAATGTAGTATATCTATAACTATTATAACTCAGTGGGAGGAGAAGTGCCCCCTGGTACCGCTAAATGCTGGATGTAAAACTAAAATATTTCGTTTCGTAATGAATACAGCGAGTTTTGTTTGACATTATCAAAGTATGGTAGACTCCCGAACTTTATGATCCAATATCGAAACCAGAGGTGGTGGCACATTTTTCATTTCCGGTTTCAATAGATGAATAAGGGCGGAGATGAAACCTACTCACGGGGTGCTGAACCCATGGAACTATTACTATCATCGTTTTTGTTATGACACCTGTCGACAGCCAGGAATAAATACACAGAGAAAAATCCGTTCTCCGGACAGCGGTATATTGCACAGCGGGGGACACTTCTAAATGGTACAGCCATATGGAGATTTACGGCTAAGGTGTACCATTTAGAAGTGTCCCTCGCTGTACAAATATACGGAATCCTCTTGCTTACTATAGAAATCAGTACGGAGCATACGTTATCCGTATGCTACATATGCATTGCCCTTAGATGTTACATCATTCCGTTGCAGGATGTCTGACATCTAACAGTTTTCCGTATATCACATGCATATACTTATGTTACCTTCGTCAGCTATTTGTTTTATACGTGCATTTGTATGTGAGATCCTGACCGCCTACATTGTTTCATACGGAAAGTACGTACAGATGGAACACTTATACAGAAAGTATTATATAACATGCGTTTTCAGTTATACGTCTGATGTACGTTAAGTCCAAAAACTACAGGAATTACGCATGTAACCTATCTTTTTAAATACGCCACCTACAATTATTTTTCTCAGTGTAGTTGTTCTATAAGATACATAAAGATACATGGCAAAATTCAGAGTCTAAAAGTCACTGGGACGAACTCTCAGTGTTCAGAGGGTACAGAAGAAGAAGAAAACAGAGTAAAGATTGTATTTGACGGCATACCAAACAGGATAAATTTCACGCCACGATAACGAGGTCAGCAATATCCACAGAAACCTCTAGTTGCGGCAACAGTCTGCCAGTAAAAGCCAGGAAATTTATTCTGATCATGGTGAATGAACTGAGTAACGCTGATTTAACGACTGAACTTTATTTTCTCCCTTTTCAGCCCTGAAGATCGACGACAATATTATTATTATTAAGGATTAAGATTTCTGGGCTTTCGGCCTTCACGATTTGAGAGACGACGTCCCTCGGTAAGCACCCTATCCGGAGAAAGGGAAGGACAGGATTGGGAAAGGAAGGAAGCGGCCTGGGACCTCTATGTTAGGTACCATACAGGCATTTGATTGGTGTGAACGAGGAAAACCCAGGAAAACCTCATTCAGGGTGGCTGGCCTGAAAAAGCGTGTTACACTTTTTCGACCGAGTGACCCCACTGGGAATCGAACCCGGGACCGCTCGGACCGAAGGCTAGAGCGTTAGCGACTACGCTACACGGGGCCGCTATTATTATTATTATTATTATTATTATTATTATTATTATTATTATTATTATTATTATTATTATTATTATTATTATTATTAAGTATTTTGGCTTTCGACAGGTACTAGGGCTGTATTTTTTTTTTTTAATTTTAATTTTAGGTTTGTGCTTGGAAATGTTTCTTCCAACTCCCAATATTTTCTTTTATTTTTCAAATCATCAATCTGCTGTATTCTTCTTTTTCCTACTCCACACTTTCCTTTTATCTTTCCCTCTATGGTGGTATGATGAAGGCAATTTCTTCTCCAGATCTGTTCAATCCAGTAGGCTTTTCAACAAACGATGCTGGACAAGAGCATCCTCTTCTGTCCTGCTCATTTTAAAACATCTTTGTTTGATACTTTCTCCGTCCACTTTATTTTCTCCATTTACCTTCAACATTACATTTTGAAGCTCTCTAAATGTTTCTTCTTTAACTTTCAGTAACTAACGTCCCTGTCTCCGAACCATACAATGCAATACTCCGTATATAGCACAATTATGAGACCAATGGAACTGGAAAATCTCCCAACGCAGAGAAGTTTGGCCTTACAACGTGGTATCTCAAAAGGCATAGTTTCCAACATCATCTGGAAGAACCTTGTATTGGAAGCGCGTCACAAAGGTCGTGGACACCGCTTCACACAGTGCCACATCCAGGAGAATTTCATAACAGGGGCGTCATTTAGGGGGGCAGGGAGGGGCATTTGCCCCCCCCCCAGTTTGAGATGTATATAGATTTTATTAATAGAATAGTAGTAAATCAGTGAAAAACGCGAAATTTTACTTATATCAAGGGGTCTTGCCCCCCCCCCAAAGCAAAATTAAAATGACGCTCCTGTTTCATAAGCAGGTAAACGGTATGAAACATCCCTCGCATGGAACAAGTGGAAATGTTTGAAAGAGGGGTGACTCTACCTAGATGAGAACAACAGAATTTGATTCATTAAGGAGTACCTAAGCTTCAAGTGTAATCCGCACTATTATCCCTACCATGCGAAACTAACATGAACAAAAGTTCTCTGGTGGAATTGTTAATGTCCAACGAAATTAATGATATAAACCATTAATAATCCAATGGATGAATCTATGCACTGTTATTCTCATGGTAACAGATAATACGCCGCCAGGCTCTGAGCAACATTTTTCGGAGCAGTACTGGCGTACCATGAGTGGAAGCCTGTCGCACAGCATCTTTCAGTTCGTCAGTGATATTGTAACTTTGTTTTGCACGGTATCCTTTATGAATCCCCACAGTACATTATCATAGTTTTTGCTCATAGTCTTTCCTGTTTGATTCCTCTCAGGAACCCAATAACGTGTTAATCAATAATGTTAAGGGGACGTATCAGCCATTGCTTAAGGACCTGAAATGCAAATGAAAAAGAAACTATATCATGAGGGACGTGCTATAGGGTATGGTGGCAGGAAAAAGAGGATGGGGAGAAGGAGATTTAAATGAATGGACGATATCAAAATAGAAAAATAGTACGTGAAGACGAAGAGGTTAGAGGAAGACCGTGGAGCATGGAAGCTTCTCAGTTGCAGCAAGTAACCTGCCAATAATGGCAGAATATCTGATGAAGATGATTATTATGATATACTTAGGGGTAATTGGGACTTTGTGGCCGGCCTGTACGTACCGAACTAGAAGAAAGACAACTATAGCGCATCTACCAGCGGCCTACATCTTCTCGTATAGAATGACTGTGTTCGACAACTAGTTTGTCTACAGA
This sequence comes from Thermobia domestica, assembly GCF_964235325.1. Taxonomy (NCBI): domain Eukaryota; kingdom Metazoa; phylum Arthropoda; class Insecta; order Zygentoma; family Lepismatidae; genus Thermobia; species Thermobia domestica. The sequence continues at coordinate 1,197,887 of NC_137469.1, forward strand.
GACACTTAGTACGAAACTCAGTGGAATCTTCAATGTCAACAAGCTATTGTATTACGGTTCCTCTCTCCACACACGAACACTCACAAGACCATTGTTTCCCGTAAAGGAAACAAGTTGTGCATTGCTTGAGACTGCGAGTGGATGGATACACATTTCAACTGTCAGATTCTGTTATTCTATTCAACAGCCCGGAACAACATCCATCCATCAACACAGCGGCGGTGCCCTAATTCACGCATTTCAACAAAAAACTTTAAAATTATGTAAACACACAACACTTTTTTACCGTATTTTTTTTGCATTGTGCTCTGTGTATTCATTTTTATTTCTGAATCGCAAACAGTGCTACGGCTTTCTTTTTTGCCAATGCTTATTACACATATCTCTTGGTTTTCAGAAGAAATGAACGAAAACTGGAACAGCCGATTCTGTTTGAAAGTCCGGGTTTAAAAGTATTGAATCTACAATATTAGAGTATGTATTCACAGTATAAAGGTATTTTACACTATCGGATTGAATAGTGTGCTTGACTGAGAGTACAGTACTGTTTTATTCCTCTTTGTTTCGTAATGGAATTCTGACCATTAGGTACCGCAAACTTAATATCGGAACTTGTGAACATTCGGCAACATTGGACTGCCATTGTCCCCTTCTCGTCCCTTAAAACGAGGGATGAGTGTATTTTTTTTTGTAAAAAAAAAAAAAAGTATCCATGTGATTCTGCAGAGTAGTCGCTAATGCTCTCGACTTCGGTGCGAGCGGGCCCGGGTTCGATTCCCAGTGGGGGCACTCGGTCGAAACAATGTAAAAAGTTTTCGCAAGCCAGCTATCCTGAATGAGGTTTTTCTCATTGATATCAGGCAAATGCCGGGGTGGTACCTAACATATAAGTCCCAGGCCGCTTCCTTCCCCAATCCTTTCTTCCTTCCCTTTTCCAGGATGGTGTGATCGTCGAGGGACGTCATAACTCATACGTAACGGGCTAAATGACCATAGCTGCCGAAAGCCCAGAAACCTAACTCCTAAATCCTAAAAATCGTCGTTTTCATTTCAGACAGAGCCAAGGTATATTACAATAATAATAATGAAAGTCGGTGCACCGCTCTTGCAGGACAGGTTTCCCACATCAGGCTCGGACTGGCCAGGGCAGGAGGGCAGGAATCCCTGCCGGGGTCCTCTCTAAATATATAACAATCAACACTGAATAGCATGGAAAGTAAGATAAAACATGTCTGCTGTGTTGGAGCATGGTTACTCTTTGTAATTTGTTCCGTACCCAGAGTTCGGTGGACCCAGTAGTCTTGGGATCCTATTATTGGAATAAAACTAACAATATGATAAAGTCCTGTTTGGGACCCTTTGTTTGTGGCCTACTAAGAATATATTTCAACAATATGAAGAATGAGGTCCCAGGATCATATTGTGTAAATGTATATTAGGGCTCCATAAATGCCGAATTGAAACTGACTTTCATAAAGTCCTACTGGAGCTCTCTGTTAGTCGCTTGACAAGTTATTGCAATACCATAAAGAAACAGGTCTCCATCCTGGGACTCCACAAAAATCAAGAAAATGAAACTTAATATACTTTGTAAGGCTCCTACATGCTATATGGGAAGGTAATATGGGGCCCCTCCAAGTGAGGCCTCTACCGGGGCCCTATACTCCCCAGTCCGAAATTGTATAAACTAACCGGAGATCTAACGATCATCTACCTCCCAAGAAACAGACAGATATCTACGTAATTACTGCTGCTGTAACCCGGATATCTGATGTTGTAAGGCGTCACGACCTTGCTACTGGTTCCAAGAAGAAATAACGATCGATAGACAAGAATTGTTAACTGGATATCCAAAGACAAGAAACGACATACGAAATGTCCTTACACAAGGTAATGTAATACCTCAAGAGGCACTGCGAAGGAATATGGGAAACAACTGAACAAATTAAGTAATTGAGAAGAATAATTCACAATTGTTGCTTATGATGATAGTATAATTTATTTGGTTATTATAGTTTTCTGGAAGGGGGTTCATTACTGGGATTTTTCCGCCACTCAACAATCGTGAAATGGCGCAAAGAAGACGGTTTAATCGTCAACAAAGTTTATCATTCGACGACGTATCCAGCAGAACTCTGCAGTACGTGGTCGACCGGTTATGTGAGGAGAACACCGCCCCAGCTCACTCGAACCCCAAGTATATTGCAAGCCACTACGTAGGGTATAAACAGTAGCACTGCAAAATCTCTCAACGCAGAGAAGTTTGGCCTTACAACGCGGTACTTCCAAAAACAGTTTCCAACATCATCTGGAAGAACCTCGTACTGGAAGCGTGTCACAAAGATCGTGGACACTGTTTCAGAAAGCGCCACATCCAAGAGAATTTCACAAACATTAGAAAACTATGAAACATACCTCGCATGGAACAAGTGGAAATGTTTCGATGAGGGTCGACTCAACCTAGTTGAGATCAGAACAATTCGATTCAGTTTCTACTCCGAAACAAATCACAAGAGCTATTATGAGGTGCTGCAGTACAAGTTAAAGTTTTCCAAGGGATTCCGAGGGTTTGCCATAGTTCTGGCCAAGAGATCTGTTGTGGTGGCAGGATACTGTAGCTGTGAAACGCTGCCACTCATTAAAGTGCCTTCCAACATCAAATTAAACGCATCTTACTTTCAGGAGAATGCCATGAGCTTTCTGTATAATACACATATTCCTCTTGTCTAAGGTAACGACACCACGAATGAATGAGCCCATATGAACAAAGCCCCTAGTCATAGTGCTCGTGCACCCTAGACATTCAAAGCAAAGAAGGCAGAGAAGACAAGAATTCAAGGGATCCCATTCGAAGGGATCCCCCTATCCTTGTGAAATCCTCGGATGGCTCATCAATGCATTATTGTGGGTTTGGACTCAAACCGGTTCTTGCCCGACACTGTTCCCATACTTTGAAGGGTCTTTGGAAAGTTGTCAAAGGGTATGTGGAGACATTTCCTTTTCCATCCTACGCAGGAGTTTGTTACCATGGAAACTATCTTCTAGGACTCATTCGGGTCATCATGTCGAACATAACCAATGGTGCAGAAAGGAAATTTTTTACTACACTGAAAAAAAAAAAAATATATAATTAAATTGCCAAACATCAATCTAAAATCATTTACCCCTCATTTTGAAAGTTGATATACTTTCCTTAAATTAAATTACAAAATTTGCTGTTGTTACAGTAAATTTATAAGAAAATACGACATTTTTATTGATAAAAATGTGATTTTACACCATTTCATATTAGTACTTTTACTTTATAGGTGCAAATTGATTTACATAGAGGAGTGGCAAACAGATTGCCAACGTTTTCTGTAAATTTACCTATGCTTGTTGGTGTTTTTTTTTTTTTTTTTTTTTTTTTTAATACAGTGTAGCCAGGAAAGTCGACTATTTCAAAGCCGTAGTAGACAGCATTGAGAAAGTCAACAGTAATTTGTTTGTCATGATTTCGGTACACTGATCTCTCAGCCCTTTCACGGATAGCAGAAGCAACGGAGAAAATCTCGAATAGCAGATTCTGTCTGAAAGCTCTGACTTTTGAACTAAAAATGTTCAATTGATTGTTATAATGTAAATGTACTGTACAGTGTAACATGTATTTTACTCTGTCGGAATGGATAGCATGCTTGATTAGACTACAGTACTGTATTATTATTATTCTTTCGTACGTAATGTAATTGCGGATCTTAAGGGTCTTCACTACAGCGAAATTAAACTACCGCTAATTTTAGAGTTTTTCTGTAATACTGTGTATCTTCAAAACAAATAAAAATATTCGAAAAGCAGAAACGTAGTGAACTAGACAATACGATTTTGCATGTGATATCATTACTACAATTCACCTATCTGCTTTTGATATGCCGCTATTTACAGGAACCGCAAAAAATGCTAAATCTATCTACAGTTGCAAATCGAAAGCAGATAGATGAGTTGTGATAACGGTATCACATGCAAAATGGTATTGTCTAGTTCACTACGTTTCTGCTTTTCGAATATTTTTATTTGTTTTGAAGATATTGCAGAAAAACTCTAAAATTAGCGGTAGTTTAATTTCGTTGTAGTGAAGGCCCTTAATCAGCATAAACTTAAAAATAAGTGTCGGAACTTCTGAAACATTGGACCGATGTTACCTCGTTTTATGCGTTGAAACAAGGGATGAGCGTATCCTATTTGTCAAAATATTTGATTTTGTGTCGTCTCCTTCAACCTATACGCGAGGTGTATGACTCAAATAATAATAATAATAAAAAAGTCATTTATAAAAACAAAAGGAATAATGTACGTTCCAGCCCGGAAACTAGATGCTCTGTTCTCTTTTCGAACGGGTAAGATGCGTGCTTCTTGGTTCAAATCCCGGAACAGAATATGAAAAACTGACCCACCACCGGAGGAAAAAAAGGGCCACCAGCTTAAATTAAAATAGATAATTCTGATATAAGAGCTACATTGTACTTATTGGTAATGCGCCTACCTATCAAATGTCTAGTTCCGAGCTAGATTCAAGGTGGGGTAAGTTTTTTTTCGTTCTACCCTGGTTCTAGTGCGGCTCAGGGGTTTATCCAGCTTCTGTAAAGTGAGTGCCTTGGGAAAGTTGGGGCAGTTCATTGAGAATGTGGGGCCGAGCCCTTAGCAAGCACGACTTGGATAGCGAGCGTGAGTCTCTTTGGATAGTTAAGTACTGCTACTGGCGCCACGTGATACGTTTGCAACGCTTTTTTTATAGTTCATGCATACGCTTGGAATACCCTGATCATGTATTTAAATGTGGATGACTAATCGCAATGTGCTGCAAATGCAAAAGCAATAAAATCGCGCGGAATACGTTGATTCGAGCGTATTTCGTGCGTTTCGGAACAATAGACCACCTGCTGTTTCGGTCAGTAAAAAATGTCTAAAGGAAGGTAAAAAGGAAAGACGTGTTGCCAGGCATGGGGAATTTTAGAAAGAAACAGCTGCTTGGAAAATGCTTTTTGCTGTGTATTGCATGCAACTCTACTATTATAAAGTATGTGCGTGTATAACATAAGAAAGTTCACAAAAATACACGAAATTCCGAAAAAAAATAGCTAATCACAGAAAAATCTATATAACACAATAGGGTTACATAGAAAAAAGACCTGGAAATCCTGACTGGTTCACAGTATAACTGGCTCTGGCGAAAGAAAAACACCAAGTAGCCACCTAGGTCGCGTTCGCTGGGGTAACTCATCGGAAACGCATACTCGTTTAGCCATAGCATAAGTCTGAACCCCAGTGATCCCCAACTGCAAAAATGCTCATTTCTGCTCTCGAATGGCGATACCCCTTACCTTTAATTCCGGTTAAGAAAGCCGTAAGTAACAGCTTTGGAATGCGATGCGTTCTCTGGACGGCCATAGACCTTCGTGAACAGTGGACTCACGGAAATTAATTGATGAGGTTCAATCTACTTAGCGCCCTTAAAGTAGAAGAAACCGGAAGCAAAATCGATAAGCAATCAATCATTCTGTTACTCATGCGTGGAAGGTGAATCTCTCGTTCCTTCTGACTAACATGTAAGGTCTGAGGCGCTTGGCTGCGACCTTGAGAAAGTCAATGCTAACAACTCACCTTGTGATGCAATATAGAGTATTCAGCAAATACCTCCTCTCTCTCTCAGCAATTCAATGCAACAGCAAAAAAATCAATTCCACGGAGCCACAAAATAGTTTATTCTTCGTATGAAAAAAAAAAAAAAAAAGTTTCCAGAATGTAACATTGAAATCATATCATTAGCTATGAGTCAGTGATATCTTACGAAATTCTTCGTTTCTTTCTGCAGGGTCTAACAATACAACCCACACAGGAGTTGTACACATCATCATCTCAAACATTTTTCCTTAACGCATGTTGCAGATTAAGAAACAACGCTACGTTTGTCCTCTAATCTCTTCGTTCTCAAATAAATAAAAAATAAAAAGAAGTCTATTTAAAGAGACAGATGTAGCAGAAAAAGTTATTTTTTAGCATGTCATATTTATTAGTGACGGTAAAATAACGATTGTTTTGAACAAAATGTTACAATAGATTTGATTAATTTGCATTTCCGTTCTTTCCGAGTAACGAAGCTACGATGACACCTTCAATTTTAAGTGCAACCTGGACCACTCTTATCTAATGGGTTCAACTCTTATCTCACCGGGAACTAAACCCGGAACCACATGTATAGAAAGTACGAGCGTTAGCCACTCGCCAACGAAAAGGTTGTTTGTTTCTTTATTCAAGTTTAGCATTTCTTTCCAGAGCTCATTCGTGGCTAAGCGGTTAACGTACGCGCCTTTGGCGTGGGAGACCTGGGTTCGATTTGCTGGCGGGAGCTCATGTGGTTCGGATTCCACATTAATCAGCAGGTCTCGTCTCATATAGTCTCGCTGTTGAAAAGGACGTCAAAATCAAATCTCTCTGCAATATTTAGTTCGGTAGAGTCTTAAATAACGGACTCGGGATTTAAACCCATCAACTTTTATTATAGAAATAAAGTGTTATAAAACGTTTTACGAAGTTCTTGTAAGTCTCCAAATGTTTTCCGAGTTCAATAAAGACCCTCGGTAGACGAAAGTAGACTCGGAATAAACGTTCAATTGTCCTTAGACAGGTATCGAGGATAACACCTTCGCTTATAGCAGCCTCAGCAGATAGATCTAAAGGAATTCTCCATAGCCCATGGCGGCCCCAGGAGAAGCTGTTGGTGGGTGAGTGATCAGCGATAATCTCACTTTCCTCTTTTTGAGGTCTTCTTTTATAGATGTCTTCTTGGATTGACCCAGGAGGGAAGGTACACTTTCTTCGTATTTTTTTCCCCGAATCCTGATTGTGTAATATATATCCATGTGAAATACCAAGAGACATTCTACATTCTTCCTCCGCCAATTGCAAGTATATTTCCTAAATTAAACTACTTACATACTACTCTATGGTCCGATCGCGATCACAACCTATTCCGCCTAGTAACTCAATTTCACCGGAAGTAGGGCTTAAGAGGCCTCATCACGGCGAAATTAAAATACCGCTAATTTTACAGTAATTATGTGATATCTTCAAATAGATAAAAGATAATCGAAATATGGAACAAGATCGCTCTAGACAATATTATTTTACATGAAATACCGTTATCACGACTCACTTATCTGCATTTGATTTCCATCCATTTAGAAAATCGACATTTATTTTCGCGTTTCTACATAGCTGTAAACGGAAAGCTACTAAGTGACTCAAGATAACAATACCACATGCAAAATAATATTGTCTAGGGCGATCTTGTTTCACGTTTTGATTTTCTTTCATCTATTTGAAGATATCACATAATTACTGTAAAATTAGCGGTATTTTATTTTCACAGCGATAAGGCCTCTTAAATTACGTTTAGGGATGGTACCGAGACCGAGACTAGTCTCGGTCTCGTCTCGGTCTCGTCTCGAATTATCGAGACGAGACCGAGACCGAGACGGACTTTTATATACCGAGACGAGACCGAGACCGAGACGGACTTTTAAATACCGAGACGAGACCGAGACCGAGACAGACCTCTATAAATCGAGACGAGACCGAGACGAGACTTAGGTCAGTCTCGAAAGTCTCGGTCTCGTCTCGAATATTGATATTGATAAATACTAAAATTGCCTTCACTCAAAATTTGTTTCGTTGCTGTGTTAGACAATATGAGAACGGTTGACTGATGTACAGTGGCGTATTTAGGGGTGGTTATCGGGCTCAAACCCCTCCCGAAATAAATTTGTGATAATTTTTTGCATTGCACGTACAACGCAAATGTTTCTCACTCGTTCCTCAACAAAATCCACTGCTGATGCGAATAGAATTCTCTCTCTCTCTCTTTCCCTCCCTCCTCTCTCTCTCTCTCTCTCTCTCTCTCTCTCTCTCTCTCTCTCTATATATATATATATATATATATATATATATATGGTCGCGGTGCCACCCAGGTCCGCCCTGCATGGGTTCCCGGGGCCCAACTTTAATTTTAAATGGAAGCAAGGGGTGAGTGGCACCTCGTTCGATGGATTTTGAAAAACTAAAAAGCGTTGTGGCAAAATATCTTTCATATCGGGCACTGTATTCAAAATGGCCGCCAAGAGACGTTGCCTCTATCAGATACAGCAAAACGTGCAGTACCACTGATATGAACACGGTTGAACATAAATGAACCGAACAGAAACTCAAATAGAAAATGTCATGTGGCACATCGATTGATATTGTCGCAGAGACTCCCAGGGCCACCCTTCAGGCCCAGGGCCCAGGGCGCAACTTGAAAATTGTAAATGGAAACATGGGGTGAATGATACTTCGTTCGACATATCTTTAAAAACTAAAGAGTGCTGTTGCAAAAGATTGTTCATATGGGTCAACATTTTCAAAATGACCACCAAAACATGGTAGCTGCATCAGGTAAAACGTCCAGTATCACTAATATGAAAACACCAGAACAAATATTCGAATAGGAAACCACAGAGGGTATTTACCATTCTATAGCTCGGGAATGTTGCAACAGTCGAAAAGATGATTAGAGTGAAAGTGCCATAATGGAAAGAAAGAAATCTAACTCCTAGAAAATAATCGCTCCAACCTCACTCCGTAAGTGAGTGAAGCGCGAAGGATCGGTGAAATTGCAAATGAGAGCCTTAGTTTTTGCAAATTGTATCTACGAAACAAAGTTATTTGAAATGTGTTTTTATAAGATATAAATGTCTCTGTAATGGGATAAAGTATGTAAAATTCTTGTTAAATGGTATCTTCCATTTTGATTGCAGGCAATGGTTTGATGCAAAAATGAATCAACTGAAATGCAAAACCAATTTGTCGAACAATGCAATTTTAGAACAATGTTTACAAACGTTGGTTTTGTACAACAGTCGTCTGCATGATATTCGTTCGCTTCTTTTCCTTCTGTCTTCTTGCATGTGATAGAATATGAGTTTCACTGAGATGTCCACAGTTACATTCCGAATAACTTTCAACGGTAATTTCAGTTGCGATTCTTAGTAACGAAACGGTACATACTGATCCAGATATGTCCCCAAAATCTTGCACGCAATGCGTTAAATTATCAGAGGCAAAGGGGCGGGTAAAATGTTGTTAAACTTGAATTTTACCTTATTTTTATTCACCTTATTTCACTTTATTTTTATTCGTTATAGTACCAGTCACTTGTATACACAAGTGTTTCAGATAAACCATATCTATTGCAAATAAAAGTGAGGTTCTCATTTGAGATTTTACCATTCATTCCCGCTTTACCTACTTACGGACAGAGATCGGAAAGCTCATTTTCTATCATTTCCTCTTTTGCATCATGTCAATTATACTTTAATAATCTTTTTCTCCGTTGCATTATATTCGAGCCGTGGAATGATAAATACCCTCTGTGCTTTCCTATACGAGTTTTATTCTGTTCATTTATCTCCAACTATTTTCTTATTAGGGGTCTAGTGGTACTGGACGTTTTATATAATACAGGCACCATGTCTTGGCTTCCATTTTGAAAACGGTGACCGATAAGAAAAATCTTTTGCAACAACACTTTTTACTTTTTAAAGATCTATAGAACGAGGTGTTACTCGCCCCATTTTTCCATTTAAAATTTTGAAGTTTGGCACTGGTACCCCATGAAAGGCGGCCCCGGGAGGCGCCGCGACAACACCATTCGGTGTGCCCCATGGTATTTACTATTTGAGTTTTTGTTCGGTTCATTATGTTCAACCGTTTTCGAGATATCCCCGTGGAAAGATTAAAATGGGCCATGCTATATATATATATATATATATATATATATATATATATATATATATATATATATAGCCGCGGACACAGTATATGATCAAGGGAGGGGCTAAACCATGGTTTACCGCTTTATCCAGTGTAAAGAAAGTAGGATTGAAGCCCATTTTATCCAGTGCATACCTAAGCGTTAAGGGGGGCTATAGTCCCTATAGCCCTCCCCTAGGATCTGCTATATATATATATATATATATATATATATATATATATATATATATATATATATATATATATATATATATATATATATATATATATATATATATATATATATATATATATATATATTAAAAATGCTGAAATTTTGTACCAAGTTGGGAAATTCTTCTTCATACTCTGCAATAAACAAGCAATGTTGCTAAAGCAAAATAAAGTTGTATTTTCTCAAATTGCGCTACGTAAAGTATTACATATTTAGTTATTTAACAAAACCACAATAGAACATACATTATTTATGTAGCTTGGAAATCTCTAACTCAAATGGCATGGACGGTGCAATGCGCATCAACTGTACCTTAGCGTCAAATACTGTGATCTTGGTATAATATATTTCGAATGAATGAAGGAACAAAGTTACAAGAAACGGAAAATTTAAATGTTTCTAAAGACTTTACTTCGAAAACGCGCTGACATATCACGTCTCATCATGCAGACTTCAAATAGAGTCCAAAAGACTTAAATGCTTATAACGCCATTTACAACAATTGTTATTTCAAATCGCTTCAGAGATACCAAACACATTGGTAGTGATTGTTATACTGCTTAAAATGACACATTTTTATTAATTTTTAATAATGATTATTGCTTTCCTTTGCTTCTATAACATTACAACAGTTTTTGGTGGTTTTAATTACAAGTCGCAGTTACATTATTTTAAGCAGTGTTGCCCACTTAAATAGATAGCTAAATATTATTCTAAATATGTGCAAATAAGGTAGATAAACCGCAAAATATTTTAAAATTGCTCGTAACTTGTTTTATGGTGCAAGAATGCTTTCAAGAGACGGTGTTTTTCATAGTCATTTTGGCTACTTATAATGTTAATGTTTAAATCTTCGTTCCAGCAATACATATAAATGCAAATTGTAACTGAGATTAAGTATCGGTAACTGATACATTTTCAGTAACACTGGTTGTTCCCCTTAAGCCTTAGGCCCAGTGTTGAATTCAGTCATTTTCACCCGGGGGGGAATATGAACTCCTCGGGGGCAGGGGAGTTTGGGTGAAGTAATTTCTACATTTTGTGATTGAAATTTTGAGAATTTCTCCGGGGGGGAATAAATTTTCTTCGGGGGAGAAATTCCCCCCCGGGCTACCCCCTGAATTCATCCCTGCTTAGGCCTGGTGTACACTTTAGATTAAGATCGTGCTTAATTAAAAGTTCTAATTGCACCTTAATTACATTTTACTCGCTTTAGTTTGACCACCGACCACCTCAAACACGATCCATACCATATAGCTATATGCAATTATTCAAGAACTTACAGTTAGTAATACACAGTGTTCACTTTTGTTTTGTTTTGTTTTAGTTTAACGTCCCACAGTTATGCTAGGGCGGCTAAAGGAGACGTGGAGCTAATAATTATAGTGGAATCCGAACCACTTCGGTCGTTCAAATTTACCCCTACCGGAAATCGAACTCGGGACCACGCGAACCGAAATCAAGAGTTGTAGCCGCTAGACCAAATGGGGTCCTCACATTGTGTTGATTTAAATCATTCAGTCAGTGTTGTCGGGTCCGATGATTAAAAAGTAGCGTGTCTGTACTCCGAAAGTAGCGAATTCGAACTATTTGTAGCCCAAGAAATGAATACTGATGGTGTTAATGAAATAATTTAATATGAGCTGGAAAGTGTGCTGGACGTATTGCAAGAAGAAATTATGATCGACGGACGAAAAGAATTCTAGACTGGATACTACGAGACAAAAACAGCCTAGGAAACCTCCGCATACAAGAAGGTGTGACGAAGTCAAGAGCCACTGGAGGAGTAACCTGGAAAATAATTGCCCGTTAGTTAGTTGTGGAGAAGACTTGGAAAGACCTTCATCCAGCAATGAATTGATAATGGTTGATTATGATGATGGTGATGATTTCATTATATCTGGACCTCGAAGGTAAACTAAAGCAAGTCATAATTTCGTAATTTTACAGAAGCGAAAAACTGGTTCCTCAACTAAGACTAAATATATTACTTTTACTAGGTAAGGTAGGGTAAAAATGGATCCAAAATTTAATGAAAATCATAGATGGAAAAAAGTATTTTTGACTATTCAATCCATCATGTTGCAGCAAAACTACGAAAATTAGTACAAAAGAAAACTAGAAAGTTAAGAATCACTTGTTTTGGCGAGTGAGAAAAAATAGATACAGATAACTCGAATTACCTATTTTATATACTTATATAATATGTATGTCCATGTTTTGCAACTAATTTTCAATCAATATAAAATTTCAACGTAATAAACGCAAGATTAGTTTTCTCGAATAAAGATTGCATGCACCATTGAGAGCTCAAGAATAAGATTAATCTATGTTACGGCACTGGATATGTGCTTACGTAATGCATTACGACCTTATGAACTAGTATAAGAACAGAATGCACTTAAAATGAGACGCGAACTATGCGAAGCATCGGACTTTGAATCTAACTTGTTTTGTGATCCAACTCGAGACCTCACATAGCAAAGATGAGTGTAGTATCTCCCACCAGAAGGTTCAGGACGTTCGTGTTATAAAGTGTCAATTAAACACGGAGATGTAATAAAGCATTTCATCAATTTCAAACAAAATACGTATATTGTAGTAATACTTTACCCTATTTGTTAAGATAATGAACGTTATATTCTGTTTTTAAAATTACAGTCAAAGCACTATGTATTGAATAATGAGAAATTGTGAAGTTTCAATTTCGGTACGAATTAATACATTCTTGCTGCTATGTGTTGCGTTATCCGTTAGAAGGTATTGAACAATTCTGATTTAAAGGAAGGAAATAAACTACTGTATAGAGTTTAATTGTATAGGTAGTTCTGAGGCTATATGAGACAAAGTCTATTGCTGAAAGTGAAATATGGGTTCTATTAGGGTTTTAGGGTGATATACCCACTGATCATTGAACCTGGCATACGCGCATGGAAAGCATTAGCACTAGCAAATTAGCTATGAAGAGGTACACCATACTATAATTCTAAGTCAAAATGAAAGGAAAAAATAAACGGAAACGACAGACTGTACGAGAATAATACTTTCACTATTTTAATTTCACACTATTTATTTCGAGACTTTCGAGACTTTCGAGACGAGACCGAGATTTGGTACTCGAGACCGAGACCGAGATCGAGACAAGCATCTGTTGACCGAGACGAGACCGAGACCGAGACTGTGATTTTTTACTCGAGACGAGACCGAGACCGAGATCGTTATTTATCAACCGAGACGAGACCGAGACTGTACAAAGTCTCGTCTCGTCTCGTCTCGATACCATCCCTAATTACGTTCCCCGAGCCGCACATATGCTCGTATTGCAAATACAGGTTGTCCCAAATCAATATCGGGGTTTTTAAGGCTTTGTAGTATTTATTACATTTAACGTACAATTATAAAAAATACATCAAATGAAAGAACAACTCAAACAGTTTTTGTCACAAGTGTTCAATGTGAGCACCTTTCGTCACACGGCGTACAACGAGTCGATAAGAGAGAAAGATCCATAAACTTTCCGGCATATGACACAAAACACATTCAATATAGGGGAGTCCTGCTTCAACTGTACCATCTCGTGAGGGTTTGCTGATCTCCAGATGCGAACATTATGAGAGTTCACATCACCACTTAGGTGAAATGTCGACACGATCCAGGAAATCTATCGTCATGCAGCAACATTTCATTTGCAAAGTTGGAACGTAAACCGTAGTCTGTAGGCTGTAGAACTTGTAGCAACTGCAAACGATAAGGACATAGTTGTAAGAGTCTCCTTAAAATTCTTCACACAGACAGTTGCACTGTATCTCCAGATTTAGTCTTTGCAGAATGTAAAAAAACAAAAAAGCTTTCTGCTCACTATTCGACATCTTTGCTACTAGCGCTTTCTAACGGCAGACAGAAGAAACAGTGCATGCGCATGCGTGCGTACAAAACTGAGTTCCTCTTTCATTTGATGTATTACTTATAATTGTAAGTTAATTGTAAAGCTTTAAAACTCCGATATTTATTTTGAAACACCCTGTACTATAGATGCTTCTACGGGAAACCAGACGATCACCCGTTGAAGTTAATATTTTGACACTGACAGGAAACAGAAGGACGCCTTTCCAGAAATTGCAGACCTTCCTACTCTACGAGACGGGATTTGAGGCTATCTCGTCTCGAAAAGCATATTTGTCTCTCTCTCTTGTGAGCAACACTATTCTTTAGCTTACTCCAGGCAAAAACAATGCATCTTCTGTATCAATAGGTAGAGACACGATTTTGTGGTAAATAACAATTCGTAATTTCGTTATAAAAAAATATGCGTAAGGCGGGATAAAATCGTTGAATAAAAATTCAATATAAGAACATAATTTTCGTTGGCAGTTAAAATTAGTTATCTTTTATTTCACCTTAATTTCCACTTATCAATCATCATGACATGAGCTCATGCATGACTATATTAAACAATATTTGAGTTTTTAAACAATAACACTAAGCATCAGTGGTGTATTTAGGGGAGGGGGCTTCCGGGCTTAAGCCCCCCCCGAAATCTTACTTACTACAGTAAAGTATATGAAATATCTTGCAGAATTTTCACATTTTCAGGCAAAGCTACCCCCCCCCCGAAACAAAATCGTAAAACGCCACTGCTAAGCATCCTCATTGTATAAATGTATCATTTAAAAAAAAAAAACACGCACACAAAGAATATTAATAGAAAAAATAACTTTAGTGTTCACAGTTTACTTATGCAAGTAACACGTGAGCATTGTTTCAAGGTTTACTGGTATTAAATTTGTTGTTTTGTCGGTAACACAAAACAACTTCTTTTTGTGATTTTCGCTCTCATTCTGCTTCACACACGAATCGCGTTGCTTCCAGGCTAGTGTAATGGGACGAAATTTACACAACTATTTTTTTTTTTTTTTTTTTTTTTTTTTTTTTTTTTACGTGCATCAAAAACGTAGTAAGCATGGTCTTTAAATTCTTGTGCTCTATCGAGACACTTAATTTTCGGCATTGTACCGGTTGCTTTGCCGTTCAGAAATACACGAGGCAAATCTGGGACCACACTCGTTGCAGCCAAGAAAATAAACTAAGGGAGGGCTTGCACCAGACATCCGAGAGCCCCATAATGCATTGTGGTAGACAAATGACGAACTAGTAGCGTTTACTCATGGTCAATTATGCATAAGGGAGAAATAATGGTAATGAATAAATTGTGAAATCATTGAAAAATTGTCAGTTAACGCGTAAATTTCATGGAATATGGAGACTTGTTGCAAATTTCGCTAATTCTACAGAATTTCGCGTTTAATCGCGAACGTTATATGGCCTAATAAATAGTGAAAGCATATATATTTTAAGCAGTGGCGTATTTAGAGGGGCTTCCGGGCTTAAGCCCTCCTCCCGAAATCTTACTTACTATTGTAAAGTATATGAAATATCTTGCAGAATTTTCACATTTTTAGGCAAAGCCCTCCCGAAAGTTAGCAAAGCCCTCCCCGAAACAAAATCGTAAATACGCCACTGATTTTAAGTACACAACATTTTCATACAAAACTGACACATTTCGCGCTTTCGCGTGTCACCAAAAAATCGTGTCTCTATGAAAAGGTCAAGAAAGAAAAGTATCTGATTGTAGTGATTACAGAAAATTGAGGAAGGAGATGCTTCATAGACTGTTTTAACTCAAATAAAAGTACTTTTCAATCAACTTAAAAAGTTCGTTACTGAATTATTTATGTTGCTGTGTGTGTGTGTATGTATCTGTCCGTCTGTTTGTTACTTGCGTTTTTTTTTTTTTTTTTTTTTCAATTTTGAGGTCCCCATTCGATAGAGCATCAAAGACTATCTGAGAAAGTGATGGAATTTTTCGGGTCACTCTTACCATTTCCGAGATATTGGCCAAAAAAAATGGCCAATTTCCAGGAGATTTAAGGAGCCATATCTCGGGAACCATAAGTTAGAGAGAGATGATATTGGTGTTGATCAATACTTAAGAGGATGGTGAACATTTTGGTACCAGTGGCCACCGGTTAATATCGTTATCGAGATAGGGCCAAAAAATATTTCCTATTTCGGGAGGATTAAGGAGCCATATCTCGGGAACCGTAAGTCATAGAGAGATGATATTTTGCGAGAAACAGAAGAAGGTGCGGATAAAAAGATTTACTTTTACATGTAGGAACAATCACAATTATCCATCCTGCTCCATCTCTCCATTCTTTTTAAGTTCGTTCTGGCAATTTTCTTGTTTAGTCTGACTACAGAAATTAGAAGCTGTTCCCTAGTTCTATCTTCTATTTAGAGGATGAAAATTATTCCTACCAGGGAGGGGTAATCCCTGGCATCCCCCTTGTCAATTTGCACAGTTTTTTTTTTTTTAATCTTAATTTGTTTCTCGGAAATCTCTGACTTACATATACCAGAAAGCATCTAGTTTCTCAGTAACTCAATGATTTCAGACTAACACTTGCAGCACATTTGGACATGATCACATATACACGAATTCAAACTTGCAACAAATTCCCGTTATTTTAGCACGAAATGACAAAAGGTTCTAACTTGTACTCGTATATCAATGGAAACATATTTTCTTAAAGATGTTCCTCGTCTACAGCATTAGCTACAATAATATTAATGATTGTAGAAGTTTCTAAGGAATATAAATATAGGCCACTCTTTTTTCTTTTCTTTTTCTACAGCCTGATTCGTGATTTAAATTATTTCAACTTTCATTGAAACAAAAAAAGTCTCTCGGGATATTCGTGTTAATTTTCCTCTACAGATTCCTCACGCAAACAACCCGTTGGAATGGACGAAAAAACGCGTTTTAATTTCCTTCTCAGTTCCAATGAAATTTTTATGAAGAAACGAGGTGCAGAGTGACGATATCACGTACTTTTTAGAACATTTAATAACATATACAATCTCGGCTTAAGAGTCTTCATCCCGGCAAAATTAAAATACCGCTAATTTTACAGTAATTATGTGATATCTTCAAATAGATAAAATATAATCGAAATATGGAACAAGAGCGCCCTAGACAATATTATTTTACATGAGAAACCGTTATCACAACTCACTTATCTGCTTTCGATTTCGAGCCATTTTGAAAATCGGCATTTATTCTCGCGTTTCTAAACAGCTGAAAACGGAAAGCCACCAGGTGCCTTGTGATAACGGTACCTCACGCAAAATAATATTGTCTAAGGCGCTCTTGTTCCATATTTCAACTATCGTTTATCTATTTGAAGATATCACTTAATTACTGTAAAATTAGTGGTATTTTAATTTCGCCGGGATGAAGACTCTTAATGTATTTACTAACGAAATGTCATTTTTAAAGTTTTTCTATAATAAATCAATATTCACTGAAATAGTAAATATAATTTGCTTGCATTGTTTTAAGACGGAGTTTCTCAATCTGGTGGTCGCGAAGAAAACAAAGAATAAGAACCAATTCGCAATAGCTGTGCTATGTTTGTCGATAAATCAACGATGGAAAAATGGTTTCGTCTACAATTGGATTGGTTTCGTTTGGGATCCTTTGATATCCATTGTAGATTTTGTGTTGTATAAGTCTTACACACACACATACAGACACATAAGATACAAGCAATAAGCAGCAATAATCAAAATGCTTATTGAACTGATTTGGTTTTGAGTTCAACGTCCCGTTCAGCAGCGAGGTCACAAGAGACGGGACCTACTGATTAACGTGGATTCCGAACCACATGAGGTCCCACCGGGAATCGTACACGGGTCTCCCACGCCAAATGCATGTACGTTAAACGCTTAGCCACGAAGGCGCTTATTATAAACCGTAACTCACTAAGAAAGAAGTTGGTCAAGTGCTATATACGGAGCATTGGACTGCATGGTTCTCAGAGACTTGGACATCACGGAAGTTAGAGAAGAAATATTTAAAGAGTTTCGAAATGTGGTGTTGGAGGAAGAAGGAGAAGATAAAATGGACAGACAGAGTAACAAATGAAGATTTTTAAAACGGATAGGAGAGAAGAGGACGCTTCTAGCCACCATCCTTCGTAGATAGGCCAATTAGATTGGACACATCTTGCGAAGAAATTGTCTTTTTCATACCGCCATAGAGAGAAAGATGGAAGGAAAGCGAGGAATAGGAAGAAGAAGAACACAACTGATCGATAATTTGAAAAACAGAAGAAAATATTGGGAGTTAAAAGAGGAAGCTGAAGATCGAGAAAAATGGAAGAAACATTTCTAGGTCCAAACTGAATAGTGCAGGTTTTCTGTATCCTGAATGTGCCAACGAAGGACACACGATTTCGTCTATTTGTGGATGTACAGATTGGTCCTTGCTCCTGTCCAAGCAAGGCATCTGTACGTAGCCTGGTTAAGAAAATCTTGTGTGTAATACAGGATACCGCTAAATTTCGCCTCTCCGGATTTTATAGACTAAAGCTCAGTTTTTTTCCCCTCAGTGTGGGGGTCCCTAGCAAGAAGTCATGATACGAAATAGAAATAGGTTAAGCAAGCTTCTTTTAAGATTTGTATTACTTCCGCCAATATTGGAAGACTCCTTAACTTTACTACTACTGCTACTACTACTACTAGTAATACTATTATTATTATTATTATTATTATTATTATTATTATTATTATTATTATTATTATTATTATTATTATTAATAATAATAATAATAATAATACATTTTCTTCTGACTTGGCTGACAGTTCTGAAAACCAAGCGCCATTATATTACAAATCCAATTTAATGAATAGGCCTATATGTTTTGGTCTTAAATTAGCTAAGGTAGATTCGTATTTCGAGTCGCCATGGTGACCTATCGACCGGGATTTTTTGAGCTCTGATAACATTAATTCTCTCTACAAGCGTAATTTCGTAGGTGAGATGAAAGCATTGAATTTTTCCTCTATTACTGCCCTCCGCATATAGACCTATTCAAAGAAAGACCTTGCTGGCATGGTCGATAATGCAATTACACAATGCTCTAGGATAACGATGAAGGGAACGAAATTACAAGACCTATAATTCTAATTTGAACTAATTAAATCCCTTACTTCCATTTCTGAATAATCTACCTGTGCTACCAATATATAGCGACGCAACTAGGTTGGCTGTTGGCCGGGGAAAGAACTCGCCTTACAGCTCTCACCCCTGGCCAACCAAACCAAAACACTCCCCTACTAGACACTACACATGGTATTGGCATCACACAGTAATTCTTCTATTCAATTTTTAATTCAAATGGTAAAGCTTGATTTCAAAACTGCAGTACAAAATTTAATTTTCAGTCAAGATTAAAAAAAATAAAATTAAAAAAACTATTTAGTATTTGATTTCCAAATAGAGAATAGCATGCTTGTCATATTCTTATAGCCTTACCACAATGTTTTTGGAATTATATCGGAATGTACATATGTGTAGAATGAATCAACAGTACGTTGCTTTAGAATAGAATATTTATGACAAACAGTGAAGCTGTTGTGTCGACTATTATACTCGGACATTTTACTAATCTTTTAAATCGACGTAAGTTAAATGAAAACACAAGAAGCTGGAACTAAAATTTAAGTTTGCGGGCTCTTTTGGTTGCAAAGGTTTTTACAATGTCATCAAAAGATAGCTTCGCAGCTAACTTATGATCTATGGATATGATCCTAATGTTGGTGAGTCGTTGTTGTTCTGTTAAGTTTCTGAGGTATTGTTAAGTTAAAACTCTTTTCCTTGCCTTATAGTGAAAATATTTTCCCAGTTTTGCGCCCCCCCCCCAGTCCGGCGTCTTGGACACAAGCATGATCCCCCCTAGTTATATCAATGCCAATATAACTTATGATTACATTTTTTCACTTCTCACTCAATTCATCTCATTACTCCGATTTCGTTTTTATTTCATCTGCTGTGTATGAGAATTCTTTAATTCTTCACTTGAACTTGCTTGTAATGAAAAACGAGATGCAAATAGTGAAATCTGGTCTGGAACCATATTTTGGCTTTTTTTTTTTTTTTAAATATCAACAAACATCAGGCGGTGAGAATATGAAGAGTGTTATTATGCAGGTACCAAACAGTCCTTAATTAAGTTCGTACGGTGCACAGAATGAGGAAACATTAGTCTGACGATTTTAGGTGAGACGGTACGCGGCACTTAAGTTAAACAAAAGTAAATGTTCAACTTGAGAATTCTAGGGAAAATCACAGAGAAATCTTCCCAGGGTCAAACGAGCAACAAAACTGAATAAAATAAAAAGTTCATGCAACGATCCACGGGCGGAGTAGGCCACAGTCTTTTTGTTGCTCATGTAGAAGGAAGAATCGAGAACGTTGTCGCCAACTCGGGATGATTTTCCAGACTGCATAGCACGAAAGAGCTGGAGAAAGGATTAGTACAGGAAATAATGGCGTCGACATGCTTATCATGTAAGATTTGTCATTTGTCATTTAAAATGTTACTGTTATTTTGCTCAATTATGTACATAATTACAGAGATTATGCATCGCCGCGTAATTGAAAGGAGAGCTGTGATCTTCAGGATAACTTCAGGATAGACTCATCACCGCAGAAACAAATGAAATTCTATACAGTGTGTATTCTTATTACGCATCTCCCTACGGTCTTTCTTTACATTATATTCCTATCTTCTCGTTGGTGTACCCAAAGGCCTGTTTTTCTTCAGCTTCCAACACCAGGATGCTCATTATGCAACCGAAGCTTACTCGAGGGGAAACTCGGCGGGAGCTCACGTGGTTCGGATCTTACACTACGCTATAGGTCCACGTCTAATATAGGCAAACCCTGGTGCTGAAAGAGACACTAAAAGATCCAATTCAATGAGGATGGCGCTCACTTATCTCAATCGAGGCTCATGCCAACTTAGACCCGCACTCAAAGGCGCCCATCAAGGGGTGCAAGGTGGCGCACCGCCCCTTCCCCTAAGAGGAAATTGTACTTGGGAATACTGAAAACCCAATAGAATTTTTACATTAGTTACAGCAAGATTTGAAACTATATTTGAAACGTCGCTTTGCCTCCCCCCCCTTCTTTGGAAACCACAACATGGGCGCCCTTGCCCGCACTCATTACGCTTAATAAGACTCGCGCTCACTAACCTCATCTGGATTTCGGACTCAGTCTCTGCTTCTCTATTCAATTACAGAATTTGAGCTAGGCTTATGATTTTTGAAAACAAAATTCGGATTTTGATGAAATATGACATTTAGATCTTTTAAAATCAAGGGCTTTCAAGGAAATCGTACACATTATCTTACATCAGGGGCGGATCCAGGGGGCGATCGGGGCGATTGCCCCCCCCCAAGTTTGGAACCCTTAAAAGTAAAAGTTGACAACCCCCCACAGAAGTCGGTCCTGGATCCGCCCCTGTCTTACATTAGAAAATTCTTGCTCTCAGAATCATACTTCATATGTCATTCTCTTCAGAATGGATCAGGCTTTCTACCATTACCATATGTATGCGTCACGATACATAATTCCGGGTCATTTTCACGAAATTTTCCCGATAAACTTTAATTGTGCGCCTTGAAAGGGATCCCAGGTTAGATACGTGGACGAAAGGTATATTGCCAAGTTTCCATTGACGTACGGTTAGCAGTGCCCGTGCTGTGGAAAATCAGCGCCCGGGGCGAGAGTATACGACGGCGCCCCCGTACATATGAGTGAGGTCAACAGACCAACCACGAAGCGCCACCATGGTTGGCGCGAAGCGTAAGAAAATTTGCAAAAATAAACATTACTTTTCTTTGACTTTGAGGACTTTTTATTACTTTTTTCCCTTCCATTTTATATATGTGAACATGCATTTTCCCAGTATAAATCTAACTCTGGTCAAATTAAATATTAGATTGAAAAATACTGCTGCTGATCTAAAATATTCTAAGTAATTTCTCCTCTTTTTCTTTCTTTCTTTTCTATTTTCCTTCCGAATTTTTCGCCCCTTTACTTCGGCGCCCTGGGCCGTCGTCCCGTTGGCCTTACCCCCCTCCCGGCACGGTAGTAACGGTTATTAAGTAGAAGATACAAAAAAACTTTCTAATGAAGAATAAAACGATTTGAAAGACTGAAAGTAGGGAGATTGCTCGAGTCTCATTGGCAACTTCCTAACTCACCCAATTCTCAAATCTTAAACATTGCTTTGATGTTACATGATTCATATTATAGAAATCATAAATTGATTAAGAGATTGTACGAACATAATGAAGAGCATTTATCACCGTTTAAACACACAATTCATTAGATAATATACTACAATAATAAATATGGTTTAAATGTTATTGTGTCACACCGTTTGCGGACCTTTTGTGACGCGGAAGGATTCTAATAACTAGAGCAACCCACATATGCATTATTTTTTGTTTAATTATGCTTTATTTTCCACCAAATTATGAACTGATAAAAAATTGTAGGTGGCGTACTTAAAAAGATAAGTTACATGCTTAATTCCTGTAGTTTTGAACCGGACGTATAACTGAAAATGCACGTTTTATAATACTTTCTGTATAAGTGTTCCATCTATACGTACTTTCCGTATGAAACAATGTAGGCGGTCAGGATCTCACATAAAAATGGACGTATATAACATATAACTGACGAAGGTAACATAAGTAAGTTTATATGCATGTGATATACGGAAAACTGTTAGATGTCAGACATCCTGCAACGGCATGATGTAACATCTAAGGGCAGTGCCTATGTAGCATACGGATAACGTATGCTCCGTACTGATTTCTATAGTGAGCAAGAGGATTCAGTATATTTGTAAAATATACCGCTGTCCGGAGAACGGATTTATCTCTGTGTGCTTTACTATGCTTTATTGTTAATTTCAATCATTGTTTTACATTAATCCTATATAACGTACAATATTTACTTTATATTAAATATTCTAAATATCTTGATCTATTTATTAATATTTTATAAAACCAGTTTCTTTCATATTTAATGAACTTTCTACTTAATGCACTGTAAAGAGATACCTGCTCGAGTCAGTTTTTCTTATTACTTGTGTGCGCCTTAGAGGTGCTTATATAGAAGAAAGGGAAAGTAAAAGATGCCATCAAAAAGTACAGAAAGTGCTCAAGTTCAAGAGGTATACTACACGTAACATTATAGACAACCACAACCATGTTCAAGGTACCAGCCATATGTCTAAATTGCTATCATGCTTTTTATGCTTTTGGGTTGCCCTACTAATAACTTTTAGATGAAGTTAACAACATATAAAATATATATATGGGAGCCGCAGTGGCTCAGTGGTAGAGCGTTCACCTCTGGTGCTAAGGGTTCCGGGTTCGATCCCAGCCACCGCCAAGTGAACTTTCTGGTGGACAAACACCGTGTGCGTGGGTTTCCTCGGGGTTCTCTCGTTTCCTTCCACTTTCTTCATTCCACCATTTCATTCATTACTCATCATCACTGTCTCCTTTAGCCTAACCGGCATAACGTGGGACGTAAAACTCAATAATTTCATATATATATATATATATATATATATATATATATATATATATATATATATATATATATATATATGGCATAAGTTTTGTATACACAAATTTTGAAAACTAAAGGGGAAAATTTTCTAGATGAGACAAGCTTCCCGAGACTCGAGACGATACTTTTACAAAATTTACGAAGCAAGACGGGAAAACCACAGAGAGTAGATTTCCATAAGCAAATCGAAACCCGGTCCTAATGAACAAAATAATACGATAACGCACACACAATATAATTCACTAAGTCGAAACATCAGAGAAATGACAACAAGATTAGGACTCACAGCCTTATTCAAGGATTTTAAAAGGGTTAAAAATATTTTTTACCGTTTGGGTTGAAATCTGTCAAGGATCAGAGGGAATGAACTTAACATTCTAATTTGGAACAGTTTATGCGAACTAAAATGTCAAATACATTCATTTATTCAGCTCCCTCGCGTATGGTATAAACTGTATATGCAGTGGCGGCAGTAGGACGTTAAAAGTGGGGGAGAGCAAGACATGATCTGAATATTTGTATATCAATGTTAGTTTTCCTGGTTGTTTCTGACACTTTGTTTGACGAAAGGTTGTATAACTAATAGGATACTAGCTTTTTCACTTAAAATACCCTGTACCCTATTTCATATTTTATTAAGTAAATTGACAAGAGCAAGAGCAACGCCAGTAGGTAGTAGCCCTTTGTACTCTTAAACAACGGAAGTGTAAGAAGAGATTTGATTCCTTGCTCATGAACATTTTAAAATATTGTATGGAAAATTATGTGATCAGATTATTTAATACCAAATTTTGGAAAACAAAATAAATAGAAAGGATAATATTAATCATATTAAT
This sequence comes from Thermobia domestica, assembly GCF_964235325.1. NCBI lineage: Eukaryota > Metazoa > Arthropoda > Insecta > Zygentoma > Lepismatidae > Thermobia > Thermobia domestica. The sequence goes on from NC_137469.1 coordinate 1,222,281, forward strand.
GAATAATGAGGCTTGTTTTGTAGAAGTTATTAATGGGGATTAATGAAAAACTTTTTTTTTTTTTAAATTTCATACATGCCATTAAATGTATGTTATTACTCTTATGAAATGAAAGACAGTAAATACTACAAGCATATGCTAAGATATTTAAAGAAATACGGAATTGCAATATTAATTGCTTTGAATTGCAATTAAAATGCAATTCCTGTAGCTTTCTTAACTCCACAGAAAGGCAAATAATTAATACGTACTTACGCAACGGCAAATATTATATTGCACCATTTTTTTCTATGAACCAGTAATACATACAAAAACTTTTCATTTCAAATGAAACTATATACATTAAGGGGTCACTTCAAAAACGTGAGGGGGGTTGCAACTGCCCACTCTTGCCCCATCTAATCGCCGCCCCTGAGTATATGGACACATTTTCTATTATCCTCAGATTGTACGACTCAGTATTTACAGTTAAAATATTAAAACAAGAAAGACAAAACTAATACTGCTCGTATAAGCAGAATATGAAACCCTTTGTACATGCAAGAAAAACTCTTTCGTAAACTGTTACAACAACTAAATTACGCAGTGGATGCAGGTACGTAGATCGAGAAATAAGTTGCGTTTGAAAACAAATGAGAAAGGAATTTAAAGTATGAAATTTATTACCAAAAGAGCTATGGATACAAAACAAGAACAAATGACAACCGGATGTAAATGCAGCGCACTTATTATCCCGTGCAATCTTGTTGATTCAGAAGAGAAATAAAATTCCCCGCATCCACTGATTCTCCATTTATAACTTGTATCATAAAACCTGTTTACGTTGTTACATCATCAAATGTGTTATACACACGAATATTCTCTTGGAAAATATATCCGTGTCTACAACCATATGGGTTGTCTCGGGGTTTCCCGTTTTCTCACATGGACGTTTCCATCTTTATTATTATTATTATTATTATTATTATTATTATTATTATTATTATTATTATTATTATTATTATTATTATTATTATTATTATTATTATTATTATTATTGCTGTAACTGAGTCATGGTTTAATCATAAACAACATACTGATGACTATTTTCCTGAAATGAACAGTGTAGCAGAGGTGGTGGTGTTTTGCTAGCAGTTAAAACAAATATAAATTGTCAAAGGAGATTTGACCTGGAAACTGAAATTGAGTGTTTTTGGATTGAGATCGATACATTCAATGGGAAAAAAATTATTAGTTGCATGTTGCTATTTTCATCCAACTTATTCTGTTACAAGTTTTACGAACTATCTTAATTATATTGTTTCGAAAATGAACTTTTTGAACTATGAAGTAGTGATTATTGGTGATTTTAATATATCTAGAGTTGACTGGACGAATAGAAATTTCTCAAATGATATAAACTATTATTCTAAAATCGAGGCTAGAATTCTATTTAATTCGTTAGATGATATGAATTTGAACGTTGTTTCAGGGACGTCTGGTCTTGATTTAATTTCGTACAACACCTATGTTCAATCTAATAATTCAGTAGTATCTCTGGTTCCGCCTGATCAGTATCATGATCCTATTGAGATTATTGTTAAATTATCATCTTTAATACAGGAGATACCAAGTGATAGCTTTTTGTTATATCAAAAGGGTGATTATCTTTCTTTATATAAAGAAGTCCAAGCGTCTCCTTGGGCCAATATTTTGTTGAATCCAGATATTGATATTGTTACTCAAAATATTAATGATCTTATATTGAATGCAATTAGGAATAATGTTCCTTTAGTAACCAAATCAATTTCTAAATATCCGAGATGGTATTCTTGTAATTTAATTTATAAATAATTGCTTTAAAAAAAATAAATAATGCTCATAAGAAGTATAAAAGAACCCAATCTCTTCAAGATTATAATGTATTCTCTAAATTTCGTTCTGACTTTAAGAATCAACTTACAAGGGCGCCCAAGTTGTGGTTTCCAAGGGGGCAAGTATAAGCAACATTTCAAATATAGTTTCAAATTTTGCTGTAACTAATGTAAAAATTCTATTGGTTTTTCGATGTTCCCAAGTACAATTTCCTCTTAGGGGGGCGACCGCCCCACCTTCCCCCCCTGAAGGCCGCCCTTGGCAAGTTACTATTGATAAAACTAAATATTATAGTAAAATTGAGAATAGTTTAAAAAATAATCCTAAAAGATTTTGGAAGTATACGAATAATAAAATAAATGCTAAAGATGGACATCAGGCAATAATAGTTGACGACGAATTCCTCTTTGATCCTCGACTGTTATCTGAAGCTTTGGCCAAGCAATTTGTAGCTGTTTATCATAAAGATGAAATTAATGAGAATGATGATAATGTTACTTTTATGGCCACGTCGAACATTGCATTATTTCTGAACAGTTTGATTTTATGAAGGGTAAATCAACTGAACTAAATTTGAATAAATTTTTGACATTGGTTTCTCCGGTTGTGCATAATCGTGGTCAAGTTGATACTATCTATTTTGACTTTGATACAGCTTTTGACAAAATATCTCATTATATTCTTCTTAAGAAACTTCATTCTTTTGAAATTCCTAAATCTTTGATACTTTGGTTCGCTTCCTACTTGTTTGATCGTAAATTTGTAGTTAGATATATGGGTTGTAAGTCATCTGTGTACAAGATTTCTTCGGGTGTTCCTCTAGAATCCAATTTGGGTCTATTGTTATTTTTAATATATGTAAATGACATTGGTAAATATTTGAATTTTCCCTTTTTAATGTACGTGGATAATCTGAAGATATTTTCAGAAATAGTAAGTAATCAGGATCACTTTGAATTACAAGCCGATATTAACTCAGCTTATCAATCCATACAAAATTTACTTCCCTTGAACATGTACAAAATAAAAATTATATCGTTCTCTAGGAAAACTAATATATCCTATTTTTCATACTCAATAAATCAGCATACAATTCAAGCTGTTTCAATCAACAAAGACTTAGGTGTTATGATGGATTCCAAGTTATTATTTGATCATCATGTTTCTCCCATGGTATCTAAGACTAGAAGGAATCTGAGACTCATCAAATGGGTTGCCAAAGATTTTAAAGACATTACAACATGTAAAATCTTATATTGTGCATATGTTCGATCCCATTTGGAATTTGCTAGTTTAATTTGGAATCGTAATCTTACTAGTATCACTCAAATTCTCGAGTCAGTTCAGATTTCTTTCCTGGCTTGGTTAAAATATAAATTTAAATTACATGAGATGACTAATAGGGAGATTCTTGCTAAGCTTGATTTACTAGTTCTTGAAGTTCGGAGAGATTTAAAGCAAATAAAATTTATTCATGATATAATACATGCTAGAGTGAATTTAATTGAATATTTATATATTAAAGTTCCCCCGTATAATTCTAGAGTTTACCGTTCTGTATTATGTAACAATTAATTGGTAGGTTCTCCACTATTTACTAGAGTTGACAATATAAATAAAAAAATCTCTCAAAATTGATTTATTTGATCCGAATGTTTCTTTACTAAAAAAACAATATTTGGAATGTTCTACTTAATAAATATATTAAATTCACCATGGTTTGGTATATTGTCTGTTGAATTCGTATTGTCTTTGTTTTATCTACATTATTTATATCTGTTTATGTGTATTATTATATAATTTCTTAGTAATTTGTTCATTTTTTATTATTATGTTCATTATATTTAATACATTATGCTCAATTTAATAGCTATTTAATCGAGGTTATGTCGTAATTTTACTTTATAATTTACTTTGTATCAAGCTTAAGTGCTAATTTTTTATTTGGTATTTGTCGAGATGATTTGATATATTTTTAATTTATTTGTTTTGTTTTGTTTGTATCTCTTGTAATCTTTCATTGTATATTATTGTACTTTATGACCATTTTGGCTTCGGCTGTGGTCTTTATTATCAATAAATTCAAATTCAATACAAATCCTATTATTATTATTATTATTATTATTATTATTATTATTATTATTATTATTAACATTTACTTTCGTTTATCATCCGTCTGCTTCACCTTGCTACAGAAATTCATTTGTCCTAACTCACACTCAATTGTTTCACAATCAGTCAATTCACTCACACTCAAAATCACTCACCCTCAGCCTCAAACAATATTGACACGCGTACCATCACACAACTATGGCTATGGCTCTACGAGGATGCGTTTCCGATGCGTTACCCTCCTCCCCACAGCGAACGCGACTTAGGTGGCTACTCGGTAATTTTACTTTCATCAAAGTTATAACTGTGAGCCAGTCAGGGTTTCCAGGTCTTTTTCTTATGTAACCCTATTGTGTTACATAGATTTTTCTGTAATTAGCTAATTTTTCGGAATTTCCTTGTATTTTTGTGAATTTTCTTTGTTTTACACACACATACTTTATAACAGCAGAGTCCCAATACTATAGACGAAGCATCTTAAAAGCAGCTGTATCTTGCTAAAAATCCCCTTGCCTGGCAACACGTCTTTCCTTTTTTCCCCTTTAGACATCTTTTACTGATTCCGAAACAGCAGGTGGTCTATTGTTCCGAAACGCACCAAATACGCTCGAGCCGACGTATTCTGTGCGTTTTTTATTGCTTTCGCGTTTGCAGCTCATTGTGATTAGCTATCCACATTTATATGCATGATCAGCGTATTCCAAGTATACGCGTGAGCCATAAAAAACGCGTTGTAAACGCATTGAATAGCCATAGAATACAGGTAATTCACATTTACTCACTCACTCTCGCTCTCAAATATTACGCTCTTATCTTCACTCGCCCTCACCCATCCTAAAATGCTATTGATGCCCTGATCCTCACTCGCTCTCAACTCATGATGCCCTCATCATCACATATTGAAATGCGAGTGACGGCAAAGTGAAGAAGTGTGCCCATATCTAGCTCGGTGAGCATATGATTTGTTATCAAATGGATGTAAATTGGTGATTCGCGTTGTCGCTTTCCCGTAGGTTCCAGGCTCACACATCACCTGAGATGGCGTGGGTCAATGAAAACTTGACCCACGACCCACCGTGACCCACTATGACCTACTCCGACCATCCACCCACCATGAATCATTCTGAGCCACTATAACCCACTCCAACCCACCAAAGCTCATCGTCATTAAGTCTGACTCATGATCCACGCCCTATTCTCCACTGATTAAAGAATTTACACCTGTAATAAAAGAAAGCTGTGGAGTTAACACTAATTTGAATTTGAATTTCTACGGTCATTCCCTGAAACACCGCTCTGTTACAATACCGGTGGATCTGACCGTTATGATATAAAATAGTAAAATGTTTGTCATGGGCAATAGTACGTTGAATTTCAATTTAATTATAATACGAGATAATTATTTCCTTATTGAATTACAGATACTTTTTAGTGGAAAAAAGGATGAAATTTGGAAGTTTGAAATGAAAGGAAAGTAGGCCAACATAAATATTATTATTATTATTATTATTATTATTATTATTATTAATAATAATAATAATAATAATAATAATAATAATAATATAATGCAAAATTCGAGTGTCTCTCGAAAGCCAAGTAGGCCTAGCAGGCACGTAGCCAGGATTTCGTGAAGGGGGGGGGATCCGTGACATGAAATATTGTGGCCATCACAACAGGGGCTTGATCATTCTCAACTATTTTACTGAAATATATATTGGTTCGTTCAGCCAGGATTTCGTAACGGTGGGAGGGGGGCGTGACAAAATTCTGAATGACCAGGAGCTCGATCAATCTAAACTACTTTACTATCAACATATAGTGTTTGTTAGGACAATAAAATAAGGATATGTTGGTAAGTATTTTAATAACGAACTATGAGAAATCTCGAATAAAACAATTTTTAAAAAAAGTGCTGAAAAACATTTTACAATATTTACATCCTTCCTCTGTTCATTCAAATATAACAATTTTCCTTTTATTATGACCCCAACTATTATAAAAAGTACATATTCACTATTATAAAAAGTACATACTCAATAATGTCTTGTAAAATATTTTACAATATCTGCGTTCCTTTCTCTTCCGTTAACTACTGTCTGTTCCAAATGACAGGTTAAAGGAGCAGCAGAGAATTGTTTTTGAAATAACATGTTTGATACTGCAAAGATGCGATGACGAAAATTTATGATAAAAATATCCACGTTGTTACACAACGGTACTATACTTTCGGAAGCTTGAAATCTCCCTGACTAGTAGCAGAAATTCTGGAAATTCCGTAACTTTCTATAAATTTTGAGAATTCCGTAACTTTTCTAGAAATTTTAAATTCCCTGACTCTTAAAGGATATCTCGCTTACCTCGCCACCGTGTATTTCAAGTAATACAAATCTCTTCATAAGAAAGAGTAACCAAAACCTTCCTGATTTTTAAAAATTTTTCACGTGATCCTTCTTTTTCTCATTTCATTTTCTTCAACCTTCCTTATTTTTTTCACATCTGGTCTCGAAGGGGGAGGGGGTCCGGATCCCCCGGACCCCCCCTTGGCTACGTGCCTGGGCCTAGTAAGTCCTGTTGCTAGTAGAATTATAATAGATATTTACTGATAGATACTGATATTTATAATTAGTACACTTATAAATATCAGTATCCAAAAGTGCCTAAAATTCTTTTTTCACTTAGATATATCAGGTAACTAAATTTAAAAAATGACAAAGAAAGAAAAACGGAGGCCTTGAAAGTAAAAGTAGACAAATTCGCCAGTGTTCAGGAGATGCTGTCTACAATGCACTGAGCAGAGTGGGTCATTTTGGGTCGGTGCGTCATGGTGGGTGGTGGGCGCAATGGGTCATGCCTTGATCCGCCTGACTCATTTGACTCACTGACCCACTCCATCTCTGCTCAAGTGCTCATTTCCTCCCACTTTCTCATTCCACCAATTCTTCCATTGTCATTCACTTGCTTTAACCATCATCTTCCTTTAGATTAAATGGCATAATTGTGGGACGTTAAACTTCAAGATTTCATTTGTCAAAACATCATTAATCGCCCGTCTCTTTTAGTCTAAAAGCCATAACAGTGGAACGCAGAGGCGGATCCAGGACAGACTTCTGGGGGGGCGGCGGGTTGTAATACTGCTATGAGCTACTTTTAAGAGCTCCAAACTCTGGGATGGGTTTTATTTATAAGAAAGTTTCCTCTGGTATAAGAAAGTTTCCTCTTCTGGGGGGGGGGGTCGATCGCCCCCTGGATCCGCCACTGGTGGAACGTGAAACTAGGAGTTACATTTCATACTATTAACTTTTCACTAGTGTTTTCGAATCCTCTTCAAACAATGTGTTTCATACATCTCCAAGGAGCCAATGAGGTTCATTATTTATGCTTGCATTTATAACTAAGTGATTGGTATTAAATAATCATGACTATCTCTAACATAATCAAGGACTTCAACCTGTGAATCGTTCCATATTTATCACATAGTGACGTCTACCGCCACAACAACAGAGAATGAAAGGCAAAAAGGAGAAAAGAATGGTGCAAAACACTTGCATCACCATCTGATGGAAATCACAATGCGACAACCGGATGCATGGGAATGTTGCAGTTGATCGATTACTTTCTCCCAGTTAATCCATGACACAAGAATACAGGTCAAACCAAATAGCTTTTTCATGTGCAGGTGTCATTCGGAAAAAATAAACAATCGTACTGTGATTGATATATAAATGCACACTTTATCCCACTGGTGTCATTTCATTTATTAACAACCGATTCTATGATTAGTATAGTACGTTCACATAATATTAACCGGTATGTATTAGAATCACAAGTTGAAGCTTATTGTGTTGTTAGTACGCCGTCCGTTCGTCCGTTACTGCGTATGTTAACTTTTGAAAGATTAAAATATCATGTTTTGTTTGTCTTTTTAAAAGCCGGAAAGGAAGAATGTATTCCTATTTATTCATAAGGTGTCACATTATGACTATAATACCAGTTACTAAGTTACTTCGAATATGCATCGTCCTGCCTTAGTTGCGTTATCACTGTTGCACTGTCCTCCAAAATTTGGATGCACAATTGTGATACTGCAGCTTTTTTAATTTGCAAAATTGAATAATAAATCTGGTATGATAAGTTTTCGTTTAGCATGTACATTTGAAATATGTAATAAACTGACGTAGTGCTGCCCTTTGAAAAAAAATATAAGTTTATGTTGGGTTGGAAACACTCCTAATCTGATGGTAGTGCGGAGAGTATGTTAAACTACTTTTTCCTCTTAACTTTTGCTTGATACAAAATTTTGCCTCTTTCTATCAATTAGTTTAGAAGAAAAAAATGAGATGGCATTTTACCTGATTCACCCTGTATATAGATCCTTCATAATAAGGTACCATAGAAATCTCCCGCCCCTTGACATGAACAATATGGACGTCCATGTACGAACGTAGCTTAAAATACACACTTGTTTCAAGAACTTCTGAGTATAGAGTTATAAGATTTTTTCCATATCGACCTTCGATTTCCACATCTATGTATCACACACCCATACCAAAGTACACAAGAAATAGTGAAGTATAGAACGATTTCTCAACCACAAAAGCCCGCATGTCATGACATGAACACCTGCTATGTACATTACCACAGCTCCTTCAACAGGGTTTAATTATAGCCATCCCTTCTTTATTGAAGAGGAAAAACTATAAGCATGACAGCCACATTTACCAAAAATCTCTCTTGGATTGTTTTCCATATCGTAACTGGGAAGGGAAAACTTAATGTACCCCAAGGATATATACTGGATACCTCCTTCATCAGTATTTTCCTTGGAAATTTTCTCCTTGTGTTGCCAAAAAGAATATAAAACAGACGCACATCATTTCTTCCTTCGTTTCTAACAAATCCACTTGTTCATAAAATATGCGTAGAGGACGTGTTGAGAATGAATGGAAGGTCTTAAATACGCTTTTGAACGAGGGACAAAGAGAAAACAAACCGGCATCTACTTACGATTAAAGAAAAAGAAGAAAACGAAAAAAAAAAACTTTTTCTCGCGATAAAATGAAGTGTCGTGAGGCGATGGAAGGATGCCAGGTCGTCTCGGTCACATGACCTTACTTCCTATCCCTCTCTTCCTTGAGATCTAAGAGCTCCCTGCAAACACTACAAGTTCACGTTCATTATCATAGCAGCTACAAGGAAACTCCGGATCCAGGAATCTCAACATCCCCAGCTCATGCTTCTCAATACAAAGGATGCGCAACTTTACCTACAGCTAGTCCTAACCTATAGCTAGTGAGACTAAACGGGACGGAGGAGAAATTAGGATTTCTTCTATCTTCCTATTCATTAGAGTAGATTTTTCGTCTCGTCTCGACTGTCGAAAAACTTTACACATCTCGTCTCGTTTTGTAAATTTATGTACAAAAATTTATTCCCTGATTTTCGTCTAGAAGTTATCTGAATACTTGTGCGTAAAAAGAAGTCCATGAAAGGTGTGATGTAACAACCTTAAACATATTTACTATTGCTGTATATTGTGTAATGACTTACGTATCTTTAAACGTTGATAAATACTCTTCATTGTATTCGTACAATTACTTTATCAATTTATAATTTTCCACAAACTTAAAAAAAAAAGTTCGTTACTGAATTCATTCTCTCTCTCTCTCTCTCTCTGTGTGTGTGTGTGTATATGTGTGTGTATGTATGTGTGTCTGTCTGTCTGTTATTTGCGATTTTTTCTTTTAATTTTGAGCCTTCCATTCGATAGACCATCAAAAACTATCTGAAAGAAGTGATGGCATTTTTCGCGTCACTCTTACCATTTCCGAGATATTGGCCCCCAAAAGTTCCGATTTCGGGAGATTTAAGAAGCCATATCTCGGAAACTGTACATTATACACAACAAAAAACGAGGTGTTGAAACAACACAAAATGACTACCACTTTAGCGTGTTACTTGTGTGTCAATTCAATACCAAAGTTTTTTTTTTTTTTTTTTTTTTTTTTTTTACAATGCTAGCATGCTGAAGGCATGCTAGCCCCTTACAAGGGTTACGCCCTTTTCTCGGGAAGAGAAGGAATGTTAATATGGAAAGGAGGCAGCAGGGATGGTCTATGCGATTTAATAATTTATATTAACTTTATTGATCATAAATTATATACTATTAAAGTACCATAGTAGGCATTATGGCCTTTAGCCATAATCATTAGGATGGGTGATGAGATGGAGATGAGAGTGAGGTGCACTGAACGCCACAACACAGTAAAGGGAAGGGTTAGTTAGACGAATGCATGTTATCTTCCGATCCTGGGGCTGCTCAGGATCATGATGAGAGACACAATGAGCCCTGTTAGAAGAGATGGATTACTGTGCGTATGATGGGAAGATGTAGTGCGAATCTGAATGAATGGCAAAGGCAGCTGCGATATCTTGATCTGGATGATTTGGTGGGAGTGAATAGCGGTATAAAGTAAAGAGGAGGGAGAGTGGCGGGTGCCGAACAGGATGTTGTGGAGCATAATCGATATCACTGTGTAGAATATCAAGGAAAAGAGGATGTTTCTGAGCCAGAGGATGTCTCTTCCTACATGTAGGAAGAGATGTAGGAAAGTCGAAGCTTTTCAATGTGGTACAGGATGTGAGGAAAGGAGATGCGATCATACAGATCTTGTGTAGGGCTGGGTAGCTTTATACGATATGCAATACGCAGGGCGTGTCGTTCTAGGATCTTGAGCTTGTTGTAAAAGGTTGAGTGTGCAGCGACCCAAGCTGTGAACCCATAGGTGAGGACGGGTCGTAGGAACACCTTATATGTTGTGAGAATGGTATCTGCTCGTAGGCCCCAGGTTGTGCCAGAAAGTCGGCGAAGAAGATTTAGTCTATTGTAGGCTTTGGTGATAATCTGAGCTAAGTGAGGACGCCATGTGAGGTGAGTGTCGAATGTAACGCCGAGGTACTTAACGTGTTTGGTAGGTTTGATGGGAGTATCAAGAACAGTAAGGTTCAAGAGTGTTGGGTTTTTATGGACGCGGGACCGTCTCTTAGGGTCAAGAAAAACTATTCCTTGAGTCTTCTCAGAATTTAAGCGTAATCGCCATTTCGAGCACCAACTAACAAACATATCAATGGCAGATTGGAGTGCTATGTTCAATTGATGGATCGTTTTGCCTAGAGCAAGAAAAGTCGTGTCGTCTGCAAACTGGAAGAGATGTACATTTGAAGGAAGTGGAGGAAGATCGGCAACGAAGAGCAGATACAAAAGCGGAGATAATGCTGAGCCCTGTGGAACTCCGGAATGAATAAAGACAGGGTGTGATAAGGAGTTGTTTACAGATATGTATGTTATGCGACATGATAGAAAGTTGAAAATGAATCGGATGTAGCAAATTGGTAGTTTACAGGACAGAAGCTTAAAGAAAAGCGCAAGATGCCATACCTTATCGAAAGCTTTCTCAAGGTCGAATAGAAGTAAACATGATGGCTGTGAGCGGTTAAAATGATTCGTAATGAGATTGGTAAGGCGTAAGAGCTGGTCATGAACACCAATGCGAGGACGGAAACCAGCTTGATGGAGTGGAATGATGCGATGGCGAGAGAAATGTGGATGAAGTCTGTTAACAAGAATGCGTTCGAGAATTTTGCAGAAAACAGTGGTTAATTGGATTGGACGGTAAGATGATACTGAGGTAGCTGGCTTGTTAGGTTTTAGAAACATTAAAGTCTTAGAGGTTTTCCAATTGACGGGAATGAAACCGGTACGTAAAATGAAAGTGAAAATATGGGCTAACAGGAGCAGTAAACAGAAAGGACTCTCTTTAATGTGACGGTAGGTGATAAGGTCCATGCCTGGAGCAGTGTTACGTTTGCGAGCTGTGACTTCACGAATTTCAGGAACTGTGATAGGTGTGGTAAGTTCGTGATGAGCTGGAAAGGTATGCTCTGTACTGGGTTGAAGATTACGAGATTCAACATTAAACGTATATGCAGGATGGCGTCGTTCAGATCTTTCAGGAGGAAATGGCGTGAAGATGGTTTGTAGGTGATTCGCAAAGGCATCAGCTTTGGCACTATCTGACGTGAGTGGATGATCACCGTCAATGAGAGGATAAGGTGTTCGAGTGAGTTTGCCAGTCAATGCATTAAATCTCTTCCAGTATTTGGTAGGATGTGAAGTTGCGTCCAGTGTATTGCACGTTTTGACCCAGTTTCTAAGTTTATAGGCTATAACGTAGTTACGAACCGTACGTTGGAGTTGTCGGTGATGGCGTAGAGCCTCTTCGTTCTTTGTACGTACGTAATCTCGGTAAAATTGTCGAGAACGTTTGATCATGTGAAGGTATTGAGGTGGTAATCGAGGACGCCATGGATGTACTTGCGAGGTAGGTATATTCTCGGCAGATGCTGTATGGATAGAAGAGGTGATAGTATCCAGCGCCGAGTATAGTTCATCCTCAGTATTTGGTGGCTCGAGATGTTCAAGTTTAGAAGTGAGATGAAGTCTGTAGTTATCCCAATTAGCCTTGTCAAATCTAGGGACCTCCCTCGGTGGAATGTTTACAGAACAGTGGTGACGAAAAGAACGTTTGATAGTTAAGTTGACTGGAAGGTGGTCGCTGCCAAGAGGGTCTAAGACTTCGATATGGCATTTGCCGCCAAGGGTAGTTGAGGTGATGACAACATCCGGTGTGGTATCTGAGAGAGGGCGTGTTGATTTTGGAAGTTTATGCAGAATGCAAGGTATGCGTGTTGTAACGAAGTCCTGGAATTGAGCCTTCTGGCAAGCGGGTCTACTATGGATGTTAATATCGGCCATGATGATGAAGTGGCGAAAATTGTTAGCGATATACTGAAGAAAAGAGTATGGTATTGCATGGCCGGGGCGAACGTAGATGGTCGCCAAGGTTATGTATAAAGCTTTGAAATAGACGGTTGTGATAAGATATTCTGGAAGGTTGGAAATAGGAGCTTGGAAAGTACGATAAGGTAACTGAGAAGCAAATCCAATGAGTACGCCGCCATTGGCGCGCAGGGCTGGTGTTTGATTGTCGGCTCGAAAGATCTGGTATCCTGAGAACTTACAAGACATGCGAGGTGTGAGATGCGTTTCGTTTAGTAGAAACGCTGATGCATGTTCTTCCAGAAGAAGTTGTTCGAAGAGAGGTTTATGTTGATTGAGGGAACTGATGTTGAGAAAGATAATAACGATATCCATAAAGAAATTCATAATCTCAAACAGATGTTTCCAAGCGGGTGGTGTGAAAGTGAACTCGTTGGCCTGTATAGGTGGCATTGAAGGTAACGTGGAATATGCAGCGGGCAGCATACTGTACTTGTTGTAGTACATGCGGCCGTAGAAAAGGATGCACGTTTTGTAGCGTTAATGTGATGAACTGAAGAAGTTGAGATACTGTAACTGGCTGCGAATCAGGTGGTATATTGGAGGAAGGAGTGGGTTCGGTCATTGGTTCACTTTGAGTGCGAAGCGGTGCCACTAAGTGAGGTTTATCCGGTGAAGGTGCGGGTCGAGCTTGACACTTAAAACTGTAAGTCGGGTGTTGTTCAGGAGAAGCTGAGCACTGCGGTGGGCGCTGCAGGTTCGGACAGGTACGTGTGGAATGGAGTCCAGCACAGTATCCGCATTTCAAGTTATTCCTGTAGTTGGCGCTGGTGTGCGTGTTATATTCTTGACAACGCTCGCAGCGGATTGGTACTGGTCGTGCAGTGCGTGAGGGCTCGACACGATGCCGTTTGCGATATATATAAGCTCCGTTATCAAGAAGCTGGTTGATGGTGTCCTGCGATTGAGATAACACTCGGACCATGTAAGTGGGACCTCGGTCGTTTCTAATGCGGATGCACTTGGAAACTTTGTGCCCTTCCTCTGTGAGTTCGTGTAGAATCTCATCGTCCGTAAACTCAAGATTTACACCTCGTATGGCCACGGAAAAAGCAGGCGTGCGAGGTGGCGGAGGCGGCTGTTTGATTCTCCGGTCAGTCAATTTAGAGAGTTGTGCATTCTTGCCAAAAATTTCATAACTGAACTTGTTACGAATAGTGGTAGCAAGATTCTGATCAGGAGATTTGATGATCATCCCATTTCTGGTGGCAACAATTTGAGAGATCTGAGCTCGCCGATAATATTTAGTGAGTTGAAGATATATTTGCTTTTCGTTCTGATAGTTTGCGTCGAAATTCGTATGTAAGAACGAATATATTGGTTGCTTTGTGGTGTCAGATAGCGATGGGAACTCCGTGTCGTCGATTCTAAGTCGCTCACTATCAGAGTCTGAGATGCTATCCCGGCGATGACGTTTCGGAGATGGTGCGTGATGGTGACCTATAACTGGAGATCGTGATCTTTCCGGGCTATTGTCGGTACGGTGTGAATCTCGGTGCCTACGTCTGATATCCGAATCTGCAGAGGATACGGTAGGACCAGCTATTACCGTAGGAAGTCCGACATGTTGTCCTCCAGTCGCCATATCGGGTCAACCAGTGCTGGGCCCCAGGCTCACTGGCCGAAATGAGAGATGAGCAACAATGAGATGTGAGATGAGAAAGAAAATAAGATGAGTGTAATGAGTTTCAAAAGACAAGGAACCCTTCGAAAGCGATAACTTTCGTCTATCCTGTAAGTGCCGTATATGTGTTATGCTCTCAGGTACGTATTTCAATACCTGGTCCTCGCTGACACACTAACAAACACAAGACAGGCTAGGTTTCTTGATGAGGTAAGTATCGAATACCAAAGCACATCGCCTTCAGAGCGTATCAGAAATATCTACTTACTGGCTGTGAGTATTTACATTGTTTTTCATTGTTTGCTATTAGCAAAGCGTTGCGAAATATATTTCGCACTTACGGCAAGTAACTAATAAGATTCTATGTTTCCTCTAATCACTCACAATAATATTGTTGTAAACCTGTGAATCATCTGACAACAGTTACACAGATAGCAGTGCTTCCATCTGTTTTCTTTATCTGTCATTCTTGTGTCTTAGCATATATGAACATAAGATGGCAGGACTGTTGCCTATATAATTGTTGTGAGACGATTCACAGGTTTATCCCGAGATACGATAGTGAAGCAAGAAGACGTGCGCTTTTTTGCTCTCGCGATCCGTGTGATACTTAGTGGAAATAAAGACAATCTTTTCCAGAATTTATTACAAACACTTCCATAAACACTCAAAGTCACTCTGTGAACTCTCTATAGTGTTGTGAAAGTGATAGTTTCAGTGGAAAGTGCTGTGATTTAGCTAGTTATTTTGTAGAGTAGTGTGTGCACGTGCATGCTTGGTCGAACAAAGCACTGCACACACTCCTGCCGCTAAAGTGGCAGTGGCAGTGTCATGGCGTGTTGGTCTGAAGTACCGGGCCGAAGCCCTTGCCTTCCATCTGTGATAGTTGTGTGTGATTGAGCTTTTTGGACGTGCTCCCGACCGGCCAATTTTTCTTTTTGCCTATCACTGTATTACTACTTGTTGCAATTGAGATAGTTCTTAGTAGGATAAGAGTTTATTCATATGGGAGTGTATACTTGTACAAAGTTTACTAATGCACTATATATTCTGGGATATTTGGTCTCGACGTGCTGTTCCCACCACTCACTGTGGCGGAATGAGCGAAGAGCTCCTGGGTTCTGCCTTTTACGGGCTGGCAGATAGCTTGTTTGAAACAGCCAATCAGAAGCGAGGTCTCGAAGCGGATTCAGCCAATCACGCGCGTGTGCTTTCTTTCGGGTCCGCGCTCGTGAACGACTACTTTTCTGGCGTGTCTTTAGCGGCATCCGGATACTGAGATACGATAGTGAAGCAAGAAGACGTGCGCTTTTTTGCTCTCGCGATCCGTGTGATACTTAGTGGAAATAAAGACAATCCTTCCCAGAATTTATTACAAACACTTCCATAAACACTCAAAGTCACTCTGTGAACTCTCTATAGTGTTGTGAAAGTGATAGTTTCAGTGGAAAGTGCTGTGATTTAGCTAGCTATTTTGTAGAGTAGTGTGTGCACGTGCATGCTTGGTCGAACAAAGCACTGCACACACTCCTGCCGCTAAAGACACGCCAGAAAAGTAGTCGTTCAGGAGCGCGGACCCAAGGAAAGCACCCGCGCGTGATTGGACGAATCCGCTTCGAGAGCCCGCTTCTGATTGGCTGTTTCAAACAAGCTATCTGCCAGCCCTTAAAAGGCAGAACCCAGGAGCTATATAAGCGACCATGCAGTCGAATTCACCATCCCAGGCGGCCAACTACCGGAAGCGCCCCCCCCCAGCCACACACAAAGGGAGCCATCAAGAAATCGAAAGACTTGCGGAGCAATGCTTTTGGGTACACGTCATTGGGAACGGGCCCCAGGCGCCGGCAGCGAATCTTCGTTGACGTCACCCAGGACCCAGTCTCTGTCCAAGAAGAGAGCAACACAGCTCAGCCAGACCACGGTGACCCACAATTCCATAATCACCGCACCCCACAGGATCTACTCAGTGAGGGGCCTACGCCCCCCCGGAAACAGTAAACCAAGAACAGTCAACTGACACCCCTGCAACGCCCAATAGTCAATTCGATATGACCGGGGCATGTCAGGTCCCCCTCCCCCCCCGAAGACTCAACAGAAACCCCCCCAGATGACTACATGGACGCATCAGAAAGTGTAGCCGAGGCCTCCACATCCACCGCAACGGACCACAATGAAGGGTTCCAGGTCCCCAAGAAGACCAGAAAGCCATCTATGCCCAGTGAGCCCACCATAGTCTCAGTAATAGCATCCAGAAACCGCTTTGCAGCACTTAGCAAAACAGCCACAGGATCATCAAACGATCAAATGGAAGAGATGGAGGAAGGAGCCAGCTGACCCCCCACTCCCCTACTACCCAACAAGAAAAGTGCCCCCAGTGTTCATATACGGTGTTAAAAACAAGTGCAAGTTCATCCAGTCACTGTCAGCATGCTTGGAAGCGGAGCCCAAGAGCTTCCATTCCAGCGACTTTGTGAAGCTCCACTGTGCGACCATGGCAGACCTCGCCAAAGTCGAGGCGTTCTGCCTTCAACAAAACTACGAGTACTCTTCAGAGCTCCCTAAAAACGTGCGCAACCTAAAAGTAGTGATTCGCAAGCTGCCTATAGATGCTGATCCTGAAGACATTACAACTGCACTAACATCACTACAATTTACCGTAGAATCAGTCAGCCAGTTACACGGCAGACCAGACGCCCAGGGAAACCGTCCGAAATTTCCCCTGTTTCTGGTCAGCTTACCGAAAGGTCAGGGGCCGCAAATCTACGATCTCCGGTATCTTCTCACCTTTAAGATAGAGGTGGAACCGTACAAGGGCAGTGAAATACTACAATGCCATCGCTGCCAACGCGTTGGCCACTCACAAACTACATGCCGCGCGGGGGCGAGGTGTGTGAAATGCAGCGGAAACCACCTCACCAAAGAATGCCAGAAGCAGGGACGGGACACAGCAGCACGCTGCGTCAACTGCCAGGGGCCCCACTCTGCCAATTACCAGGGGTGCCCGTACATCAAGGCAGAGAAGAAGAAACGCAGTGGGAAGCAGCAGGAGATTCCACCAGCAAATCCTCCACCACCACGCAACCTCCAGCGGAGAGACAACAACTCCACTGACAAGAGGCCAGGAAACCAAATACGGGATGCAGGCGTCACCCCCCTGAACCTGACCCCGGAGTGCAACGTAAGCACCGACAAGAAGTCAACCACAACAAGACTCGCATCCACGACCATCCCAGGGAACGCAGAGTCTCAGCCAAGCGCAAGCACCAGCTCCGTCCCGCAGCACACCAGCGCAGCTGCAGAACAGCCATCCCAAGGACCAACACCAGCAGCCCAGCAGCAAACCGACCGCAACCGGGACCCCCCAGGAACAGCCGACCCCATCCCAGACGCAGACAACAACAACGCAGGCAACAACACCCCAACCACCACTCAGCCAGCAACCGGAGGCGAACTCCTGTCACTAATAAGTACACTCCGTGAAATCCAGGACCTGCTAGCGGGGATCAACTTCAATCGCTTCCTCGACCGGCTGAAAACCGGCCTTCGCCAGATAGCACAAGCAACCGATCCCACCACAAAGATGATCACCCTACTCCAAGTCGCTGCTTCACTCCTGGATGATGGCACCGAATAATATGAGACTCAACCGCGACATCCAAATAACCTGCTTCAACGCAGAAGGTCTACAAAAACAGCGAGCAGAGTTCACTGACTTCCTCACCAGGGAAAACATTGATGTGGCTCTGCTCTCGGAGACATTTCTCAAACCACCCGACCTACTACGGATCCGGAACTATGTGGTGTACCGCAACGACCGAGTAGGTCGAGCCATAGGAGGAACAGCAGTGATCATCAAGCAGCATATACCACACGACATACTTCAACTCCCTGCGCTGCAATCCATCGAGGCCTCAGGAATCACTATCCATTCCCCTGATGGTCCCTTACATCTCCTATCAGTATATAGGCCACCAGACAGGCTCATCAGTGCTCAAGATCTGCAGCTGTTAAGAAGACTAGGCCACCGAGTATTCCTGGGAGGGGACTTGAACTGCAAACACCCGGCCTGGAACTCGAGAATCTCCAATCAAAACGGCCGGCGCCTCCACCAGCTCCTCAGGCAAATTGATCTACCGGCAGCACCGAGGGAGCCAACGCACTTCCCAAGGAATGGGGGACTCCCTGATGTCCTCGACATTACGCTCACTGCTAACGCAGCTATCACAGAGGGACCGGATGTGATTCATGATCTCCAATCGGACCATATCCCGGTGGTACTCACACTAGCGACAAGGCATCACGTCTCAACCCGCAGGATTCCAACGATCAAGGAAATAAACTGGCAGGAGTACACCAGACTGCTAGCAGAGATGGTTGACCCCAGACATCCTCTACAAACTCCGGAGGACATCGACACTGCAGTCCAGGACCTAACCGCTGGAATGAAATCCGCCCTTACACTGGCTACCACCACAAGCGACAGACCCCAACCCCAGCCGGATCCTGGTGACTTGCGGACCACAGCCCTCATCCATATGAAACGCTGAGTCAGAAGAAGATGGCAAACAACTCGCAACCTCCAATACAAGGCTCTCTGGAACGACCTTACAACCAGAGTCAAGAAGAGACTCCAGAGAAGAAATATAGAAAAGTGGGACCAGAAGATCCGTGGAATGGAGACGCCATCGCCAGAGTTCTGGAAACTCCTTCGCTCATTGAGCAAACCCTCAGGCCCACCCCGGACACAGCCTCTACGCGGACCTCAAGGACTGGTGTACTCACCTCAAGAACAGGCAGACCTATTTGCAGCACACTAGGAGAATGTCTTCCAGGAGCATAACATACAACCCGACCGACGCACAACAGAAACAGTGGCACGAAGCATACAGATCCTAGAGCAACCAGAGCCCTGCCCAGCAGACCAACTAGTGACTCCCAGGGAAGTCCAGAAGATTGTCAGGAAGCTCAACACACAGCGAGCAGCAGGTCCTGATAGAATTCCACCAGCGGCAATCAAACACGCTCCGCGTAAAGTCATGGTACTCCTGTGTCGCATCACAAACGCAATTCTACAAACTGGCCACTATCCTACCAGCTGGAAAGAAGCGCGCCTGATCATGATCCCCAAGTCAAAAGGCACAAGAACGGACCTCAGAAACCACCGTCCCATAAGCTTGCTCAGTCATCTCAGCAAGGTTGTGGAGCGCATCCTCCAGAAGAAACTGACTCAGTGCGTCGCGGACCGGAACATCATTCCTCACCACCAGTTCGGCTTTCGAGCTGGACACAGTACTACGCTGCAACTGGTCCGAGCAGTAGAAACAATCACCCAACAATTTAACGAAGGCGGTCACACACTAGGCTTGTTCTTAGACGTGGAAAAAGCCTTCGATCGAGTGTGGCATGATGGACTTCTGCATAAGATGACCTCAGCTGGCATCCCCAGATACCTCACCCGAATAGTGAAGAGCTACCTCTCCAACAGGAGCTTCCGAGTCTTTCACTCCGGAGCAAACACAGATCCGAGGCCAATACGAGCAGGAGTACCACAAGGGTCATGCATTTCACCCTTGCTGTACAACATCTACACAACAGACCTGCCCACCACAACCGCAACGATGACAGCGACGTTCGCGGACGACACTGCATTGTTCGCCAGCAACAGAAACCACAGGTACGCGGAAATGGCTCTTAGGAGACACATCGCCCTCCTTGAGACATGGACGCGGAACTGGAAAATAAAGATCAACACGGACAAAACTGCCCTGGTGGACTTCAACAGGAAACGAGCCCCGAAGGTATACAACATTACGTATCAAGGGACTCCGCTACGACTGCAGCAGAGTGCCAGATACCTGGGTATACTCTTGGACCAAAAAATTCACCTTCCGGCAGCACCTGACAGATACCACAGACAGAGCGAACCGGAGATTCCGTACCCTGCTGCCTATCTTCCTCACCAGACAACTATCCCACGAGGCGAGAAGGAATGTATACATAGTATACATTCGGCCACTTCTGCTCTACGCCCATCAAGCATGGGAACACGCAGCGCAAAGCGACCTCAGACCGCTGCAAGTTGTCCAGAATAGGGCAGCAAGGGCAATAACAGGACACTCGATGGCGAGACCTCGCTTCTGATTGGCTGTTTCAAACAAGCTATCTGCCAGCCCGTAAAAGGCAGAACCCAGGAGCTCTTCGCTTATTCCGCCACGGTGAGTGGTGGGAACAGCACGTCGAGACCAAATATCCCAGAATATATAGTGCATTAGTAAACTTTGTACAAGTATATACTCCCATATGAATAAACTCTTATCCTACTAAGAACTATCTCAATTGCAACAAGTAGTAATATAGTGATAGGCAAAAAGAAAAATTGGCCGGTCGGGAGCACGTCCAAAAAGCTCCCGACGCCCCCCCCCAGGGATCGAATAGAAGTGATTCAAGGCAAAGCGGCCCTTTCAAGAGCCACACCAGTAATAGCACTGTTACGTCAAACCATGAACCAGGAGAACACTCCAGCCCCCGCCCCTTGCAAGAGCAAGACATCATCCGCCAAGGGCCCCCGCCCCCTTAAAGCCCCCCCAGCAATCTCAACTCCGTTACGAAGCAACTCCAGGGCCTAAAGTTCACTGCCTTAGGCCCAGTCAGAAAACGCAGGGTTACAACGAAAACAAGAAGCCAGCAAGAAACCCCCAAGAACCCCCCCGGTGAAAATGCAGGAGGACCCAGCACCAGCTTCAGAGTCCCCGGAGCATTTCCCCCCACTGGAGCAGAATGAAGAAAAACCACCATCTCAGACAGGAATTGAAGGAGCAACAGCACCCCCGCCCCCCTGGAAGACGAAACTAACTCCGATGAAGGATTTCTTCAACCCCCCAGGAAGTCACTGAAACGGGCTCCGTCCGGGCCAGTCAGCTCCCTGGTGGAATTCCGCACTGAGTGCCGAAACAGATTTACCGCCCTGACCCAAGGGGACCAGCACCAGACAAACCCCCCCTCAGGTGGACCATCAATGACTGAAGTGGAAATGGGAGAAGAGGAAGAGGCGCCCAGAGCCCCCCCTGATCTACGCCCCAAACAAGTTCCCCCCATATTCATATATGGAGTGAAAAAGCAAAACACACTGATGAAGACACTAGCGGCCACGCTGGATGCTCCCCCTAAAGTGCTGTTCAACTCGGACTACATTAAAATCCATTGCACCAATATGCGAGATCACGCAAAAGTGGAAACGTTCTGTAAGCAACAGAACTACCCCTACTCGACAGAGCTACCGAAGACCTCCCGCCCCATGAAGGTGGTAGTACGGAAACTCCCAATCGACACGGAACCGGAGGACATCAAGACGGAACTTTAATCTCTGGGATTTCCTGTACAAGCAGTGCACCAGATGCGTGGCAGACCGGACGCTCAGGGCACCCGGCCCCTCTTCCCTCTCTACCTCGTTTCTCTTGAACGAACCTCAGGCATGAAAAACATATATGAACTAGAAAGACTTTTCTGGTATAAAGTGGTCGTTGAACCATATAAAGGTAATGAAATTCTGCAGTGCCATCGCTGCCAACGCGTTGGCCACTCGCAGTTAACCTGCCATGCTGTAGCCCGATGCGTGAAGTGTGGGGAACCTCACGTGACTCAGGAGTGCCCCAAGAAGAATCGAGACTCGCCTGCGAAGTGTGGAAACTGTCAAGGAGCACACCCTGCAAACTATCAAGGTTGCTCCTACATCCAGGCAGAGAAGAAGAAAAGGACGAGCAACAAGCAGCAGTTCCCAGCTCCCGCTGCTGACCCGCCCAACCCTGCCCCAAGCAACGCTCAAAGCAAGACTCCACACCAAGCAGGATCATCCAAGAGCAAGGAGCCCAGAAAACCAGCCTCCCGAGCCTACTACCCCACCCGCCACAGAGCAGACTCCAGTAACAGCACCAGCAACAAGACCAGAAACCAGGCAACCACGGACCCAGAATGCGCAGGCGCCCCAACCTGCAACTGACGCAGCGGCACCAAACGCGGACCCAGCAGTGACAGCCACAGACTCCACACCACCAGCCACTAACCCCTCACCATCAACCGCAGACACACCAGCGTCAGCCACAGATACACCAGCGCCAGACTCCAGCCTGGCATCCTCCATCCGGGAAATCCTCAGCCTGCTGTCCGGCCTGAATGTCAAGAGCTTCCTCCAGAAGCTCAAGGAGGGCATCCGGAAGATCGCAGCAGCCAAGGATCCCATCACGAAGATGACCACGCTCCTCGACGTCGCCGCTTCCCTCATCGATGATGGCACGCAGTAGGTCAGTCGTACACCGAGCGGTTCGCATGGTCTGCTGGAATGCGGAAGGTATCAGCAAGCAGAAGGCGGAGTTCAAGGACTTCCTGGTCCGAGAAGACATCGACATAGCCCTGCTATCAGAGACTCATCTGAAACCTCATCTGTCCCTTAGGGTACGTAACTACACCACATACAGGAACGACCGACAGGGCAGAAAAGGAGGCACGGCAGTCCTGATAAAGTCACAGATACCGCATGATCACCTTCCACTTCCGGCCATGCAATCCATCGAAGCGACCGGAATCACGCTGCACTCACCGGATGGGCCCCTGCACATCGTGTCAGTATACAGAGCTCCAGACAACAGACTCCATCCTCCAGACCTTCTGCTGCTCCGAAGACTTGGTCACCGCGTGCTGCTTGCAGGAGACTTCAATTGCAAGCACCCGGCGTGGCATTCCAGAGTGTCCAACGAGAACGGCAGGGCGCTCCACCGTGCACTCAGGCAGATCGATCTCATCCCATCGGCACCGAGGGAACCCACACACTTCCCACGGAACGGAGGACAACCAGATGTGCTGGACATCACCCTTTCGTCCAACACCGCAATCCTGGACGGGCCTGTTGTGCTGCACGATCTCCAGTCTGATCACATACCTGTGCTCTTCTCTGTCGCAGTACGCCATCACCTTCCAGTGTACAGCCTGCCGAAGCAAACCTCCACCGACTGGGACGAGTATACTCGTCAGCTGACGCATATGATAGACACCAGACTTCCAGTGAACACCCCGGAGGACATTGACACAGCCGTCCAAACACTGACCACGGCAATCAGGTCAGCGTACAGACTGGCGTCAACCACGCAGCAGCACCAAGCTCATCAAAAACCAGAGGATCTCCGCACAGCAGCGTTGATCGCAATCAAGCGCTGGTCCCGACGCCGTTGGCAGAAGACCCGCCACCCACAATACAAAACCTTGTGGAACGCAATGACTAAAAGGGTGAAAAACCGCCTCCAGCGACAGACCTACGCAGCCTGGGACGAGAAACTTCGCGCCATTGATGCACCGTCGAGGGACTTCTGGCAACTCTTGAGAACAGTGTCACGACCACCAGGACCTCCCCGCACTCAACCACTCCGAGGACAGCATGGACTAGTGTACAGCCCAGCGGAACAAGCCACCGTCTTCGCAGAACACCTGGAAGAAACGTTCCGGCCGAACACCATTCCTCCTGACCTCCCCACAGAAGCAGCGGTACAGGAAAGCCTCCGAACCCTCCAACAGGAGTACGAGGTTCCGCCAGCAGCCCTCACGACACCGAGGGAACTGACCAACATCATCAAACGGCTTCACAGCAGCAAGGCAGCAGGCCCCGACGCCATACCATCGCTGGCCCTGAAACGTGCACCAAGAAAGGCTGTGGTACTCCTGACACGAATCACCAACGGGATCTTGAGAACTGGCCACTTCCCGCCTGCATGGAAGGAAGCTCGAGTCATCATGATCCCCAAGGCCACAGGACACAGGACGGAGCCGAAGAACTACAGGCCAATCAGTCTCCTCTCCCACCTGGGGAAGATAGTGGAAAGAGTCATCCACAGAAGAATGTTGAACCACGCCGAGCAGAACGACCTCATCCCGAAACACCAGTTCGGATTCAGGCCGGGCCACAGTACCACCCACCAGCTGGTCCGAGTAGTGGACAAGATCACACTACAGTATAATGAAGGCGGCCACACCCTGGGCCTCTTTCTGGACATCGAGAAAGCTTTCGACAGGGTGTGGCATGATGGACTTGTCCACAAACTTCTCCAGGCGGGACTCCCTCAATATCAGGTGAAACTTATCCATAGCTACCTCCACAATCGGCGCTTCAAAGTTTTTCGAGAAGGGCAACTCACGGATAGCAGACCGATCCGAGCAGGAGTACCACAGGAATCTTGCCTTTCTCCACTCCTGTATTCACTCTTCACGGCTGACATACCGACGGACCATGGCACCTTCCTCGCTACCTACGCGGACGACACAGCGGTCTTCGCGCAGAATCGCAACGTCAGATACGTCGAGAGGGCAATGTAACGCCACATCACGAAACTTGAAGAGTGGACACAGAAGTGGAAAATCAAAATTAATCCAACGAAAACTACACTGGTTGACTTCACTTGGGCGCACAGGGCGAGAGCCTACAACCTGATGATGCACGGCAACATCCTGCAAGTCACGAACGAAGCCAAATACCTCGGCGTCATCCTGGACCACCGGCTGACCTTCCGACGCCACCTTTCAGACACTGCAACCAAGGCAACCAGACGACTCGGAGCACTGATGGCAATCCTGCTAAGCCCCAGTTTCACCCACGAAGCAAGAAGGAACGTTTACGCGACCTGCGTACGACCACTCCTGCTGTACGCACACCCAGCCTGGGAGCACGCTGCACCTTCTCATCACAAACAACTACAGATTGTCCAGAACAAAGCGGCAAGAGCTATCACTCGACATGAAATTGGCACAACAACCGCCCAAACGCACGAGGATCTGGAACTCCCATTCCTCCAAGAAGTCAGGGAACAGCTCTCCGCCAGATTCTGGGCAACAGTCCACAATCACGTCAACGACGACATTGCAGCCATAGGAACAATCGCCCCCCGAAGAGAATCATTTCGAATGCCACGAC
Organism: Thermobia domestica; assembly: GCF_964235325.1. NCBI lineage: Eukaryota > Metazoa > Arthropoda > Insecta > Zygentoma > Lepismatidae > Thermobia > Thermobia domestica. The sequence goes on from NC_137469.1 coordinate 1,247,718, forward strand.
CTCCGTAGAAATGTGTTAGCCTTCAACGCCATCAAGGAGGGCTCGCGACAGTCGCAGCCCCAAAAACACAAATAGGAAGAAAAAACACAAGCCAGAAGAACACTCAACATGGAAGGCAAGAGCAAAAGCTCGAAACTTAGAACACTAAAACCCGCCAAGACCAACTCAACTCAACTCAACTCAACACAGGTTTACAGCAATATTATTGTGACAGATTACAGAAAACATAGAACATTATTCGTTATTTGGCATAAGTGTTCGTTATTCGTTATTTGGTTTAATATATTTCGCAAAGCTTTGCTCATATTAAACGATAAATACTAATGCGAATTCTCTCAGATAGTAACTAGTTATTTCTGATATGCTCAGAAGGCGATGTGCTTGGTGCTGAATTAATACACAAGTAACACGCTAAAGTGGTAGTAATTTTGTGTTGTTTCAACACTTTTTTTTTAACAGTCTAGAGAGTTGGTCAATAAAAATATCGATTCAATATCCGTTATTGATTCACTAATTATTGCGTCATTAGTACATCTAATCAAATAAATCTAATATTCAATTTCATACAGGGTCGGATCCAGGATTTTCTGAAGGGTGCACCATAACTACCAAAATAACCAGTTTCATTGTAACTCTTCAAAGTGACATGTGATAATATTCTTTACATCTGACAACGCTAATACATAGAACGGAGGGGAGGGGGAATATTTTAAAGAGGGTCGCAAATGATATGCAGGAAAAAATGTTCTCTCTTCCTGACTTCTGTTTTCTTTCCTGCTTGATAAATGTTATATTGTTTTGCTTGGTGAATCCTTTTCCTTCAACCTCCAGAAAATCAACTTAAACTATTGCTTTTGCAAAAATTCTCTCTTTTAAGCCGTAGACGGAAACATGACGGCAGAAAATTCAGAAAGTGTTGTTATTTTCAGTGCTAGCTTTTCATTTTAAATAGTGTATATTTACAGCGAAGGGAGGTGCACGTGCACCAGTGCACCCCCCTTAATCCGGCCCTGATTTCATATACATTTCGAAGAAAATAATTCTTTTTAAGTTCATCGTGGATATGCTCTTCAAGCATTCTCAAGTGTTTGACTATCAATCACGTAAAACTAAACCAATGTTTGGGGTCTTAAGATTTGGAAACTAGTGCTGCCCACGAGAATCGAGAAATTTCTCATCTCCCTTTGATTCTTGTCTCAAATTCGAGACGAGAATTCATACGTAATGTTTCACACCTACTCTCGAATTTGAAAATATACTTTTCGTCTACTTTCCGAGACGAGGCGAGAAACGTCTCGTCTCGTAAGCAACACTACTTGCATAAAGCATTCTAAATTTTCAGTTTCTCGTTCCTAATATTTGTATGGTTGCTGCTCCTCTTTCTTTCTTTAATACCACCATTAGAAAACAGGGATACACTACTGCGTTCTTCCTCCATATTATTCTCAACTTTTATTTCTGAGATAAACCGCGATAAGATTCTATATATGCAACAATCTTAGTTTTGTACTTCTCTTTCTTTAAATAAAGCACATCCCTTAGTTCTGAGTTCAATCCTAGCGAAGGGAAATTGACAATGTACTTTAACCTCTAGCACTTCATAAAGTGGACATGTTAGTATTGTCCCTTTGTTTTAGTTATTCTGAAAAATGAAATCTTGGCCCGAATTTTATTTGAAATGGTTCTTAATAATTCGAACAAAACTTTTCTCTTTCTCAATGTAATGAGTGAGAACATCTATCTTCTTCCACTCTCATGATGTCATATTACAATTTTTAATCGTTTAAAGGACAAAGGCTCTCCTATAGACTGGGATCGAATCTGCAACCCTGCATTGGACAATTCAGAACTCCATTATTGAACTAGATTACTTCTTACCTTTGTTGAACACTGAATTAAATGACAGCTGTCTATTTTCCATCAGATTGAAATGTCGCTATTTGTTTACAACCTCTTTCCGTTATAGTACCGCGATCAATCAGTCTTGTACACAAACTAGTAAATGCCCCCACATGTTAGAGTGGGCTGCGTTCCTCTTTATGTATCTTTCATATAGAAGGGGGGCACGGTGACTTAGTGGCAGAGCGCTTACCTCTCATGCACGAAAGAAGAACGGCTGAGAAGGGAAACCAGACGTTCGAAAGACCAGACGCAGGTCCAGAAGAAGATGGATAGACGATATAGAAGAGGATGTGAAGAAATTCCGAATTAGAGATTCGAGAACGAAAGCAGTGAATCGAGAAGAATGGAGGAGAGTGGTTAGGAAGGAAAGGTCTAAGGACTGTAGCACCGACCAGTAAGTATGAACAATTACAACTTCATCACTTCTATGTCGAGTTTCCAAAAATCCTTTCTCACTGGTACTTTACGTCACAAATCCTATCTGCTGTTCAAATTTCACGTTTGGCCTCGGCGTTGAATAATCAGTCAGTCAGAGACGAATGGAACAACGAGTTAATAACAGTGGTAATATGAATGAAAGACGTCTTCCTAATCCCGCTGTGGCTGGTGAATTATCTTTGGTCAGAGACAGCTGTTTCCCTCATCCCACTCTCCTCTGATGCATCTAACAGCACAAGCAGCTTCCTCAAACAGAAAGAGACGACGAGTTGTTAAAGTAAATAACACACGTTGACACTTAGAAGATAATACGTAAAGTGCTTTGCCAACGCCAACGACTCAAAAACAACAGAACAGTGCCTGAAGATGGCTTCATTTCTTAACTCATTTTGATTAAACCATACAATATATATATTAATGTACGAGATCTAACCATTTATATGTTAAAAGAAATATTTCTTATCTATCCATTAGAATCCATTCAGCCAGTTTCGAAGTAATGACTCTACAATTTACATAAATATTCATGGAATTCGTAAAAAAATGAAATGAAATCTTTTAGGTTTTACGTCCCACAGTTATGCCAGTTAGGCTAAAGGAGACGGTGATGACGAGAGATGAATGAAATGGTGGAATGAAGAAAGTGGGAGGAAACGGGAGAACTCCGGAAAAACCCACGAGCACGATGTTTGTCCACCACAATGTCCACACGGCTCGAGCTGGGATCGTACCAGGGCATGGAAATTGTGTTGCGGAAGCTAAGCACTACGTATCTTTAATGCATGGCGCTATATGGCCAGATTAACACCGAGTCTGTCCTTTTAAAGTAGGTTTAAATTTCGAATACAGCCATACAGGGCCCATCCCTGCTTAACACAAACTTCTTCCGTTGGATTTCGGTGGGATGTGCCTGTCACAGTAGCGTATAAACGTTACGAATTATGGAAATATCAACGGGTTTTTCCTTGGATTTCAATGGGGTATGTTTGTCAAAGTAAAAATTTTAAGGATAATGGAAATATTCATGGATTCTTCTGTGGGATATGCCTGTCACAGTGGAATGTTTTTTTAAGATAATGGAAATGTCAATGGGATATCATTTGGATTTGAATGGGATGCAGCACTTATCACAGTAGAAACTTTAAGGATAAAAGAAATATCCAAGGGATTTGCCTTGAGTTTGAACGGTATGTGCCTGTTACAGCAGAAACTTTAAGAGTCCACGGGATTTCCGTTCGATTACAATAGGATGTGCCTGTTACGATACAAATTTTAAGGATAAAGCATATATATATATATAGATAATTTCCCTTTGATTTCAATGGAATGTGCTTGTCACAGTAGAAACTTTAAGGACAATGGAAATATCCATTATATATTCCTTGAATTTTAATGGGATATGCCTGTCACAGTAGAAACTTTAAGGATAATGGAAATATCCACTATATATTCCTTGAATTTTAGTGGGATATGCCTGTCACAGTAGAAACTTTGAGGATAATGGAAATATCCACTATATATTCCTTGAATTTTAGTGGGATATGCCTGTCACAGTAGAAACTTTAAGGATAATGGAAATATCCATTATATATTCCTTGAATTTTAATGGGATATGCCTGTCACAGTAGAAACTTTAAGGATAATGGAAATATCCATTATATATTCCTTGAATTTTAATGGGATATGCCTGTCACAGTAGAAACTTCAAGGATAATGGAAATATCCACTATATATTCCTTGAATTTTAATGGGATATGCCTGTCACAGTAGAAACTTTAAGGATAATGGAAATATCCACTATATATTCCTTGAATTTTAATGGGATATGCCTGTCACAGTAGAAACTTTAAGGATAATGGAAATATCCACTATATATTCCTTGAATTTTAATGGGATATGCCTGTCACAGTAGAAACTTTAAGGATAATGGAAATATCCACTATATATTCCTTGAATTTTAATGGGATATGCCTGTCACAGTAGAAACTTTAAGGATAATGGAAATATCCACTATATATTCCTTGAATTTTAATGGGATATGCCTGTCACAGTAGAAACTTTAAGAATAATGGAAATATCCACTATATATTCCTTGAATTTTAATGGGATATGCCTGTCACAATAGAAACTTTAAGGATAATGGAAATGTCCATTATATATTCCTTGAATTTTAATGGGATATGCCTGTTACAGTAGAAACTTTAAGGGCAATGGAAATATCCACTATATATTCCTTGAATTTTAGTGGGATATGCCTGTCACAGTAGAAACTTTAAGGATAATGGAAATGTATACGGGATCTTCCTTCGATTTCAACAGTAGAAATTTTAAGATAATGGAAATATCAACGAGACTCCCTTGGTTTTCAATAGAATGTGCTTGTCATAGTAGAAACTTTAAGGACAATGGAAATATCTACTATATTTCACTGGGATGTGTCTGTCACAATAGGAACTTTAAAAGTAATAGCAATATTCACAGTATGTCCCGTGGATTTCAATGGGCAGAACCTGTCACAGTAGAAACTGTAAGGATAATGGAATCATCCATGTGATATGTTCATTGCTTAATAGGATGTTATTGTCGCTGGGCAATATTCGAATGTCGAAAAGTGATCCTTTGCTTATCAGTGCCCAGTGATGTCCCACAAGAATCCTGCATAAGGTACCGTTTCCGGGATGGTAGTCACTTGGATATCCACAGGGCGTCCAATGGACATCCCGCTGTGTACTATGTAGGAAGTGGTTCGTGAAGTATCGGATGCTCTAGAAGGGTATCCCTACCAATGAAATCTTCTGTGTCTCTGGCTTTGTAGGTTGGTTATAACCGCGCTTAAACTCCAACGCAACTATCCCGTCTCTACTACATCAGGATGATTCTTATATACGGTAATACCGATATATATCAATTACCACATTCATGCTTAGACTTTCTAAGCTTCCTTATGGTTAACGTAGAAAAAGTTTCGATTTCGCGCTGAATGAAGATCATGGGCTTTATGCAGAGTCATTTTGACATATGATTAGCGTTATACTAAAGGGCTGACTACTGCAGGAAACATATGTTAGTCGAACTCTTTAGTATGATACTAATCACGTGTCAGAACGACTCTGCATAAGGCCCCATGTACTTTGTATCCCGCGGCAAGCTTTAGTTTAACGTCTTATATAACGTCTTCGCTGCAAGAGATGCTAAATCCCAATGGAAGCAATGATCCTTAGTCTTCCTGCAACTGATCAATAGGTTATAGTGCAGCAAACTATATCACACGTTTAAGGGTCTTCACTACATCGAAATTAAACTACCGCTAATTTTAGAGTTTTTCTGTAATATCTTCAAAACAAATACAAAATATTCGAAAAGCAGAAACGTAATGAACTAGACAATACGATTTTGCATGCAATACCGTTATCACAACTCATCTACCTGCTTTCGATTTGCAACTGTAGATACATTTAGCATTTTTTGTGGGTTCTGTAAATAGCGGCATACCAAAAGCAGATAGGTAAATTGTGATAAAGGCACTACATGCAAAATCGTATAATCTAGTGCACTACGTTTCTGTTTTTCGAATATTTTTATTTGTTTGTAAGATATTACAGAAAAACTCTAAAATTAGCGGTAGTTTAATTTTGCTGTAGTGAAGATCTTGGTAGAAGTTATATCCATTCAGGTAGTAGCTATGACGAATTCACAATTAGGAGGGTTGATATAACTTTCAAAAGAAAAAAAAGATACAATTTCAGTTTGAATAACATGACATTTTTTTAAAATCACAATTACATGCTGCTATAACAGAACGATATTTAGTTTTAGATTTTCTCTTAAAAAAATACATTGTCTTCGCAATTTTAAAGGTATGTGAAATAATAAAAGTTATTTCAATTCATAGTATCGCATAAAGAATATATATTACTGTGTCCGCTGGTGGCATTGTTCTCACAACACAACCGTTGCGGATTGGTAGCACATTTTAAAGATAATAGCCAAGTGCGCGGATTTCTCTGTAACTTTGTGGAGCCCATTCAGATGTGTGTTTCGTTGCAGACAAGGGCCTAAGAAGCCATATATGATGATTTTAAGACAAATCGAATCCAAATTATGCCAAATATTGTATATTCATAAAAAAAACATATAAAAATAAAAATACATACAAAAATAAATATTCATAAAAATACATGAGAGCCCAAATGAGCATTAGGGACCCCGAGCCCCCACTCCCCCAGGATCGGCGCCCTTGACAATAGCTATCAGTTTCTTATGAGTTTCATGTTTAAAATTTAATGTTAAACATAAGGGAGCGAGGGGTAAAACCGAACGGCGGGTAATTCCGAACACTGCGATTTCCAGGAACTGGTAATGCTGCGAAGTGGACTGAAGTGCTCATTTGTTTCTTTACGTGATGCATTTGTGCGAGAAATGGTTAAGTGTGAGGACTCTCTGTACGTGTAGGAAAAATTCACAAAAAAACGTTTGACACCTTCGTGTTATAAAAGTAAGTGAGTAGTTGTAGCCACATAGCACAAACAGCATTATAGTGTTGACAATAATATTTTATGATTGACATTCCTAAAGATAGAGTTACTAATGTGTAACATCATATAATATTGCTCTGCTTTGTTCAGGCAGGAAGTGGAATATTACACTCGAGCACAGAGTGGGGTAAAGGCGAACAGAAGGCTTGCAACCCGTTCGGATTTCCTCTACTACAAAGTATCGATATTGAGTTCGTATTTCAAAAATAAAATTACACAATAATTTCAGCAGGGATGTTGAGAGTCAGTTAGAGGTCTAATTTTTCTGTAAAGACTTATTAATAAGTTTAGTGGCACGCACTATGGTGTAACTTGTTTTTCATTAATATGTTAAGTTCATATAGGGCCTTGTCAGTCATATTCATATTTTATCAGTGTCATATTCTATACAGTGTCATTATACAGTGTATATTATCATTTTCTATAAATTACATTACTGTAAATAGGCCGTTCGGACTTCCCCCACTAGTGGAGTAAATCCGAATTTTGGTATGTCTTCTATAACTGCTCGTGTACTCTACAATTTAGAATAATAATTAAATATTATATCCGTTTAAAGCACAAGACATCATTCTTTCATTTACTCTAGAAAATTTTATTTGTGGTTTACGGTCTTCCAGAAAAAGGTCGAAATTCTTAAATGTTCGGTATTCCCCCTCTTTCTCTTAAATCCACAAATTCCGGACCACAATCTTGGCAGCGAAGTAGCTCAAGTGGTAGAGCGTTGACTTCGCATTCGGGAGGTCGTGGGTTCGACCATCCTGACTGAGGGGGAATACCGAACGGTTTTCCAGGGTTTCCCTCAGTCCTACCAGGCAAATGCCGGTATGGTACCTACTAAACAGTCCCTGGCCTATACCTTCCCAAATCCTTTCCATTGTTATTGTCGTTGTTGGATATCCAGTGTCCAATGGCCTCTGAGCTGTATCTGGTGATTGTTAAATAAATAAATAATATGGGACAATCCTGTAAAATACAGGACGGATGCGAACCGTATGATTATGTGATGGAAGTGAAAATCACTAACAACCAGTCACGTGGACAGAGACAAGAGATTGTACTGATACGCTGTCACTAATGAAAGGAAACATAACACAACACTGGGAGTAAGGTTAAGTTCTTGTTATACGTCAAGCTATATGACCAGTGGTTCTCAACCCAATTCCTATCACGACCTCCATTTTATCACATCCTCTTTCCAGCGACCCTCTTATATTTTCTGGTTTGTAATAATTTTGTGCGAGATTTTTAATATACCTATTGCGGAGATCTCACGATATCCATCTATTTCTATATTTGTAGAATCTATTTCTTGTATATAGTGGATACAGCAACTCCCCTAAAAGCGAATCGATTAAAACCAAATTTGGTCAGTTCATACATATTACAAATATGGAATCCGATCCATCATACTGATTCAAACTGAATACCATTGGCCGGAATGGTTTTTCTTCCATGGTACACATTAAAACAAAGACAAGAAAGCTTATCAATTGAAAATGACTTAATATGCGTCACGAAGATTGAACCGGACATTACCGCACTAGTGAAGTCACACCATGCTCAGGTATCTCATTAGCTTTCAATTTTAACTGTATTTCAATACGCAGGTTTTGATGCATTTCTATTTTCTGGTATTTCAATATGCAGTTCTCATTAGTTTCATATCGTACCTCTTTCATTTAAATTGATTTTTAAAGAACTCTGCACCTGTTGAAAATGTTTCGTAGGGTCTACACCTATTTTTGTTGTTCTTAACAGTATGTATAAAAGTAAAAATATGCCTATCAGAAAGAAATTGAAAATAATATTTAAAAATATTTTTCGGATATTAGATTCTAATTATATTTCTCTCTTTCGCTTAACTTCACGAAACCCCATAAAACCCTCTATCGACCACCAGGTTGAGAAACCCTGCACTAGACTCAGGGTCGCATGCGGTCCGCAGATTGAAGACTACCACTTCGATGAATTGGATCTCAGCTAGAACATTAATTTATTTAACTTTTTGTAAAAAGAAAAAACAAATGTTAGTCTTTTGAACCTTAACCCAAATATATATGTTTCTTTCTGTCGGAGGTGAAGCGGGTCGATGCGTGGAGAAATCAATCAGTTGAAAAGAAGCCCGTTAATTGGATCCCGAGAACTTGTGAGGTTCTCCGTTCCCTTTTAATTGAAGTCATCGGAGAGCAACGCCAATTAGAGCAAACGCTGCTTGATTAGTGCCCTTCGACGGAAGACGAGAAACAACCGTTACTTCTTTAGTTTGTTTCAACGACAAAGCAAGAGCGAATGCCTAACACTACATCAACACTCACTGAATGTCTGTGACGGTTTTCTCATTTTTTTTTATTTTTATTTATTTATTTTTTTTTTATTAGCAGCGATCTCTAAGTCATGCTGCACTCTAAATATTAAAAATAAACGAAAGAAAAAGTATTTCTGGAAGGAATTCGGACTGAACCAATATAATCAAGGCACCGTCTCGGGATTTCTCTGGAGTGGCGTCTCTCTACCTGGGAATCGCGAAGGGAGGTGAAAAAGGACCTAGTAGCGGAAAAATATTTCAAATGCTTATTCCGAATTTTTATTTTAATAGATATATGCATTTTTAATTCCATACTTACTTCAAACTCTGGAAAGAATGTGAAAAACAAAATTTTAAACAAATAAACAATTTTTTTAACAAGATTTCGAATACAAAAGAGGAACGAAACTGGTAAAGTCTCATTACTGCTGATTACTGACAACACAAACAAATCAAAAACTGTGTGAATATAATTGAAATATAATTCAAAATGAAGGCTAATGTGAAACCTGAGCCTCACTAGGCTTTACAAGCAGCAATAATTAAAAAAAAAAAAGCGTATTACGTGGGGCAGTGGCGGATCTACAGGTGGGCCAGCCAGAATCCAGAATATGATAGATATATCATGAGTTTACTACGAACTTTCAAAAATATATAAATAATAGCTTCAATTATTTTTGTCACTCAAAAAACTGGGGGCCTAGGCAGGCCCGTATCCAGGAGGGGTCTAGGGGGCCGCCCCACCCCTAAATTTTTGCTGGCCTCCTAAAAGTTTTACAGTAGGCTTGGAAAAGAACTATAATGTGGTGATGAACTATCATATGGTTGGATCGGGCCCCCTCTAACTTCAGCCGGGCCTCCCTACATTTTTGGGCTGGTTACGGGCCTGGGCCTAGGGCCCCGACCAGAGCTAGACCCGTCATTGCTTAGGGGGTGTCTGGCAAGAGAAAGCTAGTCATATGAATACGAATAGGTTGCGAAAGCCTGCTCTGGAAGAACTAACAAAAATCCTCGAAAACTCAGTCAGCATCGTTTGTTCCAGGATTTCAAGATAGAAACTTCCAATTACTAGCTGAGAACTTAACCGCCCACATACGCAGATCGATATTAATATATTCAGAGTTTTCTCAATATTCCCTGCCATCGTTTAAACCACAGAATATTACAGAGTTTTATTCTGTAGTTCATCACTATTAGGAAGAGAGATTGAAACATAATGCACACAAAATCTTTCTATTTGAGGATGCGAAATGGAGGCAAATACTGCACGGTTAAGAAAAGCTGGCGCCTGACAGATGACGGAGACGTTGTAGCCAAAGGATCTGCAACAATATATACAGCAGCTCTGATGACAAATTTAGAACGTTTACAAATCATTATCGTAATTACAGACAGGATTATTTGTGACGTACGGTTTCCAAATACAACCTTCCCCTTCGTTTTATTTGTAGCACGTACAGCTACCTGTTAGACGCTTGGTCCCCTTAACTGCATAATAATTTATAATTAGTTACACACCACTGTAGTTGGAACGTGTATCGCGTCCGTGCCAAAAACAGTCAAAAAGCAATGAGATCTACTCAGATTTTTGTGGTACAGAAACAGAAAGATGCAACTGATTCACAAAGAAGTACTTGGAGTGTAGCAACAATGGCCAAATAGTGAATGGAACCTGGTTCGCCTCCTTTTACAGCTGTTAGAAGCAATTTGACTCCGTTTAAGAATATTGGCACGAAAGATCAACATTTCGTACAGAAACTGCATACGATGTCGTATATATGGTGTCCAAGAACCTGGTAGACGAAGAGGCAGAGAATAACGTTATTCTTGGATCACTCGTTGCATTATGGAAGATACAACGACAGTCAACGGAGTAGAATAGGTGTTCCTGGAACAAAGTACTCTCAGTCTGGAGATGTTTATTAGATTGATATCATGCAAATTTGGTGAATAACCAACTGCGTGTTATTAGGTATAACTTTACGTTAAGTAGTGTCCGACTTGAGTTATGTCCGACTGCTGCAACATGTGAGCTTTCGGTTCACTAATGCAGGATATTGTAGGTGTGACGCAGAGTACATTCGCTCCATCAGTTCGGAATAAAGATCGGCATTGATGGTACGACTGTTAGGAGCGAACTCGAAATAAATTATCCCCTTGTATTTCTGTCACACACACACAACACGACTTTATGCTCTAAACGGCCCTATATAACGACTGGTTCTGAAAACCACTGTTTTTGCAAATTCGAGTTTCGCAAAAACATCCACTTTTCATCGCATGCGACAATCCGTTTCGGGAAACGCATATCACGTGGATTTGGTAGCAGTTGTCGGCACGTATCCACTAGGGATGGCCAGGTGGAACCGGTTTTTCGGATCCAGGTCTGGAAACAGGTTTTTCGGATCCAGGTCTGGAACCGGTTCCTAGGATCTGGTTCTGGATCCGAGTTTTCGGACCAGGTCTGGAACCGGTTCCTAAGATCCGGTTCTGGATCCGGGTTTTCGGATCCAGGTCTGGAACCACCGGTTCTGAAAACCAGATCTCCGAGAACCGGTTCCGCCGGAACCGGAACTTTGTGGCCATCCCTAGTATCCACTGTCCTCTAGGCCTGAGCTGGGGTCAACTCATGTGACACAGTGCGGCAGCTCGTTATGGTTTCCCGAGTTCCTGAAGATGACGTACTACAATGGGCTGGGACATGGTCGAGTTGGTTTGCCACTCGTCGTATGCTGATGATGGATTTTCTTCAAGGGTTTATTGTAATCCCTCAGAATTTGGGGCAGCCGGACCTTGGCCGATCGACATTTTTACAACTTGCACGAAATTTCTGCAACAAACTAAAGCCTGTGACAAACATCTTGGCATTTCAGCTAAACGAATAAAACACAAGCTCTGACGCGACGTTGCCAAGTGGTAAAGGGGTGCGACTATGAATTGGCTAAGCAGACGAACTACAGCGCGACAAGGTAGCAGGGAATAGACTGAAGTCAATGTGTACGAAATAAACGTGGCAATACCGCAGGCCTCTCATTTGCTAGCAGCATTTAAAGGGAACTTGGAGCTCCGCCTTCAAATGCCAAGATGTTTCTCACGCCGTTTAGTTGTTGGACTATGGATCACTTTACAAATATTTTGGGTTGCTGCCGCAGCGTTATGCCTGGGTTTAAACTCATACAGTATCAATTGAAATACAGTATCAGATATTGTTGAACATTCATCATCACTGGCACTGAAAACTGACTGAAGATATTGATGGATTGGCGGCCTCCTTGTTAAACAGTCTGCTTGCCACATCACTTTTTTTTTTTTTTTTTTTTTTTAACGAAGTGAACATTTTTAAAATATTCTCGGTCACCATAAATTTAAATAATGCCATAATAAATTTAAGTGGTCACCGTATTCTCGGGGATCGGGATACCAACTGGGGCAGCTAGCAGAAACCAGAAATCTTTCAGTAAATCCAGAACGTCTGGTCAGCCTGTTCATCAAACATTTTCAGGTACAAAGTCAAGTCTGATTAAGGGAAATTAAGGGATATATTGCCGAAACTGTTAACACAAGGATTTGCTTTCATTAGATTTTATTCTTATTTAAGGAGTACATAGTTTCAAAGATAGAACAAACAGTATCCAAATTGTTAAAAAAATAAATAAATAAATAAAAATAACTGTTTGATGATGGAGCAACCAACGCTGCCGAGAGAAAAAAAGTTATTTGAGTGGAATTTAAAATGAAGAAACAAATCACAGAGTTTTAGGAGCATTTTCCTTTCTAATGACGCAAAAAGAACTTTTCACTTGTGAATGATAGATAGCAGTGTTTCCTCTTCCTATTAGTGAAATGTCTTTTGACAAAAACGTAGTCTAATTGCTGAAGAGCACGTGGTCCTCTACCCATCATTTCCCTTGGAGTAGGACACGCGTTGTTTCCATCCAAAAACTCTTTGGATGGCGGAGTCTTTGAAGGGAGAATCTGCTCTTGTCGAGGGAACACAGGAAGTGGGGAGGAAGGGAGACACCGGAAGGGAAGATGGCTGCAAATCAATGAATGATTTCTCTACGTCTCCCCTCTTTCTTCGTCAGAGGGAAGAGAGTTTATCAATCAACGAAGAAATATTTCCCTCTGACAAATAACAGAAATAAATGGGAAAATAAGCTGGTCACCCTTACCATGAGTTTCAACACGCACAACAACCAAAATAATACGTTCATAAAACATATGTCACGCAAACAATCGTACGTGACTTGTTATCATCCAAAAGCGATATCATATTGTTCATAGTAGATTTAGTTGTGTATGTAACTAAGAGGTGCCATTTAATGAGGAAAGAGGATTGCAACTGCCCCCTTCTCTTCTGGGTTTGCTACACATACATTGTAATCTATAGTAGCCTATTGTAATGTTAACTAACTAAGTAATTCTATGACTTATGGAACCTGGAGGTTCAATGCCTTGTTTACAAAAAGAGCTCTCCACTGACTTCTGTCCTTACCCAACTGGATCCAGTTTCCACTTTGTATTTTTTTTTTTTTTTTTGCGAGATCCATCTTAACGTTGTCCTCTCATCTGCGTCTAGGTCTTCCTAATGGTCGTTTTCCGATTGGATTTCCACTTAAAAGTTTGAAAACGTTCCTAGTTTCTTCCATTCTGGCTACATGACCTGCCCACCTAAACTTCCTTACTAATTAAAACACACGCATACGGGTGGAGAATCATCTAGAACGAAACTGATATGATGCTCATGATATAATTCCACAGCCACACACAAAAATAAAAGTTCTGTTCGGCGGACTCCAGGGTATGAATTCCATGTATTTTGCTACACAGAATCCACATTGGATTCTGGACGATCAATTGTGTGAATTTTTTTGTTATGGGCGAAAAACTTGAGGGATTTTGGATAGGGAGGATACACGTATAACACAGCTATATAGAAAAACAAAAATTCTATTCAGTCGACTCCAGGGTATGAATTCGATGTGTTTTGTTACATAGAATTCAAATTTCGAACCCTAAGACGATTGACCCTATCAATTTTGTTTTATGGACGAAAAACGTGTGTCCTCCCTATCCAAAATCGTCCATGTTTTTCGCCCATAAAATGAAATTGACATGCTCATTCGTTCTAGGGTTTTGAAATTTGGATTCTGTATAACAAAATACATCGAATTCATACCGTGAGTATGATGCACGGAACTTTTGTTTTAATTATTCATTTATTTATTTATTTTTTTTTTGTGTGTGTGTGGCTGTCATCAAGTTCTACAATTCTTGTATTAACAGCATACAATGAAAAAAACAAAAAAAAGTCCGAAAATGTGGTAATATTACCAATCGATAGATCTGACTAACCTGAACAAAATGATGTGAGTGAGGGTAAATTCACTTGTTGAGGAAAACAAGAGTGTTTTTTTGGTGAACATACCAAGTAGCAGTGTCATAGTGGTAAACCACGTGAATATGAAAATGCGCATTTCCCCTTATCCTACGTTCTCCACACAGAAGTTTTAGTGAGATAAGACCTTGAAACCTTTGCAAACTTCTTAGCACCGAGGCATGATTTAGTGCGAGATCCTAAGCTCATGTGCTGTCATCGGAAAGCGAACGCGTACATCCTCAACCAAACGTGTGAATTCTAATCAAATAATAATAATAATAATAATAATAATAATAATAATAATAATAATAATAATAATAATAATAATAATAATAATAATAATAATAATAATAATAATACCCCCTTCGTTGTTGAATCAGCGTCGAATTGGCCAGGATACAGAGAATCGAATCTTAGGAACTAACTTCTTGGGTGATGATTTTCAAACCGGAAGTAGTAGAAATCAGCCATTTCCCGTTTAACGTTGATCACTATAGAGAAAGACCAACAATGGAGAGCGAAAAGCGGTTTTCTGCAATATAAGTGCCCTAAAAACACGTTTTATCACCATTCTTACCTCTCTACTTAAAACGGAAGTGGTAGGAATACTCTACAACTTCCGGTTTTAATGATAATCTACGTAGAGCAAGAATGATAACACATATAGAGAAGCTGTTGTTTTTAAATCGCTTTAATGTTCTAAGAATAGGTATCATCTTCTCTTTTAACCTTCTAATGAAACCGTAATTACCACAAATCAAGCACTTCCGGTTTAAACGTTGATCGTTATAGAGTAGAAACGATAATAAATATCGAGGAATGCTTTTCTGCAATCAATTAAGCGTCCCAAGAAAGTACTCGATTTCCATTCTAAACACTCTAGTAAAACCGGAAGTGGTAGAAATATTGAGAACATTGAATCTTCCGGTTTTAATATTGAGAAAATTTCAACGCCATACAAGCCGAACATCTTCACTCGTGTATATGCGGTACTGTTATTTGTTATTTGTAGGCTATCTGGTTGGTATGGTTGAGAACTCAAGACGAATTACGATAGTCAGTCGCGGTTTCAAATCCTGCTTTTGGTGTAACTGCTACCTATCGCCCTTTTACCTTCCACTTCTCGTTCATTATTCATTTATTATCGTCACCTTAGGCCTTAAAAGGCACAAGGGAAGGACGAAAACTGAAAAATATATAAACTTACTTCCAATTTATGTAAGGATTCTCCTGAAACGAAAATACCCTTCGTCGGTGCTTAGTTGCAGGTTGGATTTTGAGTGTGAGCCTGCTTCCAATATAAACTATGATACTATACTCCGAGTCACCCGAATTGGCGTATGGCATCAACCAATAAGCTTACAGTGCGCTGTTACTAAACCTTCAAGGAGGAATCTGATCATTCATAATTGATTTTGTTTGTATTTGTGGACAATAATGAATGATTCGATTCGTCACTGAAGGTTTGGTAATAGCACACTGCGAGCTTATTGGCTGCCGCTATACGTCAATTCGGGTGACGCGGAGTATAATTCGAATCACATTACTAAAAACAAGTAGCCCGTCTCATGTACCTTTTGTCCTTAAAAGTGACGAGAAACATCAATCAATTACAAATCCTAAAAATTGGCATGCGAAAATTCAGAAACTATCCCTTTCAACATTCTAATTCTTATGGAAATCTCTGGTATCCCTCCTCCTACTCTTTCATTGTGGAAGGAGGAGGACATATAGAGCAGTGGGTGGTGATATTCAAAGTATAAATTGCGAGAGAGCGAAGGGAAATTGGAAAAGTTATTAGATGCAGCATCCATTGAGCCGAAACTTTATAACTGGAGAAAAAGGGAAGGAAGTTTCATTTCCAAAGAGACGAAGAAAGAAAATATGAAATGAAAATTCAAGAAGAGTACAAAAAGCATAACTAACAAAGAAATCTTATTAAAGAAGGAGGAACCATCACAGTTTGGTGTCTTCTTTCGTTGCATCTTCATTCATTATTATTTCCCAACTTTTCTTAACATTTCAATATCATTCCAACTCTATTTCAATTTAATTAAGTTCATTTTCGATAGTACTGAAGCCAGAGCGCCTTATATCAAAAGGATATTAAATGTATACTTAATTAATTAGTACTCGTTATGTGATATAAATAATGCTAATTATCAGTTTATCCCATCATTCTATGTAGCTAACTTTCCTATACTGTTTGGGACTATATTTGAAACGAATTACATCTGTCACGCGCAGAGTACATCTGTCAAAACTAGAGACCGGATGTTAGCCAAAATTTGTATTCTTCAATATTAAATATATGATCAAAAATAACGTTTTAAAGTTTATATTTGGGGGGTTATAGTTTGAATTTAAGCCAATTTTATTTTGCCTATTTAGCCCATTCCTGCCTAAGTAATTGCTTTAGTGCCTAATGTTGCCTATTCTATGCATTTTCTTGCTTTATTGGGAGAAATATATATGAGAGGGTGGGCTGATAAGTTCTCGGCCCGACCCAGAAGGACTGAGCTGCAGGCATGAAAGTGTGAGGCTATTCAACATAGTCCCCTCGAAGGTCAACACACTTGGCACTTCGATACTGCAACTTCTCCAACTCCTAAAAAAAAAAAAAAAAAAAAAAAAAAAAAAAAAAAAAAACCTCAAGGATATTTGGAAACATAATAATCAGAAGGGGAAATATCTGGCGAGTAAGGTGGGTGGCCAATGCACTGAACCCCTAGGTCCCTCAGAAAATCCATTGTTCTGCCAGCTTTGTGGACGGGAGCATTGTCCTGCAAGAACAAGACACCTCGTGCCAACTTTCCCCGGCGCTTTTCTTTAATAGCGTCCTTTACCTTAGCCAGCAGACTGCAGTAATACTCTGCATTTATGGTTTCTCCCTTTGGAAGGTAGTCTGAGAGCAAAACACCATCCTTATCCCAGAATATTGAGGCAAGCACCTTCCCTGCGGGCTTTTGTGCTTTGATTTTTTGAGCCTTAGAGATCCTGAGTGGCGCCACTCGCATGATTGATGTTTGGTTTCCGGATCAAAGTAATGCAACCACGTTTCATCCTGGGTAACAAGCTGATTCAAAAAATCGTCCTTGGAGTTCGCAAAATGCCGTAAAATCACCTGCGATGATCTCACACGTTCGTGTTTCTGATCATCATTCAAACATTTCTGAATCCATTTCGCAGAAAGCTTGCGCATGTCCAACTGATCATGCATTATTGACCCAACACGTTCTTTGGATATGTGCACTTTGTCAGCTATCTCCTGAAGCGAAATCCGTCTGTTGCTCAAAATCAGGTCATGAATCTGGTCCACTTTTTCCGGAGTTGACACTGACACTGGCCTGCCACACCTGTCACCATCTTCTGTTGAAAATTCACCACGCTTGAAGTTCGCACACCATTTCTTTACAGTGGGGTATGAAGGGCACTGTCCACCCAATGTGTCTAGCATGCAACCATGGATTTTCTTGGGCGACTTCTGTTGCAGGAAGAAGAACTTCATTACACCTCGCAATTCCTCTTTGGTTAATTTGACATCTGGCTCCGCCATGGTTCATTCAATTACCTGTAAAATAAAAACCGTTCATGGTAGAATCGTGAAATTTGGTACTTAAACATATAAAAGATCAACATTTCACATGACATCAATTACATCAGGGTAGTACATTCGGAAGGGAGTCGGGCCGAGAACTTATCAGCCGACCCTCGTAATTTAGTATTTCAAGAAAGGAATCTGCCTCTTCCGAAAAATATTAGTGTTGTTTGTAGTGATAAGATGTCGTAAAACTGGATTGCTATGTGCACTGATAAAGTGCTGTAAAACATTGGAGTGTTGTGTATATTGATAAAGTGTATAAAATTTGGACTATTATGTGTAGTGATAAAGTGGTGTAGAGAATATATTTACCAAATAGACATGGAATACATGTCAAGCTTCGTTTATATATATACAGTAAAACAAGATATAACAAACACGTATGTTCCTATATTCTTTGAACATTATCTATCACTTGAATTCATTTTTTATTTTATTTTTTTTTTTTTTTTGAGTATTTACCTTCATTATTTCGAGTTACATTTTAGTGTCTATTTTACTGCCTATTTTTTAAATTTTAAGTGCCTATTTTCCATGTTTTTAACGCTTAAACATCTGATCTCTAGTTATAAGTAAAAATAGGATTTAAATTGTTCTAAATTTTTAACGTCTAATTTATATATATTCAAGAAAGGTTTTCCCTACCATAATAACGTTAAAACTATCTCACGTCCTAGTTTCTCTAGGTATAACGATTTGTTTTCGTAGCTGTAAAATTGGCATTTCAGAGTCACGACTGTCATATTCTACGGGTGCGAACTGTCCACCTCACTCTTGCTGGCTTAGGGACTCGCATAGGTAAATGGGGTAGAAACAGTCAGACAAGAATGGAGAATCACGATCTGAGGCTATACTCATGCTCCTTCCAATATTGACGTGACTAACAAACTCCGTCTATACAAAGTGTCCCAAAAGTAATGGCGGAAAATAAAACCACATGTTCCTGGTACCAACACAAGCAAAAATTTTATATAACATGTAGTCCGGAAGTGGACCAGGGCGAAGCTAGACAGGTTCGAATGTGGGGGGAAAGGAATTTCACACCTACCTACCAGGATAATAATAGGAGCAGGATATGCCACAGTGGTCACCGAATTTGAATCCTCTTGATTTTTGTGTTTGGAGACACCTCAAATACGTTGTTTACAACTTTCCTCTTAATACACTTGCGACTTACGAAACCGCATTGAAGATGCTTGTGAACAGTTACACAACACGCCGAGAATGATGGAACGTATTCTAAACTCACCGCAGCTATGATTAGCAAGTTGCATAAATGTGGAAGGACAGCACTTTGAATATCTTCTGTGGGTGCGTTTATTGTCAGCACGTATGAACCTAGTACTTAGGTAGTTTGTAGTGCTACTCTATGTTAAATATTACGTTACAAGTACAGTACGTCGTTAGTATTTTGTCTGTTATTTCATTACATGACACGACTAGTTTCACTTTATCTTATTTCTACTCTGTCTCTCTGCAGGTTTCTATCTGGTATACTGGTTTCCATTGCTCCCTGAGATAATGCAACCATGCTCAGAGGTCCTTATTTTGACTCCCATTGTACATGTGCGTGCAACCGTGCTATAGATAACAACTTCTTTCTGTATGGTTTCCATCTTTACTGCACCGTTTCAATACCCTTGCCGTACAGACATTCGGTGAATACCTATATGACGTATGGAGAATCTCTGGCGCTGTTACGTAACATACCGCATGTTTAACACGTCAAGCCGATATGATTTTTATGTATTTCTGAACACACTTCCTAGCTTCTATCATTATTCCGGTAGGCAAATGTGAAGTTCCTTTCCCCCATATTCGAAGCTATCTAGCTCTGGGCTATATGTCATATAAACTCATTTGCTTGTTTTGAGCCAGGAATCTTGGTTTCCTTTTCGCCGTTACTTTTGGGACACCCTGTATGTTCCGTTTGTCCAAATTTATGTCCGTTTATGCATATGACGTAAAATGCATATCCGCGATCAGGAGCCATTTTTTGAGAAATTTTCAAGAACAGTAGTGCCAACGGGATCATTAAAATTTTGCCAGATTTGCCTACGTTGTGTATTATAACTTTGGATACGTTGTACAAGTATTCATAATAAAACACACACTGACCAAAGCAGTAAATATCCTACATTACAAACACATGTCACAATGTACATTGCGTGTTTTGATATGTATCAATGCCTTCAAAAGAGGTATTTTATCGGATGACGTGTCTGATGAAAACAATGACACACTGCAGAAACTGATTCACAAACGTTTTTCATATATAGTATTTAGTGCTTTGGTCGGTATGTGTTTTAGTAATGTATGAAGATTCATGAACAGCAGGTATAAATGCGATTTTAAAATATTGCAAGAGTTCGGAAATTGCTCAAGATCAGCAATACTTGATTAATTACGATTTCTATGCTTAAAAAATAATTTTTAAAAATCAGGAGTCTAGTTACAACCACAGTATATGATAATATCGTACTTGGCCGGCAGCCAGTTCCAAAATGTAGGGGAGCTCCAGCTGAAGTTAGGGGGAGCAATCCAATCATATTATAGTTCATCACCATATTATAGTTCATTTTCAAGCCTACCGTGAACACTTTAGGGGGCCAGCAAAAATTTAGGGAGCCCGGCCCCCCTAGACCCCTCTGGATACGGGCCTGTATCGTACTAACTAGCCAACCATTGGTATGACAGTCCTTATGAGCTTGAGTCGCTCCATCGTCATCTGTTAGCGACCGGGTGAACTAAATCTACCCTAACGACGAACACGTGGTCAGTGCGTTGCGTCAGTCTGTCTCTTAAGCCCTAGGCTAGTCGAGAAAGCGTTAACTCCTGTAGCGAACGCGGCCAAAGTGGCTATTCAGTAATTTTACTTTCACCAGATGTGTAAATCATACTGTGAGCCAGTCAGGGTTTCCAGGTCTTTTTGTCAGGTCCAGGTGTGTAATAGCAGAGTTCCAATACTCTGCACAAACCATCTTCCAAGCAGCTGTTTCTTGCTACAATCCCTTTGCCTGGCAACACGTCTTTCCTTTTTTCCTTCCTTTTGAAATCTTTTAAACAGCAGGCGGTCTATTGTTCCGACCCGCACCAAATACGCTCGAGCTGACGTTTTCTTAGCGATTTTATTGCTTTCGCGTTTATGATTAGCCACCTACATTTAAATACATGGTCAGCGTATTCCAAGAGTACGCATGAGCAATAAATACGCTTTGCGATTGCCTCAAATAGCCGGGTACTAACAGGAGTACTAGGAGCATTCTAGATCACTGGCCGTCACATCTTTTACTTACGTGACTCCTCAGTTTGCTTCACGACTCTGGGTGGACGCCGAAAGTTGGGAAGCACCCGAGACCACGCGGACGTTAGTCCAACGTTCTAACCACTACACTACGGTGTGTATACTGCCTAACAGGGGCGGATCCAGGAGGGCGATCGTTCCCCTCCCAGAAGACGAAACTTTCTTATTTTATATACAAATAAAACCCATCCCAGATTTTGAAGCTCTTAAAAGTAGCTCTAAGTAGCATTATTACAACCCACCGCCTCCCCCCAGAAGTCCGTCCTGGGTCCGCCCCTGCTACTATATGATAATAGGTGCTGATTAATCCCGTCCTCATTACATCGAATCAATCCACCAATCAAGTCATTAATTTCAATGACACTTTCGCTAGCTGAGACATGCACTTGATTGAGGTTGGAAAAAATGAAATGAAATCTTTGAGTTTTACGTCCCACTATTATGCCGGTTAGGCTAAAGGAGACGGTGATGATGAGTAATGAATGAAATGGTGGAATGAAGAAAGTTGGAGGAAACGGGAGAAACCCGAGAAAACCCACGCACACGGTGCTTGTCCACCACAAAGTTCACTTGGCGGGGGCTGGGATCGAACCCGGGACCCAAGCACCAGACGTGAACGCTCTACCACTGAGCCACCGCGACCCCCTCGATTGAGGTTGGAGTCGCTACTCTCAATGAGACCCACTCTTAGGGCTGGATTTAGGGGGCGTGCACCGGTGTACGTGCACCTCCCTTCATTGTAAATATACACTATCTAAAATGAGAAGCTAGCAGTGAAAATAGCAACACTTTCATAAGGATTCTGTACGATTCAACTATCCATCATATCTCAAGTCTCCATTATTAAAGAAATTCCTGCTATAAAGCAGCAAGCTAATTATACAGTATACTGAAAATTATATCGATGCAAAGCGGCCGAGACCAGACACTGAGCATTTCCAGAACAATTCCTCATTCACACCACATACCACAGATGCCTAAAGGCATTTAAAAACATTCAAATTTAATTCAAATGTACTGGTAGTTATTGGTGCTACCCCTCAGAAAATTCTGGATCCGACCGTGTCCACGCTTCCTCCACCTCACGCTCAGTAATTTCATTGGCCTCACACCACAGTAAGTCAAGTCTCGGGCTCGCTACCATCAATGCACTTCCCACTCACTTGTGTTTCTGATTTTGGGACTCGCGTTTCCTCAGACTCGGCCTCTGGTTTGCTGTCCACTTCTGGGAATCGTGCTCATTTACTGAGTTCGAGACCCGGGCTCACGAGTTTGAACACATCTACCGTCAACTGCCCAGGATTGGAGATCGAGTCCTGGCTGAGAGCCTACGTTCATACTTAGTCGTTTTCTTCATAACCTGAGCGTTACATAAGGACAAAACACACGAAAAAAAAAAACTCAAAGCATATGTACGGTCAACTGAAAAATGAAAACAGAAAACGAGGCCTTTGACACATGTACGGTATCGTAACCCTATATAACCCTTTGTATGATCAGCTGACATTGTGAAAATAGTCTGATGATTAAAGGACGTTTCGTTTCCGGAGTGAAGCCATTGTTTCTGCAAGTATGGTAGCTGGACTTCGATCGCAAGAGACCGGAAGATAGAAACTGATATTCATTTGAGACATTTACCCCTTCTCCTTGCCTTATCCTGCCAACACACACTCACACACACGTACATATATGTATGCACAAAAAAAGAAAGAAGATGCACTGACGTGGAGTCAACAGAGGAGACTGTCTGCAGAAAACATTAACAGTTTTTTCTCTCCGTTGTTGAATATGCTTTTGCGTCTCTTTCGAAGCTGTTTGCAATTTAAGGTTAGAGGTCATCTCGACACAGCCCATGATGAATATTCTTTCGAGAGTTCAGTAGCATCTTCACTTCAAGACGACGACTCAGACACAGACAGCTTTTCGTAAGCAATGCCTCCTCATGCGAAGTGTAAAGAATTCAAAACTTAGGATTGGGTTAAGTCAACCAGCGTGACCTTCTAGTTCACAAGTCACAACTTTCTAAACTCACAGTCGATAGCCATTTACAGATTTATTTTTATTTCACTATTTCATTAAAACAGCGTGCGAAAACGTAACAGTCAAAAGTGCGGAGATAATAAAAGGTACGGGCCGCCGCACTAAACTTTCTCGCTCCAATATTTTAAACGAAATCATCTTATGCTACAGTTACTGAAACAATTCTTACTGAAATACGAACAAATCATCATCATCATCATAGGTATTGTGCCATTACTGACAGGTCACCTGCCACAACTGAGAAGCTTCCATGCTCCATGGTCTTCCGCTAAGCTCTTCGTCTTACAAAGGTACAATGTAATTTCGGAAATTTTCGGTTGAATAAAACTTACATCCTAAAAGTTAAATACCCGTTGTAAATTTTTTTTATGAGACATGATTTATGCATAAATATTTGGGTTATTAATAAAATATTTATTTATAAAATATGAACAAAACTGCCTTAGTCGTTTTTGAGAAATTCATCACAAAAAAAAAAAAGAACTAAAGTCTCAGGAGAAAACTACCGATTATGGATTTCTCAAGACAAATGAGTTACACTGTATTCTAAGGTTATTAAGGAAACATTTATCTATGAAATATTACGAAAAAATGCCTGGGCTATCTTTGGGAAAATCGTCCGGAATAAACTCATCCCTAAGAATTGACCGCCCGTTGTAGAATTTTTCAAAAGACATGAGTTACGCCATATTATGAAGTTCTTTATGAAATTTTAACAAAGTCGTTTTTGAGAAAACCGTCCAGGAAAAACTAAGCCCCAAAACAAAACTATCCATCGTGGATTTTTTTTTTTAGGGCAAATGAGTTATTAAATATTGTGGTGTTATTAATGAAATACTTCTTTATGAAATACAAAGAAAATACATAGAGCCGTTTTTGACAAAATCATCTGAGAAAAATTCACCCTAAGTGTATACTATCCCTTCTGGATTTTTACCACTGAAATGACTTATACCCCAGTATACTTTTAGTAATGAAATATTAATGTATCAAATATAAACCAAAATCGTTAAAGATGTTTTTGAGAAAATATCATTTTTTAAATTTTTACCGTTCAGTAAACCATCCTTAATTTTGGGGGTAGGAAGAAAATTCACAAAACGCCCTGGGAAATCTGATTACAACGCTAAATTAAATTTTGATACGGATACGTTAAACGATATGCCCTCTAAGCGAGTAAACACATTCACATCTGGACGGACGGACGAACACAAGAACATATACTCAAAAATAGCCTTTTCGGCTTCTAGGGGCAATAAACATGGAGCCCTGATGAAATCTCGAATTCGATTTTTCCATTATAACACTTTCTTCTCTTCTATCACAGCGAGAAAGTAAAAATTTGGAATAATGAAGGTATTGAGGAACTGTAATATCGAATCTTTACACAGAAAAAAAAATAGAACGTGTGTGGTGTACGTAAAACGTATGTTATATGCGTAAATCCTGTAGTTTATGGATTTAACGAACGGCTATATGTAACATCCTTAAGCAAACGTAAAACTAAAAATGTATGTTTCATAATACTTTCCGTATAAGTGTTTCACCTATATTGAACAAAGAAATGTATATAGGCGGTGTACAGATAGACGTATATAACATATAGGTGACGTTTGTAACATATATATATATATATATATATATATATATATATATATATATATATATATATATATATATATATATATATATATATATATATATATATATACGTATGTAACATACGGAAAACTGTGAGATATTGGACATCCTGCAGCGTTAGGATGTAACACCTAAGTGGGAAAAATACACTACAGATGTAGCTTATGGATAATGTTTGCTTCGTACAGATTTCCGTAGTAAACTTATGGATTCCCTAAATCTGTACAATATACCGCTGTCCGGATAACGGATTTTTTCACTATCGGCTACATCAATAATTTCTCAGCTAAACTAGTATATTTTTATTAACAAATTGTACAAATATACGTCAAGTTAGGAGTATCGGAGTATCGGGGGAAGCGGAGGTTTGGACCGGTGTCCCCCCCCCCCCCGGTTGGATGAGACTCTAAATAACACACATTTCCCTTCATAATTACGGTGACTACATCTGCATATAGGCTACTGCATAAATGAAATCTTGAAGTTTTACATTCGACATTTATGTCGGATAGACTAAAGGAGACGGAGATGGCGAGAAATGAAGGAAATAGTGGAATGAAGAAGGCTGGAGGAAACGTGAGACCCCCAAGAAAACCCATGCACACGGTGTTTGCTCACCAGAAAGCTCACTTTACGCGAGCTGCACTGTAAAAACGTACGTTACATGTGTAAATCCTGTGGTTTTGGACTCAGCGCACAGCAAACGTATAACTGAAAACGAATGTTTTATACTTGCGCATAAGTATTCCGAATAAACATACTTTTCGTATGAACGAAAGAACTGTATTTAGTCAGTCAAGATCTCACATACAGATGGACGTATGTAACACACAGCTGATGTATACGTATGTAATATACGGAAGACTGTTAGATGTCAGACATCCTGCAATGGCATGATGTGACATCTAAGCGGGAGAAAGGATAGTACATATGTAGGATATGAATAACGTATGCTCCGTACTGACTTCTGTTGTAAACATACGGATACTGTATATTTGTACAATATACCGCTGTCTGGATAACGGATTTTTCTCAGCGTGGGATCGAGCCACGGACCGCATGTACCACAGAGCCACCGCGGCCCTCAAACGCTATTGGAATATACGCAGACCTATATTTGAGCAAAACTCGTAAGAGAAACTAAAATGCGAAATTTTTAACTGTTAAAATTATACTTATGCCTGACGTGAGATGCATTGAATTAAACTTGATTCTTTAGCTACATCAAATAGTTTGTGTTATACGGTTTATTTTGCCGAAATTAAAAAAAAAAAAAAAAAAGCTCCTAAGTGACCTAATGTTTTGAAAATCCTTCGTGATTCCCGTTAACTGATAACAATGTTCATTAGATAAATATCTTAACTGTTGGCCTCTCGGATTGTAACGCTCTGGTTAACCTCTACAACGCTTTAAAAAAAAAGACAGAATAATTTGTGTTTTTACCATCCAACATTCACCGATTGTTGTAATCTTTCCTGAGCATTTAATTCATTAAATAGTCTGCAGCAATTTACTTTTGTTGTACAGTCATTAACAAAAGCTTTTACCTATGCCATAAATGTTTTGTCAATAACTGGACCAAGAGTGAACTACCCCATCTCGATTTTTCCTAGAGAAATTACTTATATCAGAGTATGCAGTTCTTATTCAAAAATTAATTTATGAAATGTTACCAAATTGATAGAACCGTTTTTAAGAAAGTGGCATTTTTAAAATTTTGATCCTTCAGTAACCTACCATTATTTTTAGGGATACGAAGAAAGTTTTTTAAAAAAAAAACTTGGAGAAACACATAAAAACCTTAAGTGCAAAATTTGGTCTCGATACGTTGAACCCAATGGCCTCTAGGCGAACGTACTTTAGGACAAAGAGACGAACTGATATGGAAAAATCACTTTTCGGTATATATGGACTATGAAACATGTAAACCCGTTAACATTTCGAATTCGATGTTTTTTTTTTTTTTTTTTCACGATCATCATAAGTCTTATTGCAATAAATAGTAGTGGTATATTAAGGGGGCAGACTACTAAATATTTTTGAAAAACTAATAATTTTTCTTTTGCCCGTTTTTCGTAAGTGGAAAGAAGTAATAAAATGTAACTTACCACAATAATAGATAATGTTATTCTACACCCGAAAATACGAATCGGAAGAATTTTCAGTGTTGCCATCCATAGAAATTACAGTGTGACCAGAATTTGAATTACTCAAAAATCTAGGTAAAGGCAGCGACTAGAAAAATGAACTTAACGGTAATTAATGACTTATTATGCTATTTATCTTCCTTGTTTACTACTTTTTAAATACTTTTTCTATTTATTTTGTAATAATTTATGCAAGTTTTATAAAATAAATAGAAATATTATTTAAAAAGTAGTAAACAAGTAGTCATCAATTACCGTTGAGTTCATTTTTCTAGTCGCTGCCTTAACCTAGATTTTTGAGTAATTCAAATTCTGATCACATTGTAATTTCTATGGATGGCAACACTGAAAATTCTTCCGATTCGTATTTTCGGGTGTAGAATAACATTATCTATTATTGTGGTAAGTTACATTTTATTACTTCTTCCCACTTACGAAAAACGGGCAAAAGAAAAATTATTAGTTTTTCAAAAATATTTAGTAGTCTGCCGCCTTAATACAGTACTAAATATACTAATCGAAAACTACACAAAGGAAATCTTTTATTTCTTCAACCAAATGAGGAGAGATCCAATGATCGATAACTTATCCATAATGAAACAAATCTTAATTCTACTTACAAAGCGTCACTTCTTGTATGTAAAGACGGGTGTGTAGAAATCTGTACTCACCTGCAAATAAAAGAGAGAATCAAAGTAATTTTATTAGGCTCATTTTATTACTAAGACTTAATCTATTATTAGATGTAAACACTATAAGGGCCCGGGGACTGAGTGATAGAGATGGCGTGGGTCAATGAAAACTTGACCCATGACACACTACCCACCGTTACCCACACTGACCCACGACCCATCACCCACTGTGATCCTCTCTGATCTACGACCTACCACTCACCAAAACTCATTGTCATCAAGTCCACGCTCTCCTCTCCACTGACTAAAGAGTTTACACTTGTAATCAGGAGTAAAAGTGGATCTGAAAAGCATGACGTCACGCCGTCCCCTTCCTATCTTTGCCCATTGTAATTTTTTAGGAAGTGTAGGGAAACCATATATTATGTTGGAAGTGGGGAAACGACGTCTCCGCGCGTTCCCCGTCACTTTTACCACTCCTTGTAATAAAACAAGGCGGTGAAATTATAGAGTTTGAATTTTTATAGTCAATCGTTCAAGCGACGCTCTGTTACAATACCAGTGGACCTGACCTTTATGATATAAGTTTGTAAAGTGTTTGTCATGGACCATATTACGATGAATTTGAAATGAAATGAAATCTTTAAGTTTTACGTCCCACGGTTATGCCGGTTAGACTAAAGGTGACGGTGATAATGAGAGATGAGTGAAATGGTGGAATGAAGAAAGTGGGAGGAAACGGGAGAACCCCGAGAAAACCCACGAGCACGGTGTTTGTCCACCACAAAGTTCACTTGGCGGTGGCTGGGATCGAACCCGGGACCCCAAGCACCAGAGGTGAACGCTCTACCACTGAGCCACTAGGCATGGGCGCGAGACGCGAGAACGCGAGAAGTCTCGTCTCGTCTCGTCTCGCAAACGAGACGAGAACGCGAGACGAGACTTATAATATTTTGCGAGACGAGAACGCGAGACGAGACCTGATATCTTTTGCGAGACGAGAACGCGAGACGAGACTTCAGCAAGTCTCGCGCGAGAAGTCTCGCGAGACTTCTCGCGGTCTCGCATAGTTTACATTTGTGATATTGATATGGTATTCTTTTGCAAGTACCATCATACATATTGAAGACAGGATAGTTAATAATGTCAGGATCGAGTTTTGTAATAAACATGGGTGTACCGACAGTAGAGCGCCTGCAAAGAGAGTGATGGCAAAAGAGCGACTACCAGGAGAGCGTTAGCCAAGAGATCGACGGGTCAAAAGGCGACGCACAAAGAAAGCGACAGCCAGGAGAGCGACGGTCCAAAAGGGTAAAAATGGAGGACCAAATTTGAAAAAGTAAAATTGGCGAACTGGACTTGGTACATTGGTGCATTTGACTTTGTTGATTACAAAGTTACTAATTTGACATTAAAATTTAAAAATTCAAAATGGCGGATCCATATAGCGGACTGTGTCTGAAAAAGTTTGAGATTCGAGAGGGGAAGATACTTTGTCTACTTCAATAGCTAGGACAGAGTCAATCTACCAGTCATTTATTAATTAAAATATAACTTAATGAAGTCATTTTAATTTTTCAGTTAAACAATTGTTCTTCTCCCCCTTATTTTTCGAAAGCTTAGTCCTCAACCATATAGAGTCATCCCACTTGAAAGCGAAAAATCGAGCAAGACGGTCGATTATGTGAATGATAATAACCAGAAATATATATAAAGTTCTAAACCGTGTGGAACAAAAAGGCACAGTGGAATACTAACAATATTTTGATTCCAGCAAGAAATATGCTTCCTCCATAAGTGGTGAAAATTTCAATTTGTATTTCGACTTACTTCTGTCCCAGCATGTGTTTACATGGCTGCACGTTCCTTGCTGCTTCACGTTCCTTAGCAGCTGTAAAATTCCACAAAAACATTCTTGTAAACAAAGTCCGGGTGTAAAAAGGAATGCAATCACAAACGAGAGTCGAGTTTTTCTGTTTTCAGTCCTTTTAGTAGACTCAGTTTACGATTGTTTGTAATTGCTTGCAAAATTTGATTTTGTTTGTAGCGGTTTCAGACCCTGGAATACAGACAACACAACAATCTTGATGTAGCGTTGGAGCTTCAAAAGGCTGTAATGGTCACATCTGTTTTGGAGATTGATATGTATTGCTTTCTTTCTTTCTTTCTTCTTCTTCTTCTTTTTTGAATTTAGGAGCAACAACAACAATATAAAGTGACAACATGAAAACAGATACTTTAGTGAGGCTCAGAAACACAAATTTGAGCGTTTTAGTCATTTCCGATCAGAAGTTAGAGGGGGCATAGCTCAGCATCCGTTCTCTATGCACTATATACTTTATACCACTAGCACTAATAGGAATTAGAAACACAAAAGATGATTTTCTTTTCTTTAGAAAGTACAGATGATACTTATTATTCTCTCAAAGATACGTTCCCTTTGACAATAAATTTTTCAATATTTCTTCCGAAAATATAATTTTGGTTTAATTCATCGACTTGGACTAAAAAGATCCAAATATTTCGTAACCCAAAATGTGTATTAGCGTCACTACTACGTGATAAAAAAAAAAAAAAAAGGATTATCCACATATCTATAATGCAATTTTCAATTTATTTATTTATTTATTTTTTTCATTTTCGATAGAGCTCCAAGAAAATGAACATAACTTAAGATTCAACTATGGCCGTATCTTCAACATGAATGGCGTGCATTACAAACCATTCCATTTTCCTTCCTATCACATATTGATAAATATCAAATGCGACCGCACGAAGATTTTGGCATAATCTGTCGTTTCCACATGGAATAACTTTATAGGTATTGTCTACATGTTCAGCCGAATCTCCATGGAAGTTATTCCCTTCATCACCTTCGTTTGAGGCGTCTAAATTTTTGTCAGCTTCCGTGTTGGAAATAATTAAAAGGTTTACAGCTTCAGATGACAACTTCTTCATTTTCTTATGAAATGATTTGCCCAAAGAAGAAATGAAAGGATCTGTTGTTGCCAAAAGCCTTCGGAACTTATCATCCATGTTTTCAATACGAAAACAGTTTCGAGAGAAATTCTGACAAGCTGACAAGAATTCAGACGGTTCAGACGATGAATTCGATAAAGATTCGGCTGAACGTGTACACACTTATATGGTTGAGGATGAAGCTTTCGTAAAAGAAGGAAAACAACAACATTGTTTCGCTGAAAGTATCTTCAGTAAATTGTCCACTGATTTCGCGTGTTTATTCTTTATATAACTCCTCTTGTACCATTACCACGCTAAATAAACACCAAAAATGAATTGAATTCAGGCCTGGTCATACCGAAATTGAAAATGTTTACTATTTGCCTAAACAACAGCTAAATTTCCGTATTTTGTTTTGTTTAATCTTGTTTTTGAGACGAGAGATAGAGACTGGGCGAGACAAAATCAAATCTGTCTCGCCTCGTGACCAGGACTGGTGATATTCAAGAAAAAGTTCACATTTGTTTCGAGATAATACATTAACGACATCTCAAGATAGACTAATTTTTCCTCTTGTCGCATCTCGTGAGCATCACTAGTTAATATAAAAACTACTAACACTATAGAATTAAACTCCTTTGGACCCGACACTACTCGAAACCTGAGCAAATATCGAGTCGAATTGGAGATTTTTTGAACCGAGTTCTCGAGTGGATATAAAATATTTTTATTTCGAGTGAAGCTAAAGTTAAAGAAAATTTGTTTGAACTTGCTCGTCCCCAACCCTCAAACAGAATGGGTCCAGAAAAGGTAAATCAATATTGTGCGTTCGTGCTGTACTTTGCAGTAAGGAACAATGCTGTCATAATTATGAACTCCCCAAAAATGTTAATGTTCTACAAAATTGATACCTTAGAAGTGCATGGTTCTCATCGAAACATCCCTTCCACACAACATCATCACCTGAAATCGTAGAGACAATCGCAGACGAAGGCAAGTCAGTAACTAATAGTTTATTTCTAAACTTCTGGGCTAGCATTTATTTGAACATTTACTATAAATTATGTCGACTAGTGGAAATAAAAAAAATACATGTTCCTTTGTATTATGAAATTTGTATTGATTTTTTATGTTTTACTGTTATTTTGGTAGTTTCAAAGTATCTAGTTAACGGAGTAAGTGTTGTGACTTTTCGGCAACACTGATAGTTGCTTAGTTAGCTGTTCTTGTTTCTTGAAATGGTTTGGTCAGGTTGTCACAATTACTGATTTCATGATAGGTTTAAGTTAACAAGGTTAATCAAAATCTAGTTATTTTAGATTTCCTCATGACAAAAGATTCAAGAAATAAAGATTGTGTTTGTTTTTCTGTCACTACTTTCCCAAAATGCAGTAAAATAGATTCTTCCATTATCTACACTGTTTTCTTTATTTTCTCTTTGGGGTCGTGAGCCAAGATCTTTGGTCATAAAGTTCTTGAGGAGGGGGAGGCAAATAGGGAAAAAAACCGACACGTTTTGTCTTGTGTATCCACCCTCCTCCTGATGATGAGACATCTTGACAAATAATAAAAGCAGGATAGCAAACACCATTTTTTATTTTTTTTATTTCCTTATTGAAGACATATTTGGAAGCTGTCTTTTCGGAAAATTTTGTAGACGGAAACAATGAACTTAGGTAACATTGCATATTCGCGGCTGCGGTTTCCGGTCCTCTGTTATTGCACCCTCGGTAAAAAATATCCTAGTTCAAAAATATACGGCTCGCTTTGATTTTTCCTTCAGTGTAGAAATTCGAGGCGTCGGTCAGAGGATACCATATCTTCTCTCTCTCTCTCTCTCCCTCTGTTTCTGTCTGTCTCTGACACTCTGACTTTCTTCTTCCTATTTTCAATTCATTGTATATATATATATATATATATATATATATATATATATATATATATATATATATATATATATATATATATATATATATATATATACAGCGGCGGATCCAGGATATGATCAAGGGAGGGGCTAAACCATAGTTTGATGTTTTATCCAGTGTAAAGCAGGATTGAAGCCCATTTTATCCAGTGTAAACCTGAGCGTCAAGGGGGGGCTATAGCCCCTATAGCCCTCCCCTTGGATCCGCCACTGTATATATATATATATATATATATATATATATATATATATATATATATATATATATATATATATATGAGGGAAAAGGACACGTGTTTAGTAAAGCCTCTGGGTTTAGAACAGATTTGTTCCCCCTGCCCACCAAATTGTTTTCTTACGGTAACTTGTTTTATGAAGGCAGAAAAAGGGCCTATTGGCTTGTTTAAGAAGCAAAATTTTTTAGTCAAAATAAAGCAGTTGTTTCTTTCCGTAAACATATATTTAGGATAAATGGATTTATGGCTGCAAGACGGATCCTCTCACCAAAACCAGAACTGATATCTGCTTAGCTTTTATTCGTCAGAAAAGGAGGGGGAGAAAAATGCTGTCGGTACTCCACTACTTTTTTATGGTTTTGTTTTGTTTTTGAGGGAAAAACTAGTGTTTCAGATTGCAAACAGTTTAAATATTATTTCAGAATAATAATAATAATAATAATAATAATAATAATAATAATAATAATAATAATAATAATAATAATAATAATAATAATAATAATAATAATAATAATAATAATATTTTTTTATTTAAGCTCATTGTAGTCTTTCTTGTAGTTATTAAAGATTAATCTCTTAACTCTCAATTGTTAAGTTGTGAAATATATATTACTAACGCTGCATGTTTACTATAAATACGACTATTTGAGTTACCGTTCTTACCAAGTTATTTGAAAGCTTTTATTTTGCAAGTAAAATTACTCAAATGTAACGTGCCGATTTCATTCATACTTCACATAGACAGAGACTACAGAAAACTGGCATTTTTTAGTACCGGGAATGTGGGGTGTAAAATCAAGCATTGTGAATCGGAATGAGTGGATAAGCATTGTGTAACAATGCAACTATGAAACAAAACTATGTAAACTTTGAGTATACATTATTTTGAAAGGGTCGAATGAAGACTACATTATTGCAGTATTGATTTGCGAGACCGCGAGACCAACGCGAGAAGTCTCGCGCGAGACCGCGAGACGAGACTTCCAAAATTTTGCGAGACGCGAGACGAGAACTTAGGTCTGCGAGACGAGACGAGACGCGAGACGAGAACAGCTTTTGATTTTGCGAGACGAGACGAGACTTGTTTCAGTTCTCGTCTCGTTTGGTCTCGCGCCCACGCCTATGAGCCACCGCGCCCCCCTACGATGAATTTCAATTTAATTATCATATATAATTATTTCCTTGTTGAATTATCGATACTTTTCAGTGTAAAAACGGATGAAATTTGGAAGTCTCAAATCAAGGTAAAGTAGGTCCACGTAAAGAAAGAAAAAATGTAAAAATTCAACTGTGTCTATTATGCCAAGTATTTTTATAGTAAGTCCTATTGCTATTATTACAATTACAAATATCAATATCCAAAAATGGCTGAAGTTCTTTTCTTAGTTAGATATACTCATCTCAGGTAAGTAAATAGAAACAAATGAAAAAGGAAGAATAATGGAGGTCTTGAAAGTAAAACGTAGATAAATTCACCAGAGTTCAGAAGATGCTGTCTACAATGCACTGAACAGAATGAGTCGGTGGTTCAGAGTGGATCATGATCAGTTGATGGGTCACGCTAGGTCACGTTCTGTTGACCCATTCACAAATCTTGACCCACTTCATCCACGATCCATTCCATGCTGATAGAGCGTTCACTTTTGATGTGTTCCTTGTTCGACTCCAGCTCGCCCCAACTGTGTGAGAGAAAAATGACGTGCGTGGGTTTTCTTATTTCTTCTCGCTTTCTTGATTCGACTATCTGTATAATGTTGTAGTAATAATTTTAATTTTATATAGGTAAATATTGCAATTGTTCCTATAGATTTACAAATTTTCTCAGAGCGCATAGCTATTCACATTTAGCATTTTGCGTCCCATACACCATAACAGAAATGCCCATAGTTTCCAACGCGTAAGTAGTGTGAGCCAAGAACAGTGATTTGATAGGTGATCTTTTAGCACGTCAAGTGGAGTAGAAAGGAGACATGCAGTGAAGAGAACAACACCTGAGCGCTGAAAAATGGGAGATCATTCTGTGTTTCAAAGAGAACAAAATTGCGGGCACGTGGTTAGTTAACAGAAGTGTACCTAAGCTGGCCGGTGTGTTAGATGTGTCGCGAGGATCAATATCAAAGGTGATGAATGAAATGAAGAATTCATGACAAAACAAAATCGGCGAAGCTGTAGAAGATTCAGCGACAGCAACCACTGAGCATTGAAGAGGAGTGGGGAGAGTATGTTAAGAACGAAATGGAGCAGTGTGGTGTAGAGACCTACACGGGCCGGGCTCAGCCCGAGGCCCGAAGCCCACGGGCTGACTATTATTTCTTTGGGCCGGGTCGGGCTTGGGCGGGCCGACACTGATTTCTCTTCAGGTCGGGCCGGACTGGGGCCGATTAATAGCAATTCTTTAATAATTATTGACTTTCGTTAAACGATAATTAGAAGAAAGGCAAACGTTGAAGAAGTGTGCCCGTGAAAAATGTTACAAAATGAAACTTTTAAAATTTATCGGACCCGGGTCGGGCTTGGGCCAAGAATTTTAAAAAAACTTATCGGGCCGAAAATCTCAAAAAAATTTTGGGCCAGGGCTGGGCCGGGCTTAGGTACATTCGGGCTGGATTGGGCTCGGACCGAAAAATTCGGCCCGTGCAGATCTCTAATGTGGTGTCACAGCGCATATGACACAAGATAGAAAAGGTCAAGGACAGTGATCCGAAACGCTGGCCCCAGCTAATGGGAAAAAGGGCTTAGGAGAAGAAGATTTTTGCCCTGTAACGATCAACGCAGGTGACACAATTTGTAAACCCTTGTAATGGATATGAATTGTGATGAGAACCGGTAAGATCACCCACGTTAGATGAAAAGTTTTCTTTTTTAAAAAATCTTTATTGTACACCATGTTTTGGCCGTGAAAGTTGGATTTTCATTTCTCCTTCGTTTTTCCTTCCCATAAACACAAAAAGAAGCAACTCAATACGATGTTCTCACGAGTCTGTCATTTAAGAAGCATGCAACACCAACATATGGAAGAATATCACGCAGTTCACATACACAATATAACATATACTTTAATTACTAATTACAACAAAAATATTACCAACTAACTACCTTTATGTGTTAAAAAAATCTAAAGTTCTCGCCGCAGAAACAAGTACAGTCGCCACCGAAAATTGCTTCCACCTACGTGTTATTCTCTTGCCATTTTCATTTTTAGTTTAAGGTCCACGATTGCGATCCGTGACTAAGGGAGACGATAATGAATGAAACAGTGGAATAAAGGAAGTTGGAGGAAATGATTTAACCCCGAAAAACTCACAAAAATGGTGTTTGTCCACCACAAAGCCCATTTATTAACCTCAGAATAAATATTGGAGTTACAATTTGATTTCCGCTGCCACACAAAACAGCTATTTTCATAAGGATGCTCTGTAAAGTCACAGTCTACTGCTCCTTTTCTCAACCAATCGGCCGGAGAGAGGAAGGAGAAAACAGAAAACTTAAAGATAAAATAGTGTGCTGACAGGAATTCAAGAAAATCGAAGGATTTGTTGACCACTATTCGTAGATCCACGACGACGCGTATACCAAAGATGGAGTGGGTCGTGAGTCAAGATTTGTGAGTGGGTCACGGGACGAGACTTACTGCGACCCATCACCTACCGTGACACACTCTGAGCCAGTGTCCCAGTCTGACCCAACGACCTACCATGACCCACTCTGACCCACCGAGCCACTCTGCTCAGTGCATTGCAGACAGCCGCTGGTAAATTTGTGTACGATTTACTTTCGGTCTTCATTTTTCTTCCTTTTTCAATTGTTTCTATTTGCTCACCTGAGAGGAGTATATCCAAGTGAAAGAAAAAACTTCAGGCATTTTTGGATATTGATATTTGTAATTGTAATAGTAGCAATGGGACTTACTACTTGACTTTCAGTCACAATCGAATTTTACATTGCCCCCCCCCCTTTACGTTGGTCTACTTTACCTTGATTTGAGAAACAAGGAAATAATTACAAATGATAATTAAATTGAATTCATCGTAATGTGGCCCATGACAGTTTACAATTTTATATCGTAAAGGCCAGATCAACCGGTATTGTAACAGAGCGGTGCTTGAGTGATTGACCGTAGAAATTCAAACTCCGATTAGTGATTATTTCACAGCCTTGTTTTATTACAAGTGTAAACTCTTTAGTCAGCGGAGAGGAGGGCGTGGATTATGAGTCAGAGTTGAAGACGATGGGTTTGATGGGTGGTGGGTCACAGTGGGTGGAAGGACATGGTTGTTCACGTTAGGTGGTAAGTCATTGTGGGTCACGGTGGGTCAGAGTGGTTCACGTAGTCGTGGGTCCAACGGGTCGTAGGTCACGATTGGTGGTGGGTCATGGGTCAAGTTTTCATTGACCCAAGCTATCTCTGGTTATATTGCCAACACTGTTCAAACGATATTAAAACCTGGTCGAAGTAAGCAATTATTGTTAAAATCGGTGATAGATTTTGCACAATGAAACATTGCCTTAATCAGACTTATTACAGGAATTCGCCTATTTATTTCAGTATTCTCTCGTCGTTTGCTAAACTTGTTTCTCTGCCATTCCTCTGATTGTAAAAAGCGCTCTCTTACGTCCTACATCGGCCAGTTGAAAATAACTTACAGAGAATTCTCGTAACGCAGCGAATACTGTTCTGAAATTGCTCACTTTGGTTTCAAGTTTTTTTTGACGAAACTGTCCGCACTTTTCATGGCTGCTCCAAAACAATCAGAAGTGTTATAGCCTACTCAAATTTAGTAAAATCTTTAAACACTGACGGACGCACCGAGAAGACGATATCGGATTAACACCACATTTGCAGAATATGTACAAGATAAAAACACACTCCAGAAAATAACTACCAATTCAGTTCTCCATCGATTCTGTCACGGTTAGCAACTCTGCATGCAACTTACATTTTGTTACAGTGTTTGATTATTTCCAAGACTTTCAGAATGCATGCAATTGTATCGGTAAAAGAGAAGATATTACTAATTTCCTATTTCTAAAAGATTATATGAAATACCCTTTCAAATCGAATATTTTATTATCTGTTGCCTTGTGTTTCTAAGTAACTGTATAACAACACTTTTAACTGAAGACGCTTATAAATCCCACATAAAATAAACAGTTACTTAAACTCACACAGCTTCACATACAGTATTTTTTTTTTAAATAATGCAGATTCCTCTGAGAAAACATAGTCAAACAGAGCAATATGAGAAATCCCCTCTCCCCTTTCTTCCGACAAGGACATACGCCAGGGTTCAGTGAGCAACAACAATGACGAATGCAGAAATGGAAAGATTACTCAAAATTCAGTGACGTAAGTGTGTGGTGTCAGGGTTAGGTCACTGCAGGTGAACTTGGATGGGAAAACACACAACACAGAATAAATGTTATATGTACTAGCAACTAACTGCACTACAATGTTCAATGTTTGCTGTTCAGTACTCAGGAACAATGAGCAAATGACATTTTTTAAATATAGTAGTTTCATCTCACAAAAACTAATACCCAAATGGGCCTACCGAGGTGTGTCCATTTTATTTGTGGGGTGGAAGAAAGTATATTGGAAGAGAAATGACGTACACGAGAATTCCATATCCAACACAAATAAATTAGTTTGCGGAACTTCGGCCTTTTTAACCGACTTAAAAAGGTGGGATTTTCAGTTTGACCTGTATGTATGTATCTCGCGATTATATAGAGAACCGTTTAGCCATACTGCGATACGGTTTCCCTTAATTAAATAACCTATTCCCAAGTAAGATTCATAGGTATTTTTTAAAAAATATTTTAGTATCTAATTAATTAATTTTTAAAAATCAAATAAAAATGTGTGCAAGTGATGAAAGAATCTTATCCTACAATATGCGGCAACCAAATAATCAACATAGTAAGGTGGGTTGCATACACCAAAGGGGTTGAGTGCATCTTTGCAGCCAGGTTTCTCCAGATGGTTTAACAATGCTTCGTCATGGCAGGCAAGGCGTGCAGCCAGAAATGTTTGTTGAGAGAGGTCCAAGCTTTGGAGCAAGGGGTTCAATAATACCATCGACTACGTCCATGTAGGATTGAACAGGTATTATTCTGCACCCGAAAAGACGACAAATAATTGTGAAATACTTCCATTTATATTTTCAGAAAAATAGAACTAGATTGATTTTATAAAAGAAAGAGTACAGATGAAGTGTAAGATCAAATTGTCGTGCTCTACATAAATTATTTCCCTGTTAAGGAAGTATAGTTTTATTGAGAAAGTTTAGAAATGTACGTTGAATTAGGAAGTTTTCGGGGGTAGTCCGATGGGTACGCCCCTGAATCACAGACGATGTCTTTGGCGATGTCACTACTGTTTACATATCGGCCTTCCTCAACTTTTGAAGAATATTATATACTTTTTCAGTGATTCATCGCCCACTGCGAGGAGCATCTTGGGTATCGGAATTTACAGACACCGAACCGTCTTTTGCCTGTTGCATTTGGAGACGTATTTTGCGGTTGCCTATATAGAGTACAAATTTGTTCACCTTGCCTGCGTGATACTTGCGCCTTTATCAAAATAAAATTGTAAAATGTAGAGCAGCTTTCCGGGAAGTTCATTCATCTCCACGGTGCAATATCTTATATCTGATTATAAGAATTATATACATTTTTGCATTATTCACTAGCTTCAACTGTCACTTATCAAATGACGTTAGGCCGCACTCGCTGGTACTCATATACAGGGTGGTCCGGAAGTGGGCGTACCCCTAATTGATATTTTCTGACGGTTTCTGGTTTTACCCACATTTGTTTGGTAACATTGCTTGCCATTGTCCGGCAACATTGCTATCCATGTTCATTTATTTTCTGCTTGGTAAGGTAACAATTATTTGCAGTGAAGTTGGAATAATCAATAGTTTTCTGGCCGCTGGATTGGAAGAGGTTGTGCATCTTTACCAGTTCCCTTTGCCTGGTCTCTATGAAGTCCCGATCTGACAACACCAAACAATGCTCTCTGGGGTTTCATAAAGCAACAAGTAAGAAACACTCGATATCACACAACGCAGGAATTATGAGCAGCTGTGGAATACGCCTTCACCCTCGTGACTCCGGAGTATGTCCGCAAAACATTTCCGAGAACTTGACACAGAATTCAGCTGTGTAACAACATGGATGGTGATCATACCGATGTTTATGACTCTTAAGACTTCAGGGTAACAGTGTACAGACATTCTACCATAACAACTCACTATAGGCCTACTGTTGAAACTAAAGACACTCACTTTATAGGAAATTAGCTTCCTACTTTAGATATCTAAGTAAACTACTGGGGTAGTGAAAAACTGGAATTAAAAAAAATAGAAAAATAAGCAATTTAAAAAATACACTTGAAAAAACACTAAAAGGCAGAAAATAATAAAAGCGCTAAAAATTAGAAATAATTACTACTACTACTACTACTACTACTACTACTACTACTACTACTACTACTACTACTACTACTACTAATAATAATAATAATAATAATAATAATAATAATAATAATAATAATAATAATAATAATAATAATAATAATAATAATAATAATAATAATAATAATAAAGAACTTAATTGCACATCATATTTTATTACAATTGTAAAGTATTTTGAAGTGCCAAGCCAATCATACTAATACTTCATAAAATTACAACTGAAATAATTTTGTATTAGACATTAGTTTGTTCGGTTTGCTCACTCTCTTAAGCTGTAGAGTTTAAAGGATTACATATTAGTAGTTGTATGTACTCTCGAAGGCAGGCTCCAGTCCACTTATCCTAACGGAGGTAGGTACTGGTACTCTGGCAGTACAGCAAGAGTAAGATTTACAGCTGATTTCGCAACTCGCGACCTGGAAATTATAATCTGAGTTGAGGAATTAGGAATACTCTGAACGCAAGAACTGAATAATCATACTTCACTACGCAGATATTCACTTCCACAAAGAAATATTCCTCCGACAGAAAGCGCTCCAATTTCCTCCAGTGTCAACACAAAGGATAATTACACATGCATTCGGGAATCTTTCCTTTAGTTTACTTTTATTAGGTTAATCTTTCCCGCAGTTCGTTTTGGATGTATTTATAAAATGTTATTTGTTCAAGTACTGTTGTCAATCTTTTTTTGTAATTGCGTCAAAGGGCCTTCAGGTTAGAGAAAAAGTCAGCAGATAGAAGCAGAAAAAGATCGTTGTGGAGAAAGTGAACCAGATTCAAAAGCAGGGTAATATCCTTGTTTTGCGTAATGGAAAATACTCGCTTACTTGTTGCTTTATATTCAGGAAGACCTTTCCCAACGAACTACTTACATCCACAAACAACAACTACACTTAAAAATAAACCATATATATGTACCTAGAGTCTTATTCAGAAAAAAATCCATCTACCTGTCTTCAAAAGACACTTGTTTCGGACACTGTACTATTCGCCTTGAAACAAACATCTTAAACAGCGAAAGATGATGGTCATTTGTTTGATCTAGTTTCGCCTATGGATAAGAACACAGGAAAAAAAAATAAGAAACAAGAAATACAGTAGGCAGGCAGGCACACACACACACACACACACACACACGCACACACACACACAGAGAGAGAGAGAAAGAGAGAGAGAGAGAGAGAGAGAAAGAAAGAAAGAGGTAAGCAGAACTGGACGCATGGAATTTCAACACCGTCATTTTTCACTTTTACCGAAATAATAAAATTTTCCATAATCTGATTAAAAAACAAAATTCATTTTTCCAAATTTGTTAATGTAATTGACATGTATGATAACATATGAAGACAGCACTTTTTAATAATACAGGTATTGTAGCAAATGGAATACCTCGATTATTGCGGCTATCCTTGCTACTAAAGGAAGTACAATACTCAAATCCATGATTAATAAAACACATGATCATTGTCAAGGATTCTTCAAATGTATTAATTAAACTTTATATGAGGTGGAAGTGCAAATGGAGACGGATGAAATGGGGAGTGTATGATTTCTTAAAATTTTCTATAGTTATTTTACAATCTAAAATATTTTATTCCAATACATGTATATTTACAAGATTATTTTACAATAATATTATCTCCAATGTTCACGAAGATTCAAATTATTAATAACAAATCAGGAAGCTAGCAAGATGGAGACTTCTAGAAGAATCCAAACATCATTCCAACAACAAAGATATAAGCGGTTAATAACAGACTAGTTTTTCCTAAATTTCGTTGATACAATTATAGCCATGAAACTAATAATTCTACCATTTTCTTACTTTTGATGTTGGTTAAGTAAAAATTAAGATTTATTTAGAAAAAAATATTACTCCTTAATCTTTATTCCTATAAGAACTTTCAATTTTCACAGGTAATGCTGATCGTCGGATAAAAACCAAGCAGGTACTCTTCACATGCCGGTGAGATACATCTCAAGTACGAATGCGTAGAATATAATAAATTTCGGTGCCAAATCATAAACGACAACAGAGAATCGCTATTATCGAAACCGTGTTAATTGAGGTAATTAAATTTTACCAAACATTTAAAAAAAATCGACATGGTGGTATGATTAGTGCTAACATTCCTCCTTATTGCATTTACTTATTTTGTTTATTTATTGGATAATGCAGAGAGATTTAAGATATTTTGTACAAAATTGCACTGCAATTAAAATAATTGATATTACATATAGCCTAATATTTCAATTATTTGTTTTTACACGGCAAGGAGCACTTGAACAAATTTCAGGTAGAAACAAGCGAAATCTAATAATTAAAATTTTCACTCCTTCCACAGAAAAAAATTAAAATTTCCACATATACAATGGGATGAAAATCCAAGATCACCAGGAGTGAACAGCCTTAGCATGCATCTGGCAATTCGATGTATCCTCTTAAAATTTCCTGAAGATCATGCAACCAACAATACTAAATGTCAGTGACCATTGCCTAACATTTTAGGGTAACATCACATTGCAAAAGAACGGAATCTGGCAATAAAATAATAATAATAATAATAATAATAATAATAATAATAATAATAATAATAATAATAATAATAATAATAATAATAATAATAATAATAATAATAATACAGTAAATTCACTTTTTTGCATTTTCTTCTTTGGGCATACAATAGTAGCACGAATTACTCCAAGAAAAAATATCAGTTACCGCTAAGCATTGTTTTAGAAAATCAATTTAGTGCAGAAAGGAAATAGAGTATATGGAATTTTTCTAATTTCCGTAAACTTAGCAAAACATTACGTGGAATATGAGCTATATGAGGCACATCTGCATCTAATAAAATTCCACTTCTTCCTCGTTCTTCGTTAAAATAACGTTTGGATTCCGATGTCGTGACTGAATGGAGAATTCATTGAAACAGAGAAGGCGCGATGGGTGTTGTGCAGATCACATACCATATTCAGGGGAGATAGAAAGCCTGGAAGGCAGCCGTCTTCCACTCACTACTTTTTCCGATCTACAACGGAAGTGGCTAATACATGCTTGTTTCACGCAAGATCGATGTATTTATAAGAGCGCTTGCAGGTCACACTTCTTGCCTTCAGCTCATTACAAGGCTTATTACAACATCCAACACACTGACTATGTCCTTTTTATTATTATTATTATTATTATTATTATTATTATTATTATTATTATTATTATTATTATTATTATTATTATTATTATTATTATTATTATTATTATTATTATTATTATTATTATATCTCGGTTTAAACCGGTTTTAAATTAATAACCAAATGGCCGTTTCTAACTAACAAGTGCAGATTACTGCAAGAGCTCTCTTGCGAAGAACTTAATGACCATATGACAGATGTAGGGAATTTCTTCCTTGTGTGGGTTTGTTAAAAGTTGTGTTGCGTTTCTCTCCTTCAATTCTGTCACTATTCAATGGTTGTAGTAGAGATAATGAGTGGTTTTACTTTAACTTTCCAAATCTTTCCCAGTATAGTTTGTACTTGTCATTCTCAAATACCTGAATTAGCTTATGCGAGGGGAAATCAAAAAGTAAAGGGACAATTTCTCGATCTAGGATTTGGTAACACTGATAATATCCAGCTGTGATTTAGTGTCGTCTGCAACACTTCTATGCAACGTGTCACTCTTATTCCCGCGTTAGTGTGTAGCAGACCATTAAATATGGCAGCTCCATTGTCGATCTGCACCAAGGAGTAAATTAAGTAGTGATTCGCCTTTTGTTTGCGGAAGG
Organism: Thermobia domestica; assembly: GCF_964235325.1. NCBI lineage: Eukaryota > Metazoa > Arthropoda > Insecta > Zygentoma > Lepismatidae > Thermobia > Thermobia domestica. The sequence goes on from NC_137469.1 coordinate 1,292,036, forward strand.
TGTTAAGCCTGCGGAAATTATTCGTCGAATGCAAGCGCAGTATGGTGAGAGCTGCTTATCGCGCAGCATAAGGCACAAACGTTGAACATCTCTCGTAAAACATTTGGCCCGTTATCGTCGCGAAGGAGATGCATTTTTACAGCAAATCGTTACTGTAGATGAAACTTGGGTACATCATCACGCACCAGAAAGTAAGGCTGCGAGCATGGTTAGGAAACACCCATCATCACCAGGAATTAAGAAATTTAAACGTCAGCCATCAGCTAGTCATTGATGCGGTGCAAAATTGGTTACAGGTGCACACTGGCGTCTCTGGCATGTAAAATTTAGGGGGTACATCGAAGAAAGTGATTAAAATGGTGCTAGCTAGCCCAACCTATTTATTATCTTCGATTCCATTTGTTACCTTTCTGCTTACCTTCACGGATCCCCTAAGGTATATCAAGAACTCTGATATAATCGTTCCACAGCCTGAATAATACAGTATATTCCAAATAAATATTATTATTATTATTTATTTATTTATTTATTTGTTATTCTGTCGTTAGTAAATAAATTAAATTAGAATAAAATATTTAATATTTTGTACTTCAAAATATTGGGAGGGACGAGACCCCCTCGTCCCCCCCCCGCCAGAGACGCCTATGCAGGTGCAACCCAGAAGCTTTTTTTTTTTTTTTTTTCGACGGAGTCAAAAAACTTGTGAAACGTTGCGAAAAGTGCGTTGAAGTGCAGGGAGATTATGTAGAAAAATAATGTACTGTATCTTTCAGTTTTCTGTCAGAATAAATGTACCTTTTCTGAAAAGTCCCTTTACTTTTTGACTTCTCATCGTATATGTAGTATTGTTCATAATCGATCATTAGTTCCATGTGCTGATGGATAGTTTTTATAACATTGTTGTGATGGATAGTTTTAATAACATTGTTGTATCTTTTCAGATAGTCCGTGGGAGCTATTGTGCGGCATGTGTCTGAGATATGTTAAATTATCTCTGATGTGCTTCCACCTTTTCCACATTTATAATAATTATCATATCAATATTACTATTTTGCATATTCTCCTTTGATTTCCAATGGCATACATTGCACGAAGGGAACGGTCACCGAAGCCCGAAAGTCAACTAGCTGGGCTAATGGAGTGCTCCTATAATCCAGGTGAGAGCGGCGAGATGGTGTGGTGAGGCATGGCTGATCTTGCATGGTGATCTGTGCACCGCGCACTGGACTGGATCCAAGTGGTTTTGAGCTCATGTTCTATCCTTCATGATCTCGGTGTTGCATAAAAGGTCGCAATACAAAAAGATGAAAAGCTAAATACCAGCATTGTATGTAAAGAGGAGTTACCGGGTTTTAACACAGCTTTTTTTCTACAGAATATTACAAGAAAATATAAAGTGTCCCCGCGTAACGTAGTTGCTAACACTCCCGTATTCGGAGTTAGCGGTCCCAGGTTCCATTTCCGGTGGAAACACTCCATCCAAAAGGTGTAATGGATTTTTTTAGGTCAGCCATCTTGAGTGAGTTTTTTCTGGGTTTTCCTGATTCACACCACGCAAATTCTGGGATCGTACCTAACATATAAGTCCCAGGCCGCTTCCTTCCTTCCCCAATCCTTTCTTCCCTCCCTTTCCTCGGACAGTGTGATCGCCAAGGGGCATCATCTCGCATGTGGGTTACAAGTTAATATGGCCATAGATGCAGAAATCTAATTCCTAATCCTAAAGAAAATATGAAGTAATCCGGGTAGTAAGGCTCTTGTTCTTTATAATAATAATAATAATAATAATAATAATAATAATAATAATAATAATAATAATAATAATAATAATAATAATAATAATAATAATAATAATAATAATTCAGCCAAAATGATAGGCAGCCATCACGTAGGTAAATTATGTGGAGCTCGCCTTTCTTTCTCATAATAACCAATTGGTAGACACGTTTTGTCAAGTTCACCTTTACTACAGGGAACGCCTCATATACATTTGAACGCTTACTGCAGAAAACAAACATGTCCAACATTTACACATTTCCTTTTTTGTGACGATAATGATGCCTCCTCTATCCCCTTACGTCATACACAAATTTTGCATGTGTATTTTAATCACATATACTTCTATCATTAAAGGAAAAGTACATGTTATAATGGAAGAATCGTAAAGATAGTTTTCATGTTGTTTTTTTTCCTTTTTGCCTCTGCTGCAAACATTACACAATGTGGACATGTTTTCTTTCTGCAGTGAGCGGTTCATTTATTATATTGATAGGAATAAAAATCGCACATATCTTGAAGTAATATAAACTTGTCATTGAATCCATTTCCTTCATGAATTGTGGCTACGCCACTGTTAAATATTATTATAACTTTTTTTGCAACATATTATTAGAATGTACTGCTCAAACATCATGTCTTCCTTTCCCATCCAAGTGTCATTTATTCTTCGCATTTATCCATCATTTGACTACAATTTGAACTTTCACATGATTATTAGTAATGTCCAGGTGTCTAACACTTATAACAAGCATAGACGTATAATATCCTGTTATTATAGTCATGATCGGTACTTATTATCCTAAGTCTTTTAACCTTAATTTAATTTTCGGGAGGCCCAAAGTAAAGCAGCAGCTTTCGTGCCCCCACCACGTGTACCAAAGAGATGCACATTGTTTGCCTACACGTAGGGTTGCCGCTTTCTTCTTTGTGAAATTACGGGAGACTTCGTTCTTTTACGGCTATTATGACTGAATAAAAAAATGCTTACATTTAAAATATGTTATTACATAAAACAACAAATAAAATGATTACAAATCTTAAGGTATTTTGATGTTGTTGAAAGAATATTGTCATGCAAGAGAAAACCAAGGTAAGTTTCAAGAATTGAGATTTTTACTTATATTTTCACAATTAAAGTGGCTACCCTAGTAGCAAAATCAGTTGGCCTAACGTTGGAAAAATAGTTGCGATGGAACATACTAACAATGGCCCAACGTCAGGTTGGGTCACATTGGCAACCATTTCCAACTCATTTCCCAACGAAAAGAATGGTTCCCCTACATTTAACCGACGTATTTCTTGGTTGGGGAACCATTCAATTCTAGTATCGTTGTGTGAAGGTGGGGAGAATAGTTGGTTGGCTAACCATACATTTAACCAGCGTTGGGCCAACGTAAGTTTTTCCGCTATAGCCTCGCACCAACCACCATCCACTGTTTTGACCGAATCTCATTCAATCTCCAACGGTGGGCCAACCAACCTTGCTACTACAGGGTATTTTTTAAATGCGCATTCCATAAATTCGCGAGACGGGAGGAAGTTTATAAATGGTGCCGAATACAGAAGCTCCCAATAATAATGGAGAGCTAGCAACACTACTACATGAGGCCATATTATTTATCAATACCCTGTGTAATATAAAGTAAAACTGATGTACCCACAAAACTTAAAATACATAAATATATTCTACCGCCTCTTACAATGCAAAGGTTCTAATGGAATCCCTTTCTATAACCTCGTAAAGTATGATAATAGATATTAAATTTGACAATACTTCAAAAGGCTTTTAGAGACCATCAATAGATTACGAGGAACAAGAAATAATGGAAATAAGTTTCTGCGCCGTAGATGAACTGCCTGCTACTCCATCAAGCGACCAATTACTTAATTACCCTTAATTACAATGACGCACAATAGACCATGATGCAGAGAGAGGAAATGTCCCAACCAGAGGGCATTCGCATCGCTTTTTGTTGTACGTACATTACATGTATTTGCAGCATGTGAGGTTTTAGCAACAGTTAAAAGAAGTATTCAAAATATTTGAAAGAGTACTAAAACGTTCTCCAATTGGATGTTCAAAATTCTCCTACAAGATTATATTACATTTCTCTTTTATATATTTTATAACTTTTATGTCTTAAAGGAAAGACCTTTAAACTACTGACTTCTTTATAACAGACTTGAAGTTTGAGAATATCATGCCGAACGGCTTACATATCATAATGGACTCTCTAGACCATGGTTTCTCAACCGGCGGGTCGCGGAGTGAGCGAAACAGATAAATAGAATCCAATACCAGAAAAAAAATTAAATATTATTTTGAATTTTGTTTTGATAGGCATATTTTTATTTTTATATATACTGTTAAGAACAAAAAAAGTCAACTAAACATTTTCAACAGATGCAGAGTTGTTTAAAAATCAATTTAAATGAAAGAGGGATACGATATGAATCTAATTAGAACGGCACATTGAAATACCAGAAAAATACAAATGCAACAAAACCTGCATATTGAAGTATAATTGAAACCGAAAGCTAATGAGATACCTGAGCATGGTGTGATTTCACTAGTGCGGCAATGTCCGGTTCAATCTTCGTTACTTACATTATCAAGTCATTTAAAATAATAACTTTTTTTTAACAACTGTCGAAGTTTTTTTCAAACGAAGTTGAAATGGCTTGATTGTTGGAATGAATATCCAAACCTTTAACAATGAAATTGATTCAACAATGAAGAAAATTCTAAATAAAAATCGGAACGGATTGTTGCCTCCGATAGGTTATGAAGTTCCTTCTCTAAAAATTTGAAGTCTGTAGGTTGAAATTTATCAGAGAAATCGTGAATTTTCGTGAAAGGTACAAAATACATGAGAGAAATACGAAGACTGTAGTGACATCTATAGCCAAAATTTGTCGCTTTAAATCACCCTTAAAGGAACTCATAAGCTCTATTCATCACTTTCTCTGTAATATATAAATTAAAGAAAGGAGGGCATGTGGTTCAGTGGTATAGTGTTCACCTCTGGTGTGTGGGGTCCCTTCCTGATTTGATTCCAGCTCGCGCCAAGTGGGTTTAGTGGTGGACAAACACCGTGCCAGTGGGTTTTCAGAGTCCCCCGTTTTGTCCCACTTTATTCATTCCATCAATGCATTCATTTCTCATTATCACCGTCTCCTTTAGCCTATCCGTCATAACCGTTTGACGTAAAACTCAAATATTTCATTTCATTTTAATAAATCAAAGAACAATATTTAAAAATCCTCTATGTAATTTTCTATTAAACACAAAATAACAGTAAACTTGTCAATGATCTTGAAAATGTATCCATTGTTGTTTGGTTCGTAATCTATACGGCTATTACGTCATAATTCATTTGAAGACGTATTCTTTGACAGTTGAAAACGTATCCACAATACAAACTACTTTAGTGACCTTTTTTTTAAAAGTACTAAACAGAAAGAACAGAGAGACTGTAATAAAATGTTGATTAGAGTAATCTTGAAAAGTATGAAAAATTCTACCCAGGATTGATAACCATAGGTAATATTGCAATGAATTTCTACAGCAGCATCAGATGTTCCACACCTGAATTGTAAAAGATGGAAAAATAGAAATGAAACAAGAAAGACAGATATCTCTTAATTTTCTCAGAAGCCAACTATTTACAAGTTCAACAAACGTTTTCTTCTTCTCCTGTGTTTTCTCATTTTCCGAGTGGCTTCGTCTGCTGATGGCTCGAAGGCATTTAATTTTCCCCATCTGTCAACACTACTGTTTACCGGGACAATGTGAATGTAGCTCTTTGTTGAGCGCCTGCAACAGAAGATATAACAACCAAGCTCTCAGCGTCTGTATCGGTGTCACTGTCAGAGATGTTATTGTTATCTTTTGTGAATCACGGTTCAGTGCGGATCTCCTGCTTCCTTACTTCAGTCCTGTCTTCGTTTCCCGTAAAAAACAACTCAGAAGAAACAGACCTTCACACAGGTAGACTACGGTTGATTGTTGATTCACCAATGGTATTTAACGGTAAAAAGTTCCGTGAACAAAGTTACTGCGCCAACCCTTAAAACAATTGCTTCGCTACTAGCTTTTTTTTTAAAGCCAATCTCTACTGTAAGTATAAAAGAAGTCTAGACTGATCAACACCCAGGGTAAACTTCTTAAGAGTCTTCATCCCGGCGAAATTAAAATACCGCTAATTTTACAGTAATTATGTGATATCTTCAAATAGATAGAAGATAATCGAAATATGGAACAAGAGCGCCCTATACAATATTATTTTGTGTGAGGTACCGTTACCACAAATCACCTAGTGGCTTTCCGTTTTCAGCTGTTTAGAAACGCGAAAATAAATGCCGATTTTCAAAATGGTTCGAAATCGAAAGCAGATAAGTGAGTCGTAATAACAATTTCTCATGTAAAATAATATTGTCTAGCGAGCTCTTGTTCTACATTTCGATTATCTTTTATCTATTTGAAGATATCACACAATTACTGTAAAATTAGCAGTTTTTTGATTTCGCCGGGATGAAGTCTCTTAAGCAACAAACTTGGAATCTGAATATTAGATAGGATTTGTGACGTAAAGTAGATTACGGAACAATGTTTGCAAATTTGATGTGGAAAGTGAAAGAAGAATTGCAGTTATTGTAATAATATATCCATGTCTCGAGATCTCGTAAGGTTGGAGAGAGTTAAAATTCGGTACTTCGATTTTTTATTGAAAATAATTAAACATGTGTTTCAGTGTTTTTTTTTTATCTATGTACATAAAAATTGAAATCACTGTGTTTGTGACTTAATAATTCTTGAATCATCCGACCGATCTCGATTAAATTTTCAACATAGGTGAGGTTCGGGCCTCGGTTGGTTTCTATCATTTAATTTTGACGGTGCAACTTAGGGGAGGAGGAGGGGGCATATTTAAAAATAATCGAAAATGACCGATATTCGTGTCGAATCCATAGTTTTCGGGGTCGCTGGCATGAACAGTGATATTTCCAGTGCAGTTTTATTTCAACTCAGCGAAGCAGTAATCAACGATAGTATATATACGTACTTCACCTAGTAAGGAAGAAAAGAACAAAAAGGGTGTGGGTTGCAAATTCTTAATATGTCCATATCTCGGAATCCCCTAAGTTCAAACATTAAATTTGATATTTGGTCCTTTACGGGAAGAAAAACGGCTGGGAGTGGATCTTTAAGATGCCCATTATTCGAGGTGTTCACATTTCTTGGGAGACCGAGTGCAGACGAATTCTATACGGAAGACGCAGAGGGAGGAAGAAAAATTACTGACCTCAGTAACGCATGGGAGTATTTGCCTGTAAAGCATAAACTCCTTGTACAACAGACCTTATAACTTGAATTGAGTTGATTTTGAGTTTGTCCCGTCCAGCAGTGAGGCTATATGAGACGTGGACCTATTGATGAACGTGGAATGCGAACCACATGAGTTCCCAACCGGAATCGAACCCAGGTTACCTATGCGAAAGACGCGTACGCTAACCGCTGAGCCACGAAGGAGCTGAGCCGTCCTTAAGAGTGAAGCCTTACCAGACGGCTTGTAGTCCTCTTACCTTTGGGCGATGTGTGGTCAGCACATCGGAACTAGCTACTTCTTGCATTCAGTTGAGTTGATTTTGAATTTAACGTCCCGTTGAGCAGTGAGGCTATATGAGACGTGGACCTACTGATTAACGTGGAATCCGAACCACATGAGCTCCCGCCGGGAATCGAACCCGGGCCTCCCACGCCAAAGGCGCGTACGCTAACCGGTTCTTGCATTCAGGTTGACCCCCAAATGTCCTCGCGACGCTGGTGGTAGGTGTTGGACGCTGCATTGCCAATACTATCTGGTGAATTCGAACAGTCAACATCTTTGCTCTGACCAGACCTGGTTCTCCTTGACTTCGCTGATCACACGAAATGCGATATGCCAGTGTGGACAGGCGTTGCCTCCTTTCAATGCCAATATAAAAGGAAATTTTAGTCCTCTGGTGGTTTTAGAAGGTAAAAACGGGGGGACGGAGGAAAGCAGCCAGAATGCAGACTATGATAGATATATTGAGAATTTAAAAAATATGTAAATAAGAGCTTCAATTATTTTTGTAACTCAGAAAACGGGGTAGTCTAGCTCCCCCAGCCTTGGGGTATATCCGCCGCTGTCTAATTCTTTTTGTTGTATGTGAATATTCAGATGCGAATATTTGAAACTAGCTGAAATACCCATTTTTCGCACGCCAAGAAATTCTGGAACATTTCATTCCAAACACTAATAAATTGTTAAAACAATTTGGGAACAAATAATAATAATAATAATAATAATAATAATAATAATAATAATAATAATAATAATAATAATAATAATAATAATAATAATAATAACTTAGATGGAAATATTCCATTTTGGAAATAAGTTACTAACTACGCATTAGAATTTACAGCAACCCATATCTTCTTGTGCATTTCAGCGACATCTATCTATCGGTAGATGTTTCATCTTTGGATAAAATGTCTTCCGTTAAACTCTATCCTTAAGAAAATGTTAACCTTGCATTTTAATGAGTTTCTAGTCTATGTTCTGCGTTTTACAAACACAATATGCATTGAGATGTGTCCAGCTCGATATTTTAAAAGGCATTTAAACGTTTTATTAAAGCTTATTTTGTTGTCTCATTAAATTGCCACTCAAGCATACATGTTGACTATTCTTGAATCAATTTTTATTTATGTTGATTCTATGTTGTTTGGAAAGGAGACAAGTTAAGTGTTTCTTCGAAGGCAGACAAAAAAAGAAGAAGAAGAAGAAAAAAAGAAGTATTCTTAAAAGAAATACTTCCAACACGCACACAATATGCGTCATGAGTTTTATAATTATATGCTACAATTTGTATGCATAATGCATCGATTTCACGCCACATGAAGAGTATGTTTCATTACAGTCTCACAGTGAGAAGTATTTAAGTGTTTAACATGTTTATTTGATTTTGTGCTTCAAATATCCTTCGTACATTACCTTCTAAGCGTAAGGCTGTTCAAAACGCATTTTTCTAAATTTTTGTAACTAATACGATAACTAATGCTGCAGCGTAACTAAGAATGATGCATACCTGTTTCCCTCGCGAAAATTTCAAAAAAAGCTCTCTTTCCACGTTCATGATGACATGCAATTCGAATACAGCAATAGAAAAAAATTTTTCTGACTTTGAATGTTCTACCTATTCAGTCACTATTTGCTCATATTAAGCAAAAATTGCACATTATTATTATTATTATTATTATTATTATTATTATTATTATTATTATTATTATTATTATTATTAGTAGTAGTAGTAGTAGTAGTAGTAGTAGTAGTAGTAGTAGTAGTTCATCCCCTCCAATCCTTCGGTTCTCTGTTCGCTACGCAGAAATCGTGATTAATTAAAACTTCTAATTCCTTACACTTAACTTTTTTTTTCGTTTTGCCAGGTAACTTGCGCTTACACAAATAGTAATGCTTCTTGTGGGTTGGCGGTAAAGCTTGTTAAATATTGCACGGTCCTAAAGGTAAACGGCAACAACTGTCTGTAGTGTATATACTGTGTTCATTGTTTTGCTCATAAATTATATTGTGCTTGTCATGATTTAAATACTCGCAGATTTTATATAAGCAATTATATGGTTATTCACATTTAACACAGCCCTTATTGCGTACAATTATGACATTACTGTCGTCGCAGGCTCTAAACATTTGGTCAAAAATACACGAATATCTTGCATTACAGGATAGTTATGCAAAACAACGTTATCACTTAAACTGCCAACATAAAAAAAGAAAAAAAAACTGATCCTCCCAGGCCATGGGCAATGTGGTATATATGATAAGTTTCATGATCAATATGTATTACTCTTGTAACAAAAAAAATTGTGTGTATATTTTCCTTACACACCAATTTATTATACCAGCAGGCCGACTAAGTGAAGCTCCCATCAGAAACTAATGATTGGTGTGCATACACCCTGGGCTGCTCGGCCTGAGCAGTAACATCTATATGTGCCCACATGGTGGGCTGCCCGGCACCCTAACCCTAGTATAATACAGGTGTAGCCCACAGTGTGGGCAAAAAGGCACTATAAATGTTATTTGAGATATATTTACAATGGGTTTCCATTGAATTGGTTCATCACAAAAATGAAGAATAATCAATAAATTAATAATTATATTTATAAACTAAATAATATAGAACATATATTTTAGCATATAAAAGTTGTAAAAAAAAAAAGTAACACAAAAATGTGTTCGGGTTTCCTTAACTGTATGCGATTTTTTTTTTTTTTTTTTTTTTTTTTTTAAGTTTTATGTCCTGTAGGCTAACGAAGGCGCACAGTTAATGAAACTGAATGAATCTGAAAGCATAAATCTTCATCCTTCAGAAACACCTTGGTACCAAAATTATCATCCTAGGTTAATTAGGGGCTGAGCTATTCAGGTTTAAGGCCTTAATGCAGCAGTTGCGTCAATGGGCTTTTAAAGGTTAAATTTTTAATTTGCATCTAACTAAAATACTGTCCAATAATATGAACATATGTCAATCGATAACTCACATGCAGCTGAACAAAATAATGTCTTTAAAGGTAAATGCCCATGCGTCCTTTTCGAAAAAACGCAAAAGAATTAACATTCGTGGTCCTTGCCCATAATAATAGACATTTCCTATTTTGCTAAAAACTGTTACTTATTTGTGTTGTATATACAGCGCGGTGCAGTGCATTGTTTCCATTGCTGTTCAATTCCTCTTAACGGTGACATAATGCTTCTTTAACCACATACTACTTGTGCACGTATACAGTGGCGGCGATTAGACGTTAAAAGTGGAGGGAAGACATTATCTGACTATTTGTATATCAATGTTAGTTTTCCTGATTGTTTCTGACACTTTGCTTGAGGAATTGTTGTATAACTAATAGGTTATTCTCTTTTTGAGTTAAAATACCGTATTTCGTATTTTATATTATAAGTAAATTGACAAGAGCAACACAAGTAGGTACTAGCCCTTTGTACTCTTAAACAAAGAAAGTGTAAGAACAGTTTTGATTCCTTGCTCATTAACATGTTAAAATTCTGTCTGGAAAATTGTGTGATCAAAACAAATTTGCAAAACAAACAATAGAAAGAATACTATTAATCATAGTAATGAATAATGAGGCTTGTTTTGTAGAAGTTCTATTGAAACTCGGGATTAATGAACAATTTATACTTTTAATCCACACGTGCCATTAAATGATTGTTATTACTCTTAGAAAACGGAAGACAATAAATACTACAAGCATATGCTACGACGTTTAAAGAAATATTCAATTGCAATATTAATTGCTTTGAATTGCAATTAAAACGCAATTCCTGTAGCCTTCTTAACTCCACGGGAAGACAAATAACCAAAACGTACTCATGCAACGGCAAATATTATATGGTAGCATTCTTTTTCTATGAATTAGTAATACATAGTAAAACTTTACATTTTCAAATGAAACTATATACATTAAAAAAGGCCCTATCACTGCGAAGTTAAAATACCGCTAATTTTACAGTAATTATGTAATATCTTCAAATAGATAAAACATAATCGAAAAGTGGAACAAGAGCTCGCTAGACAATATTATTTTGCATGAGATACAATTATCACGACTCACTTATCTGCTTTCGAAATCGTCATTTAGAAAATCGGCATTTATTTTCGCGTTTCGAAATGGCTGCAAACGGAAAGCTATTAGATGACTCGTGCTAACGGTATCTCATGCAAAATATTATTATCTGCGACGCTCTTGTTCGACAATTCGATTATCTTTGATCTATTTGAAGATATCACATAATCATTGTAAAATTAGCGGTATTTTAATTTCGCAGTGATTAGGCCTCTTAAGGGGTCACTTTAGAAAAGGAGGGCTCTTGCCTCCTTGCACGTATGTGTATCAAATCATCATTTGATGTGGTATACGCTGTGTTCAATATATATGAAAGCAACAGCAGAAGTCCCGAAAACTTTCCATCTCGTCTCTGCTATAAGTAAAGTGGATTGAGTTGTCCCCCAGTCGATCGCTCTTCCATCCACTCAAAGGAGATGAATACAAGAGGAAAGAATAAGGAAAACGAAAGGAAACTTTGTGAAACAGGATGAAGTAAAACACGATGCTCTTCTGTCACTTCCCTTTCAACTCTTTCACAACAACCAAAAAAGAAAGAAAGAAAGAAAAAAAAAACTGTTCTGGAAACTTCCCAACAGCTGACAGGAACACTGTGAGGATGTTGATGCCTTGACAGAGGCTGCCATCGTAACATTTTCGTTTTACAAACGACTCCGCTCTCCTACTCTTTTATTTCTCCTTTTCACTTGGATTCAACGAGGCCTTCCTTAGCCCCCAAAACTTCTCTTATACACATTTCAAGGACAACGTCTTCCATCCAATATACATACAAATCACCGGCCTCCCTACTCGGCATTACGTTTCCGACATCCAAAATACGTGGTCACTCATCCTTGGTTCACTACACTAAAATTCGGGAGTTGGTAGGGGTTAGAGATATATTGAACATTGGCGCCAACAGCACATAAACTTTGGGGAAGAGGGACAACTAGCATGGGGACTAAGGTTTATGGAATACCCCCAAGAAAGTGTGGATCCAGGGGGTCCTTTCCCGAAATTTTTTCTAAAAAAATAGTCTTCATACATTGCATTTTAAAGCATTTTTGACTTAAGAAGCAAACCAAAACTTAAAAATTTTTGTTTTAGTTTTACCTTTGATAGTCTAGCTTTTTGCAAAATGTGGTACTAAAAAAATACACACACACACTTTACAATTCGTTTGTTCAAACAATAAAATGCAACATTGTTTCACAATTTTAGTTAAACTAGAAATAATAAAGTTTTGAAAAGAGGTTTTAGACCTATAAATCTACAGCTAACGTAAATGAGGCTCAACAGTGTATAGTTTGGAAATTAGCTGAAAATTATATTTCTTTTTCGCTAAATTAAACTCCCTTTGCTGTTCGATATCTAAACAAAAATGATTTGTAAATTTACAGTTAACTTCACCTTCACCTTCATAGGGCGAAAAACTGACTTCCTTTTTTTTACAATTGGAAACAAACTTTTGTGCTACTTTTTTCATACCCACTTTGCCTAACATTGTTTTGTAAGCGTAGCAAACTGCTACGTGGTTGACGCTCATTTTGAATCATATTTGACGTTAAAATACTTCAAATATTGGGGAGACGAAAACATTTTACAAATATTAGAGGGTACACGTCCCCGGTAGGATTCACGCCCGTGGTACTGAAGTCTATTTTTTCTTTTATTTATTTACTAGCAGCGTTCACCCCGCTTCGCTGCGGTCACCCCGGAACGCAATAAACTTTGTTACTTAGATAATTTTTACTTTTTCGCTTTCAAATTGCAGTAAATGTTAAAATTATAGCGCCTGTCATTTATGTTAACCCGCCGAGTCACATGGTCATGCGGGTTGCATATAAATACGTTTATTTTTACCTATGATGAACTAATAACAAAGGATTTGTACGTATGGACACTTGAATGGTCAATTATCTCAAGACACTGGTAATTAAAAATTAAAGTGATATGATAAAAACCATCTAGGGTCCAAATCCTAATAATCCCCCAAAAATGAAAGAAATTGGTTCAGCCGTATTAGCGTGATGAGTTCACAAAGGATTTGTGCGTTCTCTTTTATATATATAGATTTATTGAACAAATTCCCAGATACAGCATAACTTTCTCATTTTACACACGAAATGTTAACAAAGAGGAAAAAATAGTGTCAATAAATAGTTCAAAAGCAATATTATTTCACCAAAACTGATTTAATTGCTCTTTCAAAAACTGGGTAACTCGAAAAATTGTTAACTGATTATAGGCACCTATATATATATATATATATATATATATATATATATATATATATATATATATATATATATATATATATATATATATATTAAACCTCTGTATAATTGCCAACCTAGAGCGAGCAAGATGGAATAGGTGGGTATTTCCCGTTATGTGGGGAGGGATACTTAAGGATAGTTCCACTAATCTTAATCTGAAACACTAATCTTAAACTTCCATTAACTATAATACTGTGTTGACAGTAAACAAATACAACGCAGACGACAGTACCGAAGAGGAGTCGCCCACAATCGTCAGCAGTCGGCAGGACGGAGATCACCGAAGGCAGCCGACATTTTAGGATAAAAGACCGAAGCACGCCTCAACAAGCATCAATCTATCGAAGTTGATCAAACCACATGAGCCCTAAGGCGCCCGGCCATTGGGTTCACCTTACCCTCTCACGACGCTTGGTCAATTGAGAGATACCTATCCTTAAAGCCCTAAGGCGCCCGGCCATTGGGTTCCCTCTCTTTCTCTCACGACGTCCGGTCACCGAGAGTGACACCTAATCACACAAAACTTATCCCTTCTCACGACGCCCGGTCAAAGAGAGGAACCTCACCTACAAAGCCCTACGACGCGTGGTCATTGGGTTTCTTCGACTTTCTAATCTAAAATTATTAGAGAAACTACTTATTGTAATATATTTCTGTATTTAAGAAGACCTTTTATAATAAAAGGTGATGGGAAAGTCCAAATTACCGTGTACGATAATTGCTCTACCTTACATAAACTGAGAGAATGTTACATGGCAGATGCGTCGGCGTCTATTTACAGACATTTCTTAAGGACTTTCCTACGGGACGCTCTTTTTATTAACGGAAAAACGGACTTAGAACCTTTGAAATACAGTGTATTAGTGTTGGTGTTACTAAGGCAGGATTATATAAAAATAATACCTGTGTTGTTATAGCACTCTCATTACTCTTAGCGGTAAATTGATTCATTTTAGGCTGACAGGTATTCCGACAACTAGATCTGGAAAACATACGTATAGAGAAAGCGATAGTAATATGGCAGAATCAGACTCCTGAATACCTGTTAATATTCCCCATCTAACTAGATTCTCAGGTCACAGTACAGACAATCCGGATCGATTTTTCATGCTATTCGACCATTTGGCTTTACTCCAGGCATGGACCCCCGAAAAGAAGAAAGAAATTCTCCCAATGTATTTACAGGATGTAGCTCTCGATTTTCTTTTACAATTACAAAATCAGAATCAATTTAACGCCTTAGATTATGATCAACTTACAACTAAATTAATTTCATTGTCTCTTCCAAATTTACCAGCATATAAGGCAGAATTAGAAATTTTTCAAATATAGCAGAACGAAAATGAGTCGGTCGATTCATATTTTTAAAGGTAATTAAGGGCCATTAGACAGTTAATGCCACCGGCTTCGGAGGAACAGAATATCCATTTTCTTTCATTGGGATTACAAAGTTTTTTTTTTTTTTTTTTTTCAGAAGATAGCGTTGCAGGATCCATGTCTTCGGATGTCCTGCATTCAATCAGAATCATGAACTTTTCCCGCCTGCAGTTCCTGGCAATCGACCAACTAGTGAAGACGTGTAGTGAGCGGTCGTCAGATTTCAGTTTTTTGTAAAATGCCCCCCCCCCCAAAAAAAAACGAGCAGCGATATTGTATCAAATTTTACCACAAGCTTGGCGATACCCAAGCGAAAACCATTCAATCTGATCGGTGCATTCAATTTTGAACTAGAATTTGGACATGAGGATAGTGTCTGCGAAATTTGATTCAGGTTTTCATCGCCAAACACAACATTCCTGTGAGGCGTCAGGCTCCGTACTCACCCGACATGTCTCCGTGTGACTTTTGGTTATTTCCCATACTGAAAACGCCACTAAAAGGGACCCGATTTGAGTCGAGAGAAGATATCATGCGGAATGAGACGTCACGATTAATCACTATTCCAAAAACTGCGCTCCAGAAATGTTTCCAACAATGTTGGGAGCGTTGGGAGAAGTATGTGCATTACCAAGGAGACTATTTTGAAAGGAATTACTGTTTCGGATTTCCAAATCAATAAATGTACTGTTGTCAACCAAAGGTTCGTACTTTTTGAACACACCTCGTATTTACTATGCTGCATACAATTACCACATGAGCTGGAAGTGATCTAAACTCATGTGATGTTTCTTCTTATGTAATCTCAATCTGCTATTGAGAAGTTACACTCTATCAAGGTATGAATACAAAGATCACACAACGTATGAACTTGAGAGCTTCACTCCCTCCCTTTAACGGAAATTGCGTACACTACTGCTTACCACTACCTAAATTAAAAGGTTACCTGGTCGGCAACAGTTGTTTGCGCGTTATAAGACAAAGAAGTTATAATTATTATTTATATTCAATCCTTTCGCCAGTCTGCCAACTGAAACTATTTGTGCGATTTCCTCCTCCTGAAATGGCTGGCAGCACTTCTCTACGTTGCAACCAAAGCAATAAAACGGAAGTGCATAATTAAAAGCAGTTTCTCTTCCGAATTCCAGAAGAACAAAAGAACTATCATCGGAAAGAAAACCATTTGCTCTCCTCAATGAATAACTTAACTGCAAGCGAGAGAAGCTGCGTGTCTGAGTAACTTGGTTGATCAATACCAGGAGGACAACCCCGACGCACACTCCCTCGGCGCTTCACTTCAGGTAGCTCTACACAATCACGTGTGTGGGATGCAGCGGGAACTCCATTACTTGAACCTACGCATGCCGTACTTACAAAAATGAATGGGGAGCGCGTGTCCTATCGCTAATTAAACAGAATAGTCCAGAACTAAAGTTAATACAGTTTCTGAAATTTGTTTAAAGTTTGATCCGACAAGAACGAGATATTGCTACCATTACATGAAGAAGAATCCAGACCCATGCGACACTATACGGAGACAATTCGAGGTAAACTGAAAGCAGTGCGGACTGAGAAAAATTCGTTCTCCGGACAGCAGTATATTGTACAAATATACGGAATCCTCTTTCTTACTACAGAAATCAGTACTGAGCATACGTTATCCACATGCTACATAGGTACTGCCCTTAGATGTTACATCATGCCGTTGCAGGATGTTTGATAGTCTTCCTTATATTACATACATATATGTACGTTACCTTCGTCAGATATATGTTATTTATATCCATTTGTATGTGAGATCCTGACCGCCTATACTGTTTCACACGGAAAGTACGTACAGATGGAACACTTATACAGAAAGTATTATATAACATGTGTTTTCAGTTGTACGTCTGCTGTATGTTAAATCCAAAAACTACAGGAATTACGCATGTAACCTACCTTTTTAAGTACGCCACCTACATTTTGTTTTATCAGTGCAGTATCTCAGATACTGTGAAGCCTAAATTAGCCTCAGTTTGATCTACAAAATATGTCATTGTAACAAATAAAAACTGTCAACTTAATAATAGAGGAGTGGATGCTCGCGATGTACAAATTAAGTTTCACCACTTCAAACGAAGGCAAGAAACGGTGGCGGATCTAGAAGGTAAAAACTGGGGGGGGGGGAAACCAGAATCCAGACTACGATAGATATATTCAGAGTTTAAAATTTTCCATAGGTCCTGCAGAAGTTTCCAACTTAACCCCTTTCTGCATGATTTTTTTTCTTTTAGCGAAAAAAAATAATCAGTATTAGAAATCCTCATATGGGAACTTGAAAAATGAATTAAAACTTGCACTTTAGATTTTTTACTTAATTCCGACGAGAAATAAGTAAGTGCCATATATGACACATTTACAACTCATAAAGAACATGCCAGATGACACCAAAATCTCTTATTCATACACGTCAATATCTCACACAACAGACAAAACAGTCATTTGATGCCTTTGATACATCACAAAAAAGCTAAAGTGAAAAAAAAGGGTATGTGCCATATATGGCACGGCATGCGGCAAGGGGTTAACTCTCTCCCGATAGATATTATTACAAGGTTGGACGTTGACATTGCGTATTTGAAGTATTGTTTTATATATTGCATAAGCGAAAAATTGCAACTCAAACTATGCCTAATGTTTTAAAAAAAATCCAATAAAGAATAAAAAGCAACGCTTACTATAAACCTTCAAAAATATATAAGTAATAGCTTCAATTATAGTTTTGTGATTCAAAAAACTGGGGGGGGGGTAGGCTCCCCGGTCCCGAGCTACATCTGCCACTGGGAAGAAAACTTAGCTAATATACTAAGTAATTAGGTGGGTTTTCTTCCTTTAGTTTCAAAGGACAAAAGCCTAATGTTTAAAGACGTGATTTCCTTAACGAGCCACCTTTGAATAATTGTATTATGGTTCTATTTATATGTCGGTAGTCGCCAAGTTACAGAGATGGCCAATCTTAAAGGTTTTACTCTATTCCAGTCATTGAATTAGTGTTCAACAAAAGGTTCCGGACACAAACATTTTAGAAGTAACACAGCACTAGAACTCTCCTGACGGTAAACACGTATGGATGCAATGAAGTCACTGTGTAGAAGCTACGTAGTAAACAACAATAAAAGAACACGTATGTCCCACTCAACATGCAACAAAAGTATGTGACCCTGCGTAGCGTAGTCGCTAACGCTCATGTCTTTGGTGCGAATCGTCTCAGGTTCGATTCCCGGTGAGGACACTTGGTAGAAAAATGTAAAAGCGTTTTCAGGGCAACCATCCTGAATTCACACCAGGCAAATGCCAGGATGATACGTAATTATAACAATAAAATGTCGCGCCGCTCCTAAAAATTGCCACCCTAGACAGCAGTCTATTTCGCCCCGGAAAAGTCGGCCCTGGTTTTTATCTTTTTGAGTGACCCTGCTATATAAGACAGTATTGAAAATAAGACTTTGTGTAGCCGTGACTGAATGCTGAATACGCTATCGACTATAATTTGGTCGTTGTGAAGTTTCAGAAGCTCGGTCAAAATACAGAGTGTTTCAAAATGAATATCTAAGTTTCAAGACTTTGTAGTATTTATTACATTTAACGTACAATTATAAACAAACAGTCATTGCTACAAGTGTTCGATGTGAGATTCATTCGTCACATGGCACACATTGAGTCGATAGGCGAGAAAGGCCCATAAACTTTCCGCCGGGATATGGCACAAAACACATTTAATTTAGGGGAGTCTCGCTCCAACTGTACTATCTCGTGGGGATTTGCAGACCTCCATATGCGAACATTATGAGTGTTCACATCGCCACTTAGGTGAAATGTCGATTAATCACTGAAGACGACACGTTCCAGAAAATCTTCATTGTTATGCAGCAATATTTCATTTGCAACGTTGACACGCAAACCGTAGTCTGTAGGTTTTACACCTTGTAACAACTGCAATAGGAAAACCTTCAAAGACGATCATTAAAAATATTTTAAATTATTTTTTGGTGGGGAGATTGAAGCAAATGACTCCAAGTACAGCCTAGGGCACAAGAATGTGTTAATCCAGTCCTGGCTAATTCGCGAGCCTTTTGTACTCAGGGTTCGGGGTTCGATTCCGGGTGGGCGACCATTAAACTCATTACAGTAATTGATTCCGCCTCAAACTCTAGCTCCTAGATTGAATACAATAGTCACTTCTTACGATGGTGGGTGAACGCCTGAAGTTGACAGCCAAACTCATTTACAGAGTGAGTGCCAGATGGAATCATGTTTCCAATTTTAACGGAAAGTGTCGTTCTCGGTATTTCACTTTCTTTAAAACGTTTCTTTCCTTTCTCTCTGGCCACTGTTCCATTGCAAGTAAGCAAATCTCTTACGAACTTTCTCTTTCCATCGATTACTATCTTCGCTACTTGCTCTTTTTTATTTGGCGCAAATACCATGCGATACGTGAATCCGTCGTTCAATTGCAACGGAAACCATTTTTCAAATGGTTTGTTACTCTTCGCCAGGCTTGCAATTTGTTTCACTAGCGTCCTTACTCATTGCAACAAAAGATAACTGCACAAGGGGAGACGAAATGAACGCCATTAGTAAATACTTTCTCCCGTGCGTTTTTTTTTTTTTTTAAGTTTGTATAATGACAATTAGCTAGTGTGGAAAACTTTCAATTCATAATTAACTTTGAATAACTTACGAACATAAAAAGAACGATCTATGAAAAATTGATCGTATTCTCTCTCTCCACATATCCACAGCAATAAAATTCCAACGTCACACTTCCTGAACATGTAACACATACGTACAAATACTTATTCGACAAAATGAACCGAAGAAACTTAACTCCCAAGGACACGAGAGGCTTTAAAGACTTTTCAGAAAGAATTTTCCTACAAGCGAGTATGGTAGGTGATAATCATTGAAGACAACTTTGAATAACATCGCAAGCTCAGTGAAAACAATATGTTGTTTATTATATTAAACTCAGAATGGGCAATGTTATTTCAATAAGAAAAAAAAATGTTCAGTACCTGCCTCCCAAACCCCGCCAGATTTTCGAAGGATGTTCAGTTCTTGGAAGTACTTCTGAAGACATACTAATTTGCTTACTTATATACTGTAATAAATTTATATTAAACATTCCAGAATTTAAATTAAACATTCTAGTTTATGCCGTAAACATTCTAATTTATACCATAAACATTTTAGAATTTATATTAAACATTCTAATTTATACTATAAACATTCTAGAATTTATATTAAACATTCTATTTATACCATAAACATTCTAGAATTTATATTAAACATTCTAGTTCATACTATAAATATTCTAGAATTTATATTAAACATTCTAGTTCATACTATAAATATTCTAGAATTTATATTAAACATTCTAGTTTATGCAGTAAACATTCTAGTTTATACCATAAACATTCTAGAATTGACATTAAACATTCTAGTTTATAAAGTAAACATTCTAGAATTTATATTAAGCATTGAGTTACTAAGAATATAATAATATGTGCGTAAATAACTGTTATTTTACACGATTTACGTTGTATTTTATACACGCGTGCTTCAAAGTGTGTGTGTCAGTCTTTTTCCCTTCGTCCCCCGTTATTAAAAAATCCCATGGACATCCCTGGTTGAATATCAGTACAAATCTGGACACAAATATTGGAATTTGATACAGTGAGTGGCGTACACAAGCGGAGTTCGGGGTCTCTACCCCCATTTGAGTAAGATATTATTTGAAGATAAATATTTATCATATTAAGGCATGAAATTGGGCAAAGGAGGAACGGTAGCTCAGTGATAGAACGTTTACCTCTGATTCGTGGGGTCCCTGGTTCGATTTCCGGCCACGTAAGTTTGTGATGGACAACATCTTGTACGTGAGTTTTCTCCGGGTACTTCCGTTTACTTCCACATACTCATTCCACCTATTGTTCCATCATCATTAATTTACCTAAACCATCCGTCTCCCTTAGCCTAAAGGGAGTAACGTGGGACGTTAAACTCAAAGATTTTACATTTATGAAGTTGGGAGCTAGAAATCCTTTGACGAACTTCTGTTTACACGCCACTGGATATAACAATAAAGACATTACCGATTCTCTTTGCATTGAAAAAAAAATGAAATGAAATCTTCGAGTTTTACGTCCCACGGCTATGCCAGCTAGGCTAAAGGAGGCGGTGATGATGGGACATGAACAAAATAGTGGAATGAAGAAAGTGGGGGGAAACGAAGAACCCCGAGAAAACCCACGCACACGGTGTTTGTCCACGACAAAGGTCACTTGACGCGAGCTGGGATTGAACCAAAGACCCCATGCATCAGAGGCGAACCCTCTACCACTGAGCCGCCGCGGCCCCTTCTTTGCATTGCGTTAATATATATATATATTACAAGTAGTATCTCATCGCAAAATGCGTAACATTTATGATCTATAGTTTATTCTTAAAGTGAGATAGTTTTGCAGTAAAGATGCAATGTGTATATATAAAACAATATTATAATTGTTTTTCCTTCATGACATATCGGTTCTCTTTCTGTCACACACACTTAAATTTCAGTAATAAATGTTCACCTTGAAAACTCGATGCTCCCCTTAAGCTGAGCTCCTCCGTGGCTAAGCGGTTAGCGTACGCGCCTTTGACGCGGGAGACCCGGGTTCGATTCCCGGCGGGAGCTTATGTGGTTCGGATTCCACGTTAATCAGTAGGTCCACGTCTCATATAGCCTCGCTGCTGAACGGGACGTAAAACTCAAAATCAATCAATCAATCAAGCTCCCCTTAAGCTTTCAATAACAAACTAATCCACTACAGACAGGGGGGGGGAGGAGCACCAAGCCCTGACCTCCTGCCTGAAACTTCGTAACTCGATTAACATTTGTACACTTCTTTTTTGACATAACTATGATTGTATAACAGAGAAATGATTGATGTAGGCTAAATATTTGATTTTTTTTTTTACTTCATCTATACTCTTTCTTTCTTATGAAAATAATCTAGGCTAGCTCTATCAGATTTTCTCAGAATATACAACAGCTCGCAGTATTTAACAAGTACCTGTCGTGTACAGAATAACACAAGTTCAGTACTACATAGACTTATTGGACCCCCTGCCCCGAAGAAAAAACTTTGGTTTCCTCCCCAACAAACATTCTGGGTGCATGTCAGGACCGTAACTTGTGTGTGGGGGAGGGAGGAGGAGAATTGGCAGCTGCCCCTGGGGAAGCTCCCCTCCGTTCGAGGGGGGGCTCACTTTAAGACAAAATTTTCTTACTCCATATACGATACGAACATGAAGTTATTAATGAATCATCACACAGGTTCACTACATTACATAAACAAAACCAGCACACAAAAAGGTAAATAAAACAAAAATGAAATCTTTGAGTTTTACGTCCCACGCTTATGCCGGTTAGGCTAAAGGAGACGGTGATGATGAGTAATGAATGAAAAGGTGGAATGAAGAAAGTGGGAGGAAACGGGAGAACCCCAAGAAAACCCACGCACACGGTGTTTGTCCACCACAAAGTTCACTTGGCGGGGGCTGGGATCGAACCCGGGACCCCAAGCACCAGAGGTGAACGCTCTACCACTGAGCCACCGTGGCCCCAAAACAAAAATGAGTCGTGGGCCCATTTCAGTAAAAACTGTCTACTATTAGGGGACTTAGAGATAATATTTGTTTGTATAGCTTTGAGATTTGTCAATATTCTCCCCTTAATTAATTTGACATGTATGGAACTGGCCCAAGGGCGTGCGGGAGGTCCACAGACTCTGGGGGCCCACAAACAGTAAGAGAAAGATGGAAAGAAGGAGCCTATTTTTGAATTTTGCGGGAGGGCCCAAAACAACTTTTCCTAGGGGGCCCAAGTATTAATGCTTGCCCCACCAGAAATAAAAATCTAAGTTGCGGTACTGGTGGACGCCTGAACACAGACCACTACTACGTAACTGAAGACGTGACATACAATTGCTGAAAAAAAAAATCTAGGAATTTGATATTGTTTCTCTCTTTTGTACCTCTTCATAGTTGTTTGAAGCTTTCGTAAGGAGTTCATAAATGATGCATCTAGTTGTTTCATAGCATTCGATCAGAAATATTTATTTTAATCCATCTAGCTAAAACTGAATAAGCTATTCTTACATCCCATGGTCTTTAGGGTAAAGCCTTTAGGATAAATAAAACTGAATGATTATGAAAGAATTAGTGGATTCAAAATGTGGGAGGCAACGGGTTAATCCGACAAAACCTACAAACACCACATTGTCCTCCATAAACTCGCGTGACCAGGGGGTCGAACTAGGAGCCAGTCGCACCAGATGTAAGCGTTCTACCATTAAACCATCCTGTTCTCTTCTTGAAAATGGATAAAGAAAGGAAGTGTTTGTTTCGGGAGCGATTCATTATCATCCGTGTTTACCACTTAAATATGATGCAAAATTTCGAGGTAATAGTTTTACATTAAGAAAAGACCAGAAAGTAAAAATACAAAATTTTTATATATGTTGTAAAGTAACAGACTGTCTCTTACACACACAACTATTATACTGTTATACTAATATATATATGTTCGCTCTCGATATGGTTCGATTTCTGGTGGGAGTTAAAGTAGTTTGAATGTAGGTTAGAGTTGCCATTCGTCTTGGGAAGCCCGGGACCGTCATGGAATTGAGATTTGCGTACCGAAAATATTTGTCGGGATGCTTATACGTCCCAGATTTCAGCGAAGAAGAAAGAAAGGGAATTTTATAGTTTGCTTTTCTTCACAGGATTGGGTATATACTTATTCTCTTCAGCTTCTGAGTATGGCAATACAAAAGTTCAAAAAAACATGAATACATTAAAACATGGATTTAATTAAGTTCAGGATTTAACTACTCTGACATTGAACGAAGCATTTGTTTCATTGGACCAGGGAAAAAAAAAGGTTTTACTGCTCTATCTTATTGTTATCTTTAGTACTCTGTTTCAATCTGCATCTTGCTTCTGAATATAACAGAAATAAAGTAAAAATCAACCAAAGAAGTTCTTTGAAAATAACAAACGGCGCCACAATATATTGCCAATGAATGTTAAAAAAAATACAATACGGACAAACAAACGTATGACAGAAAACATCGTACCTTGAATGAGCAAAAACAGATTCTGGAAACACGAAACATAACCCTGAGAAATTTTAAAAAAATGCTTACCAGGGTGGAGAGGGTAAATCATCTGCTTACGTTTGCTTAACTAGGGAGGAGGTCTACTAAAATGACTAAAAAATGAGATTAGTAATACTTGAACAACTCTATCTAATGGAAGAAAGTGAATTAGTATATAACACTTCTTTTCATTTTAAGCATTTCAAAGATTCTCGTAATTTAGTAGCGTCCCGGATTTTCATTTTTGAAATATGGCAACCCTGATGTAGGTCAACGTCTCATACAGCCCCGATGCTGAAACAGACGCTGAACTCCAAACCAACCACCTGAAACTCAGTTAGAAACCCAAGGAGTGGTTCGGACCTCATTTTTAAGTAGTAGTTGTATTGTTGAAAACGACGTTTGAGTTCAATCAATAAATCAATGGAAGTATCCATATTAATTATAATAATTAAGGACACCAAAAATCTTTTAAGTGAAAGCAAAGCTTCCTGCGGGCGGCTATGAAACGTCGTATTTTCGGACCAATAATGAAATGTTAGCTATAATTAGCGTAACACTTCCACTGTTACGTATTCGTTACATATGCTACATCTTCCCTGGTATTTCCGTTTGCTCTCCCTCTCGTCACGTGAAACATCCATTAAGCAGAATCATTTACACACGAACTAATATATTCAGAGTCTTTTTTCCTTATGAAAGTTTACATATTCTGTAAATAAAGATGTCTAAAACAGCGTATACATAAGAGAGACGTAATAAAAATTTGCAATTAAAAGGAGTTTATTTATCATTTTCCCCGCGCAACACACAGACACGGTTTTCACTTTCTGTCGTGGCATTTGAAGCACGCATCGCTTCCAGAAGCAGACGAAATACTTCATAGTTACTATCTTCTACAGCTGCAGTCACGTTTATTCAGTTTCCAGTAAATACTTCTTCTCAAATTCTTTATTCCTTTTTCTTTTAAGTATCTATTTTTCGCTTTCCAGTTTCAAATATAAAAAGTGAAATAAGACCCTAGAAATGCAAGCACTAAGGTTATGTATATAACGTAGTATATTAGCGTTTGTCAACCGATGACACACTAATCAGAATGTTCCACGAGATCAAAATGCGTGTATTCAAGTCTCCCTCGAAAGCTAATTTATATATTTATTCTTTTGTTTTTATCTTCCGGCGTAAGCATACGCGAAGAAATAGTTTTACACCAAGTATATATCTCTCTCTTCCTCTCTCTCTCTCTCTCTCTCTCTGTGTGTGTGTGTATAGGTGGTACTTTATTTCTCCGTACTACTTTCCAGATTTGAACGAAATTTGCTGGGCAAAAACCCAACAACAGTAGCTGAATTCCACAACTTTGGGCGATGGGACTTTCTGACTTCTGTTTACCGACTATATTCCGCTTGCTATCTTTTGAGCTTATGCTAATACAAGCATACTTACATTTTGAAGTAACGGTGCATTTACTTCCTTTAGTAATATTTGTGTGACATATGTCGTAACTTCACAATTTATTTCCTTCGTTATTACTAGTTGAACCTGCACTATTTACACAGCACACAGTTCTAATGTGAGCGTGAATCTCCTTCCCACTTCTCACTATATCTGTGTAAGTCCCTTTACGAACACAAGTAAAGGACAAGAAGACTCTCAAAGGGAGTGAATTGCTATACACGAGTATATAGCCTAAATGTAGTATTTTAATATATATAATGTTGGGGTGAGTTTGTGGCAAACTTGGATAAGTAACAGATGATGCAAATGCAAATATTTTTTTTCTTATAATTCCATGTCCTACTACGCCTCACTGTAGGTCCACAATCCTTCGAAAATGCCAGTTTGCAAAGGTTTTCTCATTCAGATTAAAGCAAAGCGCCTGAAATGTCCATCAACCCGCTATACGTAGCTCTACTACTGGTTGCCTTTCACAAGGATATCAACCTTAACATTCTAGTGGCAATATTAAGCTAATAGGGCCAAAACGACGCCAAAAATGTGGAATAGAAAAATAAAGACAAGTTGTCTTGAAAATTTGAATGAGAATTGGCAAATCTACACAAAATTTGGAATCGACCAACGAAAACGGTACGTTTTTAGCACTTGTGATTTTCGAGATTTCATTGTCGAAAGGATTGTGGACAAACATATAAACCTAGCATTTTAATATACAGACTAGCTGAACCTGCGCTCTCTATACAGCGCATCACACATATGAGCATGAATCTCCTTGCTATTCCTCACATCTGTACATGTCTCTTTACAGACACAAGTGAAGGACGTCTTGATAAAAATCGGAAAGAGATACCGTAAAGGGGAGATTTTGTCGATTACTTTTTCAATATCTCGTACCGTTTCCAAGATTAGATTCTACTTCCGGTTGCAGTTTTTAATTCGTGTATGATCACTGTTTTCTTTCTTCTTGCATGCAGTATGTAGTAAGCAAATACATTACATACACAATTAATTATAATGTAAATGATATATCGTGTTCATTGGGCAAAACACTCCAAACAATAAAGATTCAACTTAGACTGGAGAAATGGTTATCCTTCGTTTTCCGTTATAATCTGACCATGAAACAAATGCCTGGGAGGTATGCAACCCATGTATACAACAATGTTCTGTTGGAATGTATAATGCTTAGGATATGATCGTTTAGTTTTTTTCTAATTTCAACACTTCCAGTGTACCCGTAAAAATGTAATAAAGAAATAATGGTCATGTTTTTTTTTAATTTTCAATTAGAACTGGACAATCTACGCAAAATTTGCAATCGATCAGCGAAAATGTTATCTTTCTAGACGACTTTCTAGAGCCTGTAGTTTCCGAGATCTCATTGTCGAAAGGATTGGCCACAAACATATAAACGTTCACAAACGTAATAGTTTAAAAGAACTCCAAAGATGGCAGCACAATTCACTTGCATTGATTTTGGAGAAGGTTTATTAAAATACAAAGGCTTTGAACAATAATTTAAAAAGAAAAAAAAAACTTTATGAAGAAGATACATTTAAATATTTTTTTTTTTTTTAAAGTACACATACTTTAAAATATTTGTCTTTGTTAAACGTGAAATCACAAATAACCATAAATCAATGGTTTGAAATCAAAAGTTACAGGTTGGAGCTGAGGTGTTCTTATTCCTATCGTAGCATTTTAATAGATAGATTATTACCATCTACATTTTTATAATATAAGCGTAAATTCCTTATATTTTGCTTATGCTATTTTTACAGTAGTAACAAATAATATGATCGTAATAGTTGTGACGCCCGCACACGCGTTGGCATCAGTCATGTGTGTGCGATGGAAGAACATTGGAACATAGTGGTGTAGGAGTTCAGGTTAGGCTTCAATCTAGTTAATCTTTCTTGCTACCCTACTTCAAGTAACAATACAGATGGCGATTACTCGCTGCTTGTTCACACAATAAATTAAAAATAAATAAATAATACGAGACAACTATTACAACGAAATATTCACAGACAGAAAGAGTCATAATTACGTAATAATGGAAGAGGCCTCATTACCTGGCAACTGACATTACGATGTTGAAGCCCTGCGGGTTTCATTCCAACGTCGTAATGTGCAAAATTACATAAGAGAATCGCAGTTACGTTACATAAAACTGTGAGGAGGTAGCAGTAAACACAAACTTGATTAGGTATTAAACCATTTGACATGAAAATGACACAAGTATTATTCAAAACACTGTAAAAGTTGTTCCAAGTTTTTAATGATGACAAACTCTTTATTACAAATATACAATAACAAATATACCATAGCCCATAGTATACATTCAACTCTAATTCAGTATTTTAATATATAACAACAATGTTTTGAGGTCCCTAGTGGCTATATCGTCAGCGTACGCACCTTTGCCGCGGAAGAGACGGGTTCGATTCTCAGTGGGGGCTTTTGTGATTCGGATCCTACATTAAGTAGACAGAAATGTTTATTATGTTATATATAATATATAATAGGAATATTCCTCCTAAAAAGAGCTAACGTTATAACTATCCTTGCTGGTTCACAAAAGTAATTATTCAAAAGTGAAATATAAAGTTACAACTCAATTACACTAACTTTTATATGTACATAATGCGTAAGGACTTTAAGAAAGGTACCATATAATTCATTTATCCAAAATCGAAAAAAAAAAAACATTAACAATAATCCTAAGAACTACTTTTTTTAAAGAAAAAAACATTAAATATCTCCCTGGGGGCAGTTTCAAGAGCGGTACATTTTTTTATTTTGAATTTAGCACCCATTTCAGCAGCGAGGCTATATGAGACGTGGACCTACTGATTAACGTGAAATCCGAACCACATGAGCTCCCACCGGGAATCGAACCTGGGTCTCCCACACCAAAGGCGCGAACGCTAATCGCTTAGCCACAAATGAACTATTTTTGTTTTCTTGTAAAAATTAACTTTCCGTAGTCTTTTGTGAAGGTTTCCGAACACCTATAGTTTGGATCCTAACTCAAATTACGAAAGACTATGCTCATACAGGCTCGATACGGGAAATAAATTTGAATTAACTGATAAACTTTACTATTTGGTAACAATAGTAACGCAATGAACTATGCATAAATGACACATAAGTAAAAGAAACCAAATGTTGCCACTGTCAGACACACAGTCTGTGAGTATCTGTAGCTGTACCGTTAGAAACAGGAAAACGTGAAAGAAGCGATCAGGAACTTCCGCCTTCGATCAATCGACGGGAACAGAAAAAGGCAGTTTATTCGGTGGAAGGGTGTGTCAACTCAGACACCACCAATTTCCGTCCCCAAATTGAATTCTCCGTTTGGTGAATCTGAGAGACGCTTGAATCATTTAATTCTCTTCCTTCAAACTGGACAACCAGGTTATTTCGTTCAACAAACACGTGAAACAGAAGCGATGTCAAAGGCCAAATGCACTGTTGGAAAAGTGGCCATTAGAAGTACCAGCTCGATCACAAACACACCACAAAGTACATACACACAATCAATATGTACCAAATACAGCACATAACGCAGATTTTTACATTTAAAGAGTTGCCATAAAATCATCATCACCAACAAATACCGCAACTATAATCTACACAATCTATACCAGGCCCGTAGCAGACGGGGGAGCGACAGGAGGACTCAGCCGTCTGAAACTTTAGTTGTTTCTTTAGATAAATTTATGTTGAAAAACAAGCAGTAAAAAATGCGAGGTAAACTCAAGTTAAGCCTGCAAAAGTTATATTGTCCCCCTTATGTTAGTATTTTGAATAGTGAATACGGGCCTGTCCCATATATATTAACATTAATGCTACTACTTGATTTGAATTCAAAAGTGGGTATGCAGTGAAGTCGAAACAAGTTCCAAAAGGACATGACCATAAGCATAACATACGTAATTCTATAACTCAAGAAACCCAAAGATTCATCGTCACAGAAAGAAAATTATTTATTATTTATGCAGTGTCAACCAACCCACCCTACTATTATTAAGAGCATACTTTATACTGTATTATCTTCTCAGGCGAGACGAGACAGAATTTTCGTGATAAAATAGTGAGGTGCTCTAGTAATAGAAACAAATATAGTCTACTTTCCGAGCCTAAGAGGTATTTTCACTTCACCTTATTGAGAGGAGACAGCTTTAAATGTAGTCTTGTGGGCAACGCTAGTTTCAAGCTTCTTCTTGCTCTACCCAAAGGTCTCTTTCTCCTAGGCTACTCCATTAGGACTCTAGGCACACTATGGGGGCCAGGAGACGAATCCCGCTTCATACATTTTAATTATTCATATTCATCAATATAAACATAAAGTACTAAATGCATTATAAGAATTCCATAGGCAATGGAGGTCTTGGTTAAAACATTTATCTCACTTTTCTCTGATTTTCTTAAGAGTCTTCATCCCGGCGAAATTAAAATACCGCTAACTTTACAGTAATTATGTGATTTCTTCAAATAGATAAAAGATAATCGAAATGTGGAACAAGAGCATCCTAGACAATATTATTTTACATGAGAAACCGTTATCACGACTCATTTATGTGTTCTCGATTTCGAGCCATTTTGAAAATCGGCATTTATTTTCGCGTTTCTAAACAGATGAAATACGGAAAACCACTAGGTGACTTGTGATAACGGTACCTCACGCAAAGTAATATTGTCCAGGGCGCTCTTGTTCCATATTTCAATTATCTTTTATCTATTGGAAGATATCACATAATTATTGTAAAATTAGCGGTATTTTAATTTCGCCAGGATGAAGACTCTTAATGTATAGATATGAAATGGACATTTATTAATTTATGTCAAAATGTTTCATACATATCTTTGATACTATTACAACATGCCATATCAAATATACAATATATTTTTTCTCCGGTTGATTTGTTGGACACAGCTTTCCCCTCTTCCCTATCTTGAGCCACACTTTTCATTTCGATCTTCCGTTTTTCTTCGCTACATCTTGGCATTCCCATCTGCATGTTCCTGGGAAAGATACAGTGACGGTTGATAGTTGTCTTTCACTGGTTACGAATGCACTTTGTTTTCTTTCTTTCTTTCTTTTTTTTTTTTTTTTTTGCCGATATTCCACTAATTTCTGCCATTGCCGATTGCTATCAGGTGTTTCGTCTCGACGAATTTCAAATTCAACACAAGACGAAAAAATTCTCGAGTACCGTAGACAACAGTGGTTGCCTCAAATTTTAGATCTCAAATACAGTTTAGTGCGATATCAGTCATAATATAAAAATTACAAATTGGCTGATTGTATGAACATAATGAAGAGAATTTATCAATATTTAAAGATATGCAACTCATTATAGAAATACTCCAATAATAAATATTGTTTGAATGCTGTTATATCACACCGTTCGTGGACCCCCCGTGACGCAAAAGGGTTGATTACTTCTAGATCAAATTAAGAACGAAGTCAGAACATAAATTTACAAAACGAAACCGAGAATTTGTCGAGAATCGAGACGAGACGAGACTTTCACAAAAGCTTTACAACACGAGACGAGAAAACGTTATTTATCGTGTCGTAGGCAACACAACAGGTATGCCTGGACCTCTCTTGTAGACCAGCTCCTTGCTGTGAGGACCAATCTACGGGCCAGAAAATAGTTGCCCAGGAAAATGAGATCTGAATCACAGTTTGTGCGTTTGAAACTCTTTTCATCAGGAATCAAACCGGAATTTTGTGCACCAATGCTCCAGAGACTAATTAACTCAGCCTCCCTCAAAGTCTTCCTAACTCAACATACATTGTACACACTGGTGTTATTCTAATATTTTAACAACCGGTTCTATAAATATATGTTTGTCAAAAAGTATTGAAAAGACGTCAATCCAAAGTAGATGTTTGTTAAAAAATATTTGAGAGACCTTAATCCAGCAATGGATCAACAATTGTTGATAATTGTATGTATGTGTTTCAGATATAAATAACCCTCACCACTGCACTCATGCGATCCCAGTTCTCATTCTTGATATCTGAGCATTTGAAATTGAGAAATAAGCGCTTATACCTTATTCTGAGAGATCAAATATTCAACTCGGTAGCTGTAAGAATTTCTAAAAACAAAACTAAACAAACTAAACTTGCTTGTTCCTGGGTATAACTGGGTAAAATCTACTATTATGACTGGGTATAACGAACGGTTCTGCGAACTCGAAATATTTTAACAACTGGTTCTTGCGAACCGGCTGAATAGCACCACTGATTGTAGACTTTTTCAATAATATTATTGTTTAACAGGGAAATGATTGACGTAGTATGAAAATTTGATCTTAACTTCATCTGTACTCTTTCTCTCTTATAAAAACAACCAAGTTCCATCACTTTTTTTTCCAGAAAATATAGGTGGAAGTATTTTACAATTATTTTTCGTCATTTCGGATGCAAAATAATACTCCTTCAAAACTACAAGGACGTAGTGGACTCCCCTCCCCAAAGCCTGGACCACTCTCAATAAAAATTTCTGTGTGCGTGCCTCACTATGAGTACAGTGAATTGGTTTGAAAAGTGTTTCGTTTCTTAATTTTCTAAATCTGGTCACTTTATGCTACATGAAAGTTTTGTACTCTCACCAGGGATCGAAATCATGCACATCAATGATATTGGATACACACGACCCAATTTTCCACATGCGTCTTTCAATGAATAGAATAGAATGAAAGCATAAGCTCAGAACCTCGTAAGAATAATACGTTAGCTTCCACATGGAAATGAATTCCCGATGACACACATGCATTGTTCTCACAGACAGACAATTGTACAAAGGCCAATGATGCATTTCGTAGCTGTCCATTAACTGCTTCCAACAAAGGGAAAACGATTACTTTCTGAGCTACTGCAACACGCTATTATACCACGAAGCCCTACAATCCAACAAGTGACACATAAATTCCTAAGGCACCGTTCGCTCGTATCTGATTTCAAACAGATATATGTTTACAGCAATACTTGATATCTAGAAAGAGGATATATATTATCTGGCATTATAAAGTATTTCATTTTTATGTACAGTAGAGGAATAGTCATCGCGAGTACCTTTTCTCTATGAGATTTCGGGTTGGATTCCCGGTCGGCCTTCACCATCCTCAATAGCCGTACAACCTTTTTCTGTTTTTAAATACAAGTGTACTTTTTTACTGTAAATTCTTATTATAAGTCAAACTTCATGTATTTAAAATACAATAAAACCTAGTAACAATGAATAATTATACACTAACGTAATACCTGAACATTCAGAGCATTCACAAACATAAACAAGACTACATGTATCATAATTTGGTCTCTCTCTTTGATTATCTACAACCAAGAAAACGCTGCAGTATTTGAATTTTTCAAAAATTTAATTTGTTCTTTTTCTTTCAAAGTTTGAAGTTTCAACAACTTTCGGCGCTCAAGTTTCTTTCTTTATAAAGACAATTTTCATTTTCCACCCTTTAACTTCCTTTCTTATTTTTGAATCTGTTTTGATTCTTTTAGATGTTCTTCATATCTTCTGTGGGCAGCTTAAAAAATCACTAATTCTTCTGTGAAATATAGCAGAATTCTCTGATTTTTGGTATATTTCGAAGCATTTGCCTGAGTCTTTTTAATTTCCCTGATTTTCGGGATATTTTGAAGCATGTGCTTGACTCATTTCTACTTCCCTGAATTTCAGGATATTCTGAAGCATTTGCCTGACTCATTTCAATCTCCCTGACTTTGGGGATATTTTGAAGCATTTTCCTCACTCTTTAATTTCTCTGACTTTCGGGATATTTTGATGCATTTGCCTGACTCATTTCAACTTCCCTGAGTTTCGGGATATTTTGAAGCATGTGCTTGACTCATTTCAATTTCCCAGAGTTTCGGGATATTTTGAAGCATTTGCCTGACTCTTTTTAATTTCGCTGACTTTCGGGATATTTTGAAGCATGCCTGACTCATTAATTTCCCCGAGTTTCGGGATATTTTGAAGCATTTGCCTTACTCATTTCAACTTCCTTGGCTTTCGGGATTTTTTGAAGCATTTGCCTGACTCATTTCAATTTCCCTGACTTTCGGGATATTTTGAAGCATTTGCCTGACTCTTTTTAATTTCGCTGACTTTCAGGATATTTTGAAGCATGCCTGTCTCATATTAATTTCCCTGAGTTTCGGGATATTTTGGAGCATTTGCCAGACTCATATCAACTTCCCTGGCTTTCGGGATATTTTGAAGCATTTGCAGGACTCTTTTTAATTTCGCAGACTTTCGGGATATTTTGAAGCATGCCTGTCTCATATTAATTTCCCTGAGTTTCGGCATATTTTGAAGCATTTGCCTGACTCATTTCAAGTTCCCTGGCTTTCGGGATATTTGAAGCATTTGCCTGACTCATTTCAATTTCCCTGACTTTCGGGATATTTTGAAGCATGCCTGGCTCATTTTAATTTTCCTGACTTTGAAGGTGAAGACGACTAGAACTAGGAGATAACAAACTCTAGCCTAGAAAGAATGCTTTGAGACACTAACTACTAGCACTCAGTCAAAAGACGTGTGGTATGCCATAGCCCTTCGTAGGTTTAAGACCAGGGAGTTTAGTATATTGTTGTAAAGCTAAAAGCTCGTTATTATTATTAAGTATTCTGCCTTTCGGCAAGTCCTGGGACTAATGAGTTTTTTTTTTTTTTTTTTTTTTCAAGTTTAGATTTAAGCCTGGAAAGGTTTCCTCCACGTTTTTCGATCTTCAGCTTCCTCTTTTAACTCTCAATATTTTATTCTGTTTCTTAAATTATCTATCAGTTGTGTTCTTCTTCTTCCTATTCCTCGCTTTCTTTCCATCTATAGCGGCATGAAGAAGACAATTTCTTCGAAAGACGTGTCTAATCCAACTGGTCTTTCTACCAAGGATGCTGGTTAGAAGCGTCCTCTTCTCTCCTATCCGTTTTTAAATATCTTCGTTTTTACTCTCTGTTCATTTTATCTTCCCCATCTTCTTCCAACATCACAGAACAAAGCTCTCTAAATATTTCTTCTCTAACTTCCGTAATGTCCAAATCTCTAAACTATACAGTCTAATGCTCCATATATAGCACTTGACTAAGTTCTTCCTAAGTCCAATATTGAACTTATTATGTTGTAAACTTAAGTTTAATGTTTCTTGTAAACTTGTGTAACTCGTAACTTAATAGTGGTAGAGACCTATGCTAATTTATGGCAGAGCGCAGTGGTGGATCCAGGATATAATCAAGGGAGGTGCTAAACCATAATTTACCGCTTTATCCAGTGTAAAGCAGGATTGAAGCCCATTTTATCCATTGTATACCTGAGCGTTAAGGGGGAGCATAGCCCCTGTAGCTCCCCTTGGATCCGTCACTGGCAGAGCTTATACAGTTAATGAATGATTAACTAAAAGAATGAAGTTAATAGACACTTTATACCATATATGAACGTACTCTGAATTTGTAACAACTTAGTAAGCGAGGGTAAAGTACAGACTTAGGCATAGGTCTCTATAATTATAGTTACCATGCTGAACTCTAGCAAAGACGAAAACTGACTGTCGCCAGATTAGGATCTAATTCGATGAATGACAGAGCATACAAATGATTTGATTGTAAGTTTAGCATTCTTTGAGCAGCGAGGCTAATGAAATATGGATCTACACCTTAACGTGGAATCCGAACTACGTGAGCTCCCACCGGGAATCGAACCCGGGCCTCCTACCTACGCTATCTACACACCTACGAGGAACAACTGATACAACTGAGCATACTCTTACTTTCTGAGCTCCGACGTGAATACATAAGGAAGAGAATCACAAATGGAGGCCTACAGAATTCCTTCATTCTGAAACTATGGAAGACCGACAGATTTGTTTCAGTATTCTGCAACTCAACATAAATGCTTTGTGAACTAGGGAGAAAAAACACAGGATTATGATGTAAACAATGCTCGACTTGAGTTGAGTTGAGTTGACTTTGAGTTTAACGACCTTTTCAGCAGCGAGGTTACATGAGACGGGACTTTCCGAACCACATGAGCTTCCGCTAGGAATCGAACCGAAGTCACACACACCAAACGTGCATACGCCAACCGCTTAGCCACGAATGAGCTCTTACAAACAATGCTGTTACATGTAGGACGGTTTATATGAAAAGGTTATTTGAACAATGACAAAATAGTTCTCTCAGTCATGCCATGATTTCGGGAATGCCCGATACTAAAATCACCGGAACCACTTAGAGAAAAGTAAAAATTATTGTTATTATTACTAATAGAGATATGATTATCAAAAAGCACGTTTAATTACTAAATAAATGCTAATTAGCGACAGTGTAGAACATCAGTTGTTTATTTGATTCTGATGGAGCGATTGCAATGAAATTATCAGAACCGACGTAACGTTGCGTGACTATCCCAAACGCCAGGTAAAGCTACCAAATCACGACTTCATTAAACTGTAACTAACATATTCAAATCTACGCAATGGCATCTAAGATGTAAAGTTGTTAGATTGGTTTTTGTATATACAACACTGGAACCACTAAGGCATGCTGAATTATGCGCTTCTTGAACCGAAGTGTGGATTGTACCCTGAATGCAGTGTTTGAAGATAATTGTAAAGTATCAATGAGTACTTGTTAGTTGATTCTCTACTTCTAATATCAATCAAGCGATGGTTGTGTGTAGTAAGAGTAACAATCCAAGATTGATTTAACTTCGTGGCCACGGTGTCTCAGTGGTAGATCGCTCACCTCTAATGTGAGGGTCTCCGGTTCGATCCCAGAGCACGCAAGTTCGCATTGGACAATATTGCAACCGCAGGTTTTCTCAGGGAGGGGTGCGTTCTCCCTTTTCCTCCCACGTTTGCATTACATCAATCCCTTTATAAATCAGTCACTTTCATTAATCAGCCGTCTCCTTCAGTCTACAGGGTACAATCATTGGATATAAAACTACAAATTCCTTTTCGATTTCACTTTTAAAAATGCACATGTTTTAAGGTTGGTGTAAAGGGACAAGTTTTGCCAATAGATGTCACTACAGTCTTCGTATCTCTCTCATGTATTTTTTCCCTTTCACGAAAATTTACAATTTCTCTTACAAATGTCGACCTAGAGACTTCAAACTTTTGGAGAAGGAACTTCATAACCTATTGAAGGCAACAATCCGTGCCGATTTCTTATTTTGAATTTTCTTCATTGTTGAAAGAGTTATATTGTTAAAGCTTTGGATATCCCTTTTAGTAAACAAGCCATTTCAACAATAAAGAAAACTTTAAATAAAAAATCGGCACGGATTGTTGGCTTCGATAGGTTATGAAGTTCCTTCTCTAAAAATTTGAAATCTCTAGGTTGAAATCTGTAAGAGAAATCGTGAATTTTCGTGAAAGGTAAAAAAATACATGAGAGAGATACGAAGACTGTAGTGACATCTATCGGCAAAACTTGACCCTTTAAACTAATCTTAAGGCCATGTTCCTACAGATGTCACAAACTCTGTATCTTGGGGAACATAATCGAAATTTTCAGTTTTGACGTTTCTGAGTTTCTTAACTACCATCTTTGTCTCCGTACAGTGGACTCTGCACTGATCCAGTGTTTCACTTTTTTTTTTTTTTTAAGCTAGAAGAGAAGAAAGGTGCGAAGAAAAGAAAAGGGCAGAACTTTATTACAACAAAATGTCCATATCTCGTAATCCCTTAAGATTAGTTAGCCCTTTTGGCATTTCCACTTTTTGAGGTAAATTTTAGACTTTCACTCAAACAGCTACCGTACTGCTTCCTTACTATTTATCGACGATCATGGTTTATACCTCCTATATATATATATATAGAATAGAGCATCCTTTCCAACGTTGCCACTCGCTTGTTCGTATTATATACCAAAAACGGGAAATTCGAGAAAAACAGGAATTTTTTTTTGAAAAAATCACCCTCTCGGAATAGTTGCGCCCCTCGGGCTCGGGTCCGGGTTCACGTAGAGATCTTAAAAAAAAAAAAAAAAAAAAAAAATTGAGAAATACTAAAACTTGCAGACAATCCGTATGAAAAGTTTCCATCCGATAAAATCTGTGAAACATATTTGAAATTTGCCTAAAGAAAAAAAGTCACGCCCGTCCACCTATACTTGGCTCCGCCAAGTTGACCATCTGGTTCCAAAAAACGCATCTTTGGCGTTCTTTGGTCCATCCTTGACTTGACCAATAAAAAAACCCGGCTTAAATACCTGTTACGGAACCTAAATAAACGGTCAAAGATTGGTAACAAAAGCTACCATAAATTCTTAAAGGGTTACAAAACTCTAAATTTTGTATTTTGACTTTTCATTTAAATTAACTAAACACGTTTCAGCGTTTTTGATGTTTGATCTAGAGTGGAAGTAAATGGAAAGAGGATGGTTGATTCCTGCGAGTCTTGATTTCAGACGAATGCTACATGAGAAGTCCAAAAGGAAGAACGCAAAACATTGCCAGCAGTAAGTTCTAGAGCCATTTGCTAGTACAATATATGAAGAAGAAAAAGTATATGTAAATGGGAAACCTGGTACAGCATAAGAAATAATGGAAAGACACGTGGTTATATGAGACTGGGTCTAGTTAAAGTGGTGTATATGCCACTACTCTGCCTCTACCAACTCTACTACTAAGATTCGAGTACCTCTACGAACAATCGAATTTGAGATACTAGGGTGTCTACTAAAATTCCAACATGAAATTTCGTGACCTTTTCTTTTCCAAACCACAAAATTTAGTAACATTCTCAAGAGCGATTTGGGTGCGAGTTGGGCCAAATTTTCATGCATGCGATAGAAGAGTGCTTGGCTTGTGATTTGGTAACGTCTAAACCAGACCATAGACATTTTTGATGGTAAATTTTGACGTTTTATAGAACAAAATTTTGCAGTCTATACTTATATTGTGTACAGATAAAAAAAAAATCGTGACTCAAAAGCTAAATTTCGTGACTTTTTCTTCACTTTCATGACCGTTTTCTGATTTCGTAACTTTTTCATGACTTTCGTGACCGATAGACACCCTGGATACAAAAAGAATCAAAGAAAACGCAGCTGGATTCTCGATAACTTAATTGGCTGATTTCAAGTTTAGCGTTCTGTTCAGCATCCGAAAGCAATTGGACTCCTGAGCTGCAAGCGGTGTCAACAAAACACGAAATGCATACTTTCGCTCAGACCAACCTTTCTTAGAAAACATGTAAAAGTATAAGTGGTAGGCAGAGGACGACGGGTAAGCACCCTCCGAATATCCCCACCACGAGCTGTGACCACAATGGAAACTGCATTGAACCCAATGACTCCTCGTACGTCACTGGCTTTCGTTTCCGCTTCATTCACTTTTCCAAGCAAGGCTATTTGATTAAAACACTGTAAACACAAGGTCGACCATCTTTCTGTAGGCCACTCGCTCAAACACCCTTGCAAACT
This sequence comes from Thermobia domestica, assembly GCF_964235325.1. Taxonomy (NCBI): domain Eukaryota; kingdom Metazoa; phylum Arthropoda; class Insecta; order Zygentoma; family Lepismatidae; genus Thermobia; species Thermobia domestica. The sequence continues at coordinate 1,331,255 of NC_137469.1, forward strand.
TCCATCTAGCGTTTCCAAAGAAATATCAGTCCAACAAATAGAAACGATCCTCTAATATAACCGAACCAGGCAAAGAGAAGATAATCTAAAAATAAATTTTCTAATCTGCCAAGTAATGTGTTATCCATACTTCAAAATCACACTAAAAATTGTAATAATTCTTTTTCTGCATTTGTGTGTATGTTTTCTCGGGATTCTTCTGTTTCCTCCCACTTCATTCCACCATTTCATTTATTTCTCATCATCACCGTCTTCTTTAGCCTAGTCGGCATAATCATAGGAAGTAAAGGTTAAACATTTATTTCATTTCTTTCTTCTGTATTTTCCTTTAAAGTCAAAACAAAAGTGAGTATGAGACGAATTCCTGTCCTGAAGATATTGCAAGTCAGGCCCGTATCCAGGGGGGGTCTAGGGGGGCCGGGCCCCCCTAAATTTTTGCGGGCCTCTTAAAATTTTCACGGCAGCCTTGCAAATGAACTATAATATGGTGATGAACTATAATATTTTTGGATCGCCCCCCCCCCCTACATTTTTGGGCTGGCTACCGGCCTGTTGCAAGTAGCTATTTCCTGCCGTGACCGGCACAAATCTGTCTTCAACATTGGGGGGACGAAAGACCGTTCCCATATATATATATATATATATATATATATATACGCGATGTTGAAAATATTTATGAAGTTGAAAAACAATGTTGTGGAGGATTAGGGGAACAGAGTTGTCTTCAACATTGGGAGGCGGGCAGATTTGAGGGTTATTATTGGAGGAACATCAATTTATTCTCACTTTCCTTTGTGGCAATCGGACACAAATCATCACATTTCAAATCAGATTATTGGGGGGACAGTCCCCCAGTTTCAAGATTGGGAGACATGTCCCCCTCAACCCCCCGGGATTTGCTTCAGTGCTGCCATGAATCTGTGGAAGAGAAAAAGAGCGAATAGAACATTGGCATTTATTATGAAAAATAACAAGAAAAATAGATTATAACTTTGTGAAGGTAACGGATTCCAAATGTATGTCATTTCCTCTTTCCACTCACACAAAGGAAAAAAAATATTTTAGTAAAAAATAACTTTATTCATATACATTTCTATAGATTTGACTTTCATTTATTTCGTTTTTTTTTTTTTTTTTTTTTTTAAATCTCCGTGTTAAAGGCATCCATGTTACGCAAAGAGAAACTAACTGCACACAGATTTAAAGATAATAAGATGTTGTTTCATTTCATAATGTTTATGGTGTGTGTGTCTCTTGATTTACAATGAATTAATTCTGAGTGACATTTTATCAGGATGTCTCTCGAAATTTTAAATATTTTTTCTCGTTTCAGTTTATGATGGAATCCGAACCAAGCTACTATATATTTTCTGACACTCTCCTTCCGGGACCACATGCATTAAGGGCGCAAACGGTATTCAATACACCATCGGGGTGGGCAAGACTGAGAATTTCTTACAATGTTAGCATGTGTATTTCGCCCGGTATTTCTTATAATGTTAGCATGTGTATAATCGGCAAAGACATGTATGTGGCAAATTTCATGTCGAAAGAGCAGTAAATAAGAACAATATAACGACAATAAAAGTTTATTGTCCATTTAGCAACATTTTATTTTACTCATTCTAATTTTCGTATTTATAATTCTTTTCCTATGAAATTTCCCAAAAATATACGTTTCCCGATTATACGTATGGTATCAGTATTAAAAATACCCTGCAAAATGATTATCAAATTATATTCTTACAACTAGACAGTCACAGATATGCGACAATCATTTTCCACATGAGTGTACATCACTGGGCTCACAATTTACTTTCTCTCCAGGCTCCGCAAATCGACGGGACTTCATTGCAATACTGTATTGATTTTATTTACATAATCTATGAGCCTTTTAGAGAGCTCTCTCGAGGAATATTTTATGAATACACTCCACTCCCCTCCTTTATATTCAAAAAAAAAAAAAAAATGTAAAATGGATGTATTGAAATTAATGAATAGTTCTGGACCCAACTACTTCAAAACAAAGAAACTTATCGGAACACCTACAGTCACACACTCAATATGCGTTTTCATAAAAATACACATTGTATCACGTCCTTCGTAACTGAAGCAACTGCGCAAGCAAGCTTCAGCTATTCAATGCGATATGTATTTATGTGTCTTTGTATTTGTTTTGTGGTAGCTTACTTACAATTTATCCACTTTTAATTAAACATCATATGTCGTTTCTTTAACACTTGATAAATATGTATATTGCTTGTAGTTGAAATTATACATGAATGACGAGAATAAATCAATCACCAACTGGAAGATTAAACATATAACACAATAAAGCACCAATAACTTCCGTAAAAGCAAATATTGGATTTTGATTAAATAATATATATTTTCGTTGAGACTTTTTAACCATCCCAATTGTTTGGGGGGGGGGGAGGCTGTGAAGAAGCCTTTAACCTCTTCACGGATATGGCATCAAATGATGCCATATATTTATCGTGAAAATAACCCGATTTTTTTTTTTTAAACGAAGAAGAGTGCGAACTGAAGGTAAGTAAAAATAATATTCTGAAGCACTTGTTTTTACTTACCTTCAGTTCGCACTCTTCTTCGTGAAAAAAAAAAAAAAAAATCGGATTATTTTCCCGATAAATATGTGCCATCATTTGATGCCATATCCGTGAAGAGGTTAAAAATGTTCCACGATAATTCCGTAAACAGGCTTTCATCCAGAAAGCAGAATCAAAGTGGCGGGGGGAGGGGGGAGGCTGCAGTATGATACTATTTGCTAAAGGACATGCCCTGACAAATGTAGCATATAATTGCACTCACAGAGCTACTCATGTATCACAGCTCTGGAGGGATGGGGTAGAAGGGGGAGGGGAGTATGCCTGATAGAAACACTGTATATAAACATTTTCCAATTTTCACGAAATACAACGTGCGTTTTCTTTTAGAGTTGAGAGATATCTCTCGTGCTTGAGGAAAATCATCCAGATTTTTCTTTTTTTTTTATAAAAAAAAGTTCTAACAATTATTTTCAATAAAAAGTTCCCTTTTGATGCTTCCCATGCAAGCTACTGCTTGGTATTAAAATCCACCAAATAATAATAATTTTTAAAAAAGTGTTTCCACATCCAGCTTGTACGAAGGTGATTCAGGACAACTTCATGAAACACGATTTTTCTTTGAGGTGTTAAGAAAGTATCCCTACTGTTAGAATTAAAATTAAAATATATGCAGTCGATTCTTCTGTGCATGGCATCGTTGGTACCCAGCACACAACTGTATCAATTACTCTGGATAGAACTGTTTCCTCCAAAAATCAATCAATCAAATTCCTAATGCACTGTGACATTTTCATGCATTTCCACTCCAAAAACATAAAAACGATTTACTATCTAGATTCAAGTTTATGTAAGAGTACTATAGTAAAAAAAATGCACGCTTTGAAGTTGCGTATTGAATGTCTTCGTCTTAAATTACCCAACACAAGTATCAATATTTGAGTGAATAAGTGTTCATTTTGAGACACATTACTTACCTACGCCGTATTTTTTATTCTTCGTTGGTGTCCACATGACAAGAAACCTTAAATCTCATGGAACACACAATACACTAACATGTTACTGTCAGCACTAACCAGAAAACACCACTAATACATTATAAACAAACCGAGAAACACAATCATCGAATCGACACTACCATCCCACTTGCACAGAGGCTCAGAACTGACTGCATTGACGTTTCCTCGATTCCTTAACAGATGGCGCGCACTGCGCACTACTCACAGACGGAAGCAAACAAACGAAGAAAAAAAAAGAGAAAAAAGTGATACACACTATCTACCATGTTGGTGCTCACCATGTGAGCTGTCAATGTAACGAGGACAGCAGTTAACCACATGGCCAATGTGAAAACGGAGCAATGGACGCACAATTTACTAGAATGACTTCTATTTATTTATCTCAACCAAATTGCGAGTTGTATACGCATCATGAGCTTAGGATGTTTTTAGATCTTGAAGACCTCCCCCCTTTTTTTATGGGGGCTCGTATTAGCGCAACATTTCGTAATATCATGGTACACATTATTATCGTAAATGCAGCAGTGTACCAACGAGGGGCCTATCGGGGCCAGGTGCCCCAAATGATTTCATGGATCCCGCAAATGACCAGATTTTAAGACATCATCGAAAGATTATCTCGCTTCAGTCATTAAAAAATAACAAAGTTTGCATATAATTAATAATTTACATCAAATTATTTACCGATCGAAAAATAGTATGGTATCTTTTCTGTATAATGAATGACCAAATGCAAACAAAGGTATAATGTTTGGTCCAGGGCAGGGTAATATAAAACTACCTGGTACATAATATTTATGGAGAAAGAGAGAAAAAAAGCTTTTAAAACAGTGTTTTCAGTAAGCGGACGGAAACAAAATTTTCCGGATTTTTCAGGCTTCAAAATCATTAGCTGTAACTCATTTTTTGCTTTGTACATTGTAGCTGCTCCCCCTCAAAAAACGACGGGCTCCTCCTAGATAATCCTGCTGCCTACACCCCTGCGCAAATGTCAGTATTTAGGAAAACTTTCAGGATTTTCTTACGTGTAAATCTAGCACAATGATAACCAATGGACATTCTGTAAACATTAAAACGATTCAGAATTGTAACAAACATGTTTCTATAATGTATTACTGAAAACAGTAAGTATAACAGTTGTTACATGCAGTTTCCTATGCATTGTGGGTAAAAATGTGATCAATTCAAAGTTATAATTCTTTAGATTTAACTTCTTTTTTGCCTATCAATCATTTTAAGCTCCACACCATACTACGAGATTTAAAATTCAACGATATATCTATTTATCTATTAAAATACTACCATAGCAATAAAAACGCTTTTTTTTAAAAGTTAGCTAGCTATGGTATAGCTAGCACCCATTGCGAGGGCTACACCCTCTATTAGGGAAAGAGATTTTATATATAAAAACGCCTGAGCTCCAACCTTTAACTTTTTGATTTCAATCCTTTAACTTACGGTTATTTGTGATTTCTGTTTAACAAAGACAAATATTTTAAATAAATTATTGTGTACTTTAAATAAATTATTTAAATAGATCTTTTCCACAAAGTTTATTTTTTAAAATTATTGTCCAAAGCATTTGTACTTTAATAAACCTTCTCCAAAATCAATGCAAATGAATTGTGCTGCCATCTTTGGAGTTCTTTTAAACAATATGTTTCTGGAAGTTTATATGTTTGTGGCCAATCCTTTCGACAATGAGATCTCGGAAACTACAGGCTCTAGAAAGATGATGTTTTCACTGATCGATTGCAGATTTTGTGTAGATTGTCCAGTTCTAATTGCATATTAAAAAAGAAAAAACATGGCCACTATTTCTTTATTACATTTTTACGGGTACACTGGAAATGTTGGAATTAAAAAAAAAAAACAAAACTAAAGCACCATGTCCTACCCATTATACATTCTAAGACCACATTATTTTATATGGGGGTTGTATGTGTCTCAGGCGTTTGTTTTAATGGGCAAATAATAATGAAAAAAGAAGGATAACCATTTCTCCAGTCTAAGATGAATCTTTATTTTTGGAGTGTTTTGTCCAATGAACACCATATATAACTGACATTATAATTAATGTATATGTAATGCATTTGCTTATTAAATACTGCATGCAAGAAGAAAGAAAACACTGGTCATTCATGAATTAGAAACTCCAACCGGAAGTAGACTCAAACGGTGCGAGATATTGAGAAAAAATAATCGAAAAATCTCCCCTTTATGATACTCCTTGCGGATTTATATATATATCAAGACGTCTTTCACTCGTGTCTGTAAAGGGACATGTACAGATGTTGCGAGGAATGAGGAGATTTATACTCATATGCGAATGATGCGCTGTGTGGAGAGCGCAGGTTCAGCTAGTCTATAAATTAAAATGCTAGGTTTATAGGTTCAAGACAACTTGTCTTTATTTTGCTATTTCACATTTTTGGTGTCGTTTTCACCCTATTAGTTTAATATTGCTACTAGTACGTTCAAGTTGATGATACCCTTGTGAAAGGCAACCAGTAGAGGAGCTACGTATAGCGGGTTGATGGACATTTCAGGCGCTTTGCTTTGATCTGAATGACAAAATCTATTGAAAGCTGGCAACTTCGAAGACTTTGTAGACTCACAACGAGGCGTATTCGGATATGAAATTATAAGAAGAAAATATTTGCATTTAGTATCATCTATCACTTATTCATATTTGCCACAAACTCCCCCCAACATTCTATATATTAAAATACTACATTTAGGCAATATGTTCGTCTATAGCAATTGACTCCCTTTGAGAGTCTTCCTGTCTTTTACTTGTGTATGTAAAGGGACTTACACAGATATAGTGAGAAGTGGGAAGGAGATTCACGCTCATATTAGAATTGTGCTCTGTGTAAATCGAGCAGGTCCAATTAGTTTAATATAAAATTCATAATAAAAAGATTTTATACTTAAATTAAGAAAGGAAATTAGACATTAATCCGTGGCTGATTTCTTTATAATATTTTACAATCCTTTTGCAATGCCTCAAGAACTTATTTAGTGGCGTAATTAGTTTTACTGCTCCCTGAATCGATTGATCATCGATTTACTCATACCCACCCCTGCCCCATGCATTTCAGCTGTTATATATATATACTAACAGTATACAAAGTTATTTTTATTAAGAAACCTAAAGTTTTTACCTACCTTTTTCCTAAGTTAACACTGTTGTCCACGTATCGCCCAGTGGAGATCTAGAAAGGGGGCGCGAGGCACGCGCGCCCTTCCATGAGGAGTAAAATATATAAATTAGTACCTAATGAAGCGGCTGTTCAAAGGCTTGGGAAAAAAGTTTTAAAATTTCTCTCAAAAGGAAGATTCTGAGTGCGTTCTCAACTTATTGCAGATAATGTATGCGTTCCCAGTTCATGGTAATCCTGGATACTTTCGTGTTAAACAACATGGCTTCCCTCAATGCCGCCTCCAGAAGGGCACAGATAAATACGTATTATGTAGCACTCCACTCCACATTTTTGAAGAACCAAATATCGAAAATGTCTCAAGTTTATTTTTCAGACCTGCGCCCCCTCAAAAATTCCTGGATCCGATTCTGGTATCGGCTGTTGCCACACAACTGCTAATAGTCATAGCATACCTTTTGAAGTGTTTCAAACGTTCTTTGCATAAGGATCAGTTTTCCGAATTTCTTATTTTATTTTATTTTATTTTATTTTATTTTAATTATTTTTTGCCCTTGTGTCCTTTTACTGTGCGCCCTGGAGCAATTGCTCCACTCGCTCCATTGTAGTTACGCTATGCCACAATCCCGTAGTGTCGATATCTACTAGCATAAGGCAGGGTAGTCATAATGCACGTAGTGACATATAACAGCGTGACATTTTACTATTAGAAAATTGCGTAATGAACGGAGATGTATGCTGTCCATTATAAGGAATTTCCATTGTGCCCCTTGTCTTTCTACTAAATAATATTACAAACCTCTTACGGGGCTTCAAGTTTCGCCTAATATCTCGTAGCTACGGAAATGTCAATCAAAACATGACACAGACTTATTACTTTTGTTAACTGCACGGCTATTCAATGCGTTCGCAACGCGTTTTTATGGTTCATGCGTACGCTTGAAATACACTACGTATTTAAATGTGGATGGCTAATCACAATTCGCTGCAAACGCAAAAGCAATAAAAACGCGCAGAATACGTCGGCTCTAGCGTATTTGTTGCGTTTCGGAACAATAGACCGCCCTGTTTCGGAATCAGTAAAAGATGTCTAAAGGGGGAAAAAAAGGAAAGGAAAAGGGAAAGACGTGTTGCCAAGGAAGAGGAATTTAGCAAAACCTTCATGTCTTCTCACAAGAAACCAACTGAAGCAGGTCATTCTGATTCTACCCTTCCGGCGCGGGAAATGAAATAATAATAATAATAATAAAATAAAATAAAAATAAAAATCTGGAAACCCAGACTAACTCAGAATGTAATTTATAACTTTAGCGAAGTAAAATTACCGAAGAGCCACCAAGGTCGCGTTTGCTGCGATGAGTAACGCATCGGAAACGCATCCTCATATAGCCATACGCTAAGGTTACAGTTGATTAAGAAAAAACTAGTGTAGGTCATGCGTCTATGATAGGGGGCCGTGTCCCCTCTCCAAATATGTGTTGAAGATGGCGTACTTCAACGCTGAACATGCTTGCACAGAAGAAATAAATACCGCATTGGCTGCCGTATGAAACATCTCCCATTTTCAGTTTTGATTTATGAGGAAAAATTATTTATACCGAATAGTATGGTACATTTTTGAAAATACAAAGTGATATTTTGGGCAAGAGAAGACCGGTGAATCTACTGAATCACCGAACTATTATACAGGGTGTCCGAGAAGTCCTTCCCTGATTACAGAAATTGATAACTCAGGCTAGAAATAAGATACAAATATGAAACTGGTGTTGAATTGTTTACAAACTATAAAAGTTTTGGTCACATCAGTACACTTCCACATGAGCACCCTTGGTAGCACGTAGCACATCTAGGCGATATTCAATTTCCATCCACACATTAGCCAACATCACTGGAGGGATCGATGCAACGACTGTGGTTATTCGTTGCTGCAGGGTTTCAAGATCTGGTACACGTGTTCGGTAGACCTCATCCTTGACATAACCCCATAAAAAGAAGTCTAATGGGGTTATGTCAGGAGAGCGTGGAGGCCAAGCTGTTGGTCCATCACGACCAATTCATCGCCCAGGAAATGTCCTATAGAGATAGGCACGGACGTCCAAACCCCAATGAGGTGGTGCACCGTCTTGCTGAAAAACGACATCGAGGCGATACTGAAGCAGCTGAGGAACAGCATACAGCTGCAACATATCCAGGTACACTGCAGATGTGGTGGTATCCTCAGAAAAGAAGAATGGCCCCATAATTCGATCGTGCAATAACGCGCACCAAACATTCACCTTTGGACTGCCTCTGGTGAACTCCCTGACCTCCCTGGGGGGTTCTGAACCCCAAATGCGTACATTATGTCGATTCACTACTTCACTGACAAAGAATGTCGCTTCGTCGGAAAAGGCAATTCGTCTGAGATAACCATTATCGTCCTCAATACGTGATAGCATTTCGACCGCAAAGTCATATCGACGTGTACCGTCATCGGGCAACAAGGCCTGAACGAGTTGCACTTTGTAAGCACGAAACAATAAACGTTTGTGTAAAATGTCATGGATAGAGCTTTTTGGCATCTGTAATTCACGTGAGGCCCTGCGCACCGATTTCTTAGGACTTCTCAGAAAAGACTGCCGCACAGCCTCCACCGTGTCTGCTGAGGTTCTTGGTCGACCAGACCTCGGAAGGTCAGCAACCGACCCTGTGTTCTTGAACTTCTCATACCAGGCTTTAATGCTCTTGACATCAGGTGGAGTCCTCCCAAATGTTGTCTGGAACTGTCTCTGCACTGTGGTTGGTGATCGTGTCTCATGGTACCACAGGACACACTGTATCTTCTCCTGGTTGGTTGGCATGGCTTCTTGGGCTTCTTACTTACGTACTACAAACCTAAAAAAAAAAAAAAAAAAGACTAGGTAAAACAGAACAAACCTAACACAGACAAAAACTTTTATAGTTTGTAAACAATTTAACACCAGTTTCATATTTCTATCTTATTTCTAGCCTGAGTTATCAATTTCTGTAATCAGGGAAGGACTTCTCGGACACCCTGTACATAAATCAAATGCTGTTGCACACCGTCAAGAAGATACCAAAAGGAACATACTCTAGAAAACTTGTGGAAATTGGAGTAGTCAAATCTGTAAATAGATGTATTAGATGCATTTTTAAAAGCCATTTTCAGAGAAGAAAGAACATACAGGTAGGTTTCAAAACAACATCGACGAGGTCTGGGAGGTGATTCCTGACACCAAGATAAGACAGAAAGTATACACCAACTTAGACGTACAAATGCTTCCTTTCGGAGTTATAGACTGCCGAAAACATACAAATATGAATTTTAAAGGTTCATAGCTACAGAACTATAATTTATTTATTTATTTATTTAGTCTTATTTTACATGATAAAGTTAAGGCTAATCATACCTTGTAACCCATTTGATCATGCAAACATCAAGATTAATATGATAATATCAATTATTTATAGAATAATAACACTGCTCGACAAAATATAACTTTTTGAAAGCTGTTTTTGATTTGACACCTGATTTTATATAATTTGAGGTTGCTAATTACGAAAATGAAATTAGTTTTTCTCCATCATGTCAGGTTTTTTTCACAAATCGGAAAACATAATTGAGTAAATTGTGCTATTTACACAGCAACGCTGCTAATATAGAGTAACATTATGACTACACATTTCTAACAAAGGAACATTATTTTGCTTAATAGGGTCAATCCATACGAAGTGGTCTAGAGGTGGTTGCTCGACCATCTCCGAAAATTATAAAAATTTCAGTGTGATGCCCCTTGTGCATGAGACGGTCAATAACATTATTCATGTTGTCGTATGTACAAGTGTTCCTGAACGGCGGCCATTTTTGTTGTCGGTGGAGTGCCAATTTTTGCATTTACAAGCGTTTACGAAAACTACAGTTGCTCAGGACGTACGAATCAGACAAACACCAAATAAAAAGGAATGTTTACAGGAGAGACTGAGGTACACGGAGAATATAAATTTTTACGTCTAAATAAATATGCAGGATTGCAAACCAATACATGAAATCACCAGAAAAACTACAGAAAATTACACTTTTAAAGGGCTGTATTTTGGAGTGGCATAAATTGGGGGGTTCATAAGTTCTGTGCTGAATACTATTGCATGTAAAGAGTCTACAGAAATATCCTCGGCTACGATACTACTAGCACCGTAGATTAATGGAGGTCCGAAAATTGAAGTTTGTGATTTTGATGCCATTTTTAGGGCGTAATATCTCAGGAGGGCAAAGTGCAAAAAATTTCTGCTTATGCCACAAAGCAGGGACGTAGCTAAGGGGGGCCCGGGGGGCACCGGCCTCCCCAAATCTTGGCTTGGCCCCCCCAAATCTTGGCTTGGCCCCCCCAAACATGTATTTAAAATTATGTTACAAATTGTTTTTATCCGACAATAAATGAAAAAATTATCCATAGTAAACCGAAATTATTCATACTTCTAAGAAAAGATTTAAAAAAAAAAATCCATTTATAGGTATTTCTTAAACGTTAAAAGGGAACGGTAATGACTTCTACACCGTCATCTTCGTTAATATTGCGAGGTTCTTTCAGCCCTTAGAGTGATTACAGCCGTATAGTCGTCTTGAAGTACTAAATCTAAAAAGCTATACGAATGCACTTTCTATAACCGATTAAGAAAAAAAAATGAGAAGTCGATTTGACTCAAAGGCTAGGAGAATACCTCTCCCATATTGCTGGGTTTTTCAAGATAGTATCTTATATATTAATTGTTTTACGAGAAGGTATTGAGTGTAGATTTATTTTCTTATTTTCATTATATTTAACAGCGATTCTGGCAAAACAGAGGAGGATAGAATATGTAAACTACTTATACCCTACCTGTGCTGGCGCTGGCAACTGTGGCTGAGCGGGAAAGAATCTATTTTCTTACCGAACGTAGAGTGCGCAGTGTTAAGTTTGCTATAGGGCTACATGTGTTCTTGAAATTAAGTTAAATATAGATAGATTTATAAAAGTGATAAGCTATTGGTGAGTATCTGCAGCGAAACTGATAAGGCGCGTGTTGTTGCTTAGGAATGTATTCATCCGGACAGTATTGATAAGGAAGTTGCTAGCATCTCACAGCAAAACATTCATGTGAATGACTGCTTTCAGAGGTCCAAAGAAACTGGAGATGTCCTGTATCTGCAAAACCACGCATCTAGAGAAGAAAAACTACCAGTCGAGAGTGCTTAAAGCGTATAGTGGTGATTGTGATCCATTTGGGTCGATAGGGATTGGCTTTCCGAGGCAACGATGAAGATGACAGCAATTTAAATAAAGGGAATTTCTTGTAAACATTTGAGTTGTTACGACGTTTTGATTCTTTTTTAAAGAATTATACAGCGCCAGGGAATATCACTTATTTATCTCCAGAAATTCAAAATGAAGTTATCTTGTGCTGCGGGGAGGAAAGCATCAATGTCATTGTAACTGCCACTGGAAAATTCAGTGTTATGGCTGTGAAACACAGATGTTAATGTTTCTGAACAACTTAGTGTTTGTGTGAAATAAGTGAAAAATTCTAAACCGATAGAGCACTTTTTGAAATTTGGTAAACTTCGTGAGGTAAATGCTGAATACATATCGAAAACAATTATCGAAACTTTGGCTTCTGTACCGGTAGGTGTTAATAAGGACTCAAAATGCATTGGGCAAGCTTACGATGGTTGGAGCGTTATGAGAGGCTACATAGGTGGTGTGCAAAAGTAATTTCGGAAGTCTCATTCAATCGCACTGTATATCCATTGCAATGCACATCAGTTAAATTTATTGTAGAAGTGTGTTCGAAAAAGCAAATACCTTTTTTTTTTTTATTTATTGCAGACTTTACATAATTATTTCTCCGTCGTAAATCCTCATAGACGAATACAACAGGCTCAGACAGCGTTAGGTTTGGAGCAGCCCAGTATACCTGGTCTTTCAGGCATTCATTGCGCTTCACATGTTCATTCACTGAATGCTATGAAAAAGAATGATGGGGCTATAATCTTTGCATTAGAGGGAAAGGATGCTAAGAAGACTACTGAAGCTGAGGGTATTGGGAACAAACTGAAAACATTTGCAACTTTCATGCTTGATTGTTTTTAGTAAGATTTTGGGAATTACTAGTGGCCTTAATAATTTTCTACAAGGAGAAGATATTACCCTAGCAAACGCCCAGCTACTTATTTGTTCGGTTGTTGAAGCCATAAAAGAACTTAGTTAGAACAGAGGAACATTCATTGCGTCTCTACACTGAAGCATAGGAGTTTGTCAAACAAAATGGCGTAGAATGTTTTAATCAACCAAAGAGCAGAGAAAAGCGAGATAATAGTAGTATAAAAGATTTTCTGGTTTCGGGTAGTACTCCGAAGAAAAAAACACATTGTTATACTGAAGAGAATTTTCGTACAGAACTCCTATATCCAATGGTTGACAACATTGCGAACAAGTTTGACAGACGATTCTGTAAGGAAAATATATCTGTAATTCGTGACATTCAAGCGTGTCATCCTAAATCAAAACTGTTCTTGATGAAGGAGGCAATGGAAGAGTCTGCTACGCAATTCGAAATAGATTTTCCTCAACATGAATTCATTGTTATAAAAAAATATGTAGAATCTTTTATGAAGGAGAAAGAAATTACAAATATCTCGGACCTGCATGCTGCTCTGCCGAAGCCATTTTCCTCCAACTACGAATTTGGTGGAAATAGCCTTGACGCTACCTGTGTCATCAGCTTCTTGTTAGTGTTCTTTGATCGTGCATAAAAGGTTCAAATCATATCTTAGTTGTAAGTCTGGTTAGGATAGAACATCAGCGTTAGCCGCACTTGAAATAGAACAAGAGATAGCCTCTAAGCATGAAGATAAAATTATTGATATATTCGCAAAGTCGTTGCATAAGCGTCACAGTTTGTGTTCAGCAAGTAATTTGTAAATACAGTGTTGCAAAACGCTGTCAGATGATGCAAGAACAACATAAAAAAATAGCGTTGTAATATTAGGCCAATATTTTACCAATTATTATTTTACTATATATGTAGGGGAGGGTTAGGAGGGTTGGGACGGGTGGAGGGATGGGACAGTGATTATTATGGCTACACAGTTGGAGCTACTGATTCCGTTATTGTTTTGTTTCATGCACGTAGAGTTCGCGGTGTTTGATACGGAGTCGAGTTGGCGCCAGGGTTCGTGTATTCCAGACAAAGGAAGAAAGACTAAAAACAGAAGCTCGTAGTAAAGTTGCAACGCTACGTCTTTTGACGTCTAGTACTAGTCTGAAAATATTGAACGCCAGGTAAGAACGGCAAATAGCTTTTTAGATGTGTAAGGAAGATGTGTGAATAATGTTGGATTGATTGTTATCAGATAGTGGGTTGGTTAGCCTTAAAAGATATTGAAATATAGGTACTAGTAGGAGCCATGGGACAGTTACAGTGTGGAGGGATGGGACATGTCCCAACCCTCCTATCTGCAGTACTATTCGATACCGATGTTTTGAACAGTGCTGTCACAACATTGTTGTTTTTTCTCTGCTGTCGAGTAAGGTCGTGTTATTTATAATTAACGTTAAAATGGAGCTGAGATCTACTCCTTTCTTTGGATAATAAAATTAGAAACATAAAGTAGTGTATGTTCAGGTAGACCTATTTATGACTGCTGTTTACAATATTGTAAACGCTGTGGTTACGAGTCCGGTAGCCGTACACCGCATCGGTTACCTGTACGGCAATGCCAATTTTGTATATGCCTACGTGTTATGTTGTACAAGGAGACAACCCAACTGTATTACTTTATCATATCTATATATACCTTGGTTACAGGATGTTACAAAGGAGCCGTACGCGTAATCGGCGTATTGTTACCAGACGCGTAGTCATGTGGGGCCTTATACAGAGTCGTTCTTACGCGTGATTAGTACCATACGAAAGAGTTGACTAACATGTTTCCTGCAGTAGTCAGGCCTTTAGTATGACGCTAATCATACGTCAAAACGACTCTGCATAAGACCCGTGGTATTTAAAATTTCAGTTACTCGTATTTGTCGATAATGTATGACCTTCAGAATTGAACAGCGCATTGCCGAATGAGGGCTACCTGTTATTTTAGTCAGAGTTGTATTCCACTCAACAATTTAATTTAAACTGTGACAAATCTGGAGCTATTGCTAATATGCTATATCCCTATCTAATAAGTCTATTAATCTTGTTACCGATGATGTCCCGTACCAAGAAGTGAACGGAGTTAGGAAAACCAATATTCTTTGTTAATGGAAGTTTAGCGTCACATAGAGCACCGAGGTTATGTGCTGTGTAACGTAGAATCCTAACCACATGCACTCCCACAAGAAATCGAATCCGGATTATCTGGTTAAAGAAACTCTAGAGGAAAATGAAATGAAATTCTTTAAGTAAGTTTGACGTCCCACGGTTATGCCGGTTAGGCTAAAGGAGACGGTGATGATGATAAATGAATGAAATGGTGGAATGAATAAAGTGGGAGGAAACGGGAGAACCCCGAGAAAATCCACGAGCACGTGTTTGTCCACCACAAAGTCCACACGGCGCGAGCTGGGATCGAACAGGGACCCAGAGCACCGGAGGTGAACGCTCTACCACTGAGCCACCGCGCCCCCTCTAGAGGAAAATGAAACAACTACATGTTCGTTTCCTAAATTTAACTGTAACGGGACCACTGAAACCCTAGGAGAAAACATTAGAATGGCTAATATATAGTACGATATGAATTTGGTTAATTTGCATGTTCGTGATAACATATTCATATCAATTAAGCTAGTCTCTCTTCTTTCCTTTTGCAGAATGCCATTCTTCTACAAGAAGAAAACATGTCGAGTCCAAGTTCCTGCGGACATTATGAAGAAGGCAGTGGACGAAGTTGTTGAAGACGGGCGAGGACTTCGAGCAACAGCAAGGAAGTATGATATAGCGAAGAGTACGTTAGCAAGATTTGTTGATAAAAGAAAGACTAATCCAACAGAAATGACATATAGTGCTAGTTTCGTGACTACACAAGTGTTTACTGCAGACGAAAAAATACTTCTCGTAAACTATCTTACACAAGCATCCAAATTGCATTATGGATTGGGAACAAAAGAGGCTCGAAAATTAGCCTATGAATTTGCTACAGCTAATGGAAAGAAGATTTCAACACAGTGGACTGAGAACAAAGAAACAAGTAAATCATGGCTGAAGGGGTTTATGCACAGAAATCCGGATCTTAGTTTGAGAACACCAGAAGCTACGAGTCTTTCCAGGGCAACAAGTTTCAATCGTCTGAATGTTGGTATGTTCTTCGAAAATCTTACCACAGTGATGAAGAAACATCAATTTGAACACAATAACATATGGAACGTGGATGAAACAGCAGTAACAACTGTCCAAACTCCATTAAAAGTGTTGGCGAAAAAGGGATTGAAGCAAGTAGGAAAAGTAACATCTGCCGAAAGAGGAACTTTAGTGACAATGTGTTGTGCTGTTAGTGCTAGTGGCAATTCTATGCCACCTTTCTTCGTATTTCCACGAGTGCATATGAAAGATTACATGCTAAAGGGTGCACCTATTGGATCTTCAGGTTGTGCGAATCCTAGTGGTTGGATGAATGCAGACACCTTCCTCGTATTCCTGCAACATTTTGTAAAATACGCAAACCCCACTGTGGAGAAACAAGTTTTACTTATTATGGATAATCACAAAAGCCACATCTCCATTGAATCATTGGAGTTTGCAAAACGTAAAGGTGTGGTGTTACTTACGTTACCACCACACTGCAGTAATAAACTTCAACCTTTGGATGTCAGTGTTTTTGGTCCCTTTAAGGCCTTCTATAATACTGCAGCTGATTCGTGGATGGCCAATCACCCCGGAAAAACTTTAACGATATATGAGATACCCGAACTTGTAGCTACTGCTTTGCCACGTGCAATGACTCCAATTAATATCCAGGCTGGCTTCAGGAAAACGGGTATTTTCCCTCTTGATCCATGCATATTTACAGATGAGGACTTCCTTCCTTCCTCCGTGACAGATCGACCCATTCCTATAAACAATCCTTCAGACGAAACTCGTTTGGTGTTACCAGGAACTTCTACGTCACTTTGTCTACTTTCAACGATGCCACTGCTTCCTGAACCAAGCAGCAATTCTTCTATGTGCCTCACTACACAAACAAACATCGTAACTCCGGAAGAAATACGACCGTTCCCAAAAGCTTCATCTAGACAGGGCACAAAACGAGGAAGAAAAACATCAAAATCTACCATACTTACTTCGACACCAGAAAAATTGCGACTTACAAATGAATTAAAAGAGAAGATTGGTGCCCAACGTAAGAAACCTTGCAAACCAAAACGGAGACGATATGAGGATGAAGACAGTGATGACAGCCAGCTTGATCTTGTCGAACTTGCTGGAGCTGTTAATTCTTCAGATTCAATTGATTCTGAATCCGAAACTAGTGCCAGTGCAGAAACTAATGAAATCAATGTTGGCAACTTCATCTTAGTGAAGTTTAATACAAAAACGAGACGTGTGCATTATGTTGCTAAGGTACTGAATAAAATAGGCATAATAGCCAGAGAATATGAGGTTCAGTTTTTAAGAAGAGAAGGGGCAACATACAACTTTGTATACCCTAATGTAGATGATGTTAGTGTCATTTGTGAGGATGATATTGTCCTTCACCTTCCGATGCCTATAAGTAGCAAAGGAACACGTCGGGTTCATGCTCATTTTAAATTTCCAATAGATCTAAGTTCAATCGAGAATCTCCGTTAAAAAAACATTTCAAGAGTAATAAATCAAAGTATTAAAAGCATTTCATTCTTTCACAGAAATGCACTTTTGATGTTTTTGTTTCTGAACAATAACTATTTTGTGTTCTTTTGTTTCTGTTTCTGACTTGTTTAGAAAAAAATAGTTTTGACATTGTTTAAGAATGTAGCAGGTAGATGTCACTTTTTTGTAGAGCGAAGTGCTTTGAAATTCTTAAATATCTACATTATAAACTACACGTGTTTGTATTGCTCTGATATTTACTACCTTATGTTATAAACACTTAATACGCATGGTAATAAAGGTAAATAGAGAATACATATATAATTGATTCAAATAAAGGCAAGTGTCCCAACGCTCCCACAAGCACGTCCTATGCCTCCTACCTATTAGGAGGGTTGGGACATTCCACAGAGTTTACTTTGAAGCAAGGCTGTGGTTCTTAGTCCACTGCGATATGTGTAAAATAAATTTACAAGCATCAGCATGTATGAGGCTTTTACATATTTAAAAAAAATAGCCACAAAGGTACTTAGTTTCTCAGAAAAAAAATAATATATGAAAAATGTCCCAACCGTCCCAACCTTCCCCTACTTCGTTGATTAGATTTTTTTATGTTCACGGAAGTTCAAGTAATTGTAGGCCTCTTGGATATTGATTTATGTCTGAGACGCAAGGAAGACATTAACGATCTTGTGAACAATAAAATGTACTACACTATAACAATTACGGTCACATTTATTGACCGATTACCATCAATTCTGGCTGCCAACTGAGTACCCTAAAATTTATGGTATTAGTATTAAAGTTATGGTAATAGGGCATACATACGGCCTTTTTGTGACCTATAACCACAAATTTTACAGTAATACTGTAAATTTTAGGGTAATGAGTTGGCAACCAGAATTGACGGTAATTGGTCAGTAAATGTGACCGTAGTTGTTTACCGTATATATAAAGGAAGTCAGGATCTTTGAAAAACATGCTAAAGTTTGTGAATGCTTATTAAATGTACACGATAGCTAGTTGAAATTATATTGAAGTTTATTAGTCTAGTATATAATGTTTCTTCAACTATGTAGAATATTACATTTTAACACTAAAATATACGTCTTGATAGCCTGTGTGTTCAGTTTAGGTAGCCTCATGGAACTCATAGCATTTTTTGGGTAGTGAACGTCTGTTACTATATTATTTGTAACTATTTTTTCAAGCTACAAAGTATATAAAGGTACAAGGCAAAAAGGTATGTATAAATGTATTAAAAAGTATTTGTATGAAGTATTGCGTTTTATAATGTCCTTGCATAAGTAAACATTATTAACACATAATTTTTAAATTATTGTTTCATTATCGAATTTCGCAGGAGAGGGTCACATTTCTAACCCCCGAAAGAGTAGTTAAAGTTTAATTTAGGACAATCTATTGGTGAGTTTTCCAAACGATATTTTCCGCGAATTATCCTGAGTACTCTCTCTCTCTGTATATATATATATATATATATATATATATATATATATATATATATATGGGTTATTCCATTTGCAAATATGCCCCCCCCCAAACTCAGAACTCTGGCTACGTCCCTGCCACAAAGTAATTCTATATGTGAATAAACTATTGCAAAAAAAATCATGACTGATATTACGTGGATAAAAAAGTGAGGACATGGTAAAAATGATAAGAAAGCACTTGCGTGACGATTATCGTAGCCCGGAAAAATTTAAATGTTTGGATTATGTTTCATGCTAGATCTCAAAAAATATGCATGGTGCAGCGATTCGGCCCGCTTTTGTTTGTGTTTAGTTGTGCCAAAGCTTGCGAGTGGCGTTTGTTTCATCTTTCTAGCTCCATGATCATTGCCACAACTAAACACAAACTATATGGTAAGGAGGTTAGCTTCCCCTTGCTCCCACGACACACATCGTCGAACTGGACCGCAGTATTAAGACATTTAATGTAACAGCAAAGCATCATTGAAATCCAATCACAGTTAAGGAAGTTAATATGTTCATAAAGTTCTGTTATATAGGATAGACTAGTCTTTGGCTAGCTGGGGACTCCGCCCCTAGACTCCCACCTTTGCTCGGCCTACGGACTCGAACCTCAAAAACCTACAATTTTACCAAATTTCAAGTTTCTTTTCTTATTTCAAGTATCTAGAAGATAAGATTTTGTGTCACAAGAAAACACCCATTTAAATAACATGGGAATTACTTCATCCCCCAAATAGATACCTTAAAAGTTAAAAAAATCACTTTTGGCAATTTTTCTGTTGGTTAGCCCCGGAAGTCTACAATCAGGCCAAATCTCATCATTCAATCATGCCGGAAGTACCCAAACATTTTGGGGTGTAGATGTTCCATAAAAATAACATTGGGAAGACTTTTCAGTTCCCTATAAAACCTCTCTACGGTTGAACTTTTTTATTTTTGGTGATTTACTTAAGTAACGCTACAGGGCGGATCCAGGACGAACTTCTGAGGGGGCGCTGGGTTGTAATACTGCTACTTGGAGCTACTTTTAAGAGCTCCAAACTCTGGGATGGTTTCATTTTTATAAAAAATAAAAAAAAAAAAAACCTCTCTTCTGGAGGGAAGGGTTGTCCCGATCGCCCCCCTGAATCCGCCACTGCAACGCTAATGGAAACGTACAAGCATATCGAATTTCAAGTCTTTACTCCAATTCCAAGTACCCAAAATATATTATATGTCCAAAAAAGGGCTCATTTAAATAACATAGAGAATTTCTTCGTACCCCTTTTAGACCCCTTAAAGATTAAAAATATTAACTTTTGGCAATTTTCCTGTGGGTTAGTGCTTCAAAGCTACATTTCAACTTTCCACGTCAACCGCAAGTACCCCTTTATTTTATGTTAGTTCATGTAGTTTTATATATAGTTAGGATAGATATAACGCAACCTTTTGAACATAGTAACTTCCGAAACTGTGATTGGATTTCGATGTCACTTTGCTGATACTTTAAGTGCCTTAATACCGCGGTTCAGTTCGACGATGTGTGTAATGGGAGCAAGGGGAAGCTAACCTCCTTACCATATAGACGTGGCAATGATCATGGAGCTAGAAAGATGAAACAAACGCCACTCGCAAGCTTTGGCACAACTGAACACAAACAAAAGCGGGCCGAATCGCTGCACCATGCATATTTTTTGAGATCTAGGATGAAACATAATCCAAACATTTAAATTTTTCCGGGCTACGATAATCGTCACGCAAGTGCTTTCTTATCATTTTTACCAGGTCCTCACTTTTTTATCCACGTAATATCAGTCATGATTTTTTTGCAATAGTTTATTCACATATAGAATTACTTTGTGGCATAAGCAGAAATTTTTTGCACTTTGCCCTCCTGAGATATTACGCCCCAAAAATGGCATCAAAATCACAAACTTCAATTTTCGGACCTCCATTAATCTACGGTGCTAGTAGTATCGTAGCCGAGGATATTTCTGTAGACTCTTTACATGCAATAGTATTCAGCACAGAACTTATGAACCCCCCAATTTATGCCACTTCAAAATACAGCCCTTTTAAAAGTGTAATTTTCTGTAGTTTTTCTGGTGATTTCATGTATTGGTTTGCAATCCTGCATATTTATTTAGACGCAAAAATTTATATTCTCCGTGTACCTCAGTCTCTCCTGTAAACATTCCTTTTTATTTGGTGTTTGTCTGATTCGTACGTCCTGAGCAACTGTAGTTTTCGTAAACGCTTGTAAATGCAAAAATTGGCACTCCACCGACAACAACAATGGCCGCCTTTCAGGAACACTTGCACATACGAAAACGTGAATGACATTATTGACTTTCCCATACACACGGTTCGTCACACTCAAATTTTTATAGTTTTCGGAGATGGTCGAACAACCATTTTCACCATTTTTGGACCAATTATGGCGATATTGTACATGAACTAGTGAGATCATATCACCGTATGGTATGTAACATGCCACTTAAACTGCATTTCATGAACAACCATTTGGACTTCTTCCCGGATAACTTTGGTCCAATTAGTGACGAACATGGTCAGCATTTTCACGAGGATATTTCTAAAATGGAAAACCGTTATCAAGGTAAGTGGAGTGCAGCAATGCTATCTGACTATTGCTGGACCTTACGAGGGGACTTTCCTGAGGAAAAGTTTAGCAGGAAATCGGGTAGAAAATATTTTTAGGTAAGTTTCTTAATTTTTACTTACTTCTATGCCGCTCATTCCTTTGATTCCTTTGTGTACTAACACCGATTTTTAAAAACTTTATGTAAGGGACTTGGTGCGAGACCACGTCTTTATGACAAATACATATAATACGTAGGCTGCTATAGGCATGCACAAAAACCACTTTCCATGAAATCTGAGGCCGATTGAGAAATTCTGTAGTTTGATCTGGATTTAGGGTCACTTATCTTCCAGAAACAGTGTTTTGTTCTCGTGACAGAAACTTTTTTTTTTTTTTTTTTGTATATCAGTGTTATATGAGGTGAAAGTGAATGTTGAAAATAATTAACAGTAGTCAAAGACAGGAGCACTACGGACGGAAATGAGGGAAAAAAACTTCTCAACTCCTTCTAGGACACAGTGCTGGTATGTCCTCAAAATCTTCATTGTTGTTTCAGAATCCTTGCAAAGCTATGACTTGTGCAAACGTCCCGCTGAAGAACAATTTGGCATTACGTGAGTTCCATGAAAAATATACGGGACGGAACATCCCTGACTTTACGCAAAGGATATTTGGATATATCATCGGTAGGTAGACATAGTGACGTATCTAATTTTCCTCGAAATTTAGTTATTGCCACCTTGAGGTAGTTTATGATCATACAGTATTTACTACCGTACAAATGGCGAACCTAACAACACAAGAGTAATAGACTTGCAGACTTCAAAGGTTTTGGCATATCTCAAAATACTTCTACCTTGAATAGACATAGTGACGTATCTCTAGATAAATCAATTTCGAAGAAAAGAAGATACATTCAACAGAGTGTCCAATATACATAGCAACCCGGAGTTCGGGATAGTAGAACTTTTGAACCTGAAGTGATACACAAATAATGGTTATACCAAAATGAAGCTTTGTTCATGCATATATATTTTTAACCTAGGAAGCAACGATTTAAGTAATTACACTAGGAACCACACAGTGTTGCCAGATGTAACGGAAGGTATATATATATTGGACAGCCTGTATATCAGCCTACCGACGGTACATTACAACGAGTCCGAAGGATTCGCGAACGAGTTCGGAACAAGATTTTCATCTCTACTGATGAAACCACACATTAGTAGGGCCGTTTTGTTGCAATGTCTTGTTGGTACACTCCAAGAAGTCTGCCCAGGACAAATATTTGTGATGACGTCAGAAGTAGTGATGACGCCGTATCATCTGCAAACTGTATGCATCTGATCATTCTACCTCCTGTCGAAATACTGTCTTCACTATCTCTTCTAAATATAGATGTTGAATAATATCAGCATCCCCGTCGAACTTCCCTTCCAGTTTCACGCTACTCTGTCATTTCCTCCCCTATTCTAATACTTACTATTGGTTTTATATATAAATTTCTTATGAGTCTTCGATATTTCCATTCCAACCCAAGTTTATATATATATAATTCCTAACAACAATCTCCAGTTCACATGGTCTTTTATAGATCAATAAATACTACACACATTTCTTTTTGCTTTCCTATCAACCTTCCACCGATTCCCCTTAATAAACCAATTGCATCTCTTGTGTCCTTACCTCTCCTAAACCAAATTGTTCGTCCATTCAACCTTCTGTTCAGAATTCGAGGCTTAATTTTTGGTGCATGCGATATAGTTCTGTGGTCGTCACATCTCTCCGAGTTCGATTTCTTAACTAATAGTATCCTGATTGTCTTCAAGAAATCTTTCGGCCATTACCTTCAAGACTCATCAAATCTAAATCCGGCTCTGCAAGTGGCGTAAGTCATTTCTTAGAAGAAACATCACAAGGACTAATTTACTTTAGGGAGTGAGTTTTCTTCAAACGAAATTTTTCGAAAACATTTTAGAAAAAATTGTCTAAAGAGAACTCACCCCCAAGAATGAAGTACCCTTTGTGATTATGTTCATGATAAATGATTTATCCCGCATTGTAAGGCATTTATGATGTATGATGAAAATTGACGAAGCATGAAAAACGTCCTGAAAAAATTGACCACGAGAAGTATTTTTTTTTTAACCAGAGAAATAAATTATACCCCAGAATATGAATATTGAAATACAAAATATAAATTGGGAGACCCGGGTTCGATTCCCGGCGGGAGCTCATGTGGTTCGGATTCCACGTTAATCAGTAGGTCTACGTCTCATATAGCCTCGCTGCTGAAAGGGACGCTAAACTAAAATCAACTCAACTCAACAAAATATAAATAAAATTGTTATAACAGTTTTCGAGAAAATACCAGATTTTCACCCTTCAGTAAAACATCCCTTATTTTAGGAAAATGGAAGAAGATATCAAACCTTTATCCATGAAGAATCTTATAGAAACCTTAGGCCTTATGCAGAGTCGTTCTAACGCGTGATTAGTGCCATACTAAAGAGTTCGACTAACATATGTTTCCTGCAGTAGTCAGGCCTGACGCTAATCATGCGTCAAGATGACTGTGCATAGGGCGGCTTAAGTTTAAAATCTTATCTCCGATCGTCGCTCGAAAGTGAAGAAAAAAAAAAAAAAAGTTGAGTTCATCCTTACTAACCAGAACGCCTCAATTCTGTCTACAATGTTTTAATATGCACAGCACCCTTACTTTAATATATGTGTGTCATTTCTTGTGTGTTACCGACAATTGCGCATTAAGCGAATATTGAATTCATTTCCTGTTGATCTTCCATATGTATATTTCCATTGCCAGAAGTTATTCGACACATTTTGAAAAGACGAAACTATCTGTTCAGGAAGGTGTTATAACATTCCAGGATAGCGTGACTCACATGCTGACATATTTCCCTTTTATAACGAGAATTGTCTTTTAACTGTAAAACAAACGTTCGTATAATTTTCTTGAAGGAAAGGCTTTAGTGGTGTAGGTGTATATGGCAGTGTATTTTTTCTTTCTTTCTCGTGTGTGTTGTACTAAGAAAGCCAACAGTTCTATTCCCGATGGCTCCTCCCTTTCACCCCCCACCCATTGATTTTCGCCCTCATAGCAGGGGTAGTGGACAAAGGAAGGGAAGAAGCAAGGGACATTTTCTTCTTTTTTGGTTGCTTGTTTATAAAATCTAACAGAAACAGTGAACAGTTAGCAAGTGGACATTGAGAAAATAGGATGGGAGCAGGTAGCCCAGCCGCGATCCAAAGCACAATACATTATCAACGTACATCAAGTGTTATTGAACTTACTAAATCATCACACAATTATCATAATAATTCGCTAACATTTGTGTACTGTAAATAGTTAAATTCTATAATTGATTTGCTTAGTGTAAAATATATGTTATATCAAACCGAAAGTCCCGTCGTGTATCTGTGGATTGATCTTGGCCCTATGAACATAGTCTATTACAAAATCAGGTCCTCCGATCATACAACAAATGGTGAGGAAAGACCCGAACATCCATGGTGTAGTATTACATTATAATAGTTTATATATTGCTGCTCAAAAATCGCCATAATTATATTCCACTCCAAAAGTCAGGGAGGACTTTTACTAGATAAAAAGTAAATCATGCACGCAAAAGGGGGTTCCGGGTTTTAAGCTCGCCTTCAACAAGATACTATGAAAAATAAACATTCACCATACTAAGCTATGTATTCGCGCATGCCTTGAAATGATAAATTGGGAGCTTGAACCTCCCCTTCATGACACACTGTGCGCGCCACTGATTATTACTAGTAATATTACTATACAGAGGGTCTCTTGAAAAGTTCTCTTATTCCCGGCGGGAGCTCATATGGTTCGCATCCTACTCTAAGCCGTACGTCCACGTCTCAGATACACCGTTTCTTTTAATAAGACATGCAACTTCCCCTAGCGGTGCAGCGCGACAGATATTGTAGGCTATGTCTGTCTACGAGATGCTAGTTGTCGGAGCTGGTTGATATTCAGGCAGTTCTACCATAGCTCCCACGTTCTCGATAAGGTTTGGGTTCGGAGACAGGGAGGATAGACTTGAAGGCGTATACCGCGTAGAACACTCTAGGGATGCACCCTCACCTCGCGGTATGGGGACGCGCAATATGCTGCTGGAAGATAGGACTCGACAAAATGTCCAGACAATGTTGGAAGACAGGATTGACATCATCAAGCACCCACGACAAACTAATCACATTCCCTTAAACGAAAACCAGTGTCGAGCGGTATATGTAGCTTACTTTAACTCTTTCTTAAAATCAAGAAGTCAATTATGGATTGTATATGAGGAATGAGAACATGTTAGATTTCCCTATACACCAACAAGTTCACTTATACACGCAGCAATGCCCCCTTGTTTAAAATTGAAATATTTTCTTTGATGAATACAACCACCTTCCATTCGCCTTGCCATTGCAGTCACTCCCGATAGCATCGAAGACGTTCTTGGCGATGAGGAGGCGGCAGAAGTTATCATGCGAAAGGATTCCAAGATGGTAGATGGATCTTCAACTATCGATTGTTTAGTGTTTGGCGAATCACTAACTTGGATTGCATTGGTGGCTGCGTCCTGCCAATTACGACTTTCCGCATGATCATTTTTTCCAGGAACAGTTCGGTACGTCGTGGAGGAAATCTCGTGTCGTGGCATTGAGGAGGGTACGTCGGCCATAGGAAATCTCTTCTTTCCAGCGTGGGATTGCAGACACAATGTGATCCACATTTAATTACGCTTGTCTTATCCGAAAATACTCATACTGTTAGCAAAATGCCTTCTACAAAGCTCTACGATTAGCCTGCCGCTTATGGTAGCCAGTGTGCTGGGATCATCAAACTAAGATAGCTCTCTACAGACGAACATTCTGTGGAGCAATTTCGTTCGAATCGCGTGATATACGCTGAGTGACCTTAAATGCTTTTCTACTAATGTCTTACAAGATACATTCGCGAACTGTTCCCTCGGGATTTGCGTAAAATTGATTCAAATGCAAACTTCTCCGCGGCCCAATGTATATATACTAATTTTAGCAGCCCATACCGGTAATTTGCATATTTATGGGCCTTCATATACCCGGAATTCAATCATACACTACTATAACGCTCGGACAGAAAATTGCTTTTAGTTTCTTTAGATATAGCTGAATGTGGGCATACGCAAAACAAATTGGATCAAGTACTGCTTCTCTAACACATATTACCCACCCTGACCGCCATTTTGGATCCTCCATATTGGATTCAACTTTCGTTTTCTCAGATGGAAACAGGTGCAAGTGATACATCAAATTCATGTACAATTTTCTCGGTAATTTACTTGTGTAGTGGATTTTATCGTAGCTTGTATCGTTTGGAAGGTATTGCATGTTAAATCCCTTCAGGCACTTCGCGAATAGACATTGCACAGTAATATCAGTTACGCTTACGTTTTTGGTGTTGACAATCAAAACAATTTCTAACTGGAAAAATAATATAGGTATAAACAAACTCTTTACAACATTGGTGTCATAATCTCAATACATTTCTGTGAGCGATTGTTATTACTTCCATGTTATACTATAACAAGGAAGTATTGTATTACGGTCAAAATGCCTAATGTAAATCCAGATACGACCAGATTTGAGTGAAGACCTATCTTTTCAGTATTGACGTCTGTGTGTCTATGTATGTACATTCAGAGAATATTTCGCCAACGATAAATCACACACGAGGCCCTGCACAACTTTTTATTTGGCTCAATATTCGTGAAGTGCCCGACATTTAACATGCAATACATTGCAAACGGTAAAAGCTACGGTAAAACTAACTACACCAATGAATTTCCGAGCAAGTTGTACATGAATTTGATGTATCACTTGCACCTATTTCCATCTGAAAAACCGAAAGTTGAATCCAATATGGCGGGTCCAAAATGGCGGTCAGGGTAGATAATGTATGTTAGAGAAGCAGTACTTGATCCAATTTATTTTGCATATGCCCACATTCATGTCCAGCTACAGATGGTGATCAGAAAAATGGAAACACCTGTAGTTGGCAACACGTCAGATGTATGGGTTGGCAGTGGTGTCGTGGCGCCTGCAGCACCGGACCGCTGGTGGTGGTATGTTAGGTTGGTCTCCATACTACGTCAGGCGCAGTGGAACAGCAGTGTCCAGTGGCTGCAGCAGACGGAGGTAGTGTAAAATCGGAGACCTCTCAGATTTTCAAAGAAGGCAAATTGTTGGTGCGCGGTTATGTGGAGTGAGTGTGACGGCAGTGGCTACTGTGTTAGGTGTGTCGCGTGAGACAGTGTCGAAGGTGATGACGGCCTACACAACACACGGGAAAACCACATCGGGGAAGCGGAACAGTGGGCGGAAGAAAATCATGAGTGACAGGTCACGCCGGGTATTAAAGCGCATTGTCACGCAGAACCGTCGTGCCACTGCGGAGCAAGTGACGGAGGAACTCAATCAGCACCTCCCCCACCCTGTTTCGACAATCACAGTCCGCCGCGAATTACATGACATGAATTTACGGGGTCGTGTTACACGGGCCAAACCGCTCATCAGGGACCATAACGCTTTCGCACGCCGCAAATGGTGCCGCGACCATGCAACTTGGACCGTTGAGGACTGGAAACGTGAGATATGGTCTGATGAGTCACCCTACACCCTATTCCCAACCACGGGCCGTGTTTATGTGTGGAGAACGCCCAAAGAAGCTTATGATCTGCAGTGTCTCCGCCCAACTGTGAAACATGGCGGCGGCTTGGTGATGCTGTGGGTCGCCATATCATGGTTTTCATTGGGTCCTGTGGTCACACTTAGCGGACGAATCACTGCCATCGATTATGTCGTAATTTTAGGAGACCACTTGCACCCTATGTTCCGGATATTGTTCCCGGACAATGACGCCATCTTCCAGGATGATAATGCACCCATTCACACAGCTGGCGTTGTTGCAGAGTGGTTTGAGGAACATCGGGATGAAGGTCAACACCTCCCCTGGCCCGCCCAATCCCCAGATCTCAACATAATTGAACATCTGTGGTCCGTCTTGGAAACACGACTCCGGCGACGATTTCCACCTCCATCCTCTCTCACAGAACTGGCCGATGCCCTGCACGAGGAATTCCACTTGCTACCATTCACGACCTCTATGTCTCCATCCCACGTCGCATCAAGGCTGTTCTGAAGGCGAAAGGTGGCCCGACACCATATTAATCTGGTAAGTTGCAATTTCGTTCAGGTGTTTCCATTTTTCTGATCACCATCTGTATATCTAAAGAAACTAAAAGCAATTTTGTGTCCGAGCGTTATAGTAGTGTATGATTGAATTCGGATATATGAAGGCCCATAAATATGCAAATTACCGGTATGGGCCGCTAAAATTAGTAATACATATTGGGCCGCGGAGAAGTTTGCATTTGAATCTATTTTACACGAATCCCGAGGGGACATTTCGCGAATGCATCTTGTTAGTTTCACATCGCAGAATTCAGTTTCAAACATCAATGATATTATATAGTCGAAGAAGTAAGGAAGTTGTACAATTTTGATTTGAAAGGAGACATAGCACAAATATGTATCTAGCTTCATCGAATAAAACAGGCAACAGGTTTTTAGACAAAGAAAAGGAAGTGTATTAATATCCGTACTTTTAACTGCTTAAACTAGGCGATCTGAAAGAAGCTTGGGAAGAAATGGAAGATCGCACTCGAAAGAAACTTACATATGAAGCAACCATTAAAAGTTAGAATACAAAAAATTGTACAGGATAGTGAAATTGGAAGAGGTGTTTGACAGCAGCAATTTAGCCTTTGAGTGATATTATTTACTATCTAAAAGAGTAATAAAAATACTTTGAATACGGAACAGGTTAATTTGAATATGAACAAGATTCAAAGGCTCAATAAATTTTAGACAACATGATATGATTTACACATGTTTCGAGTCTTCCACAGACACCAATATCAGTGATTTCACCTACTTTTCACATTATAGGGGCTTCATCTATATATGACAATGTTAGCTTTGTATGTTTGTGGTCAAGAAAAGTTTGTCTCCAATTCTTTCGACAATGATATCTCAAACCACAAGTGCTAGAAATGTGCCGTTTTCGTTGGTCTATTCCAAATTTTATGTAGATTGTCCAATTCTAATTGATTAAAAAAAAAATGGCCGTTATTTCTTTATTACATTTTTTAGGAGTACACTAGAAGTGTTGAAATTTAAAAAAGTAAAGCATCATATCCTACGAGTTACACATTCCAACACCACATATTTGCATGCATGGGTTGTGTTCTCTCAGGCGTTTTCTCATCATTTGGCCATGAAACAACGAAGGATAGCCACTTCTCCAGTCTAAGATAAATCTTTATTTATTTATTTATTATTATTTTTTTGCTCAATCTATTTTTTGGAGTGTTTTGCTCAATAAACACCATATATCACCGACATTTTAATTAATTATATACGTAATGTATTTGCTTATCACATACTGCATGCAAGAAAAAAGAAAACACTGATCGTACGTGAATTAGAAACTCCAACCGGAAGTAGGCTCGAATCTTGCAAACGGTGAGAAATACTGAAAAAATAATCGAAAAAATGTCCTTTTTTGGTTCCCCTTGGCGATTTTTATCAAGACGTCTTTCACTTGTGTCTGTAAAGGGACATGTACAGATGTTGTGAGAAATAACAAGGAGATTAATGCTCATATGTGAAAGATGCGCTGTGTAGAGAGCGCAGGTTCAGCTAGTTTTATTAAAAAGTATTTGCTGATTATATAAGAAATAAAAAAATAAATAAAATTTGAAAACTTATTTACTTAGTATTTCATTTAAAACTGAACATTTACACAGCTTTGAAGACATCGTTTTTAAACAAATACAATATGAACCCAATTGAAATACCAAAATTATGCACATATTTCCTGTCGGTGTGTATCGTGTCCTGGTATTTTATATACCACTATTAATTGTTGGAGATTCTGTACAACGAGTCTTGACGTCTACATTTATGTTTGCACTGCTCCACAACCTTTTGCACTGTTATCAATCGACTATCGGTTTCCTTAATGGGCGAATTCAACAAAAAGAAAAGTCACTTGCGTGCTACCAGTGACACTACTTTAACTCTTTGGTCTCTTCAGGTTGAAGTCCACACTTCACTTCTCACTCGACACAACTTTCTTCTTTACATTCAATTCATCTCCCTAACTCCATCTAAAAGTTGATGGGTTTTCCAAAATACGCTGCCAGATTAGCTTCTCGGAAAGCTTCGGAACAAGTCTACAATAAAAACAAAAAAGCATGAAAATACAGTAAAATTCGTAATCACACTATAATACACTGGGTCTACTAAATGTTTAATTTTAGATCTAATTTCACTGTATTATCTAAGTACAACAAAGTATTGCGGTAAATAAAACACAGGGCAAAAAACCCGGCTGTCTTTTGAAAAAAAAAAAAAAACGTTTCTTTGTTTAAACCAGGTTTTTTCTGGTTTAAATAATTTGCTCTATGTATTTATATTACATATAGGCAGAAATAAGTTTGTTTCACCTTGGTGTTATTATGCAACAACGGGGTTATGCTGGAAGGGGTCACATAAGCTTAAAGAAGTCCGGTCAGTAAATTTCTTAAATCGGCAAACTCCAGCCCTAGCCATCGGGAAAATCCCGTTATTACTTTAAATGCAAAGCAATAACGGGAAAAGCCCGTTATTGCTTTGCATGTAAAATTTTAAGGTCAACGTATCATAATCAATACGCTAAAACTGAGATATTAAATTACAAATTTAGTATCTAGGTATCATTCAATAAAATTAGCTTGGATTGGACTTTCAGAGTTAATGTTAGAAGTTACGTGCGTAGGCAGTCGATAACTTTTGCCAATTTCTATCAATATATTTAAGCAACCTTGTCTTCCTTACAAAACAACAGGCATTCAGGCAAGCAGAAATATATAATTTAATTTCGTTTCATATGTTTAGGCTTAACATCCTTCTGTAATACCGAGGTTATTAAAAAGAAGACTTTCGCTTAAAGTGACATCTGAACAGCTACTTGGTTTACACTTGAAAGAAGGGTTGTGGTTCGACCGAGAATTGAGCATGAGACGCCTTGATTAAGAGGTGAAAAGAAGATAAAACTAATGCAGATGGTTTGATATGTGGAAACGTCGCCATGCAGTTCACACGATTCGCATTTTTTTTTGTGTGTGTGTGTGTGTTTAAACGAGCCAACCCTGATAAGCTTATCTATTATTCTTATTTTGTCGAAAAGTGATAAAATCTTCAGGGATATATTTGGAATTGGTCTCGCACTTTCTCTTCTACTGCTCGTGTTGTGTTAATTAGTGATGGGCACAAAAACAGGTTTTTCGGTTTTCAGTTTTTACGAAAACGGAAAACGCTTTCTGAAAATTTTCAAAAACCTGTTTTTGTTTTTTCACCGGATCCGGTTTCGTTTTTTTTTTTCCCAAAAATTTGTTCTATTTCTGACCAGAATAGTATTTCGTTGTTTTCCGGAAACAGATTCCGTTTCCACAGAAATGGTTTTGTGTGTTTCCCAATAGTTTTCATCGAAATTAGTTTTGTAGAAAACCGATACCGGTTTTGAAGAAAACCGAAATGTCGGTTTTTCTAGAAACCGGTTCCCGGTTTTTATAAAAACCGGTTTTGTCCATCCCTAGTGTTAATTACACACACTTTTTCCAATACATTGTTCATTCTTGACACCGTTATCCTCATGTAAATTTTATATAGAGTTAACCTGATAAAGATGTAAGCAGTTAGATTAGGATTAAGAATCAGATTTCTGGGCTATCGGTAACCAAGACCATTTAGCCCGTCACGTATATAAGATGACGTCCCCCGGCGATCACAGTATCCGTTGAAAGGGAAGGAAGGAAAAGGCCTGGGATCATTATGTTAGGTACTATATAAGCATTTGCCTGGTGTGAATGAGGGGAAATCCCACTTAGGATCACTGGCCTGATAAAGTTGTTACACTTTTTCGACCGAGTGTCCCCTGCGGAGAAGTGCTAGAATATTTCCAAACATATCGCTGAGAACTTCGTGTTTTCTGCAGAACAGGATTCAAATTTATAATTCGTGTTCCTTGCTGACATTAACTACTCATACACAAGACAAAAAAAAATCTACGGACAGAAACTTCAGACAAAATTATTATTCTATTTAGCACGATGTTGAAAATACCACTGGAAAAAGCAGGGTACAAAATTTTGAGAATCAGTGACATCTTGATACATAGCTACAGAGAATGCTTACATGTCACAATCCCCTTAACAACATTTAACTTCACATTTCTCAGGAAGTTTATCTTTTTTAAAATGACTTTACTTTCATCCCTAGGGAGTAACAGTGGATGTAAGCCTTTTTCAGGTGGAAGAAAAACTTAGGTAATTTTACTACAAAATACATTAAATATCAATCTTAAAATTTATACAATGTTATTTCACTTCTTTATCATTTCT
The DNA here is from genome assembly GCF_964235325.1 of Thermobia domestica. Lineage (NCBI taxonomy): Eukaryota > Metazoa > Arthropoda > Insecta > Zygentoma > Lepismatidae > Thermobia > Thermobia domestica. The sequence continues at coordinate 1,364,413 of NC_137469.1, forward strand.
TAAAATACCCTGTAACTACATAAGAAATCTGCCGAACTGACGAAACTATTTTCAGAATAAGTAAGTACTTAAAGGTCGAGGATTCTTAGCTTATTTTATTATATTGTATTATATTGATTCTCTGTGCATCAAACAACAATATATATATATATATATATATATATATATATATATATATATATATATATATATAAGTGTCTTCAAACACTTTTCCATGTTGTGCTTATCCCATTTTGTTTTAGTATGATCCCCTACTGATGCTATTTACATAATAGAAATTTAACCCTTTTAAATTCTTTGGAACATACAGGGGGGTCTGGAAGAGGGCGTATCCCCTCCCCCTTCAGTTTCAACAGTATAGTGTTAGTTATGGTAGTGTTAGACAGTTACCTTGAAGTCTTACGAGTCATAAATATCGGTATGATCACCATCCATGTCGGAACACAGCTGAATTCTGCGCCAAGTTCTCGCAGATGTTTTGCGGAGATACTCCGGAGTCACGAGGGTGAAGACGTGTTCCATAGCCGCTCGTAATTCCTGTGTTGTGTGATATCGAATGTTTCCTACTTGCTTCTTTATGAAACCGCGGAGAGCATTGTCTGGTGTCGTCAGATCGGGACTTCTTGGAAGCCAGGCAAAGGGAGCTGGTGAATATGCACAACCTCTTCCAATCCAGCGGTCAGGAAAGTCTGATTCAGGTAATTGCGCACGTGAATCGTGAAGTGCGCTGGTGCTGTATCACAACAGTGTCTTTGATATCATTTTCTTCCAGTTGAGGCACCAACCACTCATTAAGGATCTCCAGGTAAGAATCGAAGAAGTAAGGTCCAAAAATGTGTGTTGCACTCATTCCAGCTCACACCATCACGTGTGGTGGGTTTCTCTTCATCTCTTTGTAAAACCGGGGTTTTTCCTTACACATTACAACGTTCCGAGAATGCATACTCCGGTAGATAGTACACTCGTCTGTGAAGAGGACTGAATCATGAGATCGTTTGGAAGGGGACGCCTTAAGGAGAGTTCTGCATGCCTCTTTCCGCGTATCCATGTCAGCGTCACTCAGTTTATTCACATGCATTGGATGGTAAACCTTCAATTTTAGATCATCTTTGTTGATTACTCCAACTTCACTGCAAATAACTATTACCAAGCAGAAAACAAATGAACATGGATAGCAATGCTGCCAGACAATGCCAAGCAATGTTACCAAACAAATGTGGGTAAAACCTAAAACCGTCAGAAAACACCAATTAGGGGTAAGCCCACTTCCAGACCACGCTGTACGTATAGCTACACACACATCATCGATTGCCATCTCCCAAAACCTATATGCTTATTACCAAAGTTTATTTCAGAAATGTGGAAGGAAACGCGAGTATCCCGAGAAAACCTACGAATACAATGTTGTCCACCACGAACTTACTTGGCCGGGTGTCGAACCAGGGATCCCACTAACCAGAGATAAGTGCTCTACCATTGAGCCACCGTGCATCCATATGTAATTAGGAATCTTTTTTTCCCCCTGCAATTTACGATGTATTGATGAAGGTATGCGTATTGATACTCCAATTAGAAAACAGACCTCGCCCAACCAAGACAATAGGCTGAGAGTAGATCATATTCAAATGCAAGGGAACTGAATGAGTATGAATTACTCTTATGTATTGTGTTCATTGGCTTCAATCAAGCTTTCGATTCAGTCAAGACATCGGCAGTTTATAAGCGCTCTTAAGTAGATCAGTGTCGAACTGTCTTAAATAAAAGTTATTGATAAAAACTAGAAACGAGCCAGTGGAATTATCCACCAATTCGGCTGAATAAAGACTAATATTACTAGCTTCTTTGTTCCTTTAACATTAATGAATTTCGTTAATACTGAATATTTTCTTCGGTCAGACATAGCTGTATATAGTGCAAATTAAAGCACCCTCATAACGAAACATCAACCGTTCTTCGATTGCTTTTAGGAATTAACAAAATAACAAAAAACCAACTAGCCGTCTATTGGTAAGTTCAATTGGAGAACACTCGCCTAGTAAGTGGAGTCTCGCTCAACCCAATGGATTAACTTTTCTTGTTTTTCCCATCGTGGACTAATACTTACTGATAAAAAGTACAAATTGTTACGAGATTAAACCATGGACGTATATTTTGGCGGAAACGGCAATTATCACAATATGTTTTACATTATTATTCTGTACCATATTTTGGTAGAAATGAAATTTAATATTGTAATTATTTTCGACGGAGGTAAGTGCTACGGCTTGTATTAATTAGGATTTTTTTGTTTAAAGAAGTACCGAAATTATATCCTATAAGGAAGTGTTTGAAAAAATAAAAGAGCCTGTATATATGTGGTTCTGCTTTTCAAAATGCTCAACACAAATATAACAATTTAAAGAAAAAATTTACTTCCCAAACATTCAAATCCTAAAAAAACTTGTTTCCATAGGTAGAAATTAACTGCTAAACGAGACTAAACATTATGTTTTAAGAAATATGTACAATTTTCATACAACTGTAGTTCCTTATACTTTTACCAGGAGACAAACTACCTGAAAGAACAGTACGAGACAAAGCAGAAAATCAAATACATGTAAATAAAATACCGCATTCGACTGGTAAACAATTAACTTACAGGATGAGCATGGCATACTCTAGCAACATCTTCACACGAAGCTCCGTATTCCATAGCTAGACACGCCTCTGCGATCAACTCACCAGCGCTCTGGAAAACAAAGGAAATTTATGTAACACAGAGCTTCCATAAAAGTCAGATATTGTGGTTATGCTTAAGGTTTATCCTAATTCGGGTGCATTGCGAGAGGTTTTTGTATCTTAAACATAACCAACTCCCAGATACAAGAGTTAAACATTAATTAAACCTGGTAATCCTAAGCATGAATAAAAAGATACAACCCTCAAATGTGTGATTGATTTAATGTTTCTGATTAGTTATTATGTGGTGTTTGTGAATTGGTTTTGTGTTTGTGATTGGCTGAGACATTCTTGGCAGTTGACCGAGTTATTAAGCACATACCTGAGTTATCGTCCGACGACAGTCACTTGAGGTCCAATCTCAGCACAAGTACTTAATATCGTGGAGATCCAGAGAGAGGTCTGTTATTTGATGAAACAGTCACTCTTTCCGAACTTTATCACATACAGACTATGATGTTCGGAGTCTGAAGATAAAGTGTGTTTCCAATTTACAAGTTACACCGAGACAGCTAACGATACAATATCTGGTACCACACCATGCTATCCCGGAAGTACCTTGAGATTTTATACTATTCCTTTTGTTGAGGTTGTTACCCAAAGTGACCGTGTTTATGACGTAGAACCACGCTATCGAAAAAGTGACCCAGCAAATAGGGTTTATGTACAAGACGGAATTTGATTCAGACGAAGAAATCTGTCAACGCAAGATTTACATAATGTGGAAGTTCATTATGTAAGTCAAACTATCTTCAGCACATAAAACGAATTCTCAGACAAAATTACATAATAATTCTTAACATTTTATAATAGATTTTTGACCCGAAGTTAAGTGAAGGAATCTTTTCCTAGTTTTGTTCATCATCTTTGACAATTAAATTTGAAACCAAAGTACAACAGAAATATAAAGTTTATAACTGCCCGGTTACAATATAAAGAAGTTCATCATACATTCACTTCAGTGGAGTTGTGTCTAGTTTTCACATTACCTTCAATAACACTGTCACTTGTTATTAATGGGGATAACTTCGTTATGCAGAACTAGTACGATAGTGATTGATTTCTGTTTCCCAAACAATGGTTGGGACATGGCATACTGTCGCATGAGCACCACCATCACTCAATGTTAATTCCACGAGCTTTCGCAAATGAAGAATTTTGAAATCTGTTGATGTGTTATGAATATTTGCGAACTGCATTATCCCAACAAGAGAATAACCAATGTAACAGAGCCGCTCTGGATCCTCACATGCATTGAGATCAGTGGAGTACAGGAGCAGAAGTAAGATGTTATCCATCTGTTTCGACTCCCGAAATCAAATGTAAAAATCACTATTAATTGTAACTCTTATTGTGAGTTAAGTATAGTTATAATCAGTGTTCGAAGAAAGAAAAAAAAAAAAAAGAAAAGAAAAAAAGGGGGGCAGTATGTTTTATTTCGATTTTGACTCGACATACCGGCTATCTGAATGTTGAAATACAGTGAGGGTATGTTGCCTAAAAGATTGCATTTCTATTTACATAGTGACTAAAAATCATTAGAGAAAAATGAAATCTTTGTGTTTTACGTCCCACTCTTTTGCCGGTTAGGCTAAAGGAGACGGTGATGATTAATGAATGAAATGGTGGAATGAAGAAAGTGGGAGGAAACGGGAGAACCCCGAAAAAACCCACGAGCACGGTGTTTGTCCACCACAAAGTCCACACGGCGCGAGCTGGGATCGAACCAGGGACCCCAAGCACCGGAGGTGAACGCTCTACCACTGAGCCACCGCGTCCCCACAAAAATCATTTGATAGTTTCTCTGAAGTTAAGGGGAAAAGAGACATGGGTAGACTTTGATCCCTCGCCACCAACTCTGAAAAAAATCCCCTTCTGTTGTATTTTAGAGAATTATACATGAAAATGCTCAAAAATCCGGTTTTTATATTAACAATTCCTATGTTAAAACTGCCGGACCCCCCCCCACACCCGACTGAGGGGTATTCCAAATCCCCGGAAGACCCGCCTCCCACAGAAAACAACCCCTAACTCCGCCCATGCTCAAAACACGACATTTATATGCATTAAAGCCAGAAGACACGCTCATAAATAAGAAAAACAATCCAATATGGCACATCAAAATATAAATTAGATGAACTTCTTTGATGACATCTCATTTTGAAAACAAAAGGTAGAAAAAAGGTGACAAAAATGTCGGTGTTGTCAACTTATAAATTATTTCTATATAAGAAATAAAATCCTTTTGCGTGCAAAGCTATTCGTCAATTACTGTGTTTAAAAATGAATTTATTAAAGGTATTTAGCATCTACTTTCCAGTGACGGTGTGTTGTAATCATTGAAAAACCAGAGATGGTATGCCTTCATCACTTAAAAACCAGAGGCGGTATGGCATACCACTACATACTGTGTCACTTCGACCACTGGTTATAATACTTGTTACAATTAATGAGTGTTAAGCAGCTGAAATGTCCAGTTTTCGAACGGGATGAAAACTTTTCGGTAAACCTCGCTTCTCCCTTTAGAATCTGTATTTAAACTCAAATGAATTAGCAAAATCCCAGCTGGACCCAAGTACAAAAATGTGCAAATCCATTTACACGTTACAACTGTTACTCTTTCTAAAAAATGTAAACCCCTTTCCATTTAAGACAGGAATTCCGATCAAAGTGAAGTGACAAAATTACAGAGTCACTCAAGGGATAATTTTAAAAAAATCATTTTTTTCTTACATTTTATGGATACAAAACGGGAATTTAAAATAATATAGAAATTTTTCCCCTTCAAATGCTGGAAAACTTGTCCAATTATTTTTAATGTGAGGTTTATATACACCATGCTACAATGAGAGGTTGTGGGATGCTCTATTTCCAACACAAAATTTAAATTCCCTTCCCCATCTTACAAGACCCATTTTAAAAATTCTAAAAAAGCCTACTTTCTCTTCTCTAGTTACTAGAAGTATCACAAACCAACATTAGCCCATATATGCCCTTATCTTTTTTGCTTTGTATTTTGATTTTGTTGGAAAATAGATATTTTTCGACCTATTCTTGATGAATTTAGTGTCATTTGTTTTTGCTAGGGATAACCATACATACATTGAGCTTTCTACCTATACTAACGAAAGTGTCTGGCGTTTCACGGCAAGAAGAATGTTTACCTACAATATTTGAAAATAAAGAACTGAAGAGAAGTAGCGACAAATAGTTGCTCTTGCCAGTTCCCACATTCTTCACTAAGCTTGGCCTTGTCATCGAGACTCTTGCCAATCAGTTTAGCGACCCCGAAAACTATGGATCCGACACTAATCTCTGTCATTTCGAACATTTTATTTTTCACTCATCACTTTCTACGGATCCACCTTCTGAATTTGGACATAAACGTCATTGTACATCTCACCGATATCGGTCGTTTGAGATTAGTTTCACGACTCACCCCTTCCCATGCAACCCTAGAAGCATCTGAATATATATGATTTTTTCATATTGTAAGTCATATGTGTATGTTTACTTGTTTTTCGAAATGAGTTTACATACCACGTTTTAATCTTCCGAACACGAAGAGCTCGTAGGTTAGTCTACTTTTGGTATCTCTTTCCGTCCTCCTCCCTTAATATCCCAAAAATTCTAAGCAGCCTGCAGTCACTTCGATACAGTTATTTAGGAGTATGTTAAATTAGGAACGTGGAATTGTATACGGGATCAACAAACAAACATTCATCTTTATACCTACATATAAGATTATAACAATTGATTACAATCATTCTTTTAATTAATATTACTATTTATTGATCTAACCTAAGCTAAGTGTAACAGTCGGTCCCCAGGCGAGTTCCAGCCCATTGCACCCTTTCATCCGGCCCCTCTGACCCATTACTGAAAATGTATTTCTTAACGGAATTTCTTAAACTCAACTGAAACATTCTTTCCTGTATAACTGATGTCCACTTTGAAAATATTCTGGAACATGCAGTGTCCCATCGAACACTGAGAGACTACTGTAGAACATAAAAGGTTGAGTTTCCCATTAAAATATTTGGTCTAGGAATTAATTCGTGCGGTTGGTACGCACACATTGAAGCTGTAGTACAAACACAAAATACATAAATACCTTAAGAAAAATATTGTCCATCGCTAGCCACCAATTTCGCCCATTTGTCAGGCAATGTACGGATTCCGTGGCGAAAGAAGTCCTCATCCTTGGAAGCGATCCACTCAGAGACCCATGTTTCGATATCTTCTGAAGAAGTAAACCGCTGTCCAATCAAATCGTTGTTCATGCAATCGAACAAGTAGTAGTCCGAAGGAGCAACGTCTGGTGAATACGGCGGGTGGGGTAAAACTTCCCATCCGACATTTTCTAAATAGGTTTTGACCGGTTTTGCGACATGTGGGCGAGCGTTATCATGTTGAACAATAAGTTTATCATGTCTGTTCTCCCATTCTGGTCGTGTTCTGGCCAGAGCTTGCTTCAAACGCATTAATTGTCGTCGACAACGTTCTCCATTCATAGTTTCACCCGGTTGCAGCAGCTCATAGTACACCACACCTTTCATATCCCACCATATGCACAGCATAACCTTTGCACAGTGAATATCTCGTTTTGGTTGTGATGGACCTGGTTCACCTGGTTTCACCCAGGCCTTTTTTCGTTTAGGGTTCTCGTAATGGATCCACTTCTCATTACCCGTAATAATTCGATGCAGAAACCCCTTTCTGCTCTGTCGTTGAAGCAGCAATTCGCAAATGGTTTTTCGTCTTTCAACGTCTCTGTCTTTCAATTCATGTGGAACCCAATGTGACATCTTTTGAATCATTCCCATGGCTTTCAAGCGTTTGGAGATTGTTGTTTGATCAACGCCTAATGCTGCTGCAAGTTGTTCCTGCGTTTGACACGAATCCTGCTCGAGCAATGCTGTCAATTCTTCGTCTTGAAATTTTTTTGGCTGTCCAGCTCGCTCTTGGTCTGCTAAGCCGAAATCACCACTTCTAAACCGTGCAAACTACTTCTGACACGTTCGCTCAGCTAGAGCATGGTCACCATACACTTCCACCAAAATACGATGACTTTCAGTCGCACTTTTCTGCATGTTAAAGTAATGCAGCAGGACACCCCGCAAAAACACTTTATCAGGCACAAATTGCGCCATGTTCACTTAACTACAAACTGGTGTTGTTGACGCTTTAATCCACTGCCCTATACTAGGAACGATACGCGATGACAGGGGTTTGCAACACATGTGTGGATACACGGAACTGTGGGACGCTCCGTTCGTTGCGCCATCTCTTGTCCACCCGCACGAATTAATTCCTAGACCAAATATAAAATCTATTACGAGGATGAAAGGGAAAATACCGGTATATACGAAGTCAGAAGTGATTACGATCAAACACACATCAGCATGACTAATAGAAATATACATACTAAATTAAAGGAAGATGCAAGAAACGCTAACGGTAATAGTTCACCAGTATCAGCACATTTCTATGAGTTTAAGCATTCTACTGAAGGCATTAAGATTCTACGTAAAACTTCTTTCTTAGTGGAAGATCCAACCTTAAAGGAGCAGTTCGACTTAGAAATGCATTTTTTACAACTTATTTCCATTTATAGAGTTGAAAATTCTAAAGGGAATGGTGTTTGTTTGATACGTTCAGTCGTTAGCGAGTAACAGAGGAAGAAAGATTTTGTGATGACGTCATAGGTGGGCAAGAAGCGAGAGCAGGCTTACATACTACACAGTGCCAAGCATTTCGTTTGTGAGAGGTGCAGTGGCACGTTCTAAGTGCGGTTTCCTTTTCCAGAACTGATTGCAAATGCTTACAAATATCATCTGCATGTAGAAAATGATATCTGATGGTGGGCTGTACAAACGTTTTTATAATATTATAAAACGTATCCTATAAAGCATGAGTTCAGCGTTTCAAAAAAAAAAAAAAAAAAAAAAAAAAAAAAAAAAAAAAATCGAAGCCAATATGTAAATAGATGGCGGACGAGATTGCTGCAACACCTAAGTACCTTTTCTTTAAGCATTCTTCCGATTCCCAAAAATAAGTATGTTCATTTTCACGTTTTGTTGCAATTTTTAACGCTGATCCTATAATTTTGTGCTTCAAGGTATGTACAGGAGCGTAACATATGAGGCAAAAATGAAATAACATCTGTAAAGTTTGCCAGAATACGAAAAACACTTCACCGGTTAAATTTCTTTTATTCTCATAGCTGTCCGCGGAACAACTTTCATCACCCGTTTCATCATCATTGTCACATGCTACAGAGAAATTAAACGATTGATCAATGTCTTGAGGAACAGTCATCGTCACTGATTCCTTCTACAAGCCGGTATATTTCACTCCCTAATTCACATTGTATAGCTTATTTCTAAAGCAGTAACTCCAGAATCATGAGTGACATCGTCTCTATTACCCTCTAATGCCTGGTCTTGACTACAACCATCAATTGCGTCTTGTACGATATTTGTACGTTGGTAACTGGACATAGATCGGTGCTTGTTCAATGGCTCGGATTTTAAACCTTTCAATAATATACTTGGAACAGCATTCTTTCTCAGTTTGCGTGTAAATAATTCTCCTGGCATTAGCCAGAAGTGGATCTAGCCGGTAAAAACTCAGGGGGGAAGGGGGGGGAGTCAGAACCCAGACTATGATATGTATATCATGTTTAATAAAAACTTTCAAAAATATCTAAATAATAGCTTAAATCAATTTTGTCACTCAAAAACTGGGGGGCCTAAGCCCCCGGCCCCAGCCTAGATCCACCACTGGCATTAACTTTTCTTTCAGTAAACTTGACTTCTCGAAGACAGGCTCTTCAAGATGTTTGGAACACGAGTGATTTTATTTGGTACATTTTTTTCCCATTGATTTTCTTGAGCCATAATTTATATCGATCTGGTGATTTCTCACGACTTAGAAACGTAAGAAAAGATACTTTACGTCCTCAGCTTCAATTGCACAATTACAACCGAAAACACAGCAGGTGTTAAGCATTTCTACTTCACTTCACAGACACAGCACGCGCTGTACTAACACGTGTTTTCTACTTCACACTAGTGTTTCTTTCAGAAAAAAAAAAAAAAAAAAAAAAAAAAAAAAAAAAAAAAAAAAAAAAAAACGGGGAGGGGGGGGGAGACACTTAGTATTCGGAGAGGCACATTATTTTTACACAGTACTATTATATTTATTACATTATAGACGTATGATTTTGGTCTCCTCCGGGGTAATCTCTAAGAGCTCCTGGAGACAGTGCCACCCTAAAAACATGTCTGGAAGAAACACTGTTTCGCACAACAAACGTAATTACTGCTCTTTCTCTCTCTACTCTTTTTTATACTAATGCTATAGGAAAAACAACAAACAAAAACTTCCCTCAAGAATTCAACACAGAGCAAGACAAATCCAAAACACAATCTATTAAATCCAATGCACTATTAAAGGTTTATCAGCTGCGTACAAGGGAGTGGTTGCTGACTCACATTGAGTTTCTCGCGTATTCCACCCATGACGTCACAATTTACGATTCATCAAAAACAAATGCCTGTAGAAGCTGAACGAGACGGCCTATCAAGATATAAAAAAATACGGGTCTCTTATTTTTTGTTTCTCTTTCTATTGCACCAAACTTGTTTTTAACTCGAACTGCTCCTTTAATATACCAGAACGAAAGATTCTACATTGAATCTAGATAGAGGAAACTTTGATACACAAAGGTATTTTATAGTAATGCAATCTATAACATTAACAAAAAACATCCTAGATATAGTTTTGCACAAAAATGATCATGAAAATAACCGTTAGTAATGAATTAAAAATGTAGAAAATTATTTAGATTCATTGTATTGGCAACATTAATACCAGTTTCGAGAAGATTGAGACAACACACTAATAAGGTGCTGGGTATACACGTACGAGGAGCGTCCAATAAGTTATCTATCTAGATAGGAATGAATACAGATAGGCTCGCCTGGTCATCACTGTTTTTTGATGTAGGTCTATGCACCGTCGCCGCTTTGTGGGCAGCGAAGAAATATCAGAGAAAAGAAATAGTCTTTGCCATGACCTGCAAACCACTGGGAAACAGTCTGTTGGAACTTCTTCGGGCGGCGGGGTATCGTGGTGTTTCCACTGCATGGACTTTTGCTTGCTCTCAGGATCCCAAAGTGGATCCAGGTTTCGTCACCTATCACCAGCTGCAAATCCATTGTTCGCGTGTAACACAAACACACTGCTCTCGGCCACTGCATTGCTCCGACTGACTTCAAACTGCACAGCGCCGTTCCCCACAGTGGCCTTGGTCATATGCTCCGCTCCTCCCTCCCTGTCTAGATAGATAACTTATTGGACGCCCCTCATATATTTATTGTTATTTACTACAATTACAATTTAAGGTATCATCAATTTTCTCTTCACTGACAAAGAAAAATATATACTCAATGATGTTTGGGACACAATATTTTGCTCAAAGAACATAATGAGCATGTAAAGGAGATTCCGTATTAACAAGCACTAAACAGACCAGCAGAAGATTGCAGGAAGACAAGCTGAAATGATCATTTGAAATAATCAAATCTACCCATTAAGGTAGGGAATATAGTACTGAACTACGCTCAAAATGCGTACATGTTATAGTTACTACAAACCATTCTTAATTATAAATGTTCTTTCTAAATTCTATGCATGTATTACATACTAACTGTACTTACGGGACCAAAAATGTGAGCACCCAAAATTCTATCGGTATTTTTATCTCCTAAAATCTTGACTAATCCTTCAGCTTCAAGATTGGTCTTGGCTCTGCTGTTTGCTGCAAATGGGAACTTTCCTACTTTGTATTCAACACCCTATACAAAAGAAAGAGTTCGCATAATGTGAAATATGACAGTTTCTTAACGGATATGAAACATTCCATTTAGAAACAGGAAATTAAATTATGATACATAAATAAAAGGCCTATCCGGTTTGCCATACGGACCAGACTGTGCCATGTGATCAGGTCAAAAGTCACATTGCGTGCTAAATCGAGTCTGGAGATTCCAAATCAAGTTGGGAGATATTTCCAGCACGCAACCTCCGCGTGGGGCGTCCTGAGTAATTCGAAGAAGATCAATATTCTTTATCATTATTCTTGATTTTACTCAAACAACTTGACATTTGACAATGTTCTATCTATATTTACCTTACGTGCTATACTTTGTTTTTAAGCTCTTCATTATGTCTTTGTAATAAGCTTTCAATTAGCCATCTCCTTAATATAATCGGCGAAGTTTGAGGATGCTGTTGCGAGGCTTATGTTATCAAAATTATATTTGAATTTTAAGTACCTTTCCAATATGTATGTTTGTTTCTTTGTTGAAGTCTATTGTTCTTTTTAGCACCGAGGCTACATGTGACGAAAACCTATAGTAAAATATAGAATCCGAACCACTAAAATACAAATATAATGTTGGAAATGTGCAAAGCTTATTTATTATTGTTATATTTGGTCTAACTTCTATAACGTTCGCTATTTGTTCTTTATACTTGTATATTCCAATCTAAATATTATATTTTATAAAAACAATTGATTATGTTTTTGAGATATGTGGACGAATTCATTTTTTTCATTGATTTTTCCATTGAGTTTAGTGTTCATCTTTCGTGATTTTTTTATACTATGTTCCATGCATTTTAGAACAATTTCTTTTTTGAATGTGGAATCTACATGGTCTGTTCTGAATTTCAGCCATCTCCCTCTTTTGGTTTTTGAGATAAGTGGAGGAATTATTTGTTTGTCATTCATTTTCCATTAGCATTAATGTTAAGGTTTCGTGCTTTTTTTGACTATGTTCCATCTATTTTAGGACAATTTGCTCTTGGAATATAGAATCTACATAGTCCCTTCTACATTTGAGCTAAATTTCAACCGTCTCCCCCAAAGTCTGTTCACATCATTGCAACTAGATAGGCCCTTAACACAGCTGGAACGAAATACACAGTAGAACGTCCTTTTAAAAAAAGACATTTATCACTAAAACTACAAACAAGCTTAATGAGCTCCATCGCGGCTACACGGTTAGCGTACGCGTCTACGGTGCGGAAGGCCCGGGTTCGATTCCTGGTGGAAGCTCATATGGCTCGGATTGTACGTTAAGCTGTAGGTGCAAGTCTCAAATAGCCTCGGTGCCGAAAGGACCACTAAACTCAAGATCAACCACCCAACAATCTCTTAGTTCTTGCTGTGTGGAAAGCTGTTATTTCTTGAGGTTCACTTAAAAATAATAATTTGTGTTTATAAACTAGCTTGTCCGACACATCGAACCTTTAAGTCTATTCTACATTTTTTTTACGTTAATAACTCTTTCAAGTATATATATTAAGTTTTGCTCTAAGCTTAACAATTCAACAGTTTAACATGTCCAAGGGCACCGATCCTGGGGGGGGGGGAGGCTCCCCAAGGCTCATGTGGGCTCCCGCATTATATCTATGAATATATAGTATTTGACATAATTTCAATGCAATTTGTCTTAAAATCCTCATATATAGGTACAGATGGTGATCAGAAAAATGGAAACACCTGTAGTTGGCAACATGTCAGATGTATGGGTTGGCAGTGGTGTTGTGGCGCCCGCAGCGCCGGACCGTTGGTGGTGGTGTGTTAGGTCAGTCTCCATACTACGTCAGGCACAGTGGAACTGCAGTGTCCAGTGGCTGCAGCAGACGGAGGTAGTGTAAAATGGGAGTCCTCTCAGATTTTCAAAGAGGGCAAATTGTTGGTGCGCGGTTATGTGGAGTGAGTGTGACGGCAGTGGCTACTGTGTTAGGTGTGTCGCGTGGGACAGTGGCGAAAGTGATGACGGCCTACACAACACACGGGAAAAACACATCTGGGAAGCGGAACAGTGGGCGAAAGAAAATCATGAGTGACAGGTCACGCCGGGTATTAAAGCACATTGTCACGCAGAACCGTCGTGCCACTGCGGAGCAAGTGACGGAGGAACTCAATCAGGACCTCCCCCACCCTGTTTCGACAATCACAGTCCGCCGCGAATTACATGACATGAACTTACGGGGTCGTGTTGCACGGACCAAACCGCTCATCAGGGACCATAACGCTTTCGCACGCCGCAAATGGTGCCGCGACCATGCAACTTGGACCGTTGAGGACTGGAAACGTGATATGGTCGGATGAGTCATCCCTCACCCTATTCCTAACCACAGGCCGTGTTTATGTGTGGAGAACGCCCAAAGAAGCTTATGACCTGCAGTGTCTCCGCCCAACTGTGAAACATGGTGGCGGCTCGGTGATGCTGTGGGCCGCAATATCATGGTTTTCATTGGGTCCTGTGGTCACACTTAGCGGACGAATCACTGCCAACGATTATGTCGTAATTTTAGGAGACCACTTGCATCCTATGGTTCGGATGTTGTTCCCGGACAATGAAGCCATCTTCCAGGATGATAATGCACCCATTCACACAGCTGGCGTTGTTGCAGCGTGGTTTGAATAACATCGAGATGAAGTTCAACACCTCCCCTGGCCCGCCCAATCCCCAGATCTCAACATAACTGAACATCTGTGGTCCGTCTTTGAAACACGACTCCGGCGACGATTTCCACCTCCATCCTCTCTCATAGAACTGGCCGATGCCCTGCACAAGGAATGGTGTAAAATTCCACTTGCTACCATTCACGACCTTTATGCCTCCATCCCACGTCGCATCAAGGCTGTTCTGAAGGCGAAAGGTGGCCCGACACCATATTAATCTGGTAAGTTGCAATTTCGTTCAGGTGTTTCCATTTTTCTGATCACCATCTGTATATACCTTCTGCATCTGAATGCCCCCCCCCCCCCAATTTACAGAGAAATTGGAGCCCTTGAACATGTCTAAGGATTTCTAATATACCAGAAATGAAAGATTGAATGCGTAAAATTCGCAATTTGTTTCTCTCAGAAGACCGTTTAGTCTTTGAAGCACATCACATGCTTTGTTTAAAAATATCTGTTCTAAGAGAACATGGAGGTGATTGCTAAAAATTCAAACATTACAATTACATCGTAAATCAGATGTTCAAAGACGATTTCAGAATATTGACTTGGATGGTACTATTCAGAGATGAAACAAGTGATACTATAATTACCGTGACTGCTTCCAAACACAATGATCACTACTCAATAACTGATCGATTTATTTTGCTTTATGACCTCATGAAACAATGAAATTATGGAAAACTGAATCTACCACTTATGTAGGCTCCAATTCACACACAAACTTTAATCCAGTGCACCGACATCATTTCACATAGAAGAGACACTATCTTGTCTCCAAGAAGCCTCCCTAAGTTTCAGCACACAATAGAAGTGATAATAGGATGTCAAGAATGAAATTTTGTTACTGTTCTCTCGTGTCGAACAGGTATCAACATCTTAGCATACAGTATGATAAAGGGACATTAGTAGAGAGTAATACACTACATCCTTGAGCCCTCACCATGGTCTAGTGGCTTTGGTTCACGGGGTTCCACTGGAAGAACTTTGAAATTCGAACGAATTACGAAGGTTTGAATTCCACCTTAGAGTGTAGGTCTCTCATATAGCTTCCGTGCTGAAAATGACGACCTGCTACGTGACATGACCACGTAACCTTCCAACACTTGATGACTCTAACAATGTTTGATGAACAGTATAAATTGTGTAGTTCCTCGTTATGAAGTTTCCGCCATTCCCCACTCCCGTTCCTCTTGGGCCCGAATATTCATTTCAGGATCTTCTTCTCAAATACTTTCAATCTACTTCTTTCTTCAGTGCAAGCAACCATGTTTCACTACCATACAACAAAAGACACATAACTATCGGTTTATACATTTTATTTATTCTAAACCTAGTTTTAATTTCACGCCACAAATTTTTAAAATTACTATTGTGTCAACGAAATTTACTTGTATGATTTAAAAAAAATGGAAAATACTGCTTGTGTTCCTTGAAATGTTCTGAAAGGCTTACAATAATTGGAGCGAGCGAAAAATCGTTACATAAAGCAAGCTCAGGACAAAAGTAAGTACGACGGGTGTTGGGAAAGTCTTGTCTACTTACTTCTATTTTCTTTTTTAGGTGAATGAAAGCAACTTGACCATAAAGGACAAGCATATTTAAGAAGGTGGACAAGATTTTAAAGGAAAATGTCAAGTGACCGGGTCACCAGTCTCCACAAGTGCACAAGTTGAGCAAAACCCAGAAAACACTAATTTAGAACAAAGACATGCAATTCGTTTTTTCTTTCGTAAGGGTGTCAGTATTAATGAAATTCATCAAAGCTTGGTGGAAGTGTCTGGTGACGATGCACTGTCGCATCGACAGGTAACACTGTGAATAAGCTCATTTAAGTGTGGTAAAACAAACGTCGAAGGAGTTCACGAAAGACTATGCCAACCAGATGGTACTCGTATTTCGGTGAACAACCAACACCGTTATCTCTTGCTTTCTACACTGGTTGCTTTTTAATCACGTAGCACCATTGTCTTACGATGCTGGATTAACACCAAACATTCTATGCCCTATCACGAATCAAACCCAGGGGCATCAAAATTAAAGATAAAGTTCAATTTCCATTCTGCTACACGAATAGTTTTAGGAGCCATCTCTAGGTTTTAAGTTCTATTTGGACAAAGTACTACAAAATTACCCATCGTTCCTACCCAATTAGTCTGTTAACAATTATCACTTAACATAAGGTAACTGCAGGTATATAATACGCTAGCGCAGCTAAATATGCCAAGTGTTCAGTGCTGGGACATTTCCCACGAAATCCGCTAGAATGCGCCTCCAATATGTGCCATGGACTTGGGCAAATCCCATTAATGAATACTCTGGGAGACAGCGCTAAGACCGCCACGACGTGCAGTGTTGTTTGCTTCGGGAGGGTTCCGTGGAAGGACGTTATTATTTCAATAGAGGTAAGAATCCATTATTAGTACCCTACTAACTCAGAACGTTGCCGATTGTTTACAGCAATGTACTCCTTATCTCGTGTCCGTCTAGCAACACTCTTTTCTAAGTGTAACCTCAGTATTTGTGATTCCATGCCTACTAAATCAATACCAAGCATGATGCAACCAAATACGCCAGGGCTTGTGCAGGACTGACTGCAGAAGACAAAAATGTTTTAATTTATTCCACATGTTCCATGTAATATTGGTGTAGTTTTTTTTTTTTTTTTTTTTTTTAAGTCACAGTACAGTGACACTGTTTGTTTATCTTCTTATGGACAAAACTTTTCAGTTTGGAGGTTCATTTCAATTTTGGAGATCATTGTTTTTACATTTTAATTTTTATCTTCATGTTGTATTTTGGTTATTCTATTTTTTGCTTCAGCCATGTTGTGTAGTAATATTTGAGTTCGTATAATAAAGATGATGTAAGCAGTCGCAAGATTTATTACATGTTTCTAGTAGTATCCTAGACTTGGCGTAATTACCTGCACGTGTTGGAAAATACGGCATTTTGTAACACTTTTTTTTCTTTTACCTTGGGTACAAGACAGATGTGAGTGGCAACATTGCCACATTTTTGTTACATGCGAAAAGGGTACTCTACAACGCACATGTCTTGTTCTTTGTGTTTCATGAAAAATTAAGGCCTTAAAAAATCCAACACTCTTAACATGGCGTATTTACCTGCACCTACCTTATGAGGTTTCTACATAAGAGGAAATAAACGTTATCTAACGAATAGGTTCACTTACATCATTTTTAAGATCTTCCTCACTTCTGCCCACCCAGGCGACTTCTGGATGCGTGTAAATAACAGAAGGTACACAGTTATAATCTATGTGAACTGGGCCACCAGCAATACCCTCAACACATATTATGCCCTCATCTTCAGCTTTATGGGCTAACATTGGACCGTGGATACAATCTCCTATCGCAAAAATACTGAAACGAATTAACAAGAATATAGCATCAATATTTATACGTATTATTTTATTTTATAATTACATTAATACATGAACCTAGGTTGTAAACCATCCTGTTTATTTTTTAAACAGAGATGCTTGAAAGAAGACTACTACCTAATGAATAAAGACCACCAGTTGTGGCAAAATGAAACCTTGAAAATGACAGGTAAAAACGATCAAGTATATTTTTAAAATGCCGTTAAGAACGGAGTTTGTATTGTAAAAATTGATGTATTCAACGTATTTTTATATCATTAATTTACCAGCAGCTCACACTAAAATGCGTTAATCTACATTAATGATTTACATAGCACTAATTAATAAGTAAGACTTTGAAAGTACTAACATATAACGAGAAAACATCAAAACGAAGAAAAAATAGAAAGAAAAATTACAAATCACAGAAAGTAAATCAAACATAAAACTGGTGGAAATAGCAAATATTTAACTTGTTAATGATATCATAAGCATTTGTGTATACGTTAAGATACATTTGAAGCACGAAATTAAACTTCAACCTCTATCGTTGTGACAGGATTATATTTCAAGCACGTTAAAACCATGGAATATACAGCAACATCAACTATATTTTCCATGACTTATGAACGCCAGAGTTTGCGAACAATTTTCCCACAGCTTACGAACAATATAAAAGGGGACACCGTAACCTAGTGGTTAGAGCGTTGTTCAAGGGTTAGATTCCCGGCCGGTGCTTCCCAATTTTCGGCGTCCACCCAGCGTCATGCGGCAAACTGGGAAGTCGACGGCTACTAAGTCTAGAAAGCTCCCGATGCGCCTGCTAGAGAACATGTGTTCGTCGCTAGACTCGACTTAGTTCAGCCGGTCGCTAACAGATGGCGTTGGAGTGGCTCAGGTCCATAACGGCTGTCATGTCAGGGTTAGGTTTTTACGAACAATATTTTGGAAGACGAATGCACAGATATGCTTGTACCAACAATTCCAGCGCGTCTAGCAGTGTTTATGTGCATCTCTCAAAAGCTACTTCTTATTCTCTTCGTAATTTTTGAGTTTTTTCTACCCTTAATACCTTTTGTGACTTATTGGTCTTTAAAAAGGACGTTATTTTCGTTCTATATTCATCACACTTAAAAACGTAAAAAATACATACCGGTACAGTATCACGTTTCCGTGGCTAGAACGGATCAATTGTTTTTACATTAATTTCAATTTTTACATTAATGGAGGCAATAATTTCGGTTTACGAACAGCGTTATGTAATCCGTGGGTCCACAGTATTTAATTGGTCATCCATGATTTATCCGCTCCGGTGAGGATCGTTAAATTTCATATCTCACAGGTGATCTGTACCGCACAATAACTGTTACCAATGCGCGTTATTTCTAGTGGAAGGGTGAACAAAACTTAAGAAGCGTACAATAGGAAATAGGCCAATGATAGTCAGATCGTGTATTTAGCCCTTCATGACGCAGGTGCTATCAGTCTACATCCTTTCCTGTATCTAGTACCTTCCTGGAGGTCAGCTAATGAAAGAAAATGAGCACCAGTTTCATAAGAAAAATTATTGTATACGTCTTTGAAGTGCCAACGGACGTCAACTGATCAGAAGTTATATCATCGTCACTGGAGCAGGATGGGGTTGCCTACTTCATAGGCACTATGATTCACTGTACATATACGTACTATAAAATTTGACCCCCAACTAAATCCTCCTTGAGTCGAAAACTGAAAAAGGCTTCCTACGCGGTTCGATTTGTACAAAATTTAATACCTGTAGATGAACCCTTTTTATGCGAAAATCTTACAACAATCACACACAAATTATTTATTATTAGAGATGAATGTACTTCTTTACTTTAGCGATAACATTTGAAGGTGTGTATCCAAACAGATTATTGTTTTGACATATAATGAAAGATGGAAATTATTAAGTTAATTTGTAGCACTACTTAAAAGTTGTGGACTGTATGTATAGGCTACTGACATTAGAATAAAGAAAATACAATGCACAAACACGAGTCTTCTACACGAGAGCACAACACAACATTCCCCAAAAATGCAGGAGGTGGCCTAACGGTATTTTGGGAAAAGACAAGAGAGTAAGAGGCTACAAATAGGAACAAAATTGACCAGGAGAGACATCTGGACAGACAGGAAAACTGACACTACAAATATATTTTGTTCCAAGTTTTGGAAATGCTGACAGTAGGCTGAAACACTGCAAAACATAAACCTCCTTTGTATTCTTATTTTTATGAAACAGGTAGACCCAAACAGAAGGGTTAGTGAAACATTGTTCGCAGTTTCCTTCGTTCTACACGTCTTACTTTCGTTTTACCTGTATTCGAACTTTGGGACTAGAAACCGACATATTTTATATGTATGAAGTAAATAAATAAATAATAAATAAAAGCCTACCTACCACATCATCTAGTTCAGAATAACGATTATTTGGTTTCATTTTCTGTTGTATTTATTCTGATTTAACCGATAGTTTTATTTTCCATGCAAATACCTGTGATCTTGACTAATTTTAAACAACATACATCCCCTACCTCATTTGCACCCGAACTATTAATGATCACCACCTTTAATTTGTTTCCTTCGGTTCCGTGGTTAATAAGAATGAACTGATGTGTGAACTAATCGTCTCTCTCTCTCTCTCTCAAGGACACACAGCCTTGGAATGGCATTTTCCACACTTTCCTCTAGTGATTTACTTCTACGAATATTTTAAAGCTTAATACGTTGATCAGAAATATTCCCAGTGAATAGTGAAACTGTTAGGAATAGTGAAACATGTCTTACTTGGGAATAACAGTCTGGAACCTTGAATTGACAGGAATCCTTCCCTTTTCGTCTCGTTCAATACCCATTTCTTCGAGACCTAGATTATGGGTATACGGACGCCTACCAATGCAAACAAGAAGAACTTCACAATCCAACTGAAATTATAAAAAGAAATCAATTATAAATATTTCATAAACTAATAAATAAACTACGTATTATATTAATTGGTTCCGTGACATGCAAAGCTACGTTGTTCGAGATCTATTTACAATGAGTTTAAACTGAATTTGTTCATCTCAAACATTTAGAATAATCAACAATGATCAATATTTGCTTACTTCTAAAAATATGAATTGGCAATCTATAAGGTTTTTTTTTTTTTTTTTTTATTTTTTTTTATTTTTAACTTTAGATTAGGATTGCTAATACATTGTTCAAAACTTCGATATAAGAAATATTTCTTATACATAATTTCTAGACATCAAAATTGTTTCACGGATTTTTTTCTCCGGTTTGTCCGGGGAGTAGCAGGACTCATTTTCCCTCGCCAAAACGTGATGAAGGAGGCGGATGATACTGCGCTGGTTGGGTGGTGGTGGGGTCTTAGCTACCAGCGCACCAGTCGTTCCCAAGACTTCACGGAGTATAGATGAGTTTAAGGTGAACTCCTTTCAAGGTGTCTGTCATATCCACAATGAATCGTTTGTTAGAGCAGCGTTACGCGGTGAAGTTTTGCGTCAAAGTCGTAAAACTGCGAGTGAGTCCCATGACATGATCAAAACTGCTTATGGGAATGATGCCCGCATCCTCCAGCAATTGCTGGATTACGGAGGCTTCATCACGACAATGCTCCGAGACACACCGCTTTTTGCTGTCATGGACTTCCTCACCAAACATGGCATCACATAGCTTCCCCAGCCACCCTACAGCCCAGATGTCGCTCCTGCTGGACATCTCTCCCTCCGTCTGGAAAGAGCCATGAAAGGACGGCTCGGTCCAGGCTATTCAAGAGATCGTTAAAGAGGGAGCTGAAGAACATTCCAATTTCTGCGTTCCATGGGGCCTTGTGATTGGCAGAGTTGTTGTCATGGACTTCCTCACCAAACATGGCATCACACAGCTTCCTCAGCCACCCTACAGCCCAGATGTCGCTCCTGCAGACTTCTTTCTCTCCCTCCGTCTGGAAAGAGCCATGAAAGGACGGCTCGGTCCAGGCTATTCAAGACATCGTTAAAGAGGGAGCTGAAGAACATTCCAATTTCTGCGTTCCATGGAGCCTTGTGATTGGCAGAGTCGCTGGAAACGCTGTTGATGCAGAAGGGGCACATTTTGAAAACTATTAAGTCGATATGTCAAAATTATGAATAATTAAAAAAAAAAATATCAGTCCTACTACTTTCCGTAGAAACCCTATATATGATCATCATCATGGACTAGTTTTGACTACCTCGAATCCCACACCGTATGCAGGGAGATTAAACAGATTTTACTATTGTAAGCTTCTATTGAATTCTTGGGATATAAAAGCATTAAATTTACCGCAGGAAGCTTCTCGACAGAAAATATGAATTCAGAAGGAGGAGAGTTATGTAACATCATTTTGTGGTACCTGTTCATCACAAACACACATCTGACGATATTTCCATCTTATCTATAATTATTTAATGGTTATCATCTACATAATATATGTTTATTAACTTAAAATCATCTTTCCAAACTTACACCTTTGCCTCATATTATACATCCAGTAAATGGATTCAGAACTTAAGGTCTCTTGGTGTATCATTTTATATTATACAATTGAACTAATTTTTCTTACGAGTTACTTTGATCTAATATGAGACCATTTTAGGGGAAGAGACTTAAAAAAACTGAAGTCGAAAAAATAAGGACCATGGACTTTATGTTACGATTATCTGTGTTGATTTCTATGCTAATTTGAAAGAAAATGTGTGACACGGCCGGAAGACGGGTAGCGTAATGGTTAACGCAACGAAACGTCAGGTGGAGACTCGAGTTTCACTTTCGGCCCAGTCGCACTTTTCTGTCTTTCAAATTGAATATATCTTTACCTACAGTAAAAGTTAGGTAATGGAAAATATCAACATATTATCAAATATATCAACATATCATTAATTCAAGTATTAACTAAAAATACAGAAGGTAGCTCGGTTTATACCGGACACATTGCGAAGGATATTCACCTTACTAGAATCGTAACTACTACCACCACCGAGCAGAGCAGGACGTTTGGGCGCAAAGCAAGCCATGATGAGCTGCTTCGGCGTAGTTGTTCGTTCTTGACTGGTCATTGGGAACTCTGCCATACTGTCATACAGATTCCATATCCTCATTGGAAATAATGCTGTTCTTATGCCGCCCAATTGTATCGTTCCTTTACGTTAGATATATTATAAACGACAAAAATTTGTTTTGGGGTGTCACAGGGTGCCTACAGTAAATTTTATTTGGCCTATTCCTATTTCAATGTAGAGGTAGTGCCTGTAAGTGCCTATTTTTATGAAATCTGAAATAACTTTTTATTGATATAATAGAGTATCAACTGTCCGGCCTAATGGTCATATCAAATAAAAAACATTCAATAAATATTTACTTTCTGAAGCACATTTTTATTCCAAAACCAGCTCTTATTCGTTTCTTCTGACCTCTTGGTACAAACCAGTACTTAATAAATATTCCTTATGTTTTGTAACATGCGTTTTAAGAATTTATTATAGAAAATGAAAATATGTACAGTATTGTACATTTTTTAATATAAATTTAATAGTGACTCAAAAAAATCAAGTAGGCACAGTGTAGTATGAATATACAGTGGCATCTTTAAAATAATTAATCAGTAACGAAAAAGTACGTCTGTTTACAGAAATAACATGTCTTTATTACATATGTCTTATTTTATTAAAAGGAAATGTTCTTTTAAAATTACGGCGCATAGTACGGAGACCGATTAGTTAATAGTTTGCTAGGGTTTGTTCCCATTTCTTTTCAACTGTTAGAGACAAGTTTTGCATAATATGTTAACTTTTGCAAAATGATTTGTGGAAGTTTTTCGAAAATTTCCAATGCCTATTTCCAAACATCCGGGCTCAAGTTATGAAATACAAGGTAAACCTATTTGGATAAAAGGTTTTGCGCTCAAACGACCGCACCCAAATGTCATGGACCCACCACCGATTCCCAGCACTATCAACTATTTCCCGACATCGAACTTCCCATTGAAGCGAACTCTGACAGGCGGAGCACTGACAGGGGAATTTGGTTTCATATTTTCAACAAATCGAAGCTGCAGAAACGCATTAAACTGTTCACCAAGACTATTCACAAGAATGTCTTGAAATGGAATGGCACGAATTCCTACTCCCCGTTCCATTTCTTTATAAGACGCAGATGTATTCTGTCGATATGACTTGAAGCGTTGCTCATACGGATCCTTACCTGGTTGGTGTTAGCATTGTATAACTGAAGATATCGATCCGAAAGATAGGTATTATAATGAATTCCTGGAAGTATCTTGCATTCATTTTCACGTTTTTATCAACCTTGCCTATCGGCACCATCCCCGCATAACTGAATCACGTAACCATAAGCCAATGAGGAAAGCTTTCCCGGCAGTAGCGAACGAAGTTACAGCGGCCTTTGGCACCACACTGACGATATGTCAGCACCAAAATTTGACCAGCAGTAGTTACTTTATTGATTTCAACGACTGTCAACCATTTAGACACCTCCAACTGTTTTCATAGTTTCCTCAGTTCATTTTTCGTTTTACAATGTGATACTGGAACAGAAGAAGTGGGTCGTAGGAACGCAACTCAGCCGTTTACGAAGGGCTGTGTTTACAGTTAACAATGCCAAATTGAATCGCTGACCCATCCCACATTGATTGTATTTTTATGGCATGTCAATCGCCAGATTCCCTGCAGTTGCAGGTATAACTTGAAGTTCTCTCCTGGTCCTTTACGTGATATTTCGCCACAAGCTCCAGATTTGTGTAACAGGCCACAATAGTTTTCGCAGCAGTCAGCCCAAATGTGAAACCATTCTTCCAACACTGATTCGTACAGAAAACATACATGATATACTGACTATTTAATTTAGGCGTGAATTGATGATACTCACCCAATCGCCTACACATTACTAATTGCGACGGCAAACGCATCATTCCCCTAAAGACAGTGGCTTTCCCAATACGGCCCGATATAAACCGAACAACCTTCTGTAACTTATGTGTTTCTTCAAACACAACAAATGTCAGTTATGATATAAACCCGTGATTTGAGGTATACCACAGGTAATTTGAGGAAAATGTGTGACTGGTTTGGGACAGGACTGGGTAGTGTAATGATTAACGCAATGGAGTAGCGAAATATCGAAGACCTGTTCGATTCCAAGCCAAGTGCACATTTTCTTTGAAAATCAACGTAATTTGACTTGTGATAAAAGTTGGGTGTAGGCCTGAGGTATTAATCTTAATAAAGAAGACTGCATAATGTTTTAATCATTCACATCGTCTGCCATCCGAGAGATGTAGCAATACTATTTCCAAGTCATTATTTCTTACTTCAGCCTTCCTTTGGTATTGCTTGTCCACAGACCTGTTTACTCGCATAGTCTTGTAATTACACTGATAAGTACGCACGCAGTACGCACTCCACTTTTGTGTCAAGTAATAGGTAAAGATCAGAATGTGCACGTATTAAAACAAGGGCTATGGATACGAACAAAATAGCTCCTCCAAAATTTACATTAATTTTCGATATTCAAACCTAAAACAAGTAATTCAATTTACTTAAAAGTAAGAAATTGAATCTTTTTCCTACTATTCTACCTCTAAGGCTGAAGGGTGATAGGTGAAAGTGAATGTGATAGTTATAGCAATCCATTGTTTATATATAAATTGTATACCTTTCGGGTCCTCATTAGAAAAACAGATTGCAATATGTGGCAACATCGCAGATAAAGAACTATAGAATAGATCTATTAATCCATCAAACAGTTACGTCGGTTCTTTCCAGTTGGTAATTAAAGTAGATATAGATTGACACTTACTAGCGTAACGATTGATGTAAATGTCTGATGGATTCGTAGAACAATGCAAATAATTCCAAATTAACCTACGACGTTGTTACATAGTGAAGCATTTGATTCTCCATAGCGGCTGAAGGAGGCCGCCGGGGGGGGAAGGGGTATACCATTATATAATATTTTTGCTTTCACCTGTAGAATATCGCTCTACCACCCGTGGGCGCAATTTTTAAACACCCAGTATATATTATGTATATGTAATAAACGTATGCAATGATTAGCGTTCTTGCTTCGCTTCGCAACGTTCTGGGTTGGAATCTGGTAGCCGTCAATTCTATCTGAGGTTCACTAATCAAACGCTGGATGATACCCTTAAGTAGGTCCTGTGTCAGGAAGAGATCAAATGAACATCTTTAAGTTTAACGTCCCCCGGTTAGGCTAAAGGAGACGGCAGGAAGAGATCAATCAATGATATATTGCCAGTTTGGTTGGATAACTTTTGGCCACCATTCAACGAGTTTCAGAATTCCTCGTTGAAACAAGGACCTGTCTTTATAGGCGAAGGTATGTTTCTCATTTGAATTGAAACTTATACCGCAGTTCTTGAGATTTCAATCAGTCCAATGTGAATTGGCTTAACAAATTATATCTACAAGTTCTTACAGTATTGGTGAAATATTAAAATAAACGTACCACTTCTTTTTTAGAAGGATCTTTTGCGTTTTCGATATTGACTTTGACAATACCACCTTCTTTTGAAGCGCCTGTGACTTTGGTATTCAGCTTAAACTTAAGTCCCTGTTTCTGTAAGGTCTTCTGAAGATTCTTCGAGATTTCTCCATCGATACCAATGCCACCAATCGATGGCAAAAATTCTACTAATGTTACATCGCTTCCCAATCGAGACCATACAGAACCCTACAAAAAAAAAAAAAAATGATTAGTTAAAATAACAACTTCATACTATCACGTAAATTTTTATTACTGTTTTATTATTAGAGCCTTGATAATTATAACTAAATGCTTAAATTTAACAGGTTCATTGAAAAGAAATTGGGCAAGCATAGAAACCTTTATCGCTATGCCGAGAAAAACTAAATCTTGATCTCCCTTTTATCAACTGGGTGAGTTATCTATAACTAGTGACGTAAAAGACCTAAGTATTTATTTCAGAGATATAAACACCAGTGTACTTTTTAATTGGTGACACACACAACCGTACGCCTACGATATCGCGACACACTTGTTTGATTTTTTAAATGAAATCGTATGTAAATTACAATAGTCAGTGGCGTACGCAGTTTCATAAAGGGGTTCAAATACTCAATCACCAATCCTTTCAGGATATGCATGATATATATATATATATATATATCTTAACATAATCTTATAATATTTTGCTCAAGGGGGTTGAAACCCCCAAATCCCTTTACGTACGCCACTTATAATAGTGTATAAGCGGTTGAGAACCACTGCACCAGGTAACTACTCTCTAGTAATTTGAGACTGACTTTGATATATATATTCATTGAATAACGCAGTATTTATTATCTAGCTATCTACATTCACTAGCATAGTTTTCCCCACTAACTCTACATTCCCTCTACTATCCCTAAAGTCCAGAATGTATAACGTCGTTGGCTTCCCGCGCTTGGACCTGCTCGTCATTGGGGGTGTGGTAAGAGGATGGCCAATCACCACCTTCCAATCACTGCGCTCAGCGAGTCAAGAGTAACCAGGCTGGCAACTCCCCATAAACGTCACTACAACTTTTCGCGGGAAGCCAACGACGTTATACCTTTCATACTATAGTATAAAAGAACTGACCAATCTCTTCCTACGAATTCTTGAGTAAAAATACTCCTGGCAGCGTCCAAACATAACTACTCGCTAGATTCCAATAAAAGACCAAACCAAACTTTTGGGTGTTTACTCTGATACAAACATAAACATGTACTGTTTGATATATAGACCATGTATATTTGAAGTTTTAAGTACTACAGTCTGTTTAGGTAATCAAGTACAATTTCCACAAAGTTTACCTAATGTAAAAATTATTAATACATTACGAATACATTCGGATAAGTTTAATTGTTTGAAAATATTCAAGTGACCACAACTAGCTTTTTCATCTCGATAACACAACCAGAATAAAACAAGCAATGTATAAGATTCACATAAGCTAATTTTTTAAACTTGTTAGGCTACACGGTATGTAGAAAGGTTATTCCTAATACCTTATTATACATTTGCAACAAAACTAAGACATTTTGATTATTTAAATATGCACGCGGAGTATGTAAAAAGTAATTATTTTTGTAGATATAAATAAAATCAATGTTTCAATATCTATATATATACGGAATACGTGTTGGCAACTCTAATTTCTCCTTTCATTAAAAAATAAAATTAATAAATTACAACTTTGATAACCATTCTGAAAGGAGGTGTATACATACGCCTATATATAAAACGAACTTATCTATACACATCTAGTAAACTAACATTTGCCTTCTAGTCAGAATCACCAGTGAAATCTGAGTTAAAATCATTAAATAATTCTTCAGTTTCAACATAACTAGCAGTCGTTTCCTCATTTTATTTTACGTCGCTCGTTTTTTGTCTGTATCACCTACATATATATCTGGTGTTTGATTCTCAACAGCTAGTGAGTGTTTCGTTAACAATGCTGATCACGGGCATTCTAGTGGTGAAATTTTTTATTGAAATGCTTTCGGTTTCCCTGTCCCCTTCTTTTACTGTGGATCCAACTGATTGTAGAGAAGGTTTTTCTTTTTCTTTCTTTGTTTTAAGCACCAGATGTACCTGGAGTTATACAGATTCGAATGGAGACATCAATTAATTAAGTGATGTATCAAAACCCTTGTTATCAAAGTACTTGGGGATTAGACTTCGGCATCTATGACCATATTAACTTGTAACCCATATGAGAGATGACGTCACTCGGCGATCACACTGTTCGGGGAATTGGAGAGAAAGAAAGGAATGGGGACGTAAGGAAGCGGCCTGGGACAATTATGTTACGTACCATCCCGGCATTTGCCTGGTGTGAATGAGGAAATTCATGAGAAAACTTCACTCAAGATGGCTGGTCTGAAAAAGCTGTTACACTTTTCGACCGAGTGTCCTTACCGGGAATCGAACCCGAGACATCATAGTACTGAGCTCAATTATTGTTGTATGTTCAAACTGAGCGTTCCTATTTACCACCGAGGTTATATAAGACGTGGACATACACTTTAAGGTTGATTCGAACCACCGTAATGGATCGAAATTTCAAAGCTTTCCTACTGGGAATTGAACCGAGACCCCTACACGAAAGGCACTCGTGCTAGCCATTATACAAACGGGAAGGGCTAGTGAATTCATTTGTTGCACACCATTCTACAAAAAATTCCTTGTTCACAATCCTTCCTTGTCCCTATAATTAGTGAACTTTGATGTCAGTAAAACAGAGTTCAATCTCACTTGTTCTCCAACTTCGCAAATGAAATTTACTCCAGCAAGCAATTCTTTACGAATCAGTTTCCAGCCTGTAAAGTGCGATTGAGGAGTTGTGAGACCAGATGAATTGAATCCAGGCCGAATTCAGTTCTTTGTCTAACTATTTCCAATATCGATTGCTCTTTTCTCCGTGAAGTGTGACGATGGTAACTGTTCTGATAGTTAGCTGAACAGATGTAACAGTTTTTTCAGGCCAGCCAACCTGAGTGAAGTTTTTTTTTTTTTTTTTTTTTCTAAGTTTTCCTCATTTCCACCAGGAAAATGCTAGGATGGTACTTAATATACGGGTTCCATGCTGCTTCATCATTCCTTTCTTCCATTCCCTTCCTTTACTTACCTACTCACTGGATATTTACCTGAGCCACGTTGCAGACAGAAATATAATTTCTTCTTTGTTTAAGAGATTATTTTATGACTTTAAACAACGTTTAATACTGTACATAAAAAAAAATAATGTTAGGAAATTGTTTTTACTTTTGCTGTCTTACTCGACTTGACTTATGAATTATCGTAACATACTCTAATGTTGACTTTACGCAAGCAGTATAAGAGCACTTAAAATCTTCTATTTCAGCTTCATCCGATTAGCACATCGAACCGACACGTAACAACCAGAAGTGGGCATTTCCCCCCAAACTTTACTCAATTCCACTTCATGCCATTAGATGATCCCTTACAATCACTCAACCTCAACTCACCCTTGCCACGAACTTACAAGAAAATGCTGAAAGTACTCTAAGATCAATATTCAAAGATTATTTTCAATTACTTCTATTTAGTGTTTCTTTGTATGTACTCGATTTAAATCACTGAGTACAGTACTGAAAAATGTAGTATATCTCGAGTGTAAACTGACCTCGCAACCTGTATTTGGTGTTTATTAAATAAATAAATAAAAGCAATGTATCTATGTATTTAATTGGCTTCCATCTTAACCTAAGGTGATTACATTAACTCAATACTATAGGTGTACTTACCAACTCCACTCCTATAACTCCTGCTCCAATGACTACTAATCTGGGAGGAACACTTTTCAAGGAGAGAGCACCCGTAGATGAAATAATCGTTTCCTCATCAATCTAGGAAGACAACAAAAACTCAATTACGTAATGCTTATGATTAGTCATAACTTTTAGACAGAAGTTTCTCATAATTTTCACATCCCTCTGTATGAGGTTATTTGCTGACATTTTAGTACAGAAAATCTTTGCTAACTAGTGAATTGTTGGGATGGTCATGACGTATTTTTTCTATGCTTTTCAAAGGTCATTTATTTATAAAAACAACAAAGACTGATCAATCATATATTGTCCATTTTGCTATCTTTCAGTGAACTTAAACTGTTTTTATAGGGAAAAATGAACTAAGTGTTAATTTACAGCCTCATCTGAACTGAATGTTAAAGCACGCAAGGAGTTGAGTCAATTTTGAGTTTAACGTCTCTTTCAGCAGCGACGTTATATGAGACAGGACCTACTGATTAACGTGGAATCCAAACCACATGAGCTCCCGCCAGGAATCAAACCCGGATCTACCACGCCAAAGGCTACCACACAAGGAGTTCTGAAGTTTGACGGTGCACGATCAGGCGAGTATGATGAATATAGCAATGTATCTCATCTAAGATCTAGTAATTTTTGACCGGTGATCAAACTTTGGTGTGATTTCGCGTTGTCGTGATTGGGTACAACTTCTTTACGATTAACAAGCTCTGAACATTTCCGGATGATGAATTTACTCAGAGTGTACAACTGCTGATAGCAAATATTCGAATTGATTGTTTGGTTCCTGGTATGAGATCAGAAAAAAATAACACTTTTTAAATTCCACCACACTAAGAGCATAACCTCCCTCTGATAAATGTCTACTTTTGATTTCGTTTCAGGCGAATTATCATGTCAGGCTCAAGACCTTTGCGCATCACACTATTATAATCAATTCACTATCAACAGTAACCAGCTGCTTCAAAACAACTTGCTTTTTCCTCACGTTTAATATGCATATCGTAGATGTTTATACGCACCGACACATTAATTTCTCTGAGTTTATGAGGAACCCAAATATCGACCTTGCTTATGAATCTCAGCTTCTTCAGGTGGTAGTGAGAATGATATTCAATGTTTTTTTAAACTCTCGTGTCATGTTAACTGGTTTGAGTCATTCCGTCAACAGCTTCAGTGGGACTCCTTGACCGAGCAGTATCGTGCAGATTAAAATCATCAGCATGGAATTACTATCGATAGCACTGACGTTACGGTAGAACATTGTCACCGAAACTTTATGCAGCTTTTCACAAGATTGACATGCCTTCTTTACTTTACGGAAGTAAATCAATTATATACGATGAAAATACAGTTTAGTCTTCCATCTTCAACTTATAAAATTTGCAAAATTCGTTTTTTTTTTTTTTTTTTTTTTTTTTTTAAAGGAATGAAGCTACAACTGTCAGCTATCACACTACCTAGCAACAACATTGATGCAAATGACTTACTACTTCCAAAAACAAACTAGCCTCACCCGCTGTAAATATTCATGACTTTTCCGACAAGCTAATATTTGTAAAAGAACATAGCAATAAGCAAAAACACTGTCTTAACAATTACAATTACAGGGAAGATGCACGACTAAGAATGTACGCAATATTTTGAATATCTGGAATAACAACACTGAAATTATAATTCTAGCAGAGAGCTAAGGTTTTATTTTGTTTATTTATTCATTTATTACCACGAAGTTTGACAGATTTGTACGGAGTTTTTCAGACCACCCGCATCCCTCTGGAAATTTTACTAATTAAAACAATATTTCAATAATTTTGTCGTGCTTTATGATTAATGCGATATTCAGCTTCCAGTAAAATGAAAAATAGAACATGGCACCTTTCATCGAGGTTTTGGATTGTACGTTAAAAATAGGTACTTTTGTTTTAAAATGTATTTTTTTACGGTCTTTGAAATGCGACAGTTTGCTCCTAAACCGATATTTGTTTACACAGATAAAGTGATCTGCGCGCGCGCATTAGATCATTTTATGCTTTAAGCACGTGCATTCGGGTCGGTTTCATCACTACACATGGCTAGTACTGAGCTTCTGACATTGCGCATGCAGACAGACGAACCCAATCTACTGCACATGAGCAGGAACAACCTCATCAATTACGCACGCGTAAAGATAAAAACCGACCTAATACGCACGTGAGGAGCATTAAATAACTTAATGTGCGCGCCTAGCACTTTATCTTTGCTAACGAATACTGCGTTCAGAAGCACACAGTCACATTTCAAATGTCATTTATAGGTCATAAGAAGTATTTTAAAACAAAAATTTGCAGATTTTTGAGGCAGAAATCGAAACTGCGATGAAAAGAATGTTCTATTAGAAAATAAAATTTCGGTCTAAATAATGTACTTCTGGTGGAAAAAGGGAAGCTGGAAATTGCATGAATCGATAGAACACAACAAAATTACTGAAATATTGTTGTTAAAAATTCTTCTAATTTAACTAGTAACATTTCCAAAGGAGTACAGGTGGTCTGAGAGGCTCAGTATATGAACATGTTTTAGTCAAGGTTGTGTTCGGGGGATGGGAATATTGGTGGTTATAAAAGTTCTTTTTTATGGGAAATATTAGGAGAATGTAGTACTTGTGTCGTGGACTCCTGAATATTCTTATTTACTAATAAAGTCACACTTCCTCAAAAATTTGAAAACACACTAGATTAAAACGCACGGAGAACTAACCTCGATTCCAGGAAACGGGGTAACTTCTGATCCAGTGGCTATTAAAATGTTTTTTGTCTTCACTACTTCCGAGGCACTGCCGTCTTTCAACACAGTTACTTCATTGGCACCCGTAATCTTTCCATGACCATTAATTAACGTTACCTGAAATACAAGTTCCAATCCATCATTAACTTTGTGAATTATATCCTTGCATCTCTGATTTAAAAAAATCCTCCACATAAAATTTTAACAAGACTTATAATAATCACAGAACTCAAATTACTGAAAAGATATTTGCTCGTTAATTATGTCTGTAAGAATTTCCCTGAAGGATTTCGGCCTCCTATTCAGCTGTTTTGTTCAGCAGATTAAGCCACTCACATGGAGACAGAATCACTTTAAAGACATATTTTGCACTTTTGGTGCAAGAACTTTAAAACTGAAATAACATATTTTGGTAGCTTAGCTAATCCAGACTATGAGTCTTAGTTTTACAGAAAAAAATATCATTTCAATGTCCTCTTTGTTGGAGATATTAATAATTTTAACTGAAGATTCAAATGTGGGATAAATATCTGTAAATTATTACTATAAAGAAAGGAAAACCCTTACAGACGCAATTAAAGAAGTAAGTGTTTTCACTTTTGATTTTGATAGCGAAACCTCCCTTAAAGAACACCTTCAAAATTACACGTCCCGGCAAAAGTATATGTATTATTATGGGAGAAAACCCTCCCTTTTACATAATGTTCAGTTTCACTGAATAGCTAGTACTGGTCCACAAAGAAAAATTAACGTATCCTGCAGTCACTGAAATAAATTTTGTTAAAGGAAGCTGTCTAACTAATTAATTCTAGGTTAAGCTGTAATTTCCTTCAAGTGAAAACCCTTTGTACAAGTGCAAATTTGATCATTCTCTTCAGTTAAGTAATCCAGAAGGTAACCATTTTTACAGAAGGTCGGTCCACATTTATGGAAACGAAATGGAACGTCCGCCAGGGACACTAGAATCGCACAGACAGTAAGCACAGCAGAGCAATCAGAAACCAGTTGTGTGGAGAATTCGGTAGCAGGAAGTGAAGTGCTCCGAGTGTAAAATGCCTCCAAAAGTGACCCCATTCTGAGAGAGGTATATTACCGCTCTTTCTGACATCGGATGTTCGTAAAAGGGTTTCACCATTTCCAAGAAGGGTATTGTCAATGTACTCAAATGTAACAAAAATGCACACCCAGAGGAAGCGGATGTGCACACACTGGCACGAAAACAACACCCCCGTCCCAAACATACAATGAATGTGGTTCGACAAGTGCAGAAGTTGGTGACTCAGGAGAATCCGCCGTCACAAAGAGACATTGCTACGAGTGTTAGAAGATTCAAATCAACTGTACAGAGGATAATAAGCCAAGATTTACACCTGTAAGTAAGCATAAGCCACGTTTTCACACACTCACAGCCAAACAGATCCGGGAACGCAGGGTCCATTGCGAACGACTCTATGAAAGGTATTTAGCGGGTGACAAATGAAAATATGCGGTCACGTTAGACGAGGCCTGGATTTATTTGTCAATCTCCAAGCGGGTTCGAGCCATTTACTATCATCCAAAGCATGCCAAGGACCATGCCAATTGGGTCCGCACGTGCCGCGAAAGTTTCCCCGTGGCTTGATGATGGTTGCAGGTTTTTGCCATAAAGGGAAACTTTCCCTGCATAGAGTTGCACGAAATGTGAAAATTAACTCAGCATACTATCAACAACACGTTCTTGAGTCATTATACCGGCAGCATATTCCGTCGTTGTATGGTGCTGAGGTGTCGAAAGTCTTCATTCAAGACAAAGCAGTCAGCCACACGGCTCGAACTGTAGCATACATGGCCCGCAAAGCGCGTGAAACCGGAATTCATGCTATCCCATATTGAGACATCCCTGTCAAGTCTCCCGACGCTGCATCATTGAACTTTTGTGCTTTCGGGTGTTTGAAGCGAACGATTTCCTTACGTCGCCAACGCACATTGACTGGCTTTTGGAAAGTTTACAAGGAGAAGTGGTCCAAACTTGATCAGATTTCTCTGAACAGAAGCCTACTCCCATAGAAACTTCGGTGTCTGGCTATAGTTTATAGTAAGAGTCGTCATATCGAGCACAACCGCTCGTGAAAATACGGCTTTACGCCCTAGCACACACAAAATCGTTTCCATAAATGTGGACCAACCTTCTGTAAATGGATTCATTCATTGCATCTGTATATACTTTATCATAATCTATTAAATGGAGACAACTTTGCAATGTGACCGACCAGGGTGAAAAAAAAAAATCATGATTTTAAAAAAATCATTTTTCTTGATTTTTTAGATTTAAATTGATTTTTTTGATTTAAATCAAATCTTTTTCCTCGTATAATACAAGTCGCGAACTGAAGATAAAACATTAGGAATTAGTATTAAAGGTTCGTTATGTCAAGTTTCAATCCCAATATTAACCTATTTCAATTCCAAATAATGTTTCCCAACCATTAAGGAAAAAGTACGGCTACGTTTATCGACATGACACTCTTTTTCCCACAAAAGTTACTGATATTTGGCAGGCGCATATTTTTAAAAAATAGGAACTAGGTTGGGGCACTATATATATATATATATATATATATATATATATACAGTGAAACCTCTCTAAAGCGTACAGCCGCGGGGAATCAAAAATTGTTCGCTATAGAGAGGTGTCCGCCTTCAAGAGGTTTCAGTATTTTTTATGTAAATTAGTGAGCAAGATAATATACAATTAGAAAAAATATTTTTGCATGAATCACGTATTTACGAATATTATATGCATTATTCTCTGTCATCCAATACTCTATGTTCGAGGCACAACATGGAAATAACATATTATAGTTCTTTGCACTTTACACTTATTAGTACTTCCTTCGTTTTCAGTATGGAAACGCTTTAATTTGTGGGGTAATTGGAGTCCTGAAGTGTTCTTTTTGAGACAATATACATACCTGAGGGCAAAAAGTACTAAACTTGTCTTCTGGTTGGTTAGAGATTCCAACGAGACAGTAGCATAATGTGTCATCCCTAACGGCGGGCAACTGTCAATCACTTTTGTGTCTAAAACAGCTTGGGTGGGAGTGGGATGCAAGCAAAGGACATAAGAGTGTTGTTAAACAGAGACGCTTCGTCTGGGTTGCTGAGCAGACAGTTGAGGGGGCAAAATGTTGTCACAATGCTTCCTTGGTGATACATGTATGAATTACTAAAAATGTATTTTTACTACACTTTTCAACTTATTTCTAGAGAAAGTGTCCGTAATACGGAGGTAAATAATACCTATAAAAGACAGAAAAGACTGTCCGTGTCAGTACTAGAGAGTGTCCGCTTTAGAGAGGTTTGTCAATACGCTTTTCCCTATTCCAGTGTTTGGGGAATACAAAATATGTCCGTTAAGGGAGGTGTCCGCTTTATAGAGGTGTCCGTTAGTAGAGGTTTCACTGTATATATATATATATATATATATATATATATAATACATAAATTTCGCCTAAAGTTATAAAATAATAAAAAAATTAAGTCTCGAAGAGGGGAGCGAGAATACAAACACCCTTCTAAATACGTCCCTATTATCTAGGGGCAAACAAACAGACGTACAGAATTTTTTGTATTGAATGTCCATAGTGATTTCCCGTTGGATACGAAGAGAAGAAAGCAGAATTTCCCCGTACCCATTTAAAACGGGATTTTCCCCAATCATCCTTTGCATGACACTCGTTTTCATACTTTGCTTTACGTACATTTGGGTCTCATTGTATTATGATTATTACCTTCCAGAAACAGAACAGAAACGGGATTTTACTTATTTTCACTTTAGATTAATTTATTTCGGGATTTGATTTAAATCAATCCACCCTGTGACTGACTAATCAGCTTTAGCTTCTTAACTAAAATGAAGAAATACTAAACAATGATTCGACGAAACATAGATTTCTAGGACGCTGAACTAAGCTTTTAACTATTTAAATATGCTAATTATTACAGACATACGTGATCGCGTCTGTAAGGACTTTCCTCTGTCATTTCGACCGCTTATCCTGTAGTTCTATTCACCAGGTTAAGTCACTCACAAAGAGGTAATCACTTTATAAACACATTTTGTACTATTGGTGCAAGGGTGTGGAAATTGAACTAGGATCATCATCTCATAAATTGGTTATTTACATATAGAACTGGCAGAATCTTAAAAACCTTAGTGGGTGGTAGTCGGAACTGTCCGAACAATCATATCCTCTTACTAGTGACATTGTAACTTAACTTATGTTCAACGACGTTGCCATAGGTTTGGTCCACCATTACGCTGTGATTAATAACTTACACATGTGGGTTCTTTCTTTCTATATAGAGAAGGGGGAAATAAACACCGACCAACTTGCCTGCATATATAGATCATTCCTTCTCAATGGAAAAAGAAATATTCTGTTGAAAGCAGGTTGAAAGTGTCAAATTACAAAGCAACATCAAGCACTCGGAGTTTCCGGACTACTTTTTTCTTCGCCAAAACATTTGAGACATTCCATTCCTCATTCATGTGACAGAGAAGATCAGCTTTTGCTTACCCCCTATTTTCGCCGAGAGCTGCCGTCCAGTTCGAATTTTGTTCCTCTCCAAAGGAAGATATTTTCACTCAAAGTGTCAAATAACAAAACAACACAAACCATTCGTAGTTTCTACGCTACTTTTTTTCTTTTTCGCCAAAACCTTTCTCAAGTGACAGAGAGGAATACGCACTCCTCTGGTCGAGAATTGTCAGCTAGCTAGAATTTCTTGGCAACACCGGATTTCGGAGAAAATATCTGTTTCACTACCATGTAGTAGGAGGAGAAGGTTAATAGGTCAATTTTCCATATCTCCCCCCAAGGGTTTTAAGATGTTTCAAAAAGAATATTATTATATATTTTTATTTTATTTTATTTTTACACCGATTGCTTTATGAAAGAACTTAATATTACTCAATTCTACAAATATTAACTCGTAGAGTCCTGTAGATACTAATGTGAGAGTCTCTTAGACAATTCCCTTTCCTCTTTACGTTTCCGCGCAAGAATTAAATTATAATTAGTGATATACGAAATTACTGAGAATGTAATAATCATATGGCACTAATAATAAAATCTTTTGACATTTAAGGTTGATTCATTCTATAGCCGCTCAACTACCATGACAGTTGCTTTTTTCTCTCCTCATAAATGGCCAGTTTATCAAGAGATTCTTATTTCAATTTTAGAACCCATGGACAAAAATTCAAAATGTGTTTATAAAGTTGTTCGAGCTTCATGTGACTGACTTAATCTGGTGAACAAGGCCACAGAATAAGTGGTCGAAACCATTAAAAGGAAACTTACAGACGCTATCAATGAAGTCTTCTCATCTGCGCCTAGGTCTTCCTAATGGTGTTTTTCAGATTCGGTTGTCGGTTAAATCTTTGAAAGCGTTCATACTTTCTTACCATTCTAGCTATGAATTACCAACGTGAGCACCCTAAACTTAATGACGCCAATATAGTTACACGGTATAAACTATGCAGTTTCTCGTTATGAAGTTTTCGCCATTCTTCACTTCTTGTCGAAAGTATTATTTGATATTTTTATCTATAATTTGCAGTATTACGGTCACGACGAACTTCCATGCACAAGGGCGCCCATCAGGGGGGACAAGGTGGGGCGCTTGCCCCCTCCTAGAGGAAATTGTACTTCAGAATATCGAAAACCCAACAGATTTTTTACATTAGTTACAGCAAAATTTGAAACTATATTTGAAACGTCGTTTATACTTGCCCTCCTTGGAAACCAAAACATGGGCGCCCTTGTCCATGCATTTAGTTTTGTCTGCTTTACTTCTAAACCAATATCTCTGCACGTGTTTAAAACCTCTCTATTTCTTTCTATTGTCCTTATATCATCGTCTTTTAACATTTACATCATCAGCATAAGCAATAATATTTTTAAGGTGGATGTTGCAAAACTAGGGATACGGAAAAGAAACTGGATCCATTTGGCTAAGAACAGAAGTCAATGGAGAGCTTTTCCGAATGCGGCATTATAACTCGGGTTCCATAGGTCATTGAGTGAGTGAGTGAGTTATTAACGAGTTTCACTTATCTTCGTAACAGTATGATTAAAAGTGTATTTTTATAGTAAATACATAAATATGCGCCTAACATTATTTTTAAGCTATGTCATCATCTGATATGACCAAACATCTATCTCTATTTTAACATTTCGTGGCGTTTTAACATAGATACAACCTGGTACATTCTGTTAAGTTTTACTAACATTCACCTATAATATGTCCTGAGAATTTCAAAAGGGTTGTTATACATTTCCAGTATGATTTCAGCAACCAATTCTGTTGTCGTTAACAGTTAGATTTTTAGCTTTACAAATATTTTTTACATTTTCTTCAATATAGAGTTTTTTCTTCTTCACACAAAACCTTACAATCGGTGTAGTTACTGAAGTGTTACAGATCTCTGGTGTAGATTGAAATTTACAAACTATGATGTTACTCTGTTGTAGAATAACATCGTATTTTTTTCTTTCTTTTCGTAACGCCAAATTGTGGGTTAGTGTGTGTGTGTGTGTAGATATCTCCAGTATTTCAATAATTTATTGACGATTTTCGTGTTTTGTATGGAAAGAAAGAATAACTTGAATATATATATATATATATATATATATATATATATATATATATATATATATATATATATATATATATATATATATTAAGTACTGTATCTGTGAAGCCGAAGCTATTCATTACTTAACTTTTGTAGGCAAGAGGATTAGTTGCGAAAATCATACTAGGAAGACAATCTTTCAGAATTCTCAATGCACATCATGGGTGAATGTTAGTTCATTTTGTAGAATCGTTTTACTATTGTCAATAAAATATAATTTAGCTATATGTTAAAAATTGAGACTCACAAGAAGTATTTC
Source organism: Thermobia domestica (assembly GCF_964235325.1). Taxonomy (NCBI): domain Eukaryota; kingdom Metazoa; phylum Arthropoda; class Insecta; order Zygentoma; family Lepismatidae; genus Thermobia; species Thermobia domestica. The sequence continues at coordinate 1,404,133 of NC_137469.1, forward strand.
TCAATTACTGAAATTTGTTTGCTCACCTTGTTCTGTTTGAATAAGTGGACAATACCTCCTGTGAGAGCCTTCACAGCACCCTCCTTTGACTCCATCATCTTGTTCAAATTTAAAGACAAGCCGGACACTACAATACACAAGATAGATAGCTAAATAAATAATTTACTAACTCCAGCAGCACTAGACAATATACGAATAACTTTTAACGATATTTTTAACAGATCAATGGGTGAATGTTTTTTTAGCAATCTTCATTATACAGAACATTGGAGGTTTTTATTTTTTATTTTTTCAATTTTAATTTCTATTTTTATTATTTGATTAGAATTCAAGAGATTCCAGAATTGTTTATACTAGAAAAAGGAACTCAACACAAGCATGTAGACAAATTTAACAATGCAAGAGAATTTAACAATGTATGTGTAGAAACGTAGACTATGAGAACAATAATATTGGAAACATTTTACAAAATTTTTCATGATTTACAATTTTACAATTTTTATTATTATTTATTTTTGAGAAAATTTAACCTTCTTTGTGTGAAATGAATATAATGGCTAAATAATACCATTTGATATGCGTAAATATACAGTACTTTTGTCTTCATGCAAGGATGCAAGGAATACACACCAAAGGGATAGCAACCAGGGCTTACATGTTTAAAACAAGTTTTTAAAATATGTTTAAAACGAGGATTGTTATTTTATTCAGTTTGTTTTAAACGTTTGGTTGAACATGTTTGAGGAAGCTAATTTAATTTTCTATCAAACACAACCCATCCTTCGCAGGATTTGTGCATGAAGTAAATTACAAGCAATTTTATTCTTATTATAACAGCGATTACTGAACGAAATTCTGCACAACAATCTGCGTATAACTAAACCAACAGAAATTCAAGTGAAGTATCTGAACATTTCTTAAATTACAAGAATAACGAAGGTTAAACACACTATTTTAAAAATGTAATATATCTATTTATTTAGATTATTGTTTTAAACAAAATAAACATTTTAAACATGTTTTTTTAAACAAAGTAATTTGTTTTAAACATTAAACACGTTTTAAACAAAACCCCTTTTTTTCCCCCAAGCTTGCTAGGAGCTCTCCTCGCTGGCTTAATTACTAACGCATGTGCACTTGAAGCACGGGGTCTTGGGATCGGTCTTCGGTAGGAGATCATTAACTGCATTACGGTTGTTCATATTCCGCCTTAAACCGTCAACTCCACGACTCTCACAACAGAATCTAACATCATGGAAATTAGGATACGCGATTAACGTTTTGCTTATTGGAGACAATACACGTAGGAAAGATGAAAAAAAGAATGGATTTTCTTGACTGATCCTGATCTTGATCCTCTGACTATTATGCTTTGTGAAAGAACAGTCATCGGCGCGCTAGAAAGTGTGTCAAGCTGCTACAGACATAAAATATACATTTAATGAGAATTATGAGAATATACATTTAATAAGAATTAAAATATACATTTGGTAATTTTAATCAGAATTATGAGTTGTTATAATACAACGTTTTACAAAGTTTAAGGACTGCTGCTGGTATTCTGTAACTGGTAATCACAGAAAATTGTTTATAATGTAAGATTAATGGGTATGATACGACTTTTGACTAGCCATGTGAAGATATGACGATATAAAAGAGGATTTTCGTACTCTTACACATCGGTTATAGAAGACTAACGGGTTCTCACTATCATGAATTCTTGTGTGCAAAAACGCGCGAAAGAAGCAGAAGAAGAAAAAGCACTACTACTACTACTACTACTACTACTATTACTACTATTACTACTACTACTACTACTACTACTACTACTAATAATAATAATAATAATAATAATAATAATAATAATTGAAAAGTATAAATTACTTGTTCAATCTTGGATCGTATCACGGGAAGGTGGTAGCCACACCACCATATGCATGAGTTTTTTCGAGGTTTTTTCCCGCACTTTTAAATTCTACAGATTATTTGTTAATCACGCCATTTCATTTACCATCACCTATTTTAAGAGAAAGAGCATGGCCGAAGGTTGAGTACTCAATTGGTAATCTCCTTCATAGAGCGAGACAGGTGAAAACCTTCCTGTCAGCGAAGTCAGGAAAAAGGTAATCTTGTAATGACGAGATGTAATACACCCAAGACTTGAACATAAAAGTGCCAATGTGGGTGAACATAAAAGTGCCACTGTGGGTAATTACGTTCGACTTTTTTTTTTTATTTATTTCTTTTATGAATTTTTTAAATGAATAAACTGGGTAAACCTACCATCAATTCCCCTCTTCTTGAAGTCATCACTGTGAGCCATATGGTACAAATGGGAATTATTCAACAATGCTTTCGATGGAATACAGCCGACATTCAAACAAGTTCCTCCACACGTTGGATCTTTTTCTACACAAACTGTCTGCAAAGGAAACAACATACATCAAGTTACTTATGATATATAAAGAGAATGAAAATGGACGACTTGATCGTCATTCGAACCAAGATATCTGACGTATTGTGTCAATGTATTAACCATTACGCTACCTAGTCCACTCCCTCAACAGACACACATTCTATCACTCTTGAAGTCAAAGTTCAGGTAATCAGATCATGGGCTCGTCAATCCACCGGGGACATCCGGAATATGTCCCTCCAAAATTTGTAAAATGGTTTCCGACCCCACCCTCCCAATATTTCAAGTATCTTCGGCCAACTATGATCCAAAAGAGATTCGACCATGTAGCAGTTTGTTACGTTCACAAAACAATGTTAGACAAAGTTTGTTTCCAATTGTGAAAAAAGGTACTCAGTTTTTGCCCCTATGAAGGTGAACATTGAATACACTGTAAAGTAACAAACTGTTTTTGTTTAGATAGCGAGCAAAAAAGCGAGTTTGATTTGGCTTAAAAACTAAATTTTTAACTTTTCATTGTTGAGCCTCATTTACAATAGTTGTAGGCTTACAGGCTTTTCTGAGTATTCACTTTATACTACCCTATATCATTATTTTATTTTTGACGTACACTTGGTGTCAGTTAAGTGTAACTAAAATTTAAAACAAGGTTGAATTTTACCGTTTGGAAAAAGAAGAAAAACTGTAAGGCGTGTATTTTTAAAATTTTTTTAATACCACATTAAAAACTGGACTACCAAAGTGTTGGATATTGAGAGTGGCACAAAGTGCTTTTAAATGCTACACATATTGTTGAGAAGTTGAAGATAGAATATAGCATGTGATAACAAAAAGATAAATGGATGTTTCAGACAAGAGTCATGGAAGATTATAAAAGTTAAGTAAGAAGATTAAGATTATGATGTGAAGACTCGTGATTATGGAAACGGTTCAGATATAGAATAAAGTAGTTAAATAACGATATTGTGTTTTTTTAGTAATAGAATAATTCTGGACGTGACTGTAATAGCCACACACTATATGTAACATTAGACATCTAACACAAAGGTCCAAAATAAAACACAACCAGAAATGATTGTTTTTATTTGCTTTTTAAGTAGAAAATGCTTTAAAATGCAATGTACGAAGATTATTTTCTTAAAATTTTCCGGGGAAGGATCTCCCTCTTTTCTTGGGGTACATTCCATACACTCCAGTCCACTCCCTTTCTTGGGGGTATTCCATACACCCCTGTCTCCCTGGTAATTTGTTCCCCCCAATGTTTATGTGCTGTTGACGCCAATGAATCACACCACACGGACTGTAACACAGCTCCTGTTGTGCTTGAGGAATCCCATGTCTACATTAAATAGCAGCTTTCACGGTTAAATTAATATTATATATGATAAATAATCGATTTTAAGTCACCTCCACCCATTTCTACGGTTGAATTTATTGGTATAAAAGTATGTACTCTTTGTATGTTATCGAATTCTCATCTATACACGAATTAGTGTAATTAAAATCGGCAATTTCGTCCATTTATCACACATATACGACGGACTCTTGCTAATTCGTTCATTCCCCTTGAAAACTACTTGAATACAAAAGTAAAAAGTCGTAGATAAATCCATCTTTTCAACCTTCCGTTTGGATAATTCAAAATAATTAGGCCTGTAGTACAAGAATTTTTATTGTTGAACAGATTGCAAAAGAGAACAAAGCAGTTCCAACAGTTATCCAGAGGCAGATGTAGGTAAGAATAGCAAAACAATGATCCATTTCATGACGATAAAGATGAAATGAAATGAAATGTTTGAGTTTTACGTCCCACGGTTATGCCGGTTAGGCTAAAGGAGACGGTGATGATGAATAATGAATGAAATGGTGGAATGAAGAAAGTGGGAGGAAGCGGGAGAACCCCGAGAAAACCCACGCACACGGTGTTTGTCCACCACAAAGTTCACTTGGCGGGGGCTGCGAGACGATAAAGATGAAAACAAGACATGCAATAAAGTAAAGAAACAACGGGTGAAGTCTCCGAAATGGTTGAAAAATTAAGGTTTATTGAATGTCAACCAAATACCGTATTTGCGAGAATATAGGCCGCACTTTTTTCATCCTAAATTTTGGCTTGAAAAATCATGGTGCGGCCATAATCGAGATTTCCCTCCTTAGATCATAAATCGTCAATTTCAAAATGACATGTACACGTACCTTGTGGGTTGAAATTAATACCATTATAAGTTACTGTAGTTACGTTTGTAAACCATCAAAGACTTAAAAAAACAGAAAAACTTACACTGTTCGCAAAAAATTGCCACCTTCATTGGGTACTGGTAACATCTTACACTGGCACAAAAAAGCTCTTGTACACTTAATAGTTTTATTAACAGGAATACGAATCATTGTTATACAATATATATAATATATACGGAATATTTGTACACAGTAGTTGTTGAAAAACAAAAAAGAGCTGAGTTGATTGTGAGTTTAAGGCCCCTTTCAGTAGCGAGGCTATATGAGACGGGATCTACTTATTAACGTGGAATCCGAACCACACATGAGCTCCCGCCGAGAATCAAACCCAGGTCTCCCACGCCAAAGGCGCGTACGCTAACTGCTCAGCCACGAAGGAGTTCTTGAAAAAAGAAAAGCAACTTTGTTTCGCAAAACTGTGTCAGCTAGTTTGTACCCGTCCAAATCATGCACAATCACTTCCCACCATTTGAGTATCACCAACGTCTGGTTCTTCACTCTCTCTAGACGATCCAGAATGCTGTTCAGTCACTATCACAAAGAAGGTCATCTCCATGAGTCACCCTTAGTTATTCAAGAGTTAAAGAAGGACAGGAAGAGATATGCCTTTCAAAATACTGTCTAATTGAACTTTCTCGTACATTTAGTACCGCGGCCTATATTCGCGCAAATACGGTATTATTCATAACATATTTCATGAAATGAATGAAACTGAAGATTTTGTTGGGCTCTTGTAAGAACAATCAAATCAAACGAACTAAGATCATGAAGAGAAATACATCATTTTACTTGTCACTGAAAGAAGTTTAAAAATCAAGGAAAAGATTGAATTTAATACCTATAAGTGTTGAATTCACTGTCCAAGAATACATTTTCTGGAATACTTGGGGCTGTTTTCTTTTATAAGACTACGAATATAATATTATATATCAAATGAATTAAAGTAATTGTTTCTACACGCGATCACGATCACAGGGAAAACTGAAAAATATTGTGAAAATGCAATCTTATAATAGGAAGGTAGAGACCTGCACGGACCGGGCTTGGGCGGGCCAACACTGATTTCTCTTCAGGTCGGGCCGGGCTGGGGCCGATTAATTGCAATTCTTTAATAATTATTGACTTTCGTTAAACGATAATTAGAATAAAACCAAACGTTGAAGAAGTGTGCCCATGAAAGATGTTACAAAATGAAACCCTTAAAATTTATCGGGCCTGGGCCAAGAATTTTAAAAAACTTATCGGGCAGGGCCGGGCTCGGGCCGAAACTCTCCAAAACTTTTCGGGTCCGGGCTCGGCCGGGCCTACGTACATTCGGGCTGGATTGGGCTCGGGCCGAAAAATTCGGCCCGTGCAGGTCTCTATAGAAAGGTAAAATTTTGTATGCGTTTGGAACAGTAAAGTTAGAATTAAACATAGTTATGACAATTATTTTTTTTTTTTGCCATAACCAAGTTAAAAGGAATTCATATTTTGACAAACCTGTAATTGAAATAAATGAGCCAAAATCGATGGGACTATTTTTCCCAACCTGACAACAGCATTGAGGAAAATTTTTTTACACGTGTTTTCGTATAGATTTGAAGCTCCCCAAAACATTAGGAAATAATATCACCTAATGTAAGAGTTATCACACAGATCCAAAGATGTATTTGGTATTTACGAAATAATATGTAGTTGCTATGGAAAAAATTACATCTTTCAGTTGTACGTCCCACGGTTATGCCGGCTAGGCTAAAGGAAACGGTGATGATAACAAATTAATGAAATGGTGGAATGAAGAAAATGGGAGGAAACAGGAGAACCACGAGAAAACTCACGAGCACGGTGTTTGTCCACTACAAAGTCCACATGGCGCGAGCTGGGATCGAACCAGGGACCCCAAACACCGGAGGTGAACGTTCTACCACTGAGCCACCGCACTCCCGTAGTTGCCATGAGTTACATACGCTAGACTAAGCGAAACCTCAAGGCAGGGCCGGCACGAGGGGGGTTCGAGGTAATTGAACTTACTTCACTCACATTCAGAAAAATACTCTGGAAGTTCAGAACATTCCCCCTCATTTTAAATTATCAAACTACTAGCCAGAGGTATCTCGTTCAATATTTCCCTTCAGCGGCGCTGATAAGATTTCAGCTAGAGTGGATAAGATTATAAAGCTGTAGTTTATATTTCTTTTATTCAGCATGTTCTAACACTCCATTTCAAGTATGCAAAATGTACACCTCCACTTGAGACAGCATTTAGAGACATTTAAGTTCTAGCAGCGAGTTGTTAACCAATTTACAGAGCAAGTGACAATAATCGTTTGTTTTGTACATATTACATACAGTAATGGAGAATACATGGTAAAAATTTGCGAACAGTTTCTTACAGGTAGTTTCGTACCGGTAACAGACACCACTGGTCTAGGACTGACGGAAGTAATAATTAAACAGCTAAAGAAAATAAATATTCCTATCGAAGACATGAGGGGCTAAGGATACGATAATGGTTCCAATATGAAAGGCAAATATTCAGGTATTCAGAAGAGAATTTTAGATATAAATTCCCGAGCCTTCTATGTTCCTTGCAGTAGTCATTCACTAAATCTTGTTAACGATGGAGCCACAGCATCTCAGTACGCCGTTTCATTATTTTGTAGATAAAAATGTTTGACTTTTTTTCTGCGTCATACTAGAGAAACATACTAAGGTTGCGTCATACTAAAGGAACATATTAGCAGTCCCACTTTAAAACCATTAAGCACCACAAGATGAGAGAGCCGAATTGATGTTCTGACTCCACTTAGATATCAAATAGGGAAGGTTTAGACGATGATGCCTTACGTCAAGTAAGTAACGATAATAACAACAGATAGAATGGTCGCCCACGATGCTCAGTGAATAACAAATCAGCTGCATAACTTTATTTTCCTTTGCTCACTCGTTATCTGGTGTGGCTTTTTATTCCGCACAAACATAGTAAGCAAGAGCATTGGTTCTCATGCGTTGGATGCAGTCGGGTTTCCTGAAAATATATCTGAGTACTTTGAAAGGAGAAGAAATGTTGCAAAGTTTCAATCTTACTTAGTTGATGCTATGGAGTTGGCATTAGCATCAGATATGCATGATCCACGGATAGGTAATACAGTGTAAGCTCGAAGTCCAAAGTGAAGAAGACAATTTTTTCGCAAAATGTGTCCAATCCAATTGGCCTTTCTACGAAGGATGGTAGCTAGAAGTGTCCTCTTTTCTTCTATCCGTTTTAAAACATCTTCATTTGTTGCTCTCTCTGTCCATTTTATCTTCTCCATCTTCCTCCAACACCACATTTCGAAGCTCTAAAAATTCTTCCTCTCTAACTTCCGTAATATCCAAGTCTCTGAACCATACAGTCGAATGCTCCATATATAGCACTTGACCAACTTCTTCTTAAGTCTAATATTGAGCCTACTAGTTAAGAGTGATCTTTTCTTGTTGAATGCTTCTTTAGCTATGGCAATTCTTGACCTGATCTCTCTGGTGCAGTAAGCTTCTCTCGTCAAAATACTTCCAGATACTTGAAATTATCGACCTCTTCAAGTTCTCTTTGTTCTACTCTGATCCGTAAGGGCGTGTTTCCACGGGACATTCTCATGACTTTCGACTTTTCGATGTTAATTTCCACTCCATACAGTTTTCCAGTGTCAACTATTTTGTCAATCATCTCCTGTAGTCCTCCTTCGGTTTTAGCTATTATAACCGTATCATCTGCATACCTGATCTTGTTAATGATCTGCCCTCCAATCTTGAAATCTCCAATTCCCATTAATGCTTCCTTCATTAAACATTCACTGTAAATGTTGAATAATTAAGGCGACAAACTACATCCTTGTCTGAATCCTCTTTCAATCTCCACACTATTGGTTTCTCCTTCATTCAAGAGCAGCTTCACTCGTCCTGTGTACAGGTTTTGAATGAGTAGTCGATCTCTCCAGTTGACTCCGATTTCTTTAAGTATTTTCAGAAGTTTCGTCCAACTGACTCGGTCGAAAGCTTTTCGCCAGTCGATGAAGCACAAACACAACTCTTCCTTTACATCAAGAATTCTTTCTGATATAATTCTCATCAATCCGATAGCATCTCTGGTGCCTTTTCCTTTCCGGAATCCAAATTGATCTTCTTCTAACCTCTCACCTATCTTACTTTCCAGCCGCCTATTCAGTATGTGTGCAATGATCTTTTCAGTATGAGAAATCAGGCTAATGGTTCTGTGACCGCTGCACTTTTTTGCTTGGTTTTTCTTGGGTAATGCAATCATTGTAACATCGAGAGAATCCTTTGGCCATTCTCCACTCAGGTAGATCTTGTTAGTAACTGAAGTCAGTACTTTCATTGCGTTGTCTCCTAATTCCTTGAACAAATCTACTGGTATGTCGTCTTCTCTAGTGGCCTTTCTCCTTCGCATGTCTTCGATTGCTTGTACTACTTCACTTTTCAATATACTGGGTCCTTTTTCATCATCATCCCCCTCTTCCTTGCTGCGATCCCAATATCTTTGGAGCGGTTCTTCTGATCATACAGATCTTTTATGTATTCCTCCCAAATTCTAAGGATTCTTTGATTGTCAGTGGTTACATTACCTTCTTGATCTTCGATGCGGAACGTTCGTATGCTTTTGTTAGCTTTCCCTCCTAATTCTTGTGCTTTCTGGTACATCAGATCATATCTGCCGCGCCGTTCAAGTTCCATTATTTCTTCACATATCTGTTCCATGTACTTTTCTTTGGCTTTGTCTGTCTCTCTTCTCAATTTATTATTCAGCCTTCTGTATTTCTTGATGTCCGTGTTTTTCGCCCTTCCGCGTTCTTCCTTCTTCTTAAGCATTGCTTCAGTTATCCATGGTTTTCTCGGTGCTCTTTCCATCCTGCCAATGTTATTGTGGAGTGTGTCAAGTAGAATCTGTTTAACTTTTCCCCAACTATTCTGTATATTATATTGTCAACCACAACGCCCATTGCACAGATTTTTTCTTCAATTTCTTCTTTCACATAATCGTCGATATTTCTTAGTCGCTCCAAGTTGCATTTCCGATTTCTCTTCCCATTTTTCTTGATCGACTTTAATCAGATTTGCACTTTCCCTACCAGGAGATTGTGATCCAAATCAATGTCCGCTCCTGGCAGTGTCTTCACGTCTCGTACACTATTCCTGAAACCTTGCTTCACAAGAATGTAATCGATTTGGTAGCCCTTTTCCACGTGTATAGCTTGATTTTTTTAAACCACGTGTTCATGATCACCAGATCATGTTGCCCACAGAAATCGATAAGCATTTGACCTCGTTCGTTTCTTCTACCTAGTCCAAACGGTCCCACTACCTTATTCTCAGCTCCTTCTCCTACTACGCTATTGAAGTCTCCCATTACTACGGCGTTGACCTTACCTCTTCCTTCCTGATGCAATATATCACTAATCTGATCATACATTACTTCTACTTCATTATCATCATGACCTGTTGTTGGCATATACACTTGTATTATCACAATATCCAATGGTTTTGCATGTAGTTTTACAAACATCAAGCGGTCACTGCAGTATTCCACTTTGGTTACACTTCTTGCTACTTCGTTCTTCATTGCTATCGCGACACCATTCTCGCCCTTATCGCCACACGAATAGTATATTCTGTACTTTTCCGATATCTCATCTTTCCGTGGCCATCTCACTTCACTCAAGCCCACTATGTCCATTTTACATTTGTCCATTTCCACTTTTAAATTTTCAAGTTTTCCCTCACGTTCCAGGTTCCTATGCTGAAATTAAAGTTATTATTTTTCCTCTGATGATTCTTCCCGGAGCAGTCCCCACCCGGAGATCCGAACGGGGGACTATTTTACCTCAGGAAGAATCATCATATTTATTTATTTATTCTCCTCCTTCGTCCCTTCTGGGAAAAAGATAATGTGGTAGTATTCCCATTTCCTTTCCATATCTCCATGCCGTTGACCATCTAGTGGTTCATCCGCCTTTTAGGACAGTGGTTCATCCCCTCCTAAAGACAAGAAGGTTCCCTGACCTCCACCCGCTCATCCGCCTCCGAGAAGGCCGTCGGCACTTGGTAGAAGCTGACTCCTTATCCCGGGAGTCGGTCGGTCCCCACCTACGTTAGCCGCCAAAAACGCTGCCTGCTTTCTCCCGCGAGGAGGTGTAGGTTGTGATTTTCCTTTCGTTTAGGATGGGACCCGAAGGTTTTTCTCAAACCTCTCCAGTACTTTTAGAAAGCCAGTTCGACTTAGAAATGCATTTTTTTTTACAAATTATTTCTATTTGTAGACTTGAAAATTATAGAAGGAATAGTGTTTGTTTTATCGCGATACGTTCAGTCTTAGCGAGTAACAGAAAAAAAAAAATTGTGATGACGTCATACGTGGTCAAGCAGCGAGAACAGGCTTTCCATACACAGTGCCAAGCATTTATTTTGTGAGAGGTGTGGTGGCATGTTCTAAAGTGCGATTTGCTTTCCCAGAACTGATTCCAAAGACTTAGAAATGTCATCCGCATGTAGAAAACGATAATATGTGATGGTGGGCTGCACAAAAGATTCTATAATATTATAAAACGTAGTTTTTCCTCCAAAGGATAAATTCAGTGTTTCACAAAAGAAACTAAAATTTCGAAACCAATACAATGTAAATAGATGGCGGACGAGATTACTTCAACACCTAGTGTCTTTTCTTAATCATGCTTTCGATTCCCAAGCATAAGTATGTTCATTTTCACGTTTTGTTGCAATTTTCAACGCTGACCCTATAATTCTGTGCTTGAAGGTATGTACAGGAGCGCGACATATGTGGCAAAAATGAAATAACATGTCAAGTTTGTCAGAATATGAAAAATACTTTACCGGTTAAATTTGTTTCATTCGCACCGCTTTCCATGGAACAATTCTTATCACCCGTTTCATCATTGTTACTCGATACAGAAAAATTAATCGAAATCAATGTCCTGAGGAACACTATCATCGTCACTGATTCCTTCTACGAGACGGTATACTTCACTCCCCAATTCACATTGTATAGCAGTTGTATTTACATTTATTTCTAAAGCAGTACCGTCACAATCATGAATGACACCGTTGCTATTACCCTCTAATGCCTCGTCTCGACTACAACCGTCAATTTCGTCTTGTACGATATTTTTACGTTGGTAACTGGACATAAATCGGCGTTTATTCAATGGCTTGGATTCTAAACCTTCCAATAATATACCTGGAATAGCATTCTTTCTCAGTTTGCGTGTAGAGGGTCGCGGTGACTCAGTGGTAGAGCGTTCACCTCTGGTGCATGGGGTCCCGGGTTTAAACCCTGTTCCCGCCAAGCGAACTTTGTGATGGACAAACACCATGTGTGTGGGTTTCCTCGTGGTTCTCCCACTTTCTTCATTCCACTATTTCATTCATTGCTCATCATCACCGTTTCCCTTAGCCTAGCCGGCATAACCGTGGGACGTAAAATTCAAAATTTTAATTTCATTTCATTTTCAGTTTGCGTGTAAAAAATTCTCCTTGCATTAGCTTTTCTTTAAGTAAACGTGACTGCTCGAAGTCGGACTCTTCAAGATGTTGGAACAAACACGAGTGTTTTCATTTGGCACAAAATTTTCCCTATAGATTTTCTTGAGCCATAATTTATATCGATCTGGTTTCTCACGACTTGGAAACGTAAAAAAAAGACACTTTATGTTCTCAGCTTTAACCGCACAAGAATTACAATTGAAAACAGCATGTGTTAGGCATGTCTACCTCAATTCACAGAATAGCACCCGCTGTTCTAAAACGTGTTTTCTACTTCATACCAGTGTTTTTTTTTTTTTTTTTATTTATTTATTTAAGGAAATATTTCCAGGGGGGTGACACTTAGTATTCAGAGAGGAACAATATTTTCAGACAATACTATTATATTTATTATATTATAGACATATTATTTTGGTATTTTCAGAGCTCCGGGAGACAGTGCCACCATCAAAAACATGTCTGGAAGAAACATTACTTCGCACAACACTACGTAATTACTGCTCTCTCTCTCTCTCTCTACTCTTTTTTATACTAATGCTCTAGGAAAGACAACTAACAAAAACGTTCCTCAAGAATTCAACACAAAGCAAGACTGATAACGAACCCAAAACACAATCTATTCAATTCACTGCACTATTAAAGATGTATCAGCTACGTACAAGAGAGTGGTTGCTGACTCACATTGAGTTTCTCGCGTATCGCACGAGTGACGTCAGCATTCGCGATTCATCAAAAACAAATGCCTATAGAAGCCGAACGAGACGTCCTATCAAGATTTAAAAAAATACGGGTCTCTTGTTTTTTTGTTACTCTTTCTATTGCACCAAACTTGTTTTTAACTCGAACTGCTCCTTTAAAATTAATCAAGGAATATGACTTTGCTCCCAATGTCAGTGTTGCATTTAGAATTTTGATAACCTTACCAGTAACAGTGGCAAGTGGAAAAAGAAGTTTTTCGAAAAATTATCTAAGTTTTTCCATGCCTGAAACACACTTGAGTAGTCTAGCGATGATATCAACAGAGCACGAAATGGCTGGAACACTGGACTACGCGAACGTGATAAAGGAATTTGCTTATATCAAAGCAAGAAAAAAATTAAGGTATATTAAATTTATGTACCTCTATTGTGATTTAATACATTATAAAGCTTAGGCTAATCAGTTAGTTTTGCCGTAAAATCTCATACAGTCTTCATGCTCCATACTCTATTGCAGCGTTTCCCAACCGGTGTGCCGCGAGGAAATCGAAACAAATTATTAATTCTATAGGAACCAAATTGCAAAACATAGGGGAAAATATATATTTGAATTTTACATTACTATAAATCTACAATTTTAAGTTTCATACTGTGTTACTTTTCTGTACATTTTTAATGTTGAAAAACGTATTTATCATTGTCATGACCATTATTGCTTCTTTATTGTTGCAGACTATTTCGTAACTTGAAATTTTAACATATCATTCAATAAATTCAACAAAGCAAACATGCATACAAATTACCTACATTTGTGTTTTAAAAGTATAGGAGATTTGTTTATTTGTTCGTTATTTAGTGATCTTCCCTTTTAGTTAAAGGTTAGATACAGTTTTTGAAAGAGAAAGTGGATTTTTAAAAACCGGAGTCCTATATTTTATTGTAATTGTTTTCTATTTTAAAATTAGAATGAAAAATAAGCATAATGATTTACCACGGGGGAAAATCAGTGACCGAGCTTTCTTCTCTGTAAGAAGGAGATCAGTAATTACATTAAAATTATATATATATATATGGATGTGCCGCGAGAATTCAAGTTACACCTGTAGTGTGCCGCAAGTTGAAAAAGGTTGGGAAACGCTGCTCTATTGGAAACACCATTTGATATAAAATAAGCTTAAAAATTAAAATTCTTAATCGTGAATAACGCATGCTTTTCAAATTTTATTTTCTGTATATCAGATATACAGCGAAATGAGGCATACTGAATATTGTGTCATGTATGGAGAAGTTTAAATATTACGTAAACATTCGAGATAGCTAGTTCCATTTTTTGTTTACTTTTCCATTTGATACATGTTTTTAAATGGAGCATCTTAGTATTTCGTGACACTTGGACGTCTTGTATCAAAATAAGGTTTGCGGATTAAAGTGGCGGCATGTGAAGGTACTGCCCAGGGCGGCAAAACTGCTAGCGCCGGCCCTGCCTCAAGGTGTGGGTTACGGAATATGCTAGGAATGCTACAGCGGAAATTCGGTATCAGGTCTGAAGAAATATTTAAAAGAAGTAGAAAGACTTCTGTTTGAAAATTTGTTTATATTCATTAAAATGAATTTAAATTTATACTGAGGATGATTATTTACTGTCAATGAGAAGCAGTTATCACAAAATTAGGAAAGAATGCGCACTAAAGAAGAAAAGAATGCGCAAATTAACCTCGCCATTATGCAATCTGCGTAACATCCACTATTTCATGTGTGATCTTTATTATTTGGACAACGTGTCTCCAGTACTACTCCACCCTGGTAAATCTGCTCTTTTGATTTTTCCCTGATATTTCTATTTTTGTTTTGTCTTCCGTGATCAAGAGTCCAGGGGATAGCCGAAAGTTCGGAAGTGAAAATGGTATTCAGAAACTGTGTGAACTTTTAACTAGAATGATCATCGAAAAATTATTTTTTGTTCCCTTGTAAATGTACCTCAGAATTCGTTTCACGACAGAATTCTTCACAATGTGGGTTGTTAAGCAGCGCAGTCCTTCATAATTGTGTTGCGATAAAGATGTGATCCCTACATCAAAACCATATCTGGAAGAAAGGGTATCTGGGATGCCAGAAGGTAAGGCAGTCGATCTCCTTAACTATATTTGATGTGCATTCAATCAATTCTTTGGGTAAGTGTCTTACTTCTTGAGCAGTACTGTACAATGACAAGTGACTATGTCACGCTCTAGCTTGCGAAGCATTCCTTAACGTTATTGAATACATTAGCTATTTTTCACATATTGTAGTATTTTGTAAGGATCAGAAATATGCGTTGTGAAGTTCTGATTTTACATTTCAATCTCTGAGATAATACTAGCCTAAAGCTTGCATATCTCAAATGTGCCCTTGGAAAATATGCAAAACATACTTCGGCCCCACCTCCGCCACCCTGATGGAGGAAACCCTCCCTTTGCTTAGGAAAAAGAAGTGAATGACCTCAGCTGTGTTGGCAGTTTGTCATTCAGTCGTTTAGCTTTGACGAGTGAAGATCGCAGGCTACTTAGAATAGCTAACAGGACAAAGCACAGCGAAATCCGTGAAATAAGTCATTGCGGCAACGCTCCTGCATCTAACAATTGAAAGAGCTAGGCCGCAGCAGCTTGTCCCTCCTCTTTTGAGGGAGGTACGGGAAAACACACATCGACAGTAGCGCTAGAAGGAGCAGAGTTGAAACGCTCTAGAAAAGCTTCAATGAACCTTAAATACTTACAGACATGCCTAACTGAGCTGCCTTAATGGCCGCTACGTAACCTCCAGGCCCTGATCCAATAACAACGATGTCCACTTCCTGGCCGCTGGCATAGGATCGACTATGGACAGACAAAAACCCTGCTGATACAGCATTGAACCGCTGTGCACAGGCAGCCTAAAACACACCAAAATAAATAAATGAACAAAAATAATATACATGCACCACCCTTACGTAGTAAATAAACACTCGAAAAAAATGGTTATTGGTACGTAAACTGCGATACAAAATAAAACCAAAATAGGGTGAAAACCACCGTTGCAGTCACAAAAGCAAGATAGTAGTAACAATAGGAATATGTTTCGTTTTCGACAGTAACGGTTATTACTTCAACAATAGAACGAAACGCACATATTTTATTAAACGCCTGCAAGGACATGGGTTTAGAAATAAATGCAGAGAAAACTAAATACATGACATAATGATGCGAACTATAACTCACTCACTCTATGGCCCATGGAACCCGAAGGTTCAATACCGCGATCACGAAAGCTCTCCACTGACTTCTATCCTTAGCTAACTGGACCCAGTTTCTACTCTGTATTCCTATTTCTGGGAGATCCATCTTAATATTGTCCTCCCATCTGCGCCTAGGTCTTCCTAGTGGTCGTTTTCCGTTGGGTCTTCCAGTCAAGACTTTGAAAGCGTTCCTACTTTGTTTCATTCTAGCTACATGACCCGCCCACCTAAGCCTCCTAGACTTGACGACCCTAACAATGTTGGGTAAACCGTATAAATTATGTACAGGTGGTGATCAGAAAAATGGAAATACCTGTAGTTGGCAACACGTCAGATGTATGGGTTGGCAGTGGTGTCGTGGCGCCCGCAGCGCCGGACCGTTGGTGGTGGTGTGTTAGGTCAGTCTCCATACTACGTCAGGCACAGTGGAACTGCAGTGTCCAGTGGCTGCAGCAGACGGAGGTAGTGTAAAATGGGAGTCCTCTCAGATTTTCAAAGAGGGCAAATTGTTGGTGCGCGGTTATGTGGAGTGAGTGTGACGGCAGTGGCTACTGTGTTAGGTGTGTCGCGTGGGACAGTGTCGAAGGTGATGACGGCCTACACAACACACGGGAAAACCACATCGGGGAAGCGGAACAGTGGGCGGAAGAAAATCATGAGTGACAGGTCACGCCGGGTATTAAAGCGCATTGTCACGCAGAACCGTCATGCCACTGCGGAGCAAGTGACGGAGGAACTCAATCAGCATCTCCCCCACCCTGTTTCGACAATCACAGTCCACCGCGAATTACATGACATGAACTTACGGGGTCGTGTTGCACGGGCCAAACCGCTCATCAGGGACCATAACACTTTCGCACGTCGCAAATGGTGCCGCGACCATGCAACTTCGACCGTTGAGGACTGGAAACGTGTGATATGGTCGAATGAGTCATCCTTCACTCTATTCTCAACCACGGGCCGTGTTTGTGTGGAAAATGAAATGAAATGAAATTTTGAGTTTTACGTCCCACGGTTATGCCGGTTAGGCTAAAGGAGACGGTGATAATGAGTAATGAATGAAATGGTGGAATGAAGAAAGTGGGAGGAAACGGGAGAACCCCGAGAAAACCCACGCACACGGTGTTTGTCCACCACAAAGTTCACTTGGCGGGAGCAGGGTTTGAACCCAAGACCCGTGTTTGTGTGGAGAACGCCCAAAGAAGCTTATGATCTGCAGTGTCTCCACCCAACTGTGAAACATGGCGGCGACTCGGTGATGCTGTGGGCCGCCATATCATGGTTTTCATTGGGTTCTGTAGTTACACTTTGCGGACGAATCACTGCCAACGATTATGTCGTAATTTTAGGAGACCACTTGCATCCTATGGTTCGGATGTTGTTCCCGGACAATGACGCCATCTTCCAGGATGATAATGCACCCAGTCACATAGCTGGCGTTGTTGCTGCGTGGTTTGAGGAACATCGGGATGAAGTTCAACCCCTCCCCTGGCCCGCCCAATCCCCAGATCTCAACATAATTGAACATCTGTGGTCCTTCTTGGAAACACGACTCCGGCGACGATTTCCACCTCCATCCTCTCTCACAGAACTGGCCGATGCCCTGCACGAGGAATGGAGTAAAATTCCACTTGCTACCATTCACGACCTCTATGCCTCCATCCCACGTCGCATCAAGGCTGTTCTGAAGGCGAAAGGTGGCCCGACACCATATTAATCTGCTAAGTTGCAATTTGGTTCAGGTGTTTCCGTTTTTCTGATCACCATCTGTAGTTCCTCGTTATGAAGTTTCCGCCATTCCCTATTCCCGTTCCTCTTGTCTGAATATTCGTTTTACGATCTTGTCCTGAAACACTTTCAGTATGGTAAACGATTCGTCAGGTTTCTTTGCCACTGCTTGCAAAGTTGTATGTTATATTTCTTCGATTCAAAACGTCTTTCGTATTTCTTTTGATGTTGATATAAGTGAATAATCTTCGGCTAAGTTTCTATTAATAACTTGAGTTGTTCTTAAACCTTTGGTTCACAAGTTTGTTTTTCTCCACACGAAACTACAGATATGACAGATTTAATTCTCTTACTCTGCATTTGTTTCAAAGCAGTCGCTATTACCTGGTCAAAGACTTATGTCCGCCACGACACATATTAACCTAGACAAATTCATTTTCCGAAAGCGGGAATTTCACTTTCCAGATTTCGGAAAATTATGGAATTCGGAAAGAATCCGGAATTCAGAGAAACCCCGGAATTCGGAAAAATTCTAAATTCCGGAATTGGCCATCTCTAGTTTACATATAACCTTTCAGAACACTAAACTAATGGCTATCTCCAAACAAACAAGTAATGTAAAGCATTTTGTATCCTGCAATACGTCACGTATTAAAATCCGACAGCAGTTTCATTATCTAACCAGAAATTGGATGTATCTAGCTACTGGAAGCTGACGTATGAAGAATTGTATTGTGTCTTATCTTTTAGACATTGTCGACTTCTAGCAAAGAAGGAACACGTGATCATAGTATACAACCCATGGAAGTGATAGCTGTTAATGCAGTGGTTGTAATCCCTAACGACACAATGGGTGAGTGGACAAAGCACTCGCTTTTCGCGCCAGTCACCCGAGTTCGAATCTATCTTGGCTTGATTTTTTATCCATTTGAGAGAAAGTATTGTTTCTTTTCGCTACAGGTAGTCACTCCTTTCGTATTTTTCGTCGTCCTTCACAGTTAAAGTAACTGTCTATTCTTATTCTTTCTAAGAATAACGGATCTTCTCTTTGGTTTCATGTCAAACATGCACACGTAATGAAAAGACCCTGTTGATAATAATATTAAATATTACTAGCAAACTCGTGCGTATATTTCGCACAATATAATTTTATATTATCATGTGGAAATAAGCAAGGCTGGCTGGTGCCCCCTCATATTCTTTTCGATGCGCCTTATGGGTCCACGGTGTCCAACTTTGATCCCATTCCACTACCACCTCCTGTTCTCTCGATATAGGTTATCGACAATTTGCCTAAAGAGGGCTTTGCCGTGGCCCCATGAGAATGCCTCTTCGTTCTTTTAGCATTGAAATCGCTTATTTTTATGAGTACTATGAGTGCATACTGTCCAACGTTACTCCCATCATTCTACCATTTCCCGTTCTCTCGATATAAATTGCTAATATTTTGCTTGTAAGGGAGATATGGCGTTTCAATCATTACGTATGATGAAAAATTGAGGTAGAGATTGCGTTGCAACAAACAACACCTTTTCGCAATATATAATAATAATAATAATAATAATAATAATTATTATTATTATTATTATTATTATTATTATTTTACTTAGCACTAATGTTGCCTACCACTATTTGCAATGCAATGTATTACTAAAAAGCAAATCAAATAACACTCCTCGCCATTCACGCTCCCGAACTCGAAACACATGATTTACAGTTCTCTGTGTTAGGGGAAAGCACAATTATTATATTATTCTTTCAAATAACACG
This sequence comes from Thermobia domestica, assembly GCF_964235325.1. Classification (NCBI taxonomy): domain Eukaryota; kingdom Metazoa; phylum Arthropoda; class Insecta; order Zygentoma; family Lepismatidae; genus Thermobia; species Thermobia domestica. The sequence continues at coordinate 1,423,769 of NC_137469.1, forward strand.
TTTCACAAGTTAGCCTACTTCATTTTCAGTGTGTAATTGCATATCATCACTAACAATAGTCTTGTTCCGATAGGAAAATATCCCACCCACCCCCTTGCAAAAAAGAAAGAAAGAAAAAAAAAACCTGACCGTAGCGAAAGGGCGTGAACCTTCTTTAGCTGATTAATCGGGTTCAATATTTCAATAAAAGAGGATAAGTCCCTGCACACAAATATTTCAGTAAAAGAGGAAAAGTCACTCAAACATTGTGAATACCCATTTATGGGCGAAATTTGGTTCCCTTGGAAATTTTTAAGAGTTTGAAGGGCCGCCATTTTGAACATTTTCATCTGATTATTCTGGCTAACGAACTCTTTCAAGATATTTCAACAATTAATGTTTGTGCCAAGTTTGGTCTCAATCCGCTGAAAATTATGGTGGTTATGACATTCACAAAAAGCGTTTTATATATATATATATATACAGATAGATAAACACACAGAGAGGGAGAGAGACTTTCGAACTGAAAGTGGTTTTTGACTCAGAAGGTGATTAGCAAAAGTGTGTCGCATCTGTGCTGCGTCAGAGCTAAACCGGGCCTCTTTGCAAAACGTATTGACCAGCCTAACCTAAACACTAGCCTTAAAGTACTCAACGTAGAAATCGTAGTCGAGAGGTTTAAGGCATGTAGTGATTGAATTTTTAATGACCATGACTATGGGTTCGAATCCCTCCACTTCCTTTCTACTTTTTGCAGCTACGTCGGAACGTCCAATTTTTATTCCTTACTAATTGCAAGTGGCGTTTACATTCAAAATAAGAGGAATTTTGGTGGCATTTGTTCGGATATTCTTCTCTTTCGAAATGAAGACAAGAATAAAAGCAATACGCAAAGACAAAAAGTATTATCATTACTAAGCATTACCAATAATAATTGCTACAAAAGATTAAATACGACCTCTTTTACCATCTCTCATGAGCTGTATGCATTATTAACCAAAATTTTTTAAAAATCTGCTGGTGGGGGATTCGAACTGCCGTCCTTTGCATTTGTAAGCCAGCACCTCAACAACTACACCAAGATCATTGCTTGGTAAATGTTCAGCTGTCGGCGTATTTGCTGGTATTTGTGTTTCATGTTCCCACTTCGACTATTTTTACTTTTATTTTTTTCGTTTAGCAGCTGTTTCTGGCTTTCTCTTTCGGTGTCGTCCTTTATTTACACTATGCACTATTCGTATTCACAGCTTGTGCCCCTCTGCAATGTCTTATTCAGATTAGACTTTTCTTCTTGCCCCTCAGTAAACATTTGATTGATCTAATTCTCATTCTCCATGGATGGAGCGCAGGAATGCCAGACTCAAAAAACTGGCGTACATTTACTTTCTTCACAGACTGTACATATATTAATACAAAAGTTCCAGAGGGCGTCCGTTTCTCGGACTTTCCCTGATAGTGTGTTCGCCAACTGACGTTATTCCCGTATGTGAAGGGTTTAAAAGGTCACATATGCCGAGTACCCAGATAATTTTCCTAGGCATTTATTCCGAAGTTGGGTGTCCGATACTTTTCGAGCAAAATCTTCATATAAGCTATTAAAATTCAAAATTTTCCAATTCCTACGTTAACTGACTTTAGGGTTCGTTTCGTTACATCGTGAGGTAGGGGGGTTAGGGTTCCATATACAACAGAGGTGCCCTTGGACGTTCGAAAAAATTTTACTATTTAATTCACACAGTATTGCCGAGCGAGCGTCAGCAAGTGAAGGCGGGTCAGAGCCTCGCAGGCCATGTTGTTTTCAGTCTTCATTAAACTTTTCTTTTTTTTTTTTTCAACACTTTCCTTAGTACTTCGGTTCGTGCTGAAAACAATGACTTTCTACCGTTTCTTCGCTGTAACCTCCTTTCTACACTTCCCACATTTTTTTCTTAGATTCATTAATTCATACTCTTCACATAGTTCTAGAAGATTTTGCTTGTTATCAACGTATTGCTTCACGAAATTTAACACAGTCAGTTCACATCCTGTGCATCGTTTCGGTATATTTGCCGCCATGTTGATAATATAAACGCTCATTAGTTTGCCCACAATGCAACCATTCTGTTACCTTGCGCCAAGTAGTTTCCTCCGCTCGCCGAATAGTCCCATGTTTGTAACCGTTTATATATAACAAATAAATATATTTGTCGAGATCCTTATATATTATCAAGCACACAATCAAATTATCGGGTTAAGTTTAGAGTTGCCCATCCGTTTTTTATAAAAATTAGGAAAATTTACAGAAGAAATGGGGTAAGAAATGATGATTTGGCGTTCTTATGTGATGTTTAATTGTCAAAGTTTGGCAGTAAAGTTTTGTCTAATACAAGAAGTGGGTACTATTCGCAAGACGCAGAAAGTATCGATAACTCAGCATGGTAATCGTATAGGATGAGGGATCGGTGCGCTGAATACAATTATTTGTGGATTGAGTTTTACAGAATTATATAAGAATAATGAAAATCTATTAAATTTTCATGAGAACCATGGATTACTGAATTTAAGTGATACTTGAAGCTTATATGAGAACCTATTCTGGTCACTGTTCTAGTCAAACTAAAGTCTTACCAGGTAATCTAACCGAACCTAAACTAACCAAACCTAACTTAAACTAACCTAACAATTTTTAATGTTTTAACTGCATTTTTGTAGGTTGGAAACTGGAGGGTCAACGTTAAACTTAAGCCAAATTATCCATATCTTACCTGTAAATTTTAAAAATTTTGCTGGAAACGGACGCCCAACTTTGGAACTTAACCCAATTCCTATTTCGGGTAAACCTTACAATGCCCATTATAGTTGGTATACTTACGCACATATGATAAACTACGCTACAATAATTTTAATAAAACGGGTCCAACTTTTCTAACCCTAAGCTAACTCGACCTTAAGTATCCCTACCCTTCTATACCCTTTTAAAGTGACTCTACTTATCGTTGCGTAGCTGGAGCATGTATTGTAAAATTTACCTTGAGACAAGGGCGCCCATCGGGTGGGGCCCTCGCGCCCCTAAAAGGAATATCGAAAACCCAATAGAATTTTTACATTAGTTACAGCAAAATTTGAAACGTCGCCTATACTTGCCCCCCCCCTTGGAAACCACAACATGGGCGCCCTTACCTTCAGATGCAACATTTCGTCTGTGACACATCCTAAATCTTACAAACTCGATTCCCAATCTCCGTGCAAGGTATATCAAATGTATTACTTCTAGCAGAAATGTTAAATAGGTAACATATAGTCTCCTACATTCATTTCCCTAGGGGAGTTCATTCCTTACAGTAACTCTCTGGCAATACTCACGATGGTATATTGAGAAACTTCCACTGCTTATTTCTGTTATGATCACCAATTTTAATCTCTAGGAATAATTAGTAAACATTTCAAATTATTTTGAACAAACTCTACCTATGACTAGTCAAACATGATAGCAGTATCAATTTTATGACGAAGATAATACATGTTAAAGGTTAATAAAGTGTAATATATTTGATAAGCATAAAACGTATAACATATATGAACACGTTACTAACCCTTAAGGGCGGATAAATTCGTGTCCAAACTGCCGACTGCATTGTCCTCCCTCTGTCCTCCACAAGATAATGTATCACAGACTATTTCCTATCACAGATTACAGAAAACTAGCAGTAGACGTTACATACACACAGTATTGCCAGTGTTGCAGAAAAACATCTTCGTTTTAAAAAGTTTCTAATGTACTACAGTTCTTAAGTTCATAAACAGGAGACCTCATTCCATAAGTATTTGAATCGTTTTTGAGAAAATCGGATATTAGTATAGTTGCTTTTTTTTTTTTTTTTTTTTTTTTTTTTTACATTTTGCGGACAGCATCGCAACATAAAATATGAATTTAAATTTTTTTGTGAAGAAACTGTGAAATTATTTAATGTACTTCAGGTTTCTCTTTGTGTAACAGTTTTCGCAAAATTACCCTGCAACACAATGCAAAAAATATGCAAAAATTCATTTTTACTATAAGGCCAGTTTTAGACGAAAGCATTTATCGTAGCATTTCTCGTAGCAGATGTGCTGCCAAAAATCTCGTATAATATTCTATGGCATGAAAAGTATATTGTGCTTTTACATGGTAGCATTTTGATAAGCATTTTGTCGTGACGTAGCAAACAAATCACTGGAGAAGAGCGCAATTATGGCTCCAAAACTAAAAACAGATATTTCAGTCACTATTTCTTCTAAAGCCCGTTTTCGCATATGGTTATTATGATACAAAGGACTTTTAACGGTGCAGTTATACTATACAGATCCATAGATTTTAAAATTTACAGAAGAAATTTCTAATGTTTTAATAGAGTAGTGTATAAGAAATGAAAATATGGTGTGCACTTACATGTTACATCTGAGATGCGTATTTATGTGGAAATATAGAAATTAAAGTCGAACCTGAAATGCACGTAATTTTCAATAAGCTGCCATAAAATTTTGGCAGGTCTGTAACTTCCCCATTTTGTATCGAAAACAGAACCCAACCATCCCCATCGGGGCTTCTAACCCATTCCCACTACTTACTTCTCCTCCTCCTCCTGCTCCTACTACTACTATTATTCTTACTACTACTACTACTACTACTACTACTACTACCACTACTGCTTACTACTACTACTTACTCCTCCTCCTCCTCCTCTTACTACTACTACTACTACTACTTATACTATGGATCCGTATAGTAAAACTACACGTTACCACCTGTTAAAGTGAACCTGCACCGGAGAATGCAAGAGCACACCAATAAATGAAACGAGAAAGTTCTTTTAAATGAATTTCTGTATGTATCCGTATAGTGAAACTGCACGCTTTAACTTTGTATAAACAAGGATGTTCCTCATATTTTTTTAATCAACATAATAAAAGTATCCCTACTCTAACTTTTTTCTTTACTACAATTCAATTTCCCACACATCGCTTCCTTTTAACACACCACGGCGCTGCAATCGGAGCAGAAATGCTGGGGAAAATGCTACGAAATAGAGCAGGTTCTATCGACAAGAAATGCCATAGGATATTCCATGGCATGGGAAATACTATAGCATTTGCTACTTTACACGGTAGGATATCGATGATACGATTTTTGCTACGAGAAATGCTACGATAAATGCTTCCGTCTAAAACTAGCCTAATACCGATTTTTGCAAACTGAACCGCAGATTTTAGTTACGTTGATACAGAGCGCTATGTAACGTCAGTCGAAGATGATTAGCATATCAGTATGCAAGTATCATAGTTACCCAATGGGAGATCGTAAAAACAAAATTTCCTAAACTAAAATGCACAGTTTGCTTGTGTTGATACAAATCGTTAAGGAAAAAGCCTCACAGTTGTATTTACATAACTTTAGCCCCGCGAAGTACCACAAATGGTAGAGCGTTGGCTTCGCATTCTGAAGGTCGTGGGTTCGATTCCTGCTGCCGACCATTATAACCGCCACCAGGTTATAGAAGTTTTTTGTGTGGACGCTCTGTATATTTCGTAAAGACAGTGACTATTTTTTCGATTTATACTTTATTCTGCGACGCATATAAGTTCTTTCTTCAGGGGGAATTGCTTCTTTCCCACACAATTGGACAAAGAAGTCTTTCATCGCTTTTTCATATATATATTTAAAACATTGCTTTTGGTGAGAACATTTCAGTTAGTGACAAACCATTTCAGTGTTTCTCCCTGACTTATTATATGCACAGTATATATTCTACAATTATTGGGAACTGAATTGTTTTCTTTAATCGCTTATGAAACATTGCAATAGATTAGAGCAGACTAGACCAGAACAAGTATTCAAGTGACCATAGTGGCACCAATTGCGTTGCTTTGCAGTCCCTTATCTGTACTTTCTCACGCCCGAGTTATCGCAGTGTCTCGTCCATTGTGGGCAGTTAACTAAGATTAACATAAATTATTTTCCGTATTCTGTTTGTATGTGCATACAGGTGAGTTAACTGAGTGGTGAATTGCCAACACTCTTCGGTCGACCATTCCAGCCCGTACCTTGAGTTTTGGTGCTCAGGGAGTTTGACTCCGGTACTGTATGCAGCAACCACGCACGTTGCGTTGGGAATCAAGTATTAATTTGTGTTAAGGGGCACAAGCTATTAGCCGGCGAAGGACGTTTTCTTACGGCTAGCCCCCAACTAGTGAAGTCCCAGGTTCACAAACCTTGTGCGTTTAAAAAGTTATACACGCGCCCTCCAACATCAGCATTCTACTTTCTCTTTTTAATTTGCTGAAAAGTCATCTTTATTCTTCAGGATTGTTTGGCGAAGCAACTGGATTCCTCGTGGGATTATCCAGGCAACTTTTCCCCAGTGCTAATCCCCCAAGTGCGTCAATGATGTGAGAGAAGCATTTGCAGTGAAATCTGAATTATAATTATATATATATATATATATATATATATATATATATATATATATATATATATATATATATATATATATATATATAAGGGCTATAGCGCATTAGAACGGCAAAGTGTGATTTTAGTGATGAAAATTATTATACTTATTCTGTGTTCAGTCCTCTTCGCTATTTTTTTTATATAATAGTGTTCTAATAAATAAGTATAGTGTTATTTAATCCAGTGTCTTTTCGTTGTCTGTTGGGTGATGTTTGTGTGCGTTCTGGTCTGGATGACCGTCTGATCGTCCGTGAGGTTTTCGAGACGAGACACCAGAACCTCTCGGCGCCTAATGCTCATCTCATCATTGAGACCGACGAGCGATTTGGGAACAATTTGTAACTCTTCTTGGAGAGATCCTTCATCGTCCTGTCCAGGTAAGTTCCAGTCTCAGGAGAATACTTATTGGTAGGACCACGAACCACGAACAGCGACCAGATTACACGGATTGGTTACAGATAAACGTCCGCCCAAACAGAGACCTCGAATTAAATTGGTTACACCATTTTACCTAAGGTTTTCCAGGGTTTTCCTCAGTCCTACCAGGCAAATGCCGGGATGGTACCTACTAAATATTCCCTGGCCGATACCTTTCCAAATCCTTTCCATTGTTATTGTTGTTGTTAGACATCAAGTATAAAATGGCCTCTGAGCTGTATCTGATGATTGTTAAATAAATAAATATCTCCAATTAACTGGTGCAAATAACTATGCTCATAACCAATCATATGTATATAGATGGGTAGCAGGAACGTGCAGTGATTTAATAAATTACCCAAGCAGCAATATATTCAAATTTTTCTTTCTTCTATTTTTATTTGACAATAGTTGTAATATTACTCATGATTAAAACACATTAGTATAAATAGTATAAATAATAATATATATTAGTATATAATAATAATAATAATAATAATAATAATAATAATAATAATAATAATAATAATAATAATAATAATAATAATAATATACATAGAACATTTATACCACTGCAACTGGTGTCTAAAATAGATACTACTATAAAACAATACTAAAATAGATATCGATTTTTGAGATGAGAAAATATTCTCGTGGACAATACTATTTCATCCATATTTTAAATCTCTTAACACTATGTTAGTTAGGTGATTCATGGTAAATACTGTAAATTGTAAAGTGACTATACCAACACAATGAAGAGCATTTATCAACATTTAAAGATACGTGAGCCATTACATAATATGCTTCAATAATAAATGTGGTTTTAATGTAGATGTATAAACATCCTTCGTGGACCTTTCGTGATTGAGGAAGAATTCAGATAAACTTATAAATGAAATTCAAAAGTAAATCAGTAAATCGGAGTTACAAAAGAAGACAAGACAAATCTTTCTGAGAATCGAGCCGAGACCATAATTTGACAAGACAAGATGAGAAAATCTTACTTCTAATTTCGTCTAATCTCATGGGCAACACTAACTGTACGTTCGGTAATTAACTCGTTTTTGAGACGTACATAATCGAAATAGCGAGCAAAAATTTTGACGTAAACATTTAAAACCGGAAAAGTGCAAATGTAGAAGTTATATCTTGAAGAATGTAGGAAGCACAAAAGAGAACGCTATCCACAATCCTAAAATCTTGTGTTAATATGTTGTTCAATATTATAGAAAATATGTAGTCCTCTATAATTGGCTATAGGTCTCGAGAAAAGATCTATGTTTCGTTTTCCTAGCATACCAACGTCGGAAACTGTTTCTCCATATAACAGTTGGAAACGGTTTCTAAGAAATTGTATACTATTTTGCGTTTCTATATATCCATCTTCTGCTAGTAAATGGTAAATGTCGACCTAGAAATTCATCGAGAAATGTTGTGCTCTTTCTTGATTTGGGGAAGGACGCTGCAAAAGAGCAGCAAAGGCAATACGACATTCAGGAATACTTTGGGCTAGTGTTAAATGTAAACAGTATGCATATATGTAAAAAAAGAGAGCTTGTGGCAAGGAGCCTACGTAATGAAGACGAGATTTCGGTAGGCTGTGTTTCTTTCAGAAAAAATGTTCCTCGGGGTCACACTTAGTATTCGGAGGGGCGCTACTGGTAGTATTATTATATTTATTATTATATTATAGACGTATTATTTTGGCTTCCTCCTGGAACATTCTCAGAGCCCCAAAAAACATGTCTGGAAGAAACACGAGATAGGAGGTAGAATGATTAGGTGCATACAGTTAATATGACGCTAGAAAACTTAAGGAAGAGCTGAGAGGAACATGTGATGAAAATAAATGTTAGAAAGGCAAACGCCTTAGTGATTGGAACGAAACGGTCGGTGTCATAATATAGAAGTAGGGGTAAGAACAGGTAACTAGTTTTCGATATCTCGATAATATCATTAGTGATTGTATGAAGTTTGAACATGAAATGAAAGCAAAGTCCGAAATGGGAACGAAGCATTTATGTAGAAAAGCTTATTTTTGGGGTCCTTGAACAAGTTGTTTAGAAAAGACTCTTGAAATCTTTGTGTGGAGCATTGTACTATATGGATGAGAAACATGGACATTTCGTAAAAATGATGGAAAAGGAATGGAAGTCTTCGAGATATGGATATGGAGAAAATTTATTGGGTCCAACGAAAAATAAATAAGAAAGAGTTAGAATAGTGGACGAAAGAAGTACAATTTTAGATGTAATTTAAATTAGACGGGCAAGAAGAAAAGGTTGCTATTTGGGACATTAGCTGTTATGGAACTACATTATGAGGGACGTGCTAGAGGGTATGGTAGCAGGAAAAAGAGAGAGGGAGAGAAAATGCTATAGTTGATGAACTAATTTAAAACAGAAAAATCGTACTGGAATACAAAGAGGTCCATGGAAGCTTAGTTGTGTCAAATGACCTCCCAAAAATGGCAGAAATATGACGATGATGATACAACCGACCATTCATCGTTGCAGGTTTCTGAGACGCGTACCGCGTACGCATAGGCAAAGAATACATTTTCTTTGTATGTGCTCGCACGTACCACCTTGAGCTAGACTGGATCTTCATTCAGTTGCATAAAAGAGTCTCCTCCAGTTCTGAACGATCTTGCGATCGAGTGGAAATTCCCAATTACACTGTTACTGTTGGCTCGGGAAAAATTTCATAGGAAACCAAAAACGATGTTTTTTTTTTTAAAGCATACCTGGCTACTTTGTCGAACAAGTAGATGGCGTTCTTGGACGGTTTAAGTAAGATAAAAATGGCAGTGGGTTGTAATAGAGGTAATAAGCGGTAGAAAGTGTATTTTATTCAAAGTATAAGTTAATTGTGTGAGTAATAGTGATGTGGTGATAAGTGTACGAGTGTTAAGTATAATATATTTAATGTGCATTCATTATATAGTAACATGTTGTGTGAATTACAGAAATAATGTAACTTTGCGAATCATTGTTCGAATGTCATTAATGTAACAGTGCACGTTGGAGGGATCAGAGATATTTAAAAATGCGAAAGTTAAAGTCATTTGAAACAAGACACAAGTACATTCAGTAAATAAACAACCGTGTCTTATAAGCAATAACTTATCTAACTTGTTTTGAACAGAAGAACGATAGACAATCACTTTCCATGACTTCCTTTCGTTCATAGTAGGTGTGTTGAAACGTAAAGTGCTAAATGCTGTGTTGTGTGAATATTTATTATGCCAAAACAGTTCTATGGTGAAAAAGTTGGAATTTGAATTACATTTTGAGTAATACTACGTAGTGATATCGAGATACAGTTGCAGTAATTACATACTGATATGCAAGCATGGTAATCAGTAATGCGCAGGGCTTGATAAATCTTGCTTGAAAGTATTAGCCAGTCAAAAAATCTACCGGTAAGAGTGCACTTTGTGCATAACATTCATAGGAAACTGTACAATACGAACAATTACACTTAATTTTAACAAAATGGGTCCAATCTACCCTAACCCTAAGCTAACCCGATCCTACCATATTTATTCCTACCAGGGTTGGCAAAAACCATGGTTTTTATTTAAAAAACAAAAAAAAAAGTTTTTTTTTTGGTTTAAACCAGGTTTTTATGGTTTAAATAATTTGCTCTATATATTCATATCATATATGGACAGAAATAAGTTTGTTTCGCCTTGATTTTATTATGCAACAACCGGGTTGTGTTGGAAGGGGTCACATAAGCTTAAAGCAGAATAAAAACCGCTTCTCGAGTTACAGCCGAGAGAAATTGTCCTCCATTTGAACTCGGAACCAGGACTAATTGGCTACAAATGCGATATGTCTGCTGACTCACTCACGAAGGAATCCTGATAAAAAAAAAAAAAAAAAAATAAAAAAATAAAAATAAAAATACGAGGGCTGCTCTATATATTTCTGGCCTAATAATGAAAATACGAATATTTATCAACGAAAATGGTTTTATTGTTTTTCAAAATATTCTCCATCAAGATTTATACACTTTTGCATGCGCTCAAACCAATTTTCGAAGCACTTTTTCCACTCCGATTGAGACACCTCCAAAACATGGTTTTTGAATGCTTCAACAGCATTTTCTGGCGACGAAAATCGTTGACCACGCATTTTTTTCTTGATGTGTGGGAATAAAAAGAAGTCATTGGGTGCCAAGTCAGGGCTGTACGGCGGATGACCCATCACTTCGACGTTTTGGCCGGTCAAAAATGCGCTGGTTTGAGCCGATGTGTGAGAGCTCGCATTGTCATGGTGCACAATGATTCGTCTTCTCTTGTTCATTTTTCGAATTTCTCCGAAGACTTCAGGCAAACAAATGGTGGTGTACCACTCAGAATTGACCGTCCTACGTTGCTCAAGCGGAACAGTCGCCACATGACCAGTTATGCCGAAGAAACAGGCGACCATTTGCTTCGAAGTGCTTCTTCCACGAACAACTTTCGTTGGATTTGGCTCGTCTTGGAAGACCCACACGGTCGATTGCTGTTTTGTTTCGGGCTCATACGCATAGATCCATGATTCGTCACCTGTGACGATCTTATAAACGTCTTTTGAAGCACCGCGATCGTATTTTTTCAGCATTTCTTTACACCAATCCACACGAGCTTTCTTTTGAGCGATTGTCAAATTGTGCGGGATCCAACGAGAACAAACCTTTTTTACGGCCAGGTGTTCATGCAATATCGAATGTATGCTGGTGGAAGAAATGCCTAGGCATGCCTCTATCTCACGGTAAGTCACATGACGGTCTTGCATTATCAGTTCACGTACGGCATCGATGTTTTCTGGCACAACGGCTGTTTTTGGACGACCTTCACGGAATTCGTCTTTGAGCGAGCGTCGGCCACGATTGAATTCGTTGTACCAGTTTTTCACAGTGCTATAGGATGGTGCTTCGTCGCCATACAAAGATTTAAGTTCATCGATGCACTCTTGTCGTGATAATCCACGTCGAAAGTTGTGAAAAATGATCGCACGAAAATGTTCACGAGTTAATTCCATTTTTTTGCCAAGTTGATTTCTTCAAGTACCTGTAAAAGAAAAAAAAATTGTCGTAAGTCAAAAAGTTCTGAGTACATTTATGCTACAAAATGTCAAACTTTCCAATGGAAATGTCAGATTGCACCTGGCAACACTTAGTGTTGCCTAGGCCAGAAATATATATAGCAACCTACGTAAAAAAAAAAATACGTTGTACTGATCTTTACATGCTTCTTAATATAACTGTCAAGAGTCATTTCAGAAGGACAAAAAGATAAACAGTTGCACAAGTGAAACCATTACACAGAATTACATACGAACAATTTCAAAGTACTACATAGTACAGAAGAACTAATTTAGTTGAAGTTAGTTAACAACGACTTTTATTGGTCCAAATTAAAGAAATACACCGACTTAATCTGCATATCAATAAGAAAAGTGAATAAAGATACGAATTATTTGAGTCCACTTTGGCTCAGACTCATTTATACATAAATAGATACCAAAGATACTTATTTCACTAAATGCCTCTCGTGGGGTCTGTATGACCCCCCCCCCCCACACACACACAAAAAGTACGGCATTTTCGATGTATTTTATCAATAGTAAACATTGAAACGAAACAATATTTAGAATTTTTCTTCGATTGCAATTACATAACAATAATAACAACTACAAAAAATCACAAAATAAACATTTATAAACTTATAAAAAAAAAAGTTGTTTTTGTAGTATAATCTTTTTGAGTAATGAATGGAGAATTTAGGTCTCAATATAATACGAATAATATACGGGAGTGAAACGTGATAACCCACAAATGTTTGTTCATCAAGATTTTACAAACACTTACACTTTTACGAACTTTTTTTTTTTGTTGTTGTTTTTTTGGTTTAAACCAGTTGGTCTTTTTGGAGAAAACCAGCTGGTTTAAACCTTGGTTTAAACCAGCCAACCCTGGTTCCTACGTTGCGTCATGTCAACAACATGGCAAAATCACTTGTTCTGCATAAAGTGCACTCTTGCCAATCTGCCAGCTAGACCATTTCAGTCACAGTGTCTTTATTCGCCACTGGCGAACAGGCGAGTGAATTTTTCAAGCTCTGGTAAAGGGCATTTTTTTCTTTTAGGCACTTCATTTGTTCAGTGATTACGATTTCGACTCCAAAAGAACTGATTCATCGTAGCAGTTCCTCCGAAACGAAAATGGTTTAGGAATCATGGTGATTCTTGCTGTCATTCTTTCACTAATTACAAAGGGGCCGCGGTGGGTCAGTGGTAGAGCGTTCACCTCTGGTGTTTGGGGGTCACGGGTTCAATCCCAGCCTCCGCCAAGTGAACTTTGTCGTGGACAAACCGTGTGCGGGGTTTTCCCGTTTCCCCCCACTTCATTCCACCATTTCATTCATTTCTCATCATCACCGTCTCCTTTAGCCAAGCCGGCATAACGTGGGACGTAAAATTCAAAGATTTCATTTCATTTCATTTAAGCTAACTATAGTTAATAAGTATACGGAACAATCCTTACCTTTATCGCCGTCTGTAAGGAAAAGCCAAATTTGTCTGCTCTGTAGAGGTTTACTTTTGAAGCACCACTAGAAAGAATTGTTGAAAGGTTCTAATTCTTTCCCTAATTTCCTTCTTATTGTCCCCTAAAAGGTTTCCACTGGATGACATGGAAATATCTCACTTGGCATAGATAAAATGGGGGGGGGGGGGGCGACGAGAGGTAATTGTAGAAAAATTTAAATTCTATTACGATTTGCGTATAAGTACGGCTTCTGGATGTGTAGCATACATACTACAATGAGAAAATATATGCTAGGTGGCCAGTTAAGAGCATGAATGCTATCTAACCGATTCAGGGCACGACAAAGCTGGTGGGCCCGCGCAGGCAAGCTTTCGGAGGAAGCAGGCGCGTCAGTGTTGGTGGGTATGGGCACAATCAATGATACGGGACAGAAATGAGTTTTGGCAATGACACAAGTTTCAATAGCACTTCTTATGGTTTCATGGTAGTAACGTTCCACTTGTGAACATAAACTGCAGGTTCCGTGCACCGCAGAAATATGCAGTCGGTGGAAAATAACATCTAATAGAGACATCTTTCATATGCACTCACTTATTTTACATGTCGTAAGGTACATGTAATGATTTTGCACTAATAACCCAACACCTGTAAACCTAAAATACAGCTGTATTATTTTGTATTTAATTTTGCCGCCTGTAGAAATTTCTTCGTTACAAACATGTTTTTTCATGCGAAATATTGAATTTTACCTGTAAATCTTCCGAAATATGGTGCGCGAAACCTGCTTCTGCATCAGCATCTGCTCACTTTGTGAGCAATTTAGGATACTCACTATACGTAGCATTAATATATAAATGCGCATCATATATGTGGGGATCTACTCCCCAAACTCTCCGGTTTGAGATTTCTTCCTTTATGAGATTAAGCAGAAAGGTAGTTGGAAGCAATTTACATCGTGAATACGTAATATTATATGTATTACGTTCATAATAAAATTGTAGAGGCTCTCGTACATTTTTGCCACAACCAGTAATACACACAACGGAGGATATGGGCTTTTCACATTAATTACCCACCCACCCACCATTGCCGACGCACTTTGTTCCACGGATAGACTAACGGCAGAGCCATTCAGGTTCACTCTGTGTCGAACCGCACTAAATGCAAAAGTAGCTTACACTAAACTTTCGTTAGTTCATATATTACTTATTGTAATTCAAATTTGAAAACATATCTGAATAGTGAAACAGCAGGGTTGGCAGGCGGGGCTGTGAAGGTCGGGACTTGAAATTAAAGCGCAGTCCGATCCACTACTCTTTTCGCATCCGAGAGAATTTGTCTTCCGCTTTGACTCTGTGATTACTAAGGCAATTTATTCACGGAGGACACTGATAGAAATTAATTGTACTGACCTTGCATGTTTGTGAGCATTTTAATGGTAACTTCAGATAATCAAAAAAATACACAGTGACATGAATCATTACAGAAGAGTGCTAACACCACCAACTGACGGTCCACAGAGAGAAAACGCACAATCTCGAGGTAACTTACTGGTTATCCTGGAATGAAAGCATTCTCAGTGTACTGAGGGGAATCGTAGAAATCAATGAATAAACGTCAAAGCTAACACTAGCATTTATTCCATGTGAATCCCCGCCAGCTCTTCAACATAACAGTGATGACTTATAAATATGTTCAGATTACGTTTAGTTTGGTTTTGTGTACTTACCTTAGTTATAGTGCTTTGGTTTGGCGCGGGGCGATCTATCGAGACTTACCCCTTATCATCTATGTCAAATTCCTTTTAATTTACATCAAATTATCGAAAGGCAAACGAATAATAATATGGTTATTACGTGCGTATTCACTGATCATCACGATAAGAGTAAGTGAAGTAGTAGAATTCGATGACAAGAAAACATTTGATATAAACGACATAGCAATTATTATTTTTTTAAAAAAAATTTTTATTTATTGAACAAATTCCCAGATACAGCATAACTTTGCCATTTTACACAGAGACATGCTTACACAAGAAAAAAAAAAAAAAAAAAAGGACAAGAATAACAGCAACATAGAAAAAAGAGTGTAAGAGTAAAACTATTTCGTCAAAACTCGTTTAATTGCTCTTTCAAACACTGGGTAGCTCGAAAAAATGTCCATGTCAGTTGTTACTTGATTATAACAGTTTGGTATTCTATAAAAAAGAGACCTCCGTATAATAGCCAACCTAGGACGGTCAAGATGGAATAGGTGGGTATTCCGAGTGATGCAAGAAGAGACACGTAAGGATAGTTCCTGAAGTAATATTTCCGATTTCAAGTTTACATTAACTATTTTATGAAGATATTTCAGGTCAGAGAGAATTCTGCGTACTTCAGGAGTCTGAGTATTAAGATGTCGCAAGAGTTCCTTCTTAGATAATATTCGAAGTGCAGGAACACGAAAACGAACTATAGCGATGAAGAAATTAAGAACAGAATCAAGTCTGGAGAGATGTGTAGGTGCTGCCATGGCCCATATGGGAGAGTAGTATTCGATCTTGGGCGCTATTAAAGTCTTATAAAAAGTTGCTAATGGGTCATTCCATGTGAAATCAACAAAGCCCACAACCCGACCATCTTAGATTTTTACCAAAGTTTAGTATTTCGTAGGGATTGTCGAGATATGGAATTGTGCAAGTTGTAGCTTCCTGTGTGACGAAGTTTCTGAATTATGGGGGCTCAAAAATACGAAAAAATCATCCACTTTGGTACATACACGAAACTTTCGGACAACACTGCTCTTGATCTAATTGGTGTAGAGAGCTGATTCTTGTTTTGTTTGAAAGAGCATAAAATAAGCTTTCCAACGATATATCGCATGCTTAGTTTGGTAAGAATATCTATTTAAGGTCACCCAGTATGACCTTTTGACCTTGAACTTTTGAGAATGCATATCTTCGATTTTTCTAAAACTCGAATGTAATGTACACACAAGCTTACTCTATAACGTAACGGAAATCGAAGTTGCGACGGTAATGGGAGCTTTCAATAAAATTGTTTTTTTAGTAACAATTTGTTTGTACCAGACAGAGTTTTAATGTATAAAGCAGTTTGCAACACTGCATTTAATGTAATAATAATAATAATAATAATAATAATAATACAGTGAAACCTCTGAATAACGGACACCAATGGGACATGAATTCTTGTCCGTTACAGAGAGGTTACAGAAATTTAATTTCTCAACAGTAATTGTATGCAGTTATTTTGTATGAGCGTAAATATGTAAAATTCAATATGAAAATATTCTATTTAGTACATATTTGAATTACTGGGAGGGTTGAAGGAGAAATTCATTTTTGTTAAATAATGTTATTGCTGGGGGATATGTTAACATATTCGTATACTACAAAAGATAATGTATGTATGGTAATTTTCTTAACTACATGCCGTCACTCTGTAAAAATCCATTAATTCATATAGACCCTACCGCGTATACCGCATATCAACTGATGAAGAATAACAAACCAAAGATGTTTGGATATATTTTCCTACATGGGTGGGGAAAGCGGGTGGGAAAGTGGTTTTCATTTACATCAAATAAGAATAATTTCAAGTTCAGCTTCAAGCTGTCCTGTTTGATGGTTCATCACGTCTAGATTAATGATATATACACTTGTGGGGAAAAGACTTTTCTGTCTAGTGTAATATATCGCAGAACTGAGAATAATTTCTGTCCGTTATGAAGAGGTTATTGAAACGTTTAGGGAAGAAAAGGACTGTCCGCGTCCGTATCTGAGAGTGTCCGTAAAAGGGAGGGTTTTGTTCCGTAAGAGAACCTATATTTTTGCCGGGACAAAAAAAATTGTCCGTATTATAGAGGTGTCCGTTAAGGGAGGTTTCACTGTAATAATAATAATAATAATAATAAAGCGACAACTATCGTGTCCAAGCTGGAAAAGTTTTTTTTTTTTTTGGGGGGGGGGATGCTTTTGCTTTACAAGCCATGTAGTTAGTGCAGTGAAATTCTTGCTGATGTGTTCTGACAGGTCATCTTTTTGGAAGTACAGTTAGCAATTTTACTTGCACACTTCTATCCGTTGTTCGAATTTTTTCTTTCAACTGCATTATAATTTCACTTTCTGCTCTATTTTGCTTCCCATACTCTGCAGAAATGTCGAATAATTTTGTGACTTTTGGGGTGCGGTTCAGAGATTCTAACGCACTTTCTTTGACGCACTGCTCAATATCACTATTTCCAGCATCGGTGCTGCTAATCATCACACTCTCTGTTATTACAGGAGTCGCACTCGAATCACATGATGTTGCTAGATTCTTACGACAGGAATCACAAATTTTAAATCCATCTTTTAGCGATGAACACTTTGAAATCATCCACGGCAACATATTTCTCCAATTTCTTTTGACATTTCCATGACCTTCTATATTAAATGCATTGCAGAAAACTGTCTTCTTGAATCTTGAGGATGACATTATTCTGCTATAATAGTTCGGTAAATAAGACTGACCATTAGAACACTGACTTAACAGACACCACAATCAAGCTTCTGTTTTTAAGTACAAAGTCAGCACCAGCACATAAACACCTCAATCGCTACATTTGAATGTGTGGACTGTCCCCTATCAACACATTCCTCTTACTAACGTATCCACACCTCTCAATCTTCCAAACCTTTCTGTAGCAGATGACTGGGCATACTATCATGCTCTTGTGCAATGCTACAGTGTTGCAAACTGCTTTACACATTAAAACTCTGTCTGGTACAAACAAATTGTTATTAAAAAAAAATTGAAAGTTCCCATTACTGTCCCAACTTCTATTTCCATTATATTATAGAGTAAGCTTGTGTGTAAATTATATGCAAGTTTTAGAAAAATCGAAGATATGCATCCTCAAAAGTTCAAGGTCGAAAGGTCACACTGGGTGACCTTAAATAGATATTCTTCCAAAATTTGGCATGCTATTTATCGTTGGAAAGCTTATTTTATGCTCTTTCAAACAAAACAAGAATCAGCTCTTTACGTCAATTAGATCAAGAGCAGTGTTGTCCGACAGTTTTGTGTGTATACCAAAGTAGACGATTTTTTCGTATTTTTGAGCCCCCATAATTCAGAAACCTCGCCACACAGGAAGCTACAACTTTGCACAATTCAATATCTCGACCATCCCTACGAAATACTAAAATTTGGTAAAAATCTAAGATGGTCGGGTCTGAAATCCCTGTTTAATTTGTTGATTTCACATGGAATGACCCTAATGAGGAAACAGTGCCTAGTTCGGTGAATCGATAAAGAAGTCCCAACATGCGCATTGAATTCTTTAGTATTGAGGAGATGTGGTCAGAGAATGTGAGTTTTGAATCAAAGATTACACCAAGATCATTATGACTAGCAGAATGTGTGATAGGGGAATCGTTGATATGGTATGTGGAGGGAACAGGAGACTTTCAAAGTAATAGTAATACTGTCACATTTCTTACTGTTGAGTTTCAAGTGCCACATTTCACACCAGCCTGTAAGGTAATTTATGTCTTCCTGTAGAGCAGTTGTGTCATGGAGACACGATATTTCTCTGTATAACTTACAATCGTCAGCAAAAAGCAGAAGGCCACTAGGTTGAGCTGATAAGTGCGTGTAGAGATCATCCATATACAGGACAAACAGCAGAGGCCCAAGTACACTCCCCTGAGGCACCCCTGAGATCACGGGTTGGGGGTTAGAAGTTGACCCTGAAAGAATAACTCTATGTTTACGGTCCTTCAAGTAGCTTGTGATTAGAGAGAGAAATTTGCCATGTATATACATTAAATCTATTGAAGAGCTTATGAAGAAAATAAATGTGACTGACAGAATCAAAGGCATTCGAGAGATCAAAGTAGATAACATCTAATAGAGTATTGTTATTCATACATTTGACTGCACAGGAAAGAAGAGTACTTAAGTTTGAGAGACTTGATAATCTTATTCAGTTTATTTAATCTTATTTCACTACAGGGCTTAGAGTAGAGGTCCAAAGCAGCTTAGACATTGAGAGGGGGTTGGGGTGGAAGCTCTCACTAAGATCCCCAACCATCCTAAATAACAATGAAACAATTATTTTTTTTATAATAAGTATTTGGCTGTGTTTAACAATTTAAAAGTGGCAATACCGGACTACTTCTGTAACAATCTGCCAAAGTGTACCAACTAACGAACTTAGATCCATAGCTTGTAGTATCTACTTTGTAAATGAAGAAAATTGAATTTTTCCTGGCGACATCATTTTATTAAGTCTTCTCATGCTATCAGCCAGGTGAAGGTATTGACATCCGACGTTTCGAATGCAGACATCGCATCGCATTTATCGTCAGGGCAATCCGTCAAGATAAATGCGATGTCTGCATTCGAAACGTCGAATGTAAATACATTCCCCTGGCTGATGGCCCAAGAAGAATTACTAAAATTTACCTTGTAAATGTTGACCTAGGGGCTCCGTAAAATCATCTCAGGCACTGAAGAAGCCAATGCTGGTGAAGAAGAGATCAGTAAAACTTGGGAATGTAGGGTGAAATATATTTCTTCACAAATAAAGTAGAGGAATGTCTAACACTTAATTCATGTTTACTGCATATCTTTAGAGTAGACTACTAACATTGCAAACCTAATCGATAATAATCTCCTTTAATCTGTGCTAATCTAGCCAATATTATTCTATTCTATTCGGGTTCTGCACCCAATACTATACTGTGTTGGTACTGGTCGGATAGTGATCCCCATTGATTGGACGCATCCGCAAGTGTTCCCTAGCTGCGGGACCCTAGCGGAGATCGGTTATCGGGGCATGTTAGAAGAGAACATCGTGACATCGATGTTGTCGAAAGCTGAGTCATTCCCTAAGTTTCTCCAGCACGATAGTGCCCCACCGCATTACGGTACTTGTGTCCGTGAGTAACTCGATCGACAGTTTCCTAATGCTTGGATTTCTCGGCGAGGTGTTTTGGAATAGCCATTACTCTGTGGAGCTATATGAAGTCTGTTGTATATGCAGTGAAAATTACGAATATTTAGCATCTCAAGGAATGAATTGTGAACACATGCTTCAGCATTACAGGCGACACTTTGCGCAAGATCTTACGTGACTGGGAATTCAGAATGCACTTGACAATCGACCAGAATGGGAAATACATTAAACACGTCCTTAACAGTGAGTGCCATTGCTGTATGACCAACCTCTTTTGTTGGGGAACAGCAGAGAAACAATAACTTCTAATTGTTAAAAAGTAATAGTGTTATTCAGTTTCTACGAAAATTTGCTGTTAAAATGACGTTACATGCTATCGTTTCCAATTACTAGAATTGCGTAATATTCAAGATTGCGAACGTCAATTGTAATGTCTTCAAACACTCCGCAGCAAGGCTACATTGTTACTTTGTTTATATTTTGTAGCATTCACCTCTTATGAGGGTGCTTCCACATATTTGAACCCTGAAACTTTGAAAAAGGATGTATACTCGCTGTGCAATACAATGTAATTTTTTTTGCAGTTTACGAAATGGTAGTATATTCTCCACGTGCATGTTTTACTTCGGTTCTTTATTGATGTAATTTATTAAGAAGAAATACGTATTATCATAATTATCTTTCTTTCATTAATTGCTGTGAAGTTATTTCTGAGGATCACTCTTACATACTGGGAGAAGAAGAATCTAATTTTACTGAGTAACTATCACATGTGAAAAACAAAACATGCTTTCATCGTAAATTTCAGGAAATCCCGCAGTTTATCAGTTAAATATAAATATCATTTAGGCCTAAATGATTCTGATTTTTTTTTCTAAAAAGAACAAGTGATTTAAATAAAAAAAATCAACAAAGTTTATTTAAAAATGTGATTTTTCAACCATATTATTATTATTATTATTATAGTTGTAACCTAGACTTTAGAGGAAACTTCGTTCCTTTGTAAATTTATTCACATAATTGCATGAGGGCTGCTCAATGAAGAATGATCATAAATGAATAAAACGTAATTACCTGCACTAATCTTCCAAATGGTAATAGTCTTTTTCAAGATTGAGACAAGTGCATTGCATGTAATGGAGACTCTTGAAAACAGTTATCAAAGACTTGCTGGAAGCCATTTTTGGACAGATCCTTCATAATGGCCTCCGCAGCTTTCACCGCTGCCCCTGAAGATGCGAAATGCGTTCCCGGAGCTGTTTCTTCGAAGTTGGGAAAAAAGAAAGGTCACAAGGAGCTAAATCAGGATTATATGGAGGATGAAGTACACACGGAACGTTGATCTTTCTAAGATAGTCAATAGAATTTCTCGACTGTTCTTCGCATGCCAGTTCCATGTTGCCTTATGCGAAACTGAAACTACGTGTGTGTGAACTCCTGCCAAGGTCATATTCCTGACGTCATGGCCTTCAAACTTGCTCGCACTACACTGATGTGTTTCGTTTTCTGTGCAGCTTCTATTGTATTCACCTCATAAACGTTTGATGACCAGTCTTCATTGATTAGCCTACGTAGTAAGATTGATGTAAAAAATGTATTAGTTGTGATGAAATATCTTTAAAAGTGTTAAAGCTGAGTATGTTTGTTTCAGGTGTAGATGGCAGCACTGGATGCCATTGAACAATGAGAGGACGAGGACGTGGCAGAGCTCGTGGACGGGGTAGGGGCCGGGGTAGAGGAAGAGGAAAGAAAGCCGTTAAGGTAAGTTTATTTATTTATTTTACATGCAGGATGAGAAATAAACACGAAACTCAAGAGGTGATTTCTTATATCGAATGAAGGAAAATGCATTGTTTTCTTTTTAGAGCTGTGACAGGATGAAAGTTTCAAACTAGTGGGACTTGAGCGATTCCAGAAGTTATAGGAACTAGCAGAAGCTCTATTAAAATATACTGCCTTTGCAAATTGTATCGTATCGTAGAGGACGAGATGAGGGATCGGAAGGATTTTCACGGTTGTTGTGGAGATGCAGCATGATTTGCAAGGAGATATTTAAATGGAGTTTGCATTAATTTCTCCAGCCTCATGAGATTGATCACATTTTCAAGCTAGGACGCTTCAAAAACTGATGTCTTGAATTTTCAGCAGCTGTTATCTTGAATGGAGTCGTCATTTGTGGACTCTTGATGATTTTTTCCCTTTTATTCATTTGAACAAGAAGTCACCTCCCATTGTTGTTTAATATTATTTTTCCGCGCCATGTGTAGGGGAACTTTCAGGAGATTATTCATGAGTAAAATTTACAAAGGAAGTAGAAGTGTCCCACGAACAGTTAAATTTTGTGTGAAAAGCATGGCGGATAAACCCAAAATAAATATTTTTCATGAGAACTGTTAAGTGAACTAAAGAGTACAGAACTTTACAAATCACTGCGCTATGTTTAACTGAAACAACAGACTGTTTCGGATATGGAATGACATTTAGTATTTATAATATCCTTTATTTTTCTTTTAAATTGGGCTGTTTTAATATGAATAATTTTAGTTCTGATTTAAAAAAAAATACCTCAGTGGTTCTAAATTCTCATTATAGCCGTATAGTAATCAGAAATCTCTCTTTTGAGTGAAATTGTCACCTTCAGAAATCATTTTTTTTTTTTTTTTTTTCAAATCTATCGGCCGCTTCAAGATCTATTTTATATGTTAAAATTACTCTGTTCTGTATAATGCTAGGTTTGTTAAACAACTGTCAAACGCGAAATTCTCTTTCTCCACTGACAACAGTGAAGGAAAAAGAATTTAGTGGGAATAGGATGAATTGCAATTGAATCCAATTAACAAATATGTTCAAATAACATAAATACTATAAAGGTAACCAAGAAAGTTCTGTTGTTTTTTGTGGAGGTCTATGCTCAATTAGACTTAACACCGTGAGTTGAATGCGAATGGAGATAAGGCGAAGGTCATTTGTTGGTGTGGATATATCCAACATACTACTTGGTTGTGGCAGGTTAGTTACACCGTGAACTTGCGTAAGTACAGAGTGAACATGGGACCTCCACAGAGCGTCATAAGGGCGTGTATGCTGTACGAGTTCAAACTGGGGTCAAACACCGCTGCAGCAGGGCGGAAGATATCCCAGACCTTTGGTAAGGGTGTCATGACTACGCGGACAGTGCAGCGGTGGTTTAACAGGTTTAAAGGACAGTGACGAAACACTAGAAGACGCACCACGTGCCGGAAGACCAACAAATGTACAAAATGAAGATTTTCGGGCAGCAATTGAGGCGAATAGTGGCCAGACATGTGAAGAACTGGGATTACAATTCAGTATGAATGGAGAAACCATTCGGCAGCACCTCCATCAACTTGAGAAGCACTAAAACTTGGTTCGATGGGCCCCACATGATTTGACTCCGGGTCAGAAGGCAACGCGAGCAGACATCTGTGTTTCTTTGCTGTCTCGTCTGAGGAAAGAGCCATTTCTAGACAGGGTGTTGACTTTGATGAGAAGTGGGTCCTGTACGAAGTTCCAAGGCGCCGTCATTATTGATTAGCAATCCATGAACCGGTCCCAAACAACCGAAACCATCATTGCACCAGAAGATCCTCTTGTGTAGTTGGTGGACTGCTCGCGGCATCGTGCGTCGGGAACTGCTACCAGCTGATCAGAGCATCAATGCAATTGTGTACTGTCAGCAGTTGAGCCGTGTTCAAGAAAAACTCAAAACTCTGGAGCCAGCACTTCTGAAACACAAAGGGGTCCACCTGTTGTTACACGACAACGCTAAGCCCCACATGGCTAGGATGACCGGGTGCACCATTCTACGCCTTGGATGGGAAACACTATTGTATCCACCATACTCCCCGGACATTGTACTGTCCGATTATCACCTGTTTCATTCCTTGGACACTAACCTTGGAGGACGCCAGGTCAAATCGCTAGAAGTGCAAAATGCACTTGATACTTTCTTCGCTTCACGGCCCACCAAGTTCTAATGCGATGGAATCCATGGCCTTCCAGAACGTTAGCAGAAGGTCGTCGGTGCTGATGGGGACTACTCGTTATCTTAGGTACGTCTTAGGTGACATATCTATGTTCGAAGGTAGTGAGTGAAAAAGCGACATAACTTTCTTGTTTACCTTTATAGTATCTGGAGGCTTCGAGTAAATCTCGATGATAGGATTGGTCCACTGGACGTAGACTCATGGTTACTGAAACTGCAGGAACTCCATGAATACTTCAAAGCACATATCTTCCCCTCCAGTACATTGATGCTCACACAATGACGTATGGAAAAACGTCACAACCCACTGTGGTATCCTGTACGTAAAGACAAAGTTTATCATAGTTGGTTAATAAGGATAACTTTTTCTCTTCCTTCCTCCCCTTTCCCCCCGAAGCCCTGCAAGGTTCTGCTGAATGAGTCCTGGTGGTTGCGGTACAAACCGCAGTTAGGTGGGAATTAAGAAATTTTATTTTTGTTTATTTATTTATTTATTTATTTATTATTTGCTTAATTAATTTACTTTTATTTAATTTCATATTTTGGCTTTTTTAATTTCTTATAACGATTTTTTTCCTTAAAATATATAGTATTTGTTAATTCTAGTTTCGATGCAGTTTCGATTCGCGAGGAAGATTATCTTGATTGGTTTCGAAAATGACATTTCATTATTTACCTGTAAAGCTAAGTTATACAATCCAGCATGCTATTTGTGCTTTTTAGTTTGTCTGTCTTCAACATAATGAATGCCTGAATTATAAACGTTGATTTCTTTTGGTGCGTAACTTCAAATTTGTAGGATATTAACTTTTCGAGTTTATCCTTCCAAGGGGGTGTAATTTATAAATAACATAGTGTAATTAAGAGTAGCATACATTTATTTGTGAAATTCTTTTACAGCAAATGTGCATATTCGTTTTAGATGGGTAAATCAACCTTGTTTGCCCCTGCAACGCTTGCTTAAGGATACATGAAGTGACGACGTCCTCCTCAAATGGTAATATATGCATACATATTTTTCTCTGCTAGCCACGTGGCATTTAAAAATGACGTCAGTATCCCCTATATCTATGTGGACTTTCTCTCTGCACACAAAGCGTTATCAACTTTTTATTGGCGAAGATTGCTGGCGATGACCTTTTGTAGTTTTGAAAGGATAACAGCCGTTGGTACATTGACGGTAAAGATATTCAAAATAAGGGAAAATTTTGAGTTTAAAGAAAATAGCTCCGTAATTTGTGTCCTTAGGTACTACACGGGCATTTGTACCATGTGAAAATACGTCTTGTTACGAACGAAATACGATGTTATTTTAATCTCTCGTGTAATATAAATTAATTAATAAAAAAATTGTGCAACCATTGAATAAATAGTAGAAGCGTAACGTAAAATGACAGATTTCTATCGAAAGTATTATTGTCATGAAATTTTACTGTGTCATTTCTTAGAAATAAAGGTTTATCATCATTATTATTATTATTATTATTATTATTATTATTATTATTATTATTATTATTATTATTATTATTATTATTATTAGGAAAATTTGACTATAAAAATTCTGTTCCCTCCAGGAATAATTAACCAAAAAATTACTAACTAAACAGCTTAATTCTTTGTTTCTTTAGCTCTTCTATGACATCAAAATATGCTGTTCTTGATCAGGGAAACGAGTAACTGAACTTAACCGTTCAGCGATATTTAAGAAGCGACGTGGTTTGTGTGAGTGAGTGAGGGCTGAACTCAAAAGTGGAATTGTGGCTGATCTGAAAACATAGTGATTAACTGTAAGCCACAGACCTCCATCTTCGATTCCTTGTGCAATCATGGATTTTTTTTTTTTTTTTTTTCACACCTTGAATGTCACTGAATTCGCATCTACGTAGAAGTTGGTTATTTCCAGGGCTTGAAAAATCCACTCGCCTGCTTGCCAGTGGCGAGTACTTTATATTTTTCGAATGGAGTCCGATTAATCAAAAATGTCAATTCAAGAATAAAAAGCAGGTGTCACTCTTTTTTTTATTATTATTATTATTTGTGCGAGACATACCAATAAACAAAATAAAAAATGTATTGTGTCGCAAAGTGATTTTTGTTTATTTGTATAAACACTGTTTCTGCAAAATGGTCTGGCGAGTACTTCCAAGCAAAAGTTTTCTTCCCTTTATCATATATGAACCTAACGGTTTTAGATATATTTTGCCTGTGAGAGTTTTTGCTATTGTAGTAATAAATGATTAATAAATTATTTAATCTCTTGGTTACCTAGGCGCATATATGTGTACCTTTGCCTTTTAGCTCCTAACATCCCCCGTAATTTTTTTGTTTTGTTTTTCTGACTAAAATTGCACAAAAGTGCATCTCCGATCTTCATATTTTACCGGATTTCATATGACTAAAACGCTAAAGGGATTATTTCGCGCGCGCGCCTGACGAAAATGACAATTAGACATTCACAAGGTAAATTCATATTCTGGTAGAGATCCTTCACTGCTGTGTATTTTGTTCGATTACAGACGGGTCAAAGAATGCACATACACTAGTAACAAATAAAGTTTTCACAAACAAATGCAGAAATTGACGATAAAAGTACTAGTACACAAATGTGTATCTCGGAATTCTACTACGAGAGAAGTCAAAAAGTAAAGGGATTTTCAAGAAAAGGTACACTTATTCTAATGATAGAAAATTGAAACATACATTATTTTTCTACATAATCTACCTGCGCTTCAACGCACTTTTTCCTATATTTCATAAGTTTTTTGATTCCGTCGCAAAAAAAAAAAAAAAAAAAAAAAAAAGAAAGTTTTCCAGTTTGGTTGTTTAATCATTTTGTTAACCTAGTAATAGTAAATTGTAGGCTAATACACTATAGGCAATGCTATTCTTGAAATTCTTAGGAAGGACTAAGTATCCTTTTTTTCAGTATTACATGTTTTGGGGAATTCGTTTGTGGAATTTGAAGAAGCATATACTTCTGGAAGTTCAACTAATGAAAATACAAAGTACTATGACACATTATAAGATCGTTATGATGAAATACACAGTCCCACGAAAGAATAGGAAAGTAATCAGTCAGACTAGAAATTCACTGTGATAATATTGATTTGTTTTCTGAGCACAAGTACATGACAGATTTGCAAGCAAGTGCAAATAAGAACATTGCAAATCGAGGAGGGAATTAAGTGTGTGAAGTGTTGCATGGATCTTTGCATTCTTAAAAATAATTCTCAAATATGAAGTAAACACACATTTTTCTCGACATTCTTTTTTAAAGAAATTAAAGTAGCCTGTATGTCGTAAAAGTCCTTATTAGGTCAGAATACATAGGTACTTCAGTTTATCTTAGCGTTAAAAGCGTCAGTTTGCTTGAAATATTTGCTAATCTTCAAATGAAACACAAAATCATTACGTATCAATACGTGTTCTTTTCGACCTGATGAAGAAATTCTTGCCCGAGCAACGTTTCAGTTCTAATGAAGTCAGACGGTTGTGTGCAGTTGGCAGGGCTCATAGCGGGCCACTTTTTAAAACTGAAAGTTACACTTTTTTTTTTTTTTTTGTCCAAGTTGGTCACTAAAAGTTACTCTTTTGGGAGGTAAAGCTACTTTTTCCTGTTATTTATGTTTTGCATTGGCAGTTTTCTAAGAAAAATATTATAAAAATAAATGTAAAAGGCAGAAACTTGTTACTCATTACTCTTTTGAAAGCTTCAGTACTTGCTGCCACATGTAAAACAGTCAGCTTTATCCTCACCTTAGCTTTTATTCTTTCTAAAGCACAGTGGATGGTTGGTGGATGCTTAAGCTCTCAAGGTGGGGTTGAGAACCCTTCTGTGTCTATTCTTTCTTCTATCATAATAGTCTTTTAGTTTTCTCTCGTAATAGTTAACGCTCCGCTCAACGTTGTGTGTGTGTGTTTGTGTGGTTCATTATGTTCGTCTTGTGTTATGCTTCTTGTATGTTCTTCTTAAGAGTAGGTGATGAATTTGAATATTTTATGTCTCTGAGAACTCTCAATGCTAAGTTAAATATAATGTCTGAGATAAAGAAATTCGGAAATAGGCCAGAACTGGTTCCACTCACTCAGAAGCTTCTTACATCTGCTAAGTCTGCTTACCGTAACTACAAAGCATACTTAGAAAACCTGAAAAAGGAGGAAGCTCAAAAAGAAGAAGTAAAGAAGAAAAGATGAAACAAAACAGACAAACAGAGAGGTGATGGAGAAATTGACAAAGGAAAAAAGGGGCCTGATGAGATTTTGGTCACTTTTTCGTGTGTTTTTGGTCACTTTTCAACTATTTACAAGAGAGCAGACCACTATGAGGCCTAAGTTGGCTTTACTTCCGAAAGACTGAGAGTATTTTGAAACTTGAGCTACGATGGTAGAAATATGTTGAGAGATTTGGCGGCTATTCTTGATGTTTTAGTTATTAATCTGCCCTACTACAACTGAAAGTTCAGTTTCGTTTTTCTGTTTGGTATTGGAGATTATACTGAGATCTGGAACGGCACATTCTGATATACAGGTGTTCGAGAAACCATCATACCCGTAGGTTTAAGTATTACAGAGACCAGTGTTAGTGTAATTTTAATTGATTTATTTAGTACATACTACAGTCGAGAACTTGTAAACAAAGTGGATATCGCAATTGGCCTAACAACATGTTTTCTTACGACTGGTTTTCCTGATCTATCTTGGACATGTACCTGGTCCTTGTCAAAGAGATCTGTAAATGCAGTCATGACCTGTGTCATTGTTTGCCGTGTGTGTGTGTGTGTGTGTGTGTGTGTGTTGTGTGTTGTGTGTGTGTGTGTGTGTGTGTGTGTGTTTGTGTGTGTGTGTGTGTGCGCGTGCGTGCGTGCGCGCGCGCGCAAATACAACCAATCATATCAGTCAGGGCTTCACAACTAAATGCCGTGACCTTGAACACAGTGATACTAAACAGACTTGAAAGCAGGAATACTAATATCTTAACTAAAATTACAGTCATTATTCTCCTATGGGTCTTCTCGGACAACCTGTAGAAAAAAAAAAAAAAAAAAAAATACACGAATGGACAATGTAAATTGTGGCAGTGTTTTAGTTGATTGTTCAATTTAATGTTCGAAATTAAAAGTAGTAGTAACAATGGAAGAGGACCTGTGAGCATTAGTTATCACTTACAATGAGATATTTATTACATAGTTAAGGGGGCAGACTACTAAAAATGATACGAAAGCTAACCATTTTCCTTTTGCCCGTTTTTCGTAACTGATAAGAGTTAGTGAAATGCAACTTACCACTATAACAGATGTTATTCTACACCCGAAAATACGAATCGGAAGAAGTTTCAGTATTACCATCCATAGAAATTAAAGTGTAATTTTAGTAACTTTTTTTTATTACAAAATAAATACAAATATTATTTTAAAAGT
This sequence comes from Thermobia domestica, assembly GCF_964235325.1. NCBI lineage: Eukaryota > Metazoa > Arthropoda > Insecta > Zygentoma > Lepismatidae > Thermobia > Thermobia domestica. Next base: position 1,453,545 of record NC_137469.1, read on the forward strand.
AGTTAAGGAGCCAAGACAACGTAAGTAATCAATTACCGTTGAGTTCGTTTAGTCGCTGCCGTAACCTAGATTTTTGGGTAATTCATATTCTGTTCATCCGTATTATTCATTTGGCTAATTCACACTGTAATTTCTATAGATGGCAACACTGGAAATTCTTCCGATTGGTATTTTCGGGTGTAGAATAACATTATCTATATTGTGGTAAGTTACATTTCATTATCTCTTTTCACTTGCGAAAAACGGGCAAAGAAAAGTGGTTAACTTCTGTATCATTTTTAGTAGTTTGCTCCCTTAAGAAGCTCCTAGCTAACAAGATGGCAGCTCAGATTACCGAAAATTTAGCAGTTTCATAGAGAATAAACAAATAGGAGACTGGAAAAAGTGATAACTGGTTTAGATTATCAACAAATCATCGATTTTACCATAAGTCTCAAAGAACAAGTAAAGGTTACAGGGTTTTTGGACTTAATTCCTCTTGCATTATTAAACTGCTATCATTGGTGTGTTATTATGGATAATTGTAGTATGTAAAACGTTAGCTTTATACCTTTGTGGCTTTTGTCTTGCAGCAAGTGATCGAGAGTGATGATGAGGATATGTCTGCAATTGGAATGCAACAAACTGATGAAACAACTGAAGTAAATGATGAGAATCACTTGCCTGCCAAAAGTAAGTTTCTGCATTTTAAGATTAATTTATAATTTGCTCATTATATAGTTTCTGTTTGGTATTATGTTATTGTCAATACTTCAAAATCTTGGGAAATTTGGAAATGTGGTTGAATTTCATTATTTTTGTGAGAGGTTGCAGTAGAAAAGTCTATCCGCATTTCAACAATATCTTCACAATGTTCTAAGAATCACAGAATGTATGATCCAACATTGCTCAGTATAAAACTAACAACACTTTGTTCGATTAACCCAATATATTAGTCTTCCAACACTTGTAAACAATGAAATTAATTCGCAGCCTTGCCTTCTCCACAAATATATCAGAGGCGTACGACAGTTACCAATTACACCTAAGTAAACAATTACAAGACATTCCAATGCTCTTGTAGTTTCCCTCTGACACAGGAAGGTTAAGGAAAGTCAAGAAAAAAGAGGAGGAAGGGGGAGAGGGATAAACGTATAGTGAGAACTGCTGGATTTCCGGTGAACTACTGAGGGGCAGGAACGAAGAAAACGGTGTGAAGTTCAGCCTCAGAATAATAAAAAAAAAAACAGCTTCCTCAGAAATGAAGTATTGGGATAGAGAAACACAGATTTATAGGAAAACGCATTTTTTAAAAGAAATATATTTACTTGGACTAATCTTACGCGTTAGTGTATCTATCGTATAGAAATCGCCGAAATTTTCAATGGAGCTCCCATTTTCATAAGACCCAACATAAACTATAGTTTTTCTAAAATGGCTTCTTAGTTTTCTGTTTTTTTCCCTACTTACATGGGGTCGACGTTTAGTCTTCTCCATAAAGCCCTGCCCTGGTATTCTTTCCGTGTTAGACCTCCATGAAGTCATTCCTAAACACGCCCATCCACTTTATTGGTCTCCCTCTACCTCTCTTCCCATCCACTTCCTCTTAATTGGGTCGTAGCTCCTGTACTATATATATATATATATATATACATTTTTTTTGATTATCCTTACGTATTTCTCTGGCACTCCATTCTTCCTCAGACGTTCCATTACTTCCTGACTTGGTACTCTGTTGTAAGCCTTTTCGAAACCACTAAGTCAGGTTTTGAAATATATTATAATGATTACTGCATATGGCAAAAGAAACCAGAGGAGGAGTGGAAATCTGATAAAGACACAGTTATTGTGTTGATTTTTTTTTTTTTTTTTTTTTTTTTTGGTATGATTACATAGCCTTGCTCAGTGTGTTATTGTGTTTTAGTACAAAATGGAAACAAGGCCTGATAGGATAGTTATAAAACCTACTGCAGCGAACCAAGCACAACATGTATAGAGGAAAAATTCTGAATCATATACACACATAGTCTAATTTATTCATATTCTTAGCTTTCTACATACTTACACAAAGGTTTAAAAATGGATGAAAAAATAATAATAATAAATAAGAATTGAACACGACACACAACGCAGGTCTGTGCATTACACCGCCATCCTGTAGAATGGTTTCTCTTTCTTCTCGCTTCCCTGACGAAACCTCGCCCATGGGTCTAGAACCCAGGTGTAAAATGAAGTCTGAGACCTCTCATAACGTATGAATTTTGATTCATTTCGTCTGCACATGTACTCTCATTGGCTGGAGCATTATCATGACTTATAAGAAAGCTATGTGAGAATACGTTATCAGAATAATTCCCTCGGGTAAGGTTCAAACTTAAAATAATATGCATTGTAACGTAAAATGAAAGAAAACTCAGAAATGAAACGAAATGCACTTCTTTAGGTCCAGTGCATAAAATGAATACCCTTAAAATTACTTACAAAGAGCAAAAAAGTGGCTTCACTCGACCGGGATTCGAACCCGGGATCTCCTACATACTGTACCGATGCGTTAACCACTACGCCACCCACCCAACCCGTAGTGATTAACGCATCGGCACGAGTCCCGGTCCAGTCAAGTCACTTTTTCAGTCTTTGTAAGTTATTTAATTCACACCTACAGAGGATTGTGGTGTGTAAAATAAATCGGTCGTTTCGTTCTTTCATTAATATATCCTTAAAATTAGTTCATAATAAAGATCACTAAAGTATATATGATCATAACAAAAACTTACAGCGCCACATTTATTGCTCAGTGTTAACGAACTAAGAACGCTATACTATTACAAGAGGCTTCTACAACAGTGATAAAGAAGGTGGGAAGGACTTACCTTAGTGTCGAATACTACGACTATGATATGACGTATTTTTTTTATCAAGTAGGTACGTGAAAATTTTATTTTCCTCAAAGGAATTTATTTCGGAAAAGTGTTTGTTTTAATAACTGTTACATCGAATCACCTAGATGGTTTACAATAAACGTAAAGGTTATTATGCCATTTTCAGCAATTGAAAATCTTAACCCATTCTGGAGATTGATATACTGTGGTGATTTTTTTTTTTAATATTGCTTTTGTCAATTTCTAAGAACATTACAGCAATAGTTTGTGGTGTTAGTTCTGAGAATTTCATAACTTTAAGCAGTGTCAAACTTTATCAGTGTTCATCGTATCTCCACTCCGTTAAAATGGTAAAAGTGTTCCATAAAATATATTTGCTAATAGAAAACGCTACGTATGGATCATTTCATTTGGACTAAGATGCTGGAACAATTCCTTTCCTTTCTTTGGATAGAAGCTGAAACCACATCATGAATCTAGGAATTACCACCAAATATGCTTAAAAATGAGTTAATTTTCTCTTCAGTAATCGTTGTACACATGAATTTTCACTTCAGGAACTGGATACATTATTACGTGGTGACTGAGTCAAGAATTGCTATTTTTGCATTGACAGTTACACATTTTTATATATGGCCATAAATAAAAGTTTTATTTAGTCTGGGTTTCCATCGACCTAAAAATCCTGGAAAACCTGGAAAAGTCAGAGAATTTTACTTCTCAGAACCCATGTTCCTGTTTGGTAGGGGATATTTTATTAAAATAAATTAATTTGTTTTGGAAAACTTCACACACGAGCTGAGGAACTCGCTGATCAGAAAGAATTTAGTTGCTTCTTTTACATTAGGTATAGTCCTTCAAATTTGTAAATCGTGATCTAGAAAAATCTGGAAAGTAAGAAAATTTATGCTCACTTAATAACTGGCAATTCTATTTAGTGTTTATATGGTAAAAAAAATTTTTAGAGCTCAAGGTTCTGTACATAAAGTATCTTTCAAATTCAAGGAAGAAGACAACGTGGCAAATATGTAAATAGAATCTTCATATTTTCTTCGGAGATCCACTTCTCAGTTGAAGCTTCAAGGGAAGTGAAATATTGGGTCATAATTAAAAATTTTAAAACAACAGATATGTAAAATATCTTGTGTTTCTATACTGTTTTTTTTATTTATTTATTTACTTACACATATTTCTGAGCAGTACCGGCGTCTATGGCCTTAAGCCCATTACATATGAGGGATGGTGTTTTTCGGTGAGGACGCCATTCAGGAAAGGGGAAAGGAAGAAAGGAATGGGGAAGGAAACGGTCTGAGACTTGTATGGTAGGTACCATCCTAGCATTTGCTTGGTGTGAATGAGGAAAACCAGGGAAAACACCAAAAATGAGAGCTTTAGCGGCTATGCTAGGAGGGACCACTATTTCTATATTGTTATAGAGACCTCCAAAATGTTTATATTTACGGATGTTTGTGATACCGTGGCGTCCTTAGGTGGCAACACTTAATAATAACTGTATTATTATGAGTTATCGTTTAATATTTAATATGTAGATCTGAAGTATGTAATGACATAGGCCACTGAAAAATGTTTGTTGGGTGGCAAACTGTTTCATGTGGGATGTTTCTATATTTGCCAATGTTTGTATGTCAAAGTTTTATTCAATTTTATTTATTAAATATAAAGTTACAAGGGTATTTCAAGATAGATAACCCACTCTGTACTCTGATAAATGAAACTTGATTTGTAGTAAATATTATATGATGTGAGAAGAGGAACTAATGTATAGTATTTGTTGCAGTTGATATGGAAGCTGATATTTCACAGTTGGAAGCGCCAACCTTCACTACTATTAACCGTGGTCCACCAGAACCAATGCTTCGACTCCGGTGGGACCACAGGGTCAACCTAATTGGGGAGAAAGTGCTCAACCCAATGATCCATTGTTGTGACAAATGTCTCAAGCCAATTCTTATTTACGGTCGAATGGTAAGTATTAGAAACTTGGTTACTTTGTGTTGTAAAAAGTGTTTATCTATTGGTGTGTACACTTTTTGAAATCGCACATGGAAGCTATTTGCAAATAATTCAAACTTGTTAACCATTCCCGGCGGGAGCTCAAGTGGTTCGGATTCCACGTTAGTCAATATGTCCACGTCTCATATAGCCTCGCTGCTGAACGGGACGTTAAACTCAACTCATACTTGTGAACTGATCCAGTATTTAGGAAGCTATTAACAAATCTCTGATATTACCGGTTATAATCGTAGATAAAGGACGGCTACTTGGTTCTTTATGTGTACTTGTGGCAATTCTATCCTTTCCTTTATCATTTTATTCTCTCTTTAACTTTTGTCTTATGATCAATACTGGGGTATTAGGCTATTGGAAGCAGTTGAAATAAAATGCTTCATTTGAGTAGTTGTATGGTTTCAGTGTAATAAGTGGGATACTATTATATGCTTCCCACTTATTACACTGAAACCATACAACTGCTCAAAGTGGGATGCTATTATATGCTTCCCACTTATTACACTGAAACCATACAACTGCTCAAAGTGGGATGCGATTATATGCTTCCCACTTATTACACTGAAACCATACAACTGCTCAAAGTGGGATGCGATTATATGCTTCCCACTTATTACACTGAAACCATACAACTGCTCAAAGTGGGATACTATTATATGCTTCCCACTTATTACACTGAAACCATACAACTGCTCAAAGTGGGATACTATTATATGCTTCCCACTTATTACACTGAAACCATACAACTGCTCAAAGTGGGATGCGATTATATGCTTCCCACTTATTACACTGAAACCATACAACTGCTCAAAGTGGGATACTATTATATGCTTCCCACTTATTACACTGAAACCATACAACTGCTCAAAGTGGGATACTATTATATGCTTCCCACTTATTACACTGAAACCATACAACTGCTCAAAGTGGGATGCGATTATATGCTTTCCACTTATTACACTGAAACCATACAACTGCTCAAAGTGGGATGCGATTATGTGCTTCCCACTTATTACACTGAAACCATACAACTGCTCAAAGTGGGATACTATTATATGCTTCCCACTTATTACACTGAAACCATACAACTGCTCAAAGTGGGATACTATTATATGCTTCCTACTTATTACACTGAAACCATACAACTGCTCAAAGTGGGATGCGATTATATGCTTCCCACTTATTACACTGAAACCATACAACTGCTCAAAGTGGGATGCTATTATATGCTTCCCACTTATTACACTGAAACCATACAACTGCTCAAAGTGGGATACTATTATATGCTTCCCACTTATTACACTGAAACCATACAACTGCTCAAAGTGGGATACTATTATATGCTTCCCACTTATTACACTGAAACCATACAACTGCTCAAAGTGGGATGCGATTATATGCTTCCCACTTATTACACTGAAACTATACAACTGCTCAAAGTGGGATGCGATTATATGCTTCCCACTTATTACACTGAAACCATACAACTGCTCAAAGTGGGATGCGATTATATGCTTCTTACTTATTACACTGAAACCATACAACTGCTCAAAGTGGGATGCTATTATATGCTTCCCACTTATTACACTGAAACCATACAACTGCTCAAAGTGGGATGCTATTATATGCTTCCCACTTATTTCACTGAAACCATACAACTGCTCAAAGTGGGATACTATTATATGCTTCCTACTTATTACACTGAAACCATACAACTGCTCAAAGTGGGATGCTATTATATGCTTCCCACTTATTACACTGAAACCATACAACTGCTCAAAGTGGGATACTATTATATGCTTCCCACTTATTACACTGAAACCATACAACTGCTCAAAGTGGGATACTATTATATGCTTCCCACTTATTACACTGAAACCATACAACTGCTCAAAGTGGGATGCGATTATTTGCTTCCCACTTATTACACTGAAACCATACAACTGCTCAAAGTGGGATGCGATTATATGCTTCCCACTTATTACACTGAAACCATACAACTGCTCAAAGTGGGATGCGATTATATGCTTCCCACTTATTACACTGAAACCATACAACTGCTCAAAGTGGGATACTATTATATGCTTCCCACTTATTACACTGAAACCATACAACTGCTCAAAGTGGTATGCGATTATGTGCTTCCCACTTATTACACTGAAACCATACAACTGCTCAAAGTGGGATGCGATTATATGCTTCCCACTTATTACACTGAAACCATACAACTGCTCAAAGTGGGATACTATTATATGCTTCCCACTTATTACACTGAAACCATACAACTGCTCAAAGTGGGATGCGATTATATGCTTCCCACTTATTACACTGAAACCATACAACTGCTCAAAGTGGGATGCTATTATATGCTAAGTACAGCTCCAATCATCATGTTAAAGCTACAGCAGTGTCTGGAAACGCCACCTACCTTTATTAAGAATACTGACAAACAGTTGCGTATTTAGGATTTTGTTTCGAGGAGGGAACAACACGTGAATAACCACTTATATTTTTCTTTTCATAATTTAAAACCCAAACATACAAGGACGTCATTGGGGAAGCAGGGAAGGCAATTGCCCACCTGCGTTTGAGAATTAAATATATTTTAATCGATTGTCTACTAATATACTAGGAAAAAACGTGAATTCGTATGTCGGTGGAGGATCTTCCCCCCTCCCCCCACATAAATCTGAAATGGTGCTCCTGCAAAAACACGTTGAATATTTGTAATCTCATTTCAACTTAACTGATTTCATTTTAGAAAAAATGGAAATACTCAGTTTTATCTGTGTACATTTTTACCTGAAAGAAAATGTTGAGACAAGTTGAGGCTGAAATCTAATCATTTCAGTTTTAATGGCAAGAATTGTAGACTGGTGAATCTTATGCGATATGATACACACAAAAATTTAGCAGTGAATTTAACCTTTTTATTCTAGCCTACCTAATTTCCCTACTTATCCCCCCCTCTTGATTTTCTTTAATTGAAACATTAACCTTTCTTTATAACTAAACATTGTAAATATTCCTTTGCGATAATAACTAAAGTCCCGTTATGTTGATATACATGCAAGTTGGTGTGGAACACCAGTTTCGCTAATCAGCTCCTCCTAGTTTTGGTGTTGTTGACGATGGGCGACTTGAGTCACAACTAACAACGGTCGAAAGCATGATAGGAGAAACGTAAGAAAGTAACAACTAAGGAAAAGAAACAGAGGAGTAGAATGGACGAAATAAATAAAGAACAAAGAAGAACGCATTTCTTACATGGAATGAAATTTGACAACGACTGTATTATTTTTAAACAAAGAGCATAAGAAAATGGAAAGTCAATAAAATTCTCGGACATTGTAAGAAGGATTATTGTTGTACGTGGAATGCCAAAAATCAACAAATTTATTTCGAGGGGGGGGGATACTTGATCCTGGTAGCCCACCCCCTAAATACGCCACTGGTGACAAACCTCAAGTTGGAAAAAAGATTTTTTTTTTCCTTTCACCACAGCCTCACCTGGCGAATATGGTACTGCTTCATTACGGAAACTAACTTTGAGGTCTAACTAATTCTGATTATTGATATTTATTTTGTTTTCTTGTATGAAAGGTTAAATATTATGTTGAAGAAAAAGGTTAAATATTATGTTGAAGAATGCAATAATCTACATTGTGAATTATATTTTTGCAATAATCTACATTGTAAATTATTTTTTAAATATATAAACCATCCGGCACATTTTTCTTAACCAAATGATATGAGTAACCTTTACAGTGACAATAAATTTATTATTCGTAGGCAAATATTTTCGAAAGACGCTGCTGCTCTCATCGTCAGTCGCTCTAAGTACGGGAAACAATGAATTCACTTAGCTCACACGTTTGTGGATCCTTAATTAACATTAAATAAAACATGCATGCGTTTAGTGAATTAATCGTGTTTCATACTTGAAACAATTAAGGATCGTCTTTCGCAAATATTTTCCTACGAATAATAAATTTATAGGCATTGTAAGGTTAGTCATGTCATTTAGTAAAGAAAAAATAGTTGAAGTATGTTCCCTTTATATGTACTGACTACGAAATTTCTATCTTCTGTACATGTTACGATGAAGTTATTGTGAGGGTTTTGGAGAAACTAACATGCATTAAAGATTTTGTGTAAAAAACAAAGATTTTTGGATAGACAAAAATAGTAAAAACTGAACTTTCATTTCAGATTCCGTGCAAGCATGTATTTTGTCTTACATGTGCGAAGCATGATGACAAAGTGTGTCCGAGATGTCAGGATAAGGTGACGCGGCTGGAGCAGACAGGATTGGGCACTGTATTCATGTGTACCCACGGTGGTACACGCTATGGAAACGCCGGATGTCGTCGAACGTATTTATCACAGAGAGACCTACAGGTGAGTCAGTTCGATAGGTTTTATTTTTGAAGTTACTACTTTACATCTGAAAGTACGGAGTACTTGATGCGGTGCGGCAGTTGGTGTGAAGGTACGCGTAAAATATTAACCAATCATTTTATATACTTCTGAAATGTTATTTTCAGATTAATCTTTGCACTTTGAAGCATTCGAGTCCTCGGCTGATTTTTGTTCATGGAGGATAGAAATAGGAATACAAGCAGCGAAAACGTCTGAGAAGTAATAAAGCGACAGATTCACCAGGGGACGACTCACTTGACTAGCAAACTTCAATGTGTGTATAGATATATCAGAGGAAATCCAAATACTTTCGGAGGACGGGGATTGATTGTAGAAGGGTAGCACAGCTATACATGATCTTTCAACATGTACAGAAAAAGTATAATTTTCTAGAAAAAAAAAAAAAAAAATAGATAAAATAAAGACAAAACATTTGAATGTGCATCTCAGGACCCATGGAATGGATGAAAATATCTGGTGGTGGCTACAATCGTAGTTTTCCCCTCGACATAGGGCATGAGCCCTCATTCAAAGGTCGGTTTCTAACTACTTTATACCAGCTTGTGTTTTCTCGGTCTGGTAATGAGTTCTCGGACAAGAAAGAAGTCCACAGAGCAGCAAAGAACCGTTACAAGTTTGGTAATTGATTATGCCTATCAACAGGAGCTGACTGAAGTTCTGAGCACTGGGACCCAGTACATGTAGGTCACAATTTGGAAGGTAGGGCAAAACCATCCTTCCCCATAGGGCGATGCGCCTACCTTAAATTACGGTTAAGGTACGTCGGACTGCATGACTAATGCAAACTGACTGCTTACGCGGATATGGTCGTTTGGGAGTTAAGAATCCCCCTCCCTCCCAAATCTCAGAATACAATCTCGTGACGTAGCACGTATTTTTTCTGGGAACTGAGGACACGTGTTAATTGACCATTTGAGAGGATGACCGAAGCCTCACCTCACCCAATAGAGTCGGCATAGTCAACTCAGGATAGCGACTTACTGGGAACTCAGGATAGCGACAAACCTGAAAAATGGAAGATTCAGGGAATTTGAGGAAACCAGGAAAAGTGAGGGAGTTTTGTTAATGAGTGAGATTTTATAAACATTTAAAACGAAAATTCTAAGATTTCAGAGGTGATTGAGTTTTTTTTTTTTAAACATTTGTAATAAGAAGTTAATGATGCGTCCCATGATTTTTTTTTTAATATTGTTTGTTTTAAGTTTGAAATTATTCTGATATTAAAAATGATGCTCATCTTTCAAAGAGACGGATTCACCATTGAACAACAACAACAACAACAACAACAACAACAACAAGAACAACTACAACTACTACTACTACTACTACTACTACTACTACTACTACTGAAAATTCAATGAATGGACACAGTTTAGATTTATATGTCGCCATGTCTTCAAGTCAAATATCAAGACGTCATCAAATGAACCTGTAAAACTTTACATAAGCGTTTAAAGCTGCAATCGAGGCAACGAACTGAGGAATGGTTGAATTTCTAAGAGCTCTGCATCCCTATTTAAGGACGTTTCCAGCACGCCTGCCGAGTACAGCTATAGAGGCTTAGAAATTTTTTCAGTGAAGTTTTGTTCTGTTTTGCCTTGAAAATAGTGGTGTTACTTAGCGAATTACTGACATTTATCCCTATCATATTGTATATTCAAGGTGTTAGGAAGGATAAGAAGGTATCAGTTCGTGTCACATATGTTGAAAGGAAACCTAACTTACATTTTATGTCTTACAGATATGCATTTACAAAATTACATTTTTTAAAGCATTGCTTCAGAAAGAAAACTTTTTCTTACTAAATTTCAAAATTTACGCTCCTTAATCTAATAATAATAAATAAAAAATGTTTGTGAAACTAGAGACTTTTAGTTGTTCGAATTCATGGATACGAATTGATGTGGAAAAAAAAAATCGTCCTATGATTTATATATATATATATATTGCCTTTTAAAAGTGTCAACCAATAATGGATTTGGACATTTTGGATTTTCGCCGATATTGCGTAAAATGTCTACAGAAGTTTGTGCTTAAACTTCTGGAGAGGTCACCTTTAAATTATAAATTAACTAGAATTCTTTTGTGTTTGGATCTTAATGTTTCTGCAAAGTGAATCACATGAAGTCTCTTTTAGCTGAACTAGCTGAAATTAATTGAATAGATGGCAGTTTACAAGATGAGTTGCGAGGCAGATCAAAGAGTTTCGTTCGAATCGAAATTGTGAAACAATTATGAGTATTCGATATCTGGTCAGTGTTTGCAGTACTTTTCGCTAAAGAAATTAGGTACTTCAGAGTAAAATGATTCAAAGATGTTAAAATGGTCTACATTTTTTTCCTCTTGAAAATTCAAATTTACAAAGAATTGTAATCAAGGTACAATGTACTCATGTCCAAAATTATTGTCGCATGTCTATAAATATGTTCTTGTAAAATAAAATTTGATAACGAATTCGTCCGATATCTATATATATAAAAGAGAACGTACAAATCCTTTGTGAACTCATCACGCTAATACGGCTGAACCGATTTCTTTCATTTTTGGGGGGTTGTTAGGATTTGGACCCTAGATGGTTTTTATCATATCACTTTAATTTTTAATTACCAGTGTCTTGAGATAATGGACCATTCAAGTCTCCATAGTTCATCATAGGTAAAAATAAACGTATGTATATGCAACCCGCATGACCACGTGACTCGGCGGGTTAACATAAATGACAGGCGCTATAATGTTAATATTTACTGCAATTTCAAAGCGAAAAAGTAAAAATTATCTAAGTAACAAAGTTTATTGCGTTCCGGGGTGACCGCAGCGAAGCGGGGTGAACGCTGTCACTCGGCGGGTTAACATAAATGACAGGCGATATAATGTTAACATTTACTGCAATCTTCTATGGCGAAAAAGTAAAAATTATCTAAGTAACAAAGTTTATTGCGTTTCGGGGTGACCGCAGCGAAGCGGGGTGAACGCTGCTAGTTTCTTATAATGTTAGTATGTGTATAATCGGTAAAGACGCATATGTGCCATTTCATGTCAAGAGAGCAGTAAATAAGAACAATAAAACGAAAATAGAACTTATTTTGTTTTACTCATTGTAATTTCCGTATTTATAAGTCTTTTCCCATAAAATTTACCACAAATATACGTTTCCCGACTATACACATAGTATCAGTATTAAAACTAGACCCTGCAAAATCACCCACACATAGTAGTATTAAAAGTACCCTGCAAAATCATTACCAAATTATATTCTTACAAGAAGACAGTTGTAGATATGCGACAGTCATTTTGGACATGAGTGTACAGCAGATAATTTAAAAGAACAAACTTTAATAACGCTGATGGCTTAAGCATTTTCATTATTTTTATCTTTCCTATACCATAAAAACAAGAGATGGTATCACCGCCGGTCAATGTAGAAATGAATAGTAGAAGTTATTGGGAACTCTTCTAGACGATTAAATTCAGAATTAGTTTGGTTTTACAACTATGTTTAGATCGTTCTTTGCATACATTTTTATTTGTTTTATAAATATGTATGCATTACATTTACGGCACGGTGGCTCAGTGGTACCCCGATCGTGTAGCTTGTGAACAACATCGTGTCCGTGCGTTTTCTCGGAGTACTCCCGTTTCCTCCCACTTTCTCATTCCACTTGCTTTAATTATCGTCTCCCTTAGCCTAAAGGGCATAATCGTGGGACGTTAAACTGGAAGATTTTATTTCATTTTCATTTGAATTGCAGTTATCAAGGATATACGAAAGTGTACTTGTAATTTTCTGTAACTTAAACGGCGTGTATATTGTAGATATTGGAATAAATTTTCTTTACTTTTCTATTAAATTGCATAACATTGTCTTGTTTTCTTTGTCCGTAATATCTAGAGTGTAGTACGAATATAATGCGATTTAATTTCAATGACAAAAGTATGCACCATAAAATATTTTACTTTGGAAGTATTATATAACGGAAAACTTAACGATGTAAATCTAGTTTTGAAATTCTCATGGTTCTCAGCCCGTATTCAGTACTCTGGTGCTATGCTGTTTTCGTTCACTGTGATACTGTGAGATACTTGAAAATGTGTACCAGTTAGAAACAATTTTTATTTATTTATTTATTTATTTATTTATTTATTTATTTATTTTCATCTGCAGTTGGTTATTTTTGAAGCATCATATAACTATTAATTTTTGTATTTAACATGCTGTTTGTATCGATTTAGTTTTCTCGCATACTTATTAAATAAAGTCTGATGATTTTATATATTAATTTTTCAGGCTCATATTGACCATCGTCATCTGCAAGTCCCAGTTCAAGCTGCATCAATGGACGCCATCTACGCTCATCCGATGGCTCACATGAAACCGAAGGTGGACGAGAGTCTTCTTCGCAAGCATCCAGTGGCCGGAGACCCTCGCATTCATGGGCATTCTGCACACTCACTGACCGATGTTAGTGCTGCAGCGCGGGAACATCGGCGCCATTCGGGTGACCATCCACCACCTCCACCACAACGACAAGCCGCGTTACCTGATGGATATTCGCAGGCGGCTCCTGGACCTATTCCCTATGCCATTAATAGACCACCTCTTCTAGTTTCCTATGCAGCGGCTGGCGGCGCCCCTGCGCCTACGATGACGACGACGTCCCACATTCCTGTTATGACAACAAGGACGAACTTAATTACAGTGCCGATCCAAGATACGGCCGAACCTCCTCCGGTTTCTACGACTTATCATCAGCCGAACCCTCATTACGTTCCCCCGGCGCAGGCTGCGTACTCACCATCGCAAACATATCCAGCGATTTCTACGTATGGTGTTCCCCCGTCACAGCCTCCACCTTCTCAGTATAGCCAATCGCTTCCTACGTACTACCCTCCGGTCACCCATGCCGTCAACTATCCACCAACAAACTATCAGACACAACCTCCTCCCGCGGTGCCTCCCCCGGCGAGGACTCAGTACGATCCCACTCAACAATATTCTGGGCAGTGGCAACACCCACCGCCCTCTGGGAACGTCACACCCTTTTACAGATGAGCATAGAGTTGCTATTGATATTTTGTATATACGATGTTAGACTTATGACATTGTATATTGTGTAGTGATTAATCTTAATGCTTTTCGTTTTAATAAGGCAAGTGTTTAATTGAGAATGAATTCATTTATTTTTCTTTTGCCATATTGAACTGTTTGAGTGCAATGTAAATACCTAATTAAGACATTTTAAAATGTGTGTGAAAGGTTAAAGGTAGAAGGAACACAAGTGGTTGTGTGTGTGTGTGTGTGGACAATGACCTACCTTCAATTACTATTTTAATGGCGGTGGTGTGTTTTGGTGTAGCCTTTCGAGTGAATGAGACTCTCCAAAGCGTTTTGGATCCAACAGGATGACGAGTTTTTGGCTTTCTGGAGAGATTAAAATGAAGTACATAATTGTACTATAGAATGTATGGCCATTTGCTTTATAAATCTAGTGTCTATAAAGTTGTTTTCTAGGGAGAGGTAAAAGAAAAGAAAAAAACATTGGAAAATTCGTTTGTTAATTTATTTCTACTTGTAAACAGATATTTCTAAATAAGTTATACAAACAATAAGAATTGTGTATTATTTGAAAGACAAATGGAATTAATGATTTTGTCTTATGGTTTTAAATATTCAAGAAATAGTATAATTGGTATTTGTTCATAATTTTTAGCAGGGTTGGCTGGTTTAAACCAAAAAAACTGGGTTTAAACCAAAAAAAAAAAAAAAAAAAAAAAACTGGTTTTGGGGTTTTTTCAATAAAAACCATGGTTTTTGCCAATCCTGATTTTTAGTATAGCAGAGTCATTGGAATTGCAGTTGATTGGGACGGAGACTCCCTCAGATTATATATATAAACGAGTAATACAGAAAAAAAGACAGAGTTCTCGATTTGACATATTTTGTGCAAGTGCAGAACAATACACTTTTAGCACTCATTCTTTCGATGGAACTTCTCATCTGAAACTTACCTTAATAATCAGTGCGTTCAATAAGTTCCAGGATTACTTCGGAATAATTTATCTAATTATGCCAGAAGAAAAAATAACCTCGTTAGTTTTTATATACATCGCTTGCCACAGTACATACTCTTGGAACCGGTCGTCAAGACTGTGGAAAAGTCATTCTGCTCAGCACCACCGTCACATTCGCTTCGATCAACAGGGTGTCTATCGGTTATGGAGGTCCCGAAAAGGTCCCGAAATCAGAAAACGGTCATAAAAGTCGAGAAAAAGTCACAAAATTTAGTTTTTGGGTCACTATTTTTTTATGTACAAATATAAGTACAAAATAAAAAAAAAAATTGTTCTATAAAACGTCAAAATTCACCACCAAAAATGTCTATGGTCGGCTTTTAGCCGCTACGAAATCGCAAGTAAAGCACACTTCTGTCTCATGCAAGAGAATTCGGATTAATTCGCACCCAAATTCGCTCTTGAGAATGTTACGAAATGTTATAGTTTGGTAAAGAAAAGGTCACGAAAATGTCACGAAATTTCATTTTGGAATTTTAGTAGACGCCTTGATCAGTGACTTGAACTAACACGAAGAGCGTGAAGTTAGCTGGTGCCAAGTTAGGCGAATAAGGGCGGTGTTTAAAGGCTACGATCCCTCTTTGTCCAAAACACGCACAAGAAAACTTGTGGGCCAGCGCATTGCGTTTTGCGCAAAAGTTGTATCACATTCCTTGAGCATCCCATACTTGCCTGATTTCGCCCCAGTAAACTTCGTATTCTTTTTCCTAACCTGAAATCTGGCCTACATTTCGAGAATGGTACTGAATAGCATTCCAGTTTTTAAAGGCTTTACGACTGGTCCCAAGAGTGTGTGGCACGAGAAGTGATGTAAAAAACTAACATGCCAACATATTTTTCTGGCATCATTTAATAAATAATTTCTAGGTAGTCCCGGAATTTATTGAACACACTGTGTATAAAACAAATATGGAGTGAATGTGTCGGAAACAACTAGAACTCGACAGAAGTCGGGGAAAATGAAATGTGTTTAACGTACATTGTTACCCGTTGTTATTAACCATATATAACACGGCAACAGCCTTCAAGGTATTTCGATAATTGAATGTAACAAATTATGCATATAATATACATAGAAAAAGTACCGGCTGAAACATGTCCGTTGTAACTTGCCCTGAATTAGTACTTTCTCATTCGCTGAAAATAAAAATGTCCTTTCTACACACATTTCTGTCCTTTCTTCCGCAGTTTACACACATTCCTGTCTCAAGGATTTACATATCACATTTCGTTAAGTAAACAAGGAATTGAACAATGTTCTCTGATTAGTGAAACAACTGATTTCGGAAGATTTTCCGTGGGCAGAGGACCTTCAGCACAGGAGGGCCGAAGTAGTACTGTGAAAATATTGGTAACACATATTGTTGACGATCGCAGATATGTCCCTGGAGGAATTTTCTCAGTTCCGTGAGGAAGGGGGCACACTGAGTGAGTGGGACACTTGCTCTCGAGTTGAGGTCACGCTACGAGTAGGGGTGTTCGATAAGGCTGAGGACCTATCGAACTTCGGTAATGAAATTTTATCGAATTGTTATCGATTACTCGATTATCGAAACAGCCCTAGCTACGAGGGGTAGTCAAGAAGTTCCCGGAATTTTGTTGTAGCTCTTTATTACATTTACTTAATCACTTTCCAAACATACACATTTGCTCCACCGCTCCTACGATTGCTGGAAACACTGACGGAAGCTCTCTTTTGGTAGTCTCCAAAGTTCAGCCGTAGCGTTGGTTGTGATCTCTCTTATGATGGTGAAAGTTTCTTCGCTTGGGGAAGGACAAAACATCCGATGACGTATCAAAATCTCTGAAGCAGATTTTTCCCAATTTTCACATGAACTTGATGTTTGTGCTGTTGCTTGAACTGCAAGATTACAATAACTGATCGCCACATGCTCATCCGTTCAGCTACATTACTCGTACACTGTCTGTCATGACCTGTTAACACTTGTCAAATTCGTAGATAGCCTAAGGACTATAAATGTACAAGATTCAATGTAATTACATCACAAAAGCCAAAACTACATTATTCCGGATGACCTCCCCTCGTATCGTGCTTACGTGTAAATACATCTGTGCTGAATCAACTTTCTACTGATTAGTGATACATTAATGAAACAGTTGATTTTCAGTTACGGTAATTCTCAATTACGATAAAAATTCTGATATTTGCAAGCTGACATTCTTGGCTAACCTTTTTATTCAAAATCGAAAATAAGTAAGGAAAAGGAAGAGGGTTCTATTACCTGTACTTGGGAGGAAAGTGTGACTTTAAAAAAATAAGTTGGAAGATACCCTAGAAAAGTTATACTAGATACATATATCTTGCTAAAGAAACATCACTACCAAACGTCGGAAGATAATTTCTTGCACCGAGAAAAGAAAACTGTCCCAATGAACGAAGATGGAATAAAGCAAAGCTGTAAGTTAGCGAAAGTGAGAATTATTTTAGTTTAGCGATAAACACTTTGCCTTTCTTTTGTCTTTGAAAATAATAATAATAATAATAATAATGGCGAACAAACTCCGATCTGGCTATTGGATTGAGACTTGAAATTTCGTCATCTCTGGTGCATGGGGTCCTGTGTTCGATCTCAGCTCGTGCCAAGTTAGCTTTGTGGTGGACGTACACCGTGTGCGTGGGTTTTCCCGGGGTTCTCCCGTTTCCTCCCACTTACTTCATTCCACTATTTTTATTCATTTCTCGTCATCACCGTCTCAGCCTAGCCGTGGACGTAAAACTTAGATTTCATTTCATCTTTTTTGAAAGTTCGTGCCCTGCTTCGGATTTTTTTTTTTTTTTTTTTTAAGGAGAATAAATTTTTCGAACTTGAACTACGTCTCTTGAGCAAGTGTGTTTTATTTCATTATTATTATTTCGTACTTCTGGTGGCTTGTACTGATAAAAGGACCCGCATTTCGTTTTAATTTCTTTCAAACTTTTAACGAAATCTCTGTATTTTTCTTGTAAAATGGATTCGTCAGTTAATATATCACGTAACAGCGGTCGAAAGTTGTATACAGCTTGTTACTTCCATTTTTCAAGGACATAATAACTCGTAGACACAACTGAGTGAACTCAGTCGAGAGATCGAATGGCCGTTTTTGCAGACCATACTGTACAGGTGGCAATTATAAAAATTATTTATAATAATAATAATTTAATAGAGTGGGCCTTGAGAGGAGTATACAAAAGGTATTGGAAGTGATCTTTAAGTCTGAGGTATAAATGAATATGGCGTGTGAAATTATTTCTAGATGTATTATCTATAAAATAAATCTTTTTATCGAGTGGATCATGCTGTAGGAATATCATTAACAAGCAGTGAAGAATCCGTTATACTAATTTATACAGAATGAACTAGTATTATGAAGAATATACCCTTCGTGACTTCTTTTTTTTTTTGGGGGGGGGGAGGGAGGGTGGGCCGTGGCGTGGCATCATCATCAGTCCTTAGTTTAAGTCCATCATATAGATACCATTGTGGAGCGTATCCAGTAACGAATGAGATGTTGAGAAGGTACCGTGACTTAAAACCTACTAGAGCAAATCTAAGACACAGCTCGTGGATAACTTAGTGCAAAATCTTTCCTCGTAGTTGTATTATTTTCCTTAATTTTACATTTTCCTGGGTTCTCACTGACCTGGAAAAATCAGGGAATTTGATTTTGTCGGGGAAAATCAGAGAAATCATTGAAAAATTCTTTGTCAAATCAAGGAAACAAAGTAGTCGTTCTGATAATGAAAGCAACTTAGAATTATTTGAGATTTAGAGATCAGTTAACACAATATAGAATAATAGATTACAGATGCATTAAGTTATATCAAGGTGTGTTGTGCCATGATTTGTGGTTAGGTTCTTGACTTTTGAAATCAGTTGAACTTCAGTATCTTAAATCCCTTAATGTGGATAGCATGGTGTCTCTGACCTTTTGAGCTGAAAAACGTACTTCTTAACTGACTTAAAAAAAAAAATCCGTTTATATGGCTGTCGTATATGTCATATGAAAGTATCTTTTTTTAATGTATGAGTTCACAATGCCTCGATATGGGAATCAGCGTTACACATATGTCCAGATGGTAATCAAATTCTTGCCATACTCGTTGGAGCATATCCTGAGAGACAGTGGTAGCAACTTTTTCAATTCTGCGCTTGAGTTGTTCTACATTTTCTGGTAACGATGGCACATACTATCTTTTATGTATCCCCGTAAGAAGACGTCACAGGGAGTTAGTTCAGGGGATCTTGGAGCCCATGTGTCGAAACACTGATAATTTTTCCCTGCTCGCCCTATTCAGCGTTGAGGTAACTCACATTGTTCAGGAATTCACGAACGTCTTGATGATAATGGGGTTGGGCCCCATCCTCCTGAACAGGAAATTGTCAGCATCTTGTATTTGTGGGAACAACCAATGCTGTAACATATCGAGGTATGTATGGCCAGTTACACAGAAAGTACACTCTGCTTCAGAAGTTGCCGTGTTTACAACACCCCGACGCTAACGCCAACTGCGATGAATGTGGGAACTACGAACATTACCTGAAGGAAAAAAAATGTGATACTCTTTCATATGACATATGCACGACAGCTATATCACTTGTAGTTTTTGTGTGTAATAAATTAAGAAAAGTGTTACCGGACTTTTGGGACATTGCGTATATGTTGTACGTATGTTCAGGCGTAATTCTTCGACACAGGTTTACCGACTTTCCGGTTGTCCCACATAAATTCGTGATGATTTAACCAGTCTTCGAAACTACTCCATGATACTTCTCAATGGCTGACAGTGTTAATATCGTAATTAACTGACCACTGTGTGCATGCTCACACACAACTTCAATACACATATACCGGTTTTGATTATTCTGTTTTAGTTTCAAAGAGTATACTTTCCTGCAGATTTCATATAAATTTTATCAGGAACTAATAACGGTCTTTTGAAAGATAGACCGTGAAACTCCTGAACAGCTGATAATCTTTAATATCTTGTAAATGTTCATGTATAATTCCATAGCACGTATACTGATTAATATATGTTTCCTGCAGAACTTTCTATTTGGTTCAATATTCGTGAAGTGCCTGGCATTTAACATGCAATACTTTGCAAACGAAACAAGATACATTAAAACTCAGTACACCAGTGAATTTCTGACAAAATTGTACATGAATTTGATGTATAACTTGCAGTAATTTCCATTTGAAAAAAAAAAAAAAAAAAAGGTTGAATTCAATATGGCGGATCCAAGATGGCGGCCGGGGTGTGTAACATGTGTCAGCGAAGCAGTACTTGATCCAATTTGTTTTGCATATGCCCATATTTATGTCCAGTTACATCTAAAGAAACTAAAAGCAATTTTGTGTCCAACCGTTATAGTAGTTTACGATTGAATTTTGGGTATATGAAGGCTGATAAATTTGGAAATTACCGGTATGGGCCGCGGAGAACTGTGCATTTGAATGAGTTTTAAACCAATCCCGAGGAACACTTCACAAATGTACCTTTAAGCCTTAGCACAGTTTTATTTTAGATTTCTTCTTCTGCGCTGAAATAATTAATAGTTGGGTAACATAGCCGGCCGGCATGGTCATGTAAGGCAACAGGCTGGTGATCGCAATAATTTCTTATCTCCTTTAGCTTTAACGTACACATCCATAGGAGATGAAACTCCTCAATCTCTCCGCGCTGGTATAACGGTAAGCGCGCCCACCCTTGTTGCATCGGGGTCCCAGGTTTGATTTCCTGTAGATGAGCATTGAAATTTGAACGCACTGCAGAGGTTTAGATTCCCCTTAAAGTGTACGTCCACGTTTTCACGTCTCGGTGCTCAAAAGGGACGCTGAACGCCAATTAACCAATACAACTCAAATCGTACATCAGCAATCCAAGGATGAGACGCATAGCAATTGGTAATTTTGTTAATGTGAAGAATATCTTGATGCGTAGTTTACGAGAAGAAATACTTCTTGTAAATCTAAAAGTTGGTGATGCACGATCATCACACTACATATTAAAATGAAATTGATGCTGAAGCTTTTTCTCATCAAGCTTTTCATTGTGACACTAGGAAGATGACAGTTCATGTTATGATTAATAACATATAACCCACAATTAACTCAAATTTTAATCTTTACATAGCTATAATAATGTGCAAAAATGAGAAGAACCAATCGATAGGTGGCTGAGGGTAATCTCTGAAGCGTACTCTTTGAGAAAAGCGAACTTTTGTGGCGCTAAAAGTAAGTCGTTCATTGTCAACATTTTTATTCTGCTGGATCAGATCATCTTATTTTTGTGTATCATGCTGTTGCCGTTTGTCGTCGTCGAACACTCCTCAATAGTGACACAGGTAATGCTTTAAAATGAATTGGGTAAAAGTGTTAACGTAATTCATTAGGAGGTTTATGCAGCTTTACAAATTGAATGTTGAGAACTTATTTCGTTATGGCCGTTCACATTCCTGTGCCGTTGTGTACTTTATTTTGTCAGCATGTTTGTTTCTAAAAGTAATCTTACCAACTTTTAAAGAGATCCATGTGTTCCGGTATAATATATGCATATGTATAACTGCCTATAATATACTGTATATAACAGAGTTTTATAATCCAAAAGTTAATGCTGAGGTATTTCTGTTTAGTGTCATAAGAATTTCGTGACCTAATTGCGTGTATGCTTGTGTGCGTGTGGTATATCAGCAGAATTGATGGGAGATGCAAAGACCAGTGTTTGAAAAGTTTTCGAACAAGTTGAAGGGTTAATTTGACGCAATTTATGTTGACAAAATGGAGACTTGTTTACACGTAACATTAGTTTGTAGATTTAAATTAAATTCCTTGGAGGTAGGATTTGTGGGAAAATGCAGGTGGTGTCCATATTAGAATGAATTTAATTTTGTATGTTATTTACTTACAATGCAACTTGAACATAATGCAGTTTTTCTAAGAATAAACTTGAGCGTAATGAAACAAATTTTAATCCCTTTAAGTTAATATATGGTGTAATATTATTGAACCTGAAGTAAAGCGGAACGTGTCGAACGCGAAAAGGAAACCATTTGCACCTAAGTAATAAGAACATTTGTTGGCAAAACAAATATATTTGTAAGTTGTGGAAACTTTTTAGTGAGTACACTAGGGATATGTCTTACAATACATGTAGAAACAGAGAGAAAACGGAGTGTGCTCTTTACCTTTGTTGATGTAAGCTTCTAAAAAATAATTGTGAAGAAAAAGGGCAGTGAAATACTTTGGTTAATGTTCCAGCTTCTTTTGCTGTTATCTACACAGTGATTAACTTTCTTTAATATCCTTCAAGCGTCCTGTACTACAAAGTGTAAAATGTAAGTTTTAGCATAGGTTCCTCTTCAGAATGCGAAATGTTGAAACATATGTTGAATGCGTAATGTTGAAATATACAGGGTTAGCATAAATGATTCATTCATTTTGAAAAGGCTATATACAGGGTGTCCCAGGAGGAAGGGGCAATATTGTGGGAAACGCTAAAAGAGGTAAAACATAGCGGATTTGAAAGGTGATTGAATGACCTTTCCAACGGTATGCAGCATGGGGCAGTGTTGTCTTTGGAAAGGAAGCTATTGACGGAAATTTCAGAAAGTTAAGATTATTTCAAGAAATTGGATGGCAACACTGATTCCAAATATCCCTCAATAACTTCTCTTCCAAAGACGACATATTGCATATCGTTGGAAAGGTTATTCCATCACCTTTTAAATCCGCTATGTGGCACCTCTGTAGAATAACTAAAGGGTGAGCAATACGCAATATAAAGTAAAAAATGGTTCACAACATGTAGCTCTCAAACCGTTGAAATTAGGACCTATGTTCATATGAACTTTTTTTTGCATAGAATCACTCATACTGCCATTTTCCAAAATATTGCCCCTTTCTCCTGGGACACCCTGTATATTACACGTATACACATGAAAGATATATGCTAAGAACCACAAACTCACCAAGTTTGTATTGTGTAAAGTTTGGCATCCCCTCATTGGCACATTCCAGTTCGTGATTATCTAAACGATGAACTTCCGCATCGCTGGATTTGAGTGTATTGATGAGAATGACCTAGCTTTATTCCCCTGGCCTGCCAGATTTCCTGATTTAACGCCCTGCGACTTCTCCCTGTGGCGGTACATTAGGGACCTTGTTTACGTACCCCCACTACCTCAATTTTTAGTGGAGTTTATAAAGAACGCACCAGTGCTGCAGTGCAGACAATTGACAGGACTATGCTACAAAGTATATGAAATGAGCTCGAGTATCGTCTGAACGTGTGTCATGTCATCAAAGGGGCACATATTGAACATTTGTAGAGGGTGTATAAACTTGGTGAGTTTGTGATTCTTTTCATATATCTTTCATGTGTGTATGTGTAATACTTTTGAAAATATAGCCTTTTCAAAATGAATGAATTGTTATGCTTTCAATTCAGTGTCAGGAGATCAATACAAACTTATTTAAACAGAAATTTCTTTACAGTTGAAATTACACTGTATTATCTTAATATAAACGAGTATGACTGATTAAGTTCATGATGTATTGTTTTCAACTTGCACTGGTAACTGTTCTCTGGAAACGAGAGGGCGAGGACTACTTTGAACATGACTTAGGAATAAATTATATGAGTGGAGTAAATTATAAATTGAATAAATTATAAATTATGTAAATTATTTGGTCTAGGAATTAATTCGTGCGGTTGGTACGCACACATTGAAGCTGTAGTACAAACACAAAATACATAAATACCTTAAGAAAAATATTGTCCATCGCTAGCCACCACTTTCGCCCATCTGTCAGGCAATGTACGGATTCCGTGGCGAAAGAAGTCCTCATCCTTGGAAGCGATCCAGTCAGAGACCCATGTTTCGATATCTTCTGAAGAAGTAAACCGCTGTCCAATCAAATCGTTGTTCATGCAATCGAACAAGTAGTAGTCCGAAGGAGCAACGTCTGGTGAATACGGCGGGTGGGGTAAAACTTCCCATCCGACATTTTCTAAATAGGTTTTGACCGGTTTTGCGACATGTGGGCGAGCGTTATCATGTTGAACAATAAGTTTATCATGTCTGTTCTCCCATTCTGGTCGTGTTCTGGCCAGAGCTTGCTTCAAACGCATTAATTGTCGTCGATAACGTTCTCCATTCACAGTTTCACCCGGTTGCAGCAGCTCATAGTACACCACACCTTTCATATCCCACCATATGCACAGCATAACCTTTGCACAGTGAATATCTCGTTTTGGTTGTGATGGACCTGGTTCACCTGGTTTCACCCAGGCCTTTTTTCGTTTAGGGTTCTCGTAATGGATCCACTTCTCATCACCCCGTAATAATTCGATGCAGAAACCCCTTTCTGCTCTGTCGTTGAAGCAGCAATTCGCAAATGGTTTTTCGTCTTTCAACGTCTCTGTCTTTCAATTCATGTGGTACCCAATGTGACATCTTTTGAATCATTCCCATGGCTTTCAAGCGTTTGGAGACTGTTGTTTGATCAACGCCTAATGCTGCTGCAAGTTGTTCCTGCGTTTGACACGAATCCTGCTCGAACAATGCTGTCAATTCTTCGTCTTGAAATTTTTTTGGCTGTCCAGCTCGCTCTTGGTCTGCCAAGCCGAAATCACCACTTCTAAACCGTGCAAACCACTTCTGACACGTTCGCTCAGCTAGAGCATGGTCACCATACACTTCCACCAAAATACGATGACTTTCAGTCGCACTTTTCTGCATGTTAAAGTAATGCAGCAGGACACCCCGCAAAAACATTTTATCAGGCACAAATTGCGCCATGTTCACTTAACTACAAACTGGTGTTGTTGACGCTTTAATCCACTGCCCTATACTACGAACGATACGCGATGACAGGGGTTTGCAACACATGTGTGGATACATGGAACTGTGGGACGCTCCGTTCGTTGCGCCATCTCTTGTCCAACCGCACGAATTAATTCCTAGACCAAATATATGAGTCCCATGCACTCAGATGAAAAGGCTCCAATCTTAACATAGAGCTAAATTATTTCTATTTATAACAATAAAGCAAAGATCATTATCTAGAAAACTATCAATATGGAGATTTCACTATACAGTTAATCGTCGTCTTCCAACCGGTTGTAAAGATTGGGTTAGATAGTTATCATCATCAATGACCTATAAAAGATATATCACCAGTATAAGAAGAACTACTGTTATTAAGATTACAGAATAGAAATCGCAGTCTAAATCGTTGGCTGATAGTCGATCATAATTGCATTTTATGCTGTACTGTATATAATAGGCCACCCGGCTTACGACAGGTTAGTTATCACGGAAGTGTCATTAAGTCCACGGTAACTGTACGGTCACTCACGATTTCACGTAGTTTCAATTAAAATAAATGTAATAAATAATAGTGTTACAGTTTGGTCAGATGTTAGTTTTAATTAAGGCAGAGAAGTGCCAAAAGCTAGAATCAATTGCATTCATACATAGTTTTGTTCAAATTTTCCAGGAATTGTGAAAATTTTAGTAACTTAAATGGAATTAAAATCTCACCGAAGCAAAGACATAATCATCTGATAATGTCTCTGATGAAGACAATGATCTATTGCTGAAACTGTAATACAAATTACTAATATTAGAGTTCGCTTTGGTTAGATTTTATATTTATTTAAGTCACACATAATTCCAAAGTTAGAATGATTAGTATTCAGACATACAAGGTATGTTCAAAAAGTATCGAACCTTATTTTTCCCGCGTAAACCAATAAAGCGCGGGAGACTTCCTTCAGTGTAGATGTAGAAGGGACACGCATGCGCAGTCGTGAATTTTTTCCCGCCTGCTGAAAGTGTCAGTCGCTGGCAGTCGACCAACGAGTGAGCGGTCGTTGGATTTCAGTATTCTGTAAAATGACATAAAAACTTGAGCAGCAATATTGCACCAAATTCTGCCAAAAGCTTGGCGATAACCAAGCGGAAACCATTCAATCGGATCGGTACATTCAATTTTCAACGAGAATTTGGGCACGGGGAGAGTGTCTGCGAAATTTAATTCAGGCTTTCATCGCCAAACACATCATCTCTACTCCCCCGACACGGCTCTGCGTGACTTTTGGTTATTTCCCAAGCTGAAAATACCACTAAAAGGAACCCGATTTGACTCAAGATATGCAGAATGCGACGGCATAATTGCTTACTATCCCAAAAATTTCGTTCCAAAAGTTTCCAACAATGGTGGGAGCGTTGGGAGAAGTGTGTGCATTACCAAGGAGACTACTGTCTCTATAGGGGATTAGTCTTTCGGATTTTCAAATAAATAAATAAATGTATTTTTGCCAATCAAAGTTCGATACTTTTTGAAGACACCTCGTATTTTGAAGTGAACAATTTGAGTCTTGAACATGATGTCATTTCATACACGTATTGTGTCTTCAATGTAAAGTTTTGCAGAAAACTTTATGTATTCTAATAATGAAGATAAATTCATTTTAGCATTCCATCGATGCATAAGTGAATGAATCATTGGCGATATATTTTAGAAATAAAACTGATTTCTGAAGTATATCGCTGGTACTTCATGGATTTGTGGAATAATAAGGCAACTTTTTAATTAAAATGTGTTTCAAACGATTTATGCCAAATAATATAATAATAATAATAATAATAATAATAATAATAATAATAATAATAATAATAGTGGACTGTCCTATTAAAATTGGAGTCTTCTCTGGTGCAGTTGTTATCGAAGTACTTGTAACTTTTAACAGTAATTTGCCTAGTTTTGGCAACAGTGTTATGAGTTGTTACTACTGTGAATTTCCAAGAACCTGTGGGTATAAATCAGAGCAAATGTGCATTAAATTCTTCCAGAAATATGCAGTGAGTGTTCGTAGAGTGACTTCTCCGTATATGATATTACGATAGATTCCACAAACAGTTCGAAACTGGAGATAGTTATTGCTTAATTTAGTCATGCAGGTTTATCAGATTTCGTCAATTTATATGTAAACTTTGTGCAAAATCTTGTGGTACGGAACTTGATGGCAAATCGAATAATTTTGGTCAGCTTCCCTCAAAATGGTGGTATATGGTGCTGTAATCAACACAACTCTGATTTAGGCAGCTCGCGTTGCGAATATTAATGAACATTGTAATTTGTGCATTTCTAGATTATTCTTATATAATTACAAAGATAATTAATTATAGATTAAAAAGTTCAATCGTAGCAGAAACGAGCGTGGCAGTCATTCTGTGCGATTCCTAATTCAGTCTGGATTTTAACCCACCTCGCATTCTTCCATTTTTTTTTTTTTTTTTTTTTTTTTTTTTTTGCAACTTTCTAGTTTCCATGTGACAATGACCTTTCCTGACAGTAAGACACGAGTCATTAATAGTCCACGCGTGGTTGCTAGTTTTATTTTCACAGTTTTACTTCTGATAAAAATTGTTTCTAATTCTATTGTAATTACTTAATTAATCGGAAGCCCTTAGCTTAGGGTTTTTTTCTTTCTCGAAGTTAGCATCCGTCTTTCACTTTCTTATTGCACAACAGTGGAGTTATTTTCGTATAGGGGAAGGGGCGGTAGCTCAGTGACAGAACGTTCAACCTTGGTTTGATCTCACCTCGCACCAAGAGGACTTTGTAGTGGACAAACACCGTGTGCTTGAGTTTTCTCGGGGTTTCTGGTTTCCTCCCCTTTCTTCGTTCCACTGTTTCATTCATTCTCATCATCACCATCTTTAGCCAATACGACATAACCATGGGACGTAAAACTGGAAGATTTTCACTTTAAATGTCCTTGATAGTAGCGACGACTGTAGCATTTCCCGTCATTTTTTTTTACTTCCCCATTTTTTCTCATTTTAATAATAAACCGCTAAAATAGAACGAGCTGAACAACTTTGTTTTGATATGCCATTCAAAATGTTCCGATTTATTTTTTGAGGGCTGTGGATGAGGAAAGGTGTAATTAATTTTCATAAAATGGACTTCTTGTTATGTATAACAATCCATAGACATTTTGTTTCATCTGTCAGAATCAATAGTTTTAATCACATTTAGCTTTAATGGAACTTTTGGTTATACATTTTAGCTAGTTGTATGTGAATCATTTCACTCCAGATTTAACGTACAGTTTTGCAGTTCTGAAGATGAAGGGAATTTCATTTCAGTATCAATTAACATCCAATTGTTTTGTCTTTATTTCAAGTCTCACAAACAAATTCCAAAGAATTGAAAGTTCACAGCCTACATGGTTTAAATTATTCTTTCTCACCTCAACAATAGGTTGATGAGCAACATGGAAATTTTAAAACTTTTCTCCCTTGGGAGAGTTTTATACTTTGATAAGGTCTCTTCTTCATGATCTGCATCTAGATATTCTATCCTTGGACTTCCTCTTCCTGGTTTTCCTTCTGCCTTTCCCTCTATCAACACGATGATCCAATCGGAGTGCCGAATAAGATGGCCAATCATGCTGTTTCTTCTGTTTCCTATTATCTTTATGATCTGTCGTCCTTCATTAGCTTCTTTTAGTACGTCTTCGTTCCTTTTCCTTATAATTCATATAAAAATCTCTGCTGTCTCAAGACAAAAGACTATATCTGCTGAAAAACAGTTTTGAATATATATATATATATATATATATATATATATATATATATATATATATATATATATATTTAAATATATTTCTGTTAGCTAAAAGCTGCAAACTTAACAGCTGGTAAGGTCTATGATAAGGTTGCCAACATTATAGATAAGGTCTTTCTGCTTTTGTCAGTGCCCTATGTTTTTTTTTTTTTTTTTTTTTAACTCAATTTCGACCAAATCGACAGATCTTTTGTCTTCGGACTGCAAGTCTGTTTTGTACCTTAGTGAAAATGTGTTCAGTTGAAAGTCGTGGGATAATTTGATACAGATTAAGCAATATAAGTAAGGTATTATATTGTAACTGAAAAATTTTGTTAATTAGTGAGAAAATTTTCTGCTGGTGCCCATGTGTTAAAACTATTTGTTTTTAAAGAACGAATATTTCTTATAAATCATTTGGTGCTTATTTGGACAAAACTAACAATATGTAGTCGCCATTGGCAGTGGTAATAAATATATAATTCTTACACGATATGAGAAACACTTTAAAAACATATTTGTATAGTAGTGGATTAAAAGAATTTCGCTTGTATGGTTGTGACTGTGAGAAGAATGCAAAAGCATTATTTGATTTTGACGAATGAAGTATTTATACAGCAGGAGAAATTTCTTTTTTTGTACTGACAATTCTGTCAACCACAGCAACAAAGAACCCCATATAGTGGTGGAATTGAAGGAAGCATGGATCAAAATGTGCTTAGGGAAACAAAGCTGGAAACTCGTACCTCCCTGGTGGGGAACACGGTGGTTTAGTGGTAGAGTGCTCACCTC
This sequence comes from Thermobia domestica, assembly GCF_964235325.1. NCBI lineage: Eukaryota > Metazoa > Arthropoda > Insecta > Zygentoma > Lepismatidae > Thermobia > Thermobia domestica. The sequence continues at coordinate 1,483,358 of NC_137469.1, forward strand.
TAGTGAAGTGTTCCTGGTTCGATTCCTACCACGCGATTATGGTGAACAACATATGTATGAGTTTTTCCTTTCTTCGTACGAACTCATCTGTTCCCTTTAGTGTAAAGGGCATTTCGACGGTACTTTGCAGCTACCTCATATCTCAAAACACAACTTTGCACAAGACAAAAATGTTTGAAAAAGTTGGAGATTAGTTGAAAGTCAGCGACTTTTTCAAACTTTTTTTTTTCTTTTGTAATTTTTTCCTTTTAAAATACGAGGTAGCTGCAAAGTACCTTGATTTATTTGGTTTCCTCCTGCTTTACCAGATGAAAATTCGACTCGCAGTACGAAAGAAATCTCTCCTGCTGTATAGTGTTAACTGCTGAAAAAGTTTTTGATTTTTCTAAAGAAACAAAATTCACTTTGTATGGATTAGATTGAAAAAATGTTTTTTATGTGTGAATAAAGAACAATATTTTTTCCTTGTAAATATAGTATCAAATATACATAGATAAATAATAATGGTCATAGATGCCTTTTCTTTCCATAAACAAACCAAAACATTATTAGGGAGAAGAATGTCAAGGTGCTTCATTCTTCAATAGATGATAGCACGTTTGTGCATTTCCCAATCAGTATATTTAAAATAATTCGGTCAATTCCAAAAGATGGATGTTGAAACTTTATTAGCAATATACAGTGGAGCTTACGAAAGCTGGCTTCTCACACGTGGTGTATTGGAGGCGTTATTGCAAAAATGTTTGCAACAACATAGGCAGCAGTTCCGACGACATAGTGGGCAGAGTCGTTTTCACGTATGATTAGCGTCATTCTAAAGGTGTGACTACTGCAGGAAACATGTTAGTCGGTCTTTAGTATGGCACTAATCACGCGTCAGCACGACTCTGCATAAGGCCCAGTATGTTTAACAAGTCATAATTCTAGAATTGTAATAATACGACAGGAAGGTATGATTTGTAATAATAGTACTTGGAACAGTGGCGTATGCAAGGGGCAATTTTATGATTTAACCCCCTTTTAGTAAGATATATTAAACATTTACTATATGAAGATGTACAAAATCGAGCGTATCCTGAAAGCTTATGGAACTGACTGCTTGATTCTCCCCATCTTTCCAAGTTGAGTCTACAGGAAAAATAAATAATAGGTTAATATAGTTCTTCATTGAGTTTACACAAAATTCGAAATTTCTGTCGTCTTATGTGATATAAAACAGGAAAAAAAAGTATACGTGTCAAGTTAGTGTAGTATTTGTTATTGGAGTAATAGACTTTACCCATGTTTCGTCAAACATACTACTTTCTCACGTTTGATATTTGCTATTTTCATCAAAACTTTTTTTTTTTTTTTAATTTCCTGTCTCGTCTTTTAAATGGCACCGTGCGTTCCTGTGACTGACTTATGTATGTTGAACTATTTTTTTTCTTTCTTATTCCAACATTTTCAGTCACCATATTTCTTTCTTTTGCAAACACAGCACATACTGAACCTATTTACAATCAGCAGTTGTCAGTAATTTGGTACGAACTTTTAAAACAGCACTTACCGAAACGTCTATTAGACTATATCATAAGAGAGAGAATTAGATGATTTAACAGTGTGGTCAGTGACCTTAGTAGCCTAGAAACAGCGTGAAAGAATACTAGAATGATTGGCGAACTATCTTGCCTTTTGTTTCGTTAACTGCACTGTAACAGCTGAGTAGTATGCTTTCAAAAATAAATCATCTCGATGATGAACAAAAGAAGTGAGTTTTATTTCACGGACTTCAAACTATAGGCGTAAAATACACCAACGAAAGAGAGATATTCATCAAGAAAAGAAGAGAGAGAAAACCTATTGTTGGGAAGTGCTCTCTCTCTGTCTGTCTCATTATATACATTGATGTGACTTTCCTTGGAGACAAAACTGGCTCGAATGGACCAGTGAAACGTTTTCTTTCACGCACGGAGCCGAAAGCTCTATAAGAACTGAAAACCGCATTCCTGTTGGTAACTGCGTATCTACGTATATTTCCACGCCGGTAACTTTATAAAAATTCTGATTTTAATGGACATTTTGCGTTGCTTCCTTTCAGACACACTAGTGCTGCTACGTCTGTTTGAGCATGCTCATGCTGTCGTTATATCAATAACTGTTTTCACATTGAGGTGAGGTCAATCCAAATTTTGTAACTATATCGTTACCACTCAAGTTATTAACAAAATATCTGAGTAGGGGCGCTGTGTGAAAACACCTCGAATACACTGGACATTACCGCAAGGACGTGGGATTAGTAAAACATTTGGTGATTTAGCATTAGCGCAGACAGCGGGTCAGTAATAAATTACTGAAGAATCACGTGTTGTTACGAACTTTAAATTTTCTCATTAAATAACACATTGGGGCCGGAAATCAACATAAAAATTCAATTGGTGGTGTGAATTATAAAGCGCACTGAAGACAGTCAGATGCTGAGTGCAAATAGCCACACCACTGCTGTTTTTAATTTTGAAGAAAAAGGTGATTTCAGAGAAAAAATTAAAAACAGTTGGAAATCAGATGTATACAAATATACTACTACGAGTAAGTCCAATTATAGACAGCTTAGAGAGAGAAAAAAAAATGTTTCGTGTGGTTCTGTCAATTAGAAGTGAGATACTTCAACTTATATCGAACTCCCCAAAAGTTATGTTAATTTCTTCATGTTTAAACGAGTGCGGCGTTTAAAAGTCCTGCGCATTCAAAAGAAACAGAAATACTAAGATTAATCAGTTAACTAATGACTACGAAACTGATGAACACTTTTATCTGGAAAACAGGAAGAAATGTAATAGGCGAATCAATTACACGTCCACGTACTTTGCATCAGTGCTGCGTATGTGGACAAGATGATTTTTGGTTGATTTAATTCATTAATCGCAGGAAACATTGTTCAGTACACCTTCGTGGGACGTCTCTTTGAAACATTTCTATAAGATGGATTCGTTTAACGCTAGTAGAAGAGAAGACTGCAAAATCTATTGAACATGGTTGTTTAAACATTGTACTTCAAATTCCTTCGGGAAACAGTTTTAAGCTCTCAGCTGACCTGAAGCCTCGTTCACAAAGGATTAAAATAAATAAATAAATAAATAAATAAATAAAGGAATTGACTTATCGGGGAAAAAAAAATGAAAATGCACTTTTCTAATGACTTTTGTCCTACTTTCATCACCTGAAAAAGGCTCAAGGAGACAGCCAAAAGCTTTGAAGTCAGTGTACAGGAACTTCACCTCTGGTGCGTCTGGTTTCTGAGTAGATACTAGTTCTCACCAAATGAAAATGAAATCTTTAAGTTTTACGTCCAACGATTACGCTGGCTAGGCTAAAAGAGATGGTAATGATGAGAAATGATGGAAACGGGAGAAACCCATGCACACGATGTTTGTCCATCACAAAGTTCACTTGGCGCGAGCTGGGATCGAACCAGGGACCCCATGCACCAGTTATGAATGCTCTACCACTGAGCCACCGCGACCCCTTCTCACCAAGTGAGTTTTGTGGTGAACAAACATCATGTACATGAGTTTTCTCGAGTTCTGTTTTCGCCACTTTCTTCCGGCTAAACAAGACGGTGATGATGAAAAATGAAATCATGGGAGGAAACTGGAGAAAACCCATGCATACGGTGTTTGTTTACCACAAAGTCCACTTGGCGCGAACTACGATCGAACCAAGGACCCCATGCACCAGAGGTGAAACCTCTACCACTGAGCCACCGGCCCAAATTTCTGAGCATGTTAGCGTATTGTTTGCCTGTTCAAGTTTTTTTTCTGGATCATTAGGAGAAAGAAAAAAAAAACAATGTATTTAACAACAGTTTTATTATTGAAACAATTATCGGGAGTTTGGAACTGAAAGCCAGAAACAACTGACATTTCCATTGTTAAACTCTTTAACCCCCATTTCATTCATCAAAAAAATAAATGTTGAGTTTTTAAAAGGTGAAATGCTTTCCACCCACAATAATAATGCAAAGTACTCCGACTAGACGTAAATTATTATTTTTTTCAGACCTAACAACAATTGTTTTTCATTTATTTATTTACCCTTTGGACTTCCATTTTCTTTACATTATTTTTCGTTCTTTTTCCATTATTCTTTGAAAAAAAATACACATTAATACTAGTAAATCTATGTACATGAAAACGATCCAACACAAATTTTGTATCGTTATGAAAATACAGATATTACAATCTATCAAATGCTGATATTAGACATCACAGTTAAGTTTGCTGGTTTCTTTATTCATTCTTATATATATAAAGATTTTATTATTTTTTTTTTTTTTTCGTAAGGAACAACAGTATTATCTGAAGAGTTAGAATATTTGTTTTCTTCCGCCAAATATATATGTTAGAAATTAATGGTTGAAAGATGCACAGGGAACAAGCTTTGGAGATACACTCTACACATGAAAACGTACGAAACCACCATTCCTCTCTAATGGAAGACGCTCGTTTGCAAAGTTACATCCAAGGAAATGTTGTATTTTTATATCAATTTCTGTGATGTAGCCCAACTAGGATAAAATTATAAGGCAATATTATTTCTTAACGAAGCTCCAGACACAAATCACATGAAAGTAATTTTACGTTGTAAATGTTACGAACGGGAGATGAAATTGAACTGGATCCATCACCTATATTTAAAGACACTTTTTATAAATAACGATTTACATTTTTGCTTTCATGTGGAAACACTGTGATATTGGCCATAAGGAAATGCAAATATTTTTTTTTTATAGTAATCTTTGTTAATAATACGTAATTAGTAACACCATTCAAGTTTGTAACTAAATAATTTTGTATTTCAGCACTGGAATACGAATGTAGAAAGAAGCCTCTTGGTTTCTTGTAAAAATCACACTCAATAAAGACGAAAACTGCTGTTTTGGTCTTTACATGAAAATAAAAATAGTGTAAACTGCCTTTCGTAATCAAGATCTGTACTGAGGGAGTTTTACAAGCCAATGGTATATCACTGCGATAGAGTTTGGCAACACCTAGTAACACATTTCCCAAGAAATTAGTCTTTTGAACAATTTCTGACTGAGTTGACAGATTCCCGGTAGAACTGGTTAGATTCGGATCCTACGTGACATTGTGGGTCCAATCCCCTGCAGCTCAGGTAGTTAAAAAGAGATGTTAAATTTTTATCACCGACAGAATCACACAAACAGATATTCGTCTAGTGGAAATGACAAACGCCCGAATGCCCTACTTAAAGTAGTCCTGAACCAGGAACACTTCCGTTTGAGCCACATACAAAGAAAACAAACAAGCGATGCCTCTTCATAAATAAAGGAACTGGTGCCTCATTTTTGGAGTAGAAGGTCTCTTGATTTGTTTGTAATACAGATTAATGCTTCTGTATTTGGTTGTTTCTTGTAACAATTTCCATTTATATAATCATCCTTCGCCTCCTTCAGCCCACATAAGGCATCGAACGCCAAAATCAAGGCGAATATTACTGTAGGGGAGCGTATCTTATTGGTCGGTGCTGTCTCTCTTCTCAACGTCCTGTGAATATCTATTATTTTCACGAAAGTTTCAGTGTGGCCAGTATAACTAAGAGTTCGCTACTGATTCCTACAAATTCCACGGCGCACATCATAATTTGTATTTAGTATAGCGGCTTTTCAAATAGCACTGGAGACGAAGCTTAAACATGCATGATGAACTTTTACTTCGAACTATCTTCAGTACCAAGAAATTAAGAATCTTGTGTTTCAGTAGAGCCATTCGAAGAAAGATTCAACTACCACTAAAGCAGTGGTAGGGGCAGGCTTAATTTTCCAGTAGGTGATTAAGGCACATTGGGAAAGCGGACGCTCAAAAGTCCAAAAAATAAGTAGATGAATACAATATTTGTATTTTAACAGATACCGTTTAAATTAGTTTAGTATCGACGGAGAGATCATAATCTTAAGTATTCTGTATTCATTGGAACATCATTTGGAGCGAATGAGAAAGTTTCCATATATTTAATTGGTATTTTCTTTCGCAATATAAGTTTCTGTTTTTCCATATACCTGATAACGTTTTCTGTCACAAGGAAAAACATCCAGCAACTTCTTAAACTTGTTCCATCGTTTTATAGTCCACTGATTTATATGAAGAACTATTTTTCTTGAAATCTATTTACATATGTCTTGCTTCATGAAAATTAAATTTGTTAATATATTATGACAATTTAAGTAATAATAAACCTACATTTCATGTAAATTGAATTTGATGAACTAAGGAACATTTAGCAAGAAAGCAGTAAAACTAGGTTACTAAAAGTCTTGTTCATTTCAAAGCAAACATCCCCCGGCGTCACCACTTAAGATTTTTAAGTATCTTGATATATTAATTCTGAGCTTTTACATAAAACAGACCAACAACAAGCTTCACCACATGATAGGTGGGTTTGAACAACCGGTAGAGAGTACATCATTATGCACACGCTAAGTATGATTTCGCCACGAGCTCACTATTCCTGACCCTATGACTTGCCTCCAGACTCTTCCAGAGAGTTATAACATTAAACTCAATTTACTTTGCACTTCGCATGATGTACGGAAGAAAGCAGGCGAAGATAATTCTTACACTTTTGCTCACACATACGAAATGCCATATATATGCATTCTTGTGTTCTTCCATATAGATTTAGCATGCTTTACATTAGCAACAGCGAACTAAGAGAATAACTGAAGTTTAACATCTTTTAAAAAAGCACCGATGCTACAGGACATGAAACCTATCTGAAACGACTATCCGCACGCATGAGCCACTTGACCACCATTGTTTGGGTATCTCATTCTATGGCACTACAACGTGAAAACTTTGCCAAAAAGAGCGCGGGATGACATATAAGATGTCCTCACATTGCAGTAATACCTGAAAAATTTGCATATGGAATAACTAATTTTGAGCCACTGGGAACAATATTTCATCCACGAATCAACAAAAGTATAGCACTCCATTTATTTTTAAAATATATTTAAAAGGGAAACATATTCTAAAGGGCTTGTTTATTCTCCTTCATCCACTTGTTCCTTATTTGACTTTCTTTCTCGAGTAAGGGTAGCAGGGATACATTAAAACCGCGTTAATAAGTATTTGTTCGTTCGTAACTAAATAACACAAGCTAACTTTTAGTTAATATAGTGATACTTAAAACATTAAATTAAAAAACAAAATCCATTACCTATCGCTCAAGAATTACAGAACAATCATGTTAACTCATTCAGACATATTTTCCACTTATTGATGCTCCCGTGTATTCCAATGGTCTATATACTACTTTTGCTTACTCGATTGCTGGCTGAATTGACTTAACATAGCATTCTGTATTAACTGGCGCGCTACCTAATCTGGAAATAGGAACTAAAGTAATCTAATGTCAAGTAAATAATAAAACCACTACAGTGCCAAGGAATTAGTGGATAGGCAACCTACAGCGAAACTGAACTTGATTTTACAGGCCATGTTTCCGACTTACCTTTTTTCGTCATAATCTTTGCATTTTCACTCCTTCTACATTTTTTGTAACCTTTCTGAGGATACATTTTTGTCAACTCCCCACTTACTTTCTTCCCTTTTAAATTACTTCCAATATAAGTATATGTAACCTTCTTTTTCCGTATTAAAATTCCATGAATTACTTTTCAAAGTTATTTTGTAATGAATAGTTATGCAAATACAACTTTCCAGTGATTGCAACTCCGAAATAGAGTGTCTCTCAGAGCAAAATGTGTGTGTAGAACGTAACTCCAAAAATATTTTACTGCGAAATTTCTTTGAACACAGAGTATAAAACTAACAAGAACAGAAGAAAAACCTATTTATGCTTGGCATCACTTGATTAGGTCTGGGCTTTGTTATAGAAGAGAGGATTATTCATTTGAATATAAATACATTAGCTGAATGTCCATAGTTGTTGTATGCAACTGCACAATACTAACACTGAAATTATCTTTTGTCGAAAGAAGGGTCTTGGTTGTTGAGATTTAATACTTAGAGGCGATCAATCAGTCTTTATTCTTTCTTAAGTCAAAATGTCTGCCTCTATTTATTCGACCTATCTATTTTATATTTTATAAAACAGACGGTCATGTCTTGGCGGTGTCCCCGTCGCTACCTAACGATGAAGATGACGCCTGTTGAGGAGGTTGGGACGCAACCTCGTCGCTGGGGATGGCGATCGTCACAGACTTCGTTGAGGGTTTGGTCGCCTCGTGCACTTTGGATGCCGGTAATAAGGATGGCGAGGGCACAGTCGACGCTGGGTTGTTACTCTCCTCCATGTTAGGCCACGCCGGCTGCTGCTCCACTTTGCTCAGCCTCTCGCTTAACGCTTTTAAAGCTATTTGCCTGAAACACATTTAAACAAAAGCCTTTAATAAAACAAGATCAGTGGACTCGCCATTTCATTTTTAATTTTCAAAACAACTAAAACAAAACAAGAGTACCAAGAGTTTGGCTTCTCAGTGGTTTTGAGTTACACAACACTTGAAAGAACACTGTCAATGTGTCAATTTACTGTTGACTAGCTTGAACGACCATTGTAATGGGTCGATGCACAAGTAAGTGCAGTTTTTTTTGGGTTGGTAACAATGCGGCGTGAAGCGATTGTTTATCGTTATTCCGTTGTTTTACCGTAGACCTGAGTTCGTGTGTTGTGAAACACAGGTTTTCTTGATCGTGGACGTACTATTGTATATATTTTAGACAAACTAATATGGAATGTCACATTTTACTCTCCGACTTTAACCGAGGATCAAAAAAACCTTGAAGTTTTGCGTCCCACGGTTATGCCGGTTAGGCTAAAGGATACGGTGATAATGAGAGATGAGTGAAATGGTGGAATGAAGAAAGTGGAAGGAAACGGGAGAACCCCGAGAAAACCCACGAGCACGGTGTTTGTCCACCACAAAGTCCACACGGCGCGAGCTGGGATCGAACCAGGGACCCCAAGCACCGGAGGTGAACGCTCTACCACTGAGCCACCGCGCCCCCCTAACCGAGGATCAAGTGCAGCAGAAGCTGTGAGAACAATTTGTACAGTCCACGGAAATCAAGCAATTGCTGAAAGAACAGCAGCACAGAAAAGCTTGTCTTGACTAATGGCTAACAGATTTCTTCCAGTTAAAACCAAAACAGTTCTACAGGCGAGACATTGAACTGCTACCTGAACGTTGGCAGAAGGTCATAGATAGTGAAGGTAAATACATCACTGAGTGATTGTGAGTTAATATGAGTGATAGTAAAATGTATGCAATGTATTGTTACACTCGTAGAATATGTTAATGTTATGCATATGTTGTATTTGTATTTGAATTAATAGAACAGCAGAATAATAATAAAATATAAGAACCGCACGAACTTATGCATCGACCCAATATAACATCATGATTCACTAGTCCTTGAATCAATGATGAAAACACTCCGATGTAGCTTCATGATCAACGCTTGGGGTCTCGCATTTCGAGAAGGAAATACGATACACAGCTTATGAAGTAACAAGAATTATTACACATCACGTAATAACAGTCAAGGATTTTGGTTGTTTGAAGGAGTATGAAGCCTACCTTTTTGATACTTTCCTTTATTTTGAACATTAAAAAAATATTCCAAAAAGATCTTCTCTTAAGAAACAGCAAAACTTTGGAGAGAGTTGCTACAAAAAAGTGAAACTGGATTTTTATTGACATGTTTGAGGGTTTAACGCCCTTTTCAGCACAGTATCTATTATCAGACGTCAAGCCTACAGGTTAACGTGATGTCCAAACTACATTACTCCCACCGCAATTCGAATCCGTATACAGCGTTCAGAGCGTGTACGATAACTAATAACCACGAAAGAACGCGAAAATGAGGAAATTTGAGTAAATTCTTAACTAATTTTACAAAACTTCTTGCAAAATCTGAAATAAATAAATAAATAAATAAAAATGACTTAACTAGGGTTACCATCCATTAGAATTCATTACATAGAGTAGTGGTTCCCAATCTTTCTTAACTGCGGACATACTTTGTTAAAAGCGCACGACATCGTAACACGTTAATTTGATTTTTTAAAATTATTATTAGTAACACAAATTATAATAGCGTAAGATTATGTATTACTGAGCATTGTTGCAAAATAACCAATCATTAAATGCTTCATGAGTTTTTAAATTCTAAAATTTGCGACACAATCCTATGGGATCGACACACCAGTTGGGAAACACTCAAATAATTACGAATGTTTTAGAATTCCCTCGTGGTTATTTGGATAGCATACGTGCTTTTCGCATGGGCGTCTGGGGTTAGATTTGGAGTTCATATAGTTTGGAATTACGTGAAGCTATAGATCCACTTTTCATACAGTCCCAGTGCTCAAAAGGGACTCTAAATTCCATTCAATGAGATCAACTTTTCTTGGGTCTTATTATCTTAAAAACTATAACTAATTCACGTAGCCTACACTTGAATGCATGGACTATTATTTTATGCGATTTCAGCGTTCACTTAGCTCAAAATCAGAGGAAAGAATGGTCACAACAAAACTAATGTTTATACTGTGGCATTTTGTAGAAAATGTATTTTTGTCTTATGGAAAAAAAAAAAAATCCGACCAATGTTCAAAAATTGGCTATTTTGGTCCCTTCTTCTAAGTTTGCTGTAATTCTCTCCTAAGTTTGTTGCCCCTTTAAGTTCAAATTTCAGGCAGTTTTTATGTCTTTTTCGTAAATTACTGAAACACGAAAACCAGAAAAATAAAATAAAACTTAAAAGGGACTGAAGAAACGTGGTTTCGAATAACATTTACAGCTGCTATTGTAAAAGAATAAAAGAATAGGGATTATTATTATTATTATTTTTAAAAAGGGGATGTTTTTCACAGATTGAAACCATTATGGCCAAATAGAAATAGAAAATTTCAACGTAGAACATCTAAATTAATTATATTTAATGAAAGCGAAAGCCTTACCTGAAAAGCTCCCAAATAAAAATAAGTGATCCCTTGCACCAAAAAAACTGGTTAGAAGTCCCACTTTATCCGGATAGTTCTAGCATTTTCCTGCACAAGTATGATTTCAATATTTTCCTTGTTTACCCTAAAAAAATATATAAAACAGTCACTAACCGGATAACTATAACTATTTCGTTGGATCTGACTCTCCTTCAGGTGTTTACAAGGCTACATGGGATTTATATAGACCTAAATATTGGGAGCTCTTCACGCAAGGCTTTCGATTTTATTAGATTTCTAAATGTCTTCCTTGCGCAGTCATTAGCAATACATAGGTACAATTATACTTTTACACGTACTATATATTATTGCTGATTGCCACGCTTACGTTTTTAAAATTGTCCCTATCATAATGATTACTTCAAATGGAATCGCGTTTCTTCAATCTACAAAATTTCATGTTATCTTTGAACCTCGATTATTATCTTTCGTATTTATTCAAATGTGGATACATGTAATTGTCCCCGCGTGGCTAATGATTTACACGTGGTACTTCTTTAATCCGCCAATAAAAGCACATTATTTACTTAGCAGCGTTGAGTCTATGGGGTTAAATTATACTAGTAGTCTCCTAACTTTTTATACCTAGGTCCTTTGTACTGACCCTCTGAGGTGTCTTTGTGTAAGTAGTCCCACATTGGCTTTCTCTTATAACGTCTTTTAGCCTCAGGTTGTGTGCTCCAGGTTGAGAATCACTGAACGGACTCCGATGTAAACAGCATCTTCGCAAGCTAATGTTCTAATACGTATCACTCAATTACCAAACCATCTAACCACATGGACTTTCATGAGTAGTTTCCACATACATATACAGGGTGTCCATAACCTTTTGAGTCAAATTTATACAGGTGATAGAGGGGTCCAATATACTCATTTTGATAGAGGAAACCAAAGGTCGAAAACGGCTAGTTCAAGGGTCACGCCATCTAGAAGTTAGAGCAATTTGTGGGAAAAAGTACGAAGTTTCAGTAACAAATGTGTTTATCAAATCGATGTAACCTGCTTTATTGCCCATGAGGACATCAAGTCTTTGGTGTATGAATCGGCAGTAAAATCCGAGGAAGCCTTGCTTGCAAGAGTCCTAGCTGCCTCCTTAACCTTCGGATAATCAAGGGTGTTACAAATGTACCCGACGCGTGTTTTATGTCACAGACGCCCGAGGTTGGCTAGCGTTCTTTACATTGTGGGCCGGACTGTAAGGAAAATTATTTCCTCAATAACAATTATATTGTAAGGTGATCTGCTTACGTATGTGGCTAAAAACTACACTGGGGTACATTTGTACCCTCCTTCGTTATCTATTTTACAATTATTGTAAAGAGTAAAATAAAGAACAGTTAATATTAGAGCTTATTGCAACCTTTCCAAAAATATTACGAAATTAATATAGTTCTATTGCGTATAAACAAATTTCCGTTTCGCTAATCTAACCTACCTAAACTTACCCTAAACTAACCTTACAAAAAAAAAAAAAATTATCGATGCCGCAAATAAGGATATTTCTAATTGCAAAAATTTGTATTGGAGTACACCTCTACCCCTGTTGGGAATTCGGAGTTAAAAATATCATGGGTATCTAAGGGTTAAGGTGCAAGAGACGCAGGGGATACTTGAGCGAGTGAGACAAAATTTCCTTAGGCGTTGTGTGTACTACGTGGATCGAGGATGGTGGTCGTCACTTTGTGCAGTTACTATGAGTATTTAGTACGTACAGTGCAGCAGTAGATTGTTTGTAATAAACCTTACATACTCAGATGTAGTATTATGGACAATAAAGCAGGTTACATCGACTTGATAAACACAAGTGTTATTGACACTTCGTACTTGTTCTCACAAATTGTTTTAACTTCAATATGGTGTGGAGCTTGAACTAGCCGTTTTCGACCTTGGGTTTCCTATCTCAAAATGTGTATATTGGACCCCTGTATAATTTTGACCCAAAAGGTTATGGACACTCTGTATATATAATATAGCATAAAACGCTCACGGGGACTTACGTTAAGTCTATTTCACATAAGGCTCCGTATTCTTTACAAGCATTGAGATTACTTATCAGAAGGACGAGAGAAAACATAGAAAAATAAGAGAGAACATAGCATAACTCAACGAGGTATAATGGCAACAATTCTTCCAATAATAAAAAAAGAGAAAGAAACAGAAATAACATATTAAACAATTCTAAACAACTTAAGATAAATAACCGTTTTACCAACGCCTGTTAACACTAGTTATAATAATATGATTCATTCAACTTAACTACTATTATAAACTATTAACTAAACATTCAGTAAAGGGAGATATTAAACGACTGTTGATGAATTGATCGATTAAATATTGCGGAAGTTTGATACAGAAAACTAATAAACTAAAGAAAAACAAAATTTTACGTTTCTCGCCATTCCAAAACAACACGTAACACAAGCCAATAAATTTCAGACACGTCTACGGCTATCTTTATGACACAAAAACTATTTAACACCCAGCCAGAATTACAATGACTTTACACAAAGAATATTTACTAGTAAAACCTGGATTTAGGGTTTAGAATTCTGGGCTTTCGGCATCTATGGCCATTTAGCTCGTCACGTATAATGGATAACGTCCCGCGGCGAGCACACTATCCGGGAAAAGGGAAGGAAGGAAGTGGACTACGACATATAAGTTAGGTCCCATTTGGCTGGTGAGAATTAGGAAAACCTCATTCAGGATGACTGGCCTGAAAAAGCTTTTTACACTTTTTCGACCGAGTGCTCCCACCGGGAATCGAACTCGGGACCGCTCGCACCAAAGACGAGAGCGTTAGCGACTACGCTACGCGGAGTCACATTTATAACCTGGATAAGTGACTGTAAGAAGTAGCTACAACAGGGTGTCTACTAAAATTCCAAAATGAAATTTCGTGACCTTTTCTTTCCCAAATCATAAAATTTCCTAAAATTTTTAAGAGCGAATGTGCGTGCGTATTAGGCCGAATTTTCATCCATGCGATAGAAACGTACTTTGCTTGCGATTTGGTAGCGTCTAAAGCCGACCATAGAGACATTTTTGATGCTGAATTTTGACGTTTTATGGAACAACATTTTCCAATCTGTACTTACATTTGTACAATTAAAAAAAATCGTGACCCAAAAGCTAAATTAAGTGACTTTCATGACCGTTTTCTGATTTCGTGGCTTCTTCGTGACCGATAGACACCCTGTACAACTGTAAGTTTGTAAGAATTTTTTCATTTACCTTCTTCTGTCCTCATAATCCAACTTAATTTATCATTGCTCTTACTTTCAAGCTTTCAGTTCTCCCCTGGAGCCGTGTTCACGGAGAATAAAAAAAGAGTTAAAGAAATAAAATCATCAAGGAGATATGAGGGGACGGATTCACCGGAAAACAAAACATCTTGTCGACTGCTGTCGGTAGCGGCGGGTTCAAGCTGTGTGTTCGTTTCTTCAGGCAGGGAAAATTGCCAGCTCATTAATGTTCTTGTTGTTGTGCCAATACTGATGTAATAATAACTGCTTAACCAACCCTTATTTAGCTTCTTTTTTTTTTTTTTTTTTTTTTTTTTTTTGAAAATAAAATTTTAAAAAATCCAAAATAGGTATTCCTATTTCATTCATGGCAGCAAATAAAATTTTATGAGTTTACAATATTATGTTGTGTGTTCTTTTTCAGCGTTCCGCAAGACCTGAAACCGGATCTTCTACTTTAGCATCAGATGTTGTTTCACTCGCGATTCTAAATTCCTTTTCGTAATCTATATATTAAAATGCTAGAGAAATTTATGTGTTCTTGGATATTTATATATTTGTGGCCAATCCTTTCGACAGTGAGCTCTTGGGAACCATACGCTCTAGAAAGATGACGTTTTCACTGATCGATTGCAAAATTTGTGTAGATTGTTCAGTTCTAATTGAATATATTTTTTAATGGCTGTTATTTCTTTATTACTTTTTTTTAGGGGTACACTGCAAATGTTGAAATTTTTAAAGTAAAGCGTCATATCCTACGAGTTATACATTCCAATACCACATATTTGTATGTAGGCGTTGTATCTCTCTCAGGAGTTTGTTTCATGGCCAAACCACAATGAAAAACGAAGGATAACCATTTCTCCAGTCTGAGATGAATCTTTATTGTTTGGAGTGTTTTGCCTAATGAACACCATATATCACTGACATTATAATATAATTAATTGTATGTGTAATGTATATGCTTATTACATACTGCATGTAAGAAGAAATAAAACACTAATCATACATGAATTAGAAACTCCAACTGGAAGTAGCCTCAAATCTTGCAAACGGTGAGAGATACTGAAAAAATAATCGAAAAAAAATATTCCCCTTTTATGGCACCCCTTCTCGATTTTTATCAAGACGTCTTTCACTTTCGTCTGTAAAGGGGCTTATTCAGATGTGAGGAATGACAAGGAGATTCATGCTTCTATGTGAATGATGTGCTGCGTACAGAACGCAGGTTCAGCTAGTGCCTATATAATCTTCCAGGCAACTACACTCGTAGACCCCGATGTTTTCATCGAGATCGGTTTAATAGCTCTACAATTGGAAAATATTATTTTCCAGATTTTTTTTGGGGGGGGAGGGGGCAAGAGAGGGGAGGGGTCAATGCTGTGCTAATTTTACCTATGTGTTAAAACATTTTGTTTCCTTGTCTTCAAGTGCTGAAGATGGAAAAAGATTTTTCTGGCCGAAATATATCGAAATGTATTGCATATTATTTTGGAAATTTGACAAGGGAATAATTTATTGTTATTAGTCAATTAAACCTAAAAATAAACAATTCACTTTCATTTCTATTCACGCGAAATAATTTATAGCATGAATATGTTCCATTTACAGCTGCATTAGTTATCAGAAATATTATTAAAATAACCTCACTGTCTTCACGAGGGAACATTTTTATCATAGGAAAATTATCTGTATACTTTACTTAATAAACTTCCCAGTTTGTGGAGTAAGTAAAAATTGCGACTTATACAGAAATCTCCGAATTCCTCCACTGGGAATTTAATAAGAAAATGATTGTAAATTTCTAGTATTAATAGACTGTCGGATTGAAAACTACTTTTTCTGAATGCTCACAATTTGTTTTATTTATAATTATGAAGCTTCTCAGGTAAGACATTTCTATAAACTTCATTATTGTCCAACAAGAATTTTAGAAATGAGATTATATATATATAAAGCGAACTTGGCCAAGAATTAGTTTTTGGATTTTTGAACGGCCCTTAAATCGAGTTTTCGTATTTTCTACGGAATATGGGTTTGGCTACACTACATGTAGTTCTCCAGATATAAGGCCTACAAGAAAATTTTTGCCTGAAGTATATTGGATCTTTCGATCCAAAAATCACTCTTCGGTACCTCAGGTTTTGTGGAAGGCAGATCCAACCGCTGTCCTCTATAACATTGGATATCCCCCCAATAAAAGCTGAAGATTTAATTTTGTATGAACAGATAATAACTTATTCAAAAGGTGATATATATTTTAATTTTTAAAGGACACACATTGGCATTAAACGTGAAATACAATACCTGACAAAGAGCCTCCACGACACTGCAAGCACACATTTGTTCTCTTGACGAAATTTTCTATTACTTTTTCGCATACTGAGCTCAATTCCCGCAATGATAGGTAATCTTTTCCATCAGCTATGATACTGTTGGCCTCTATACTTAACCCCAACTTCCATCCAAAAATAGAAAAGAAAAATGAAATCTCGATGTCCAATTGCAGTCATTACACAAACTTGTGACCTGGCTCCGCAAAATAATGACACGTTTTCAATGCTCCAAGTGTATGCATAGCCCGACAAGAATAACTGGCTAAGTTGGAATTATGAGTCAATATGACATAACAAATAGTCACACTGTCAAGTACGGAAGGCAACAGCCAGAAATGGTTCATTCTCAGCCAAACAGTGGTGTGTTGGTTTAGAATCTTTTCAAACATTGTCATTGCTGTCAAAAGTGTTGCTGATCTTCCAGATCCTTACGCGACCCCTTTTTTAAAGGACAGAGGTGTTGTCAAAGGTAAAATGGAAAAAATGAAATGAAATCTTTAAGTTTTACGTCCCACGGTTATGCCGGTTAGGCTAAAGGAGACGGTGATAATGAGAGATGAGTGAAATGGTGGAATGAAGAAAGTGGGAGGAAACGGGAGAACCCCGAGAAAACCCACGAGCACGGTGTTTGTCCACCACAAAGTCCACACGGCGCGAGCTGGGATCGAGCCAGGGACCCCAAGCACCGGAGGTGAACGCTCTACCATTGAGCCACCGCGCCCCCCCAAAAGGTAAAATGGAAAAGGACACATAAGGCCTGCTATACATTATGTAAGATAAATCCTAGGAAATATCTTAGGATTTATCTTAGAAAAAATGTTACGATATACCTCGTAGGAAATTCTATCCTTTTGTGCCATACACGTGAAGATCTTTCCTGTCTGGCCGAATGACATTGCGATATCTTGATCCATAGTGCATTGTGGTAAAAAAAAAATGGCGTCTACAGTTGAACAAGCAATTGGTAGTATGGGGATAATGTTAACAACACTATTAATTAAGAAAACATACTTCATCAGTCCCTGCACCACTCTTTATTTTGTTGAGTATTTTTTGCTCTTTCACCCACATACGATCGCCGAAGTGCACAAATAGCATCTTCGCTCCAGCTCATAGATTTCCTTTTAAATATCGCGCACAGATTACTTCGTATCGTAGACAAATATGGCGGGATGAAAACAAATTTGTTTTCACTTTCTCTCACCTGATGTCGCTTAAATCAAAATTTTACGATTTATTTTTCGAAATAGAGCGTGCTCTAAACAAGAGAAACCTTATAGGATCGTTCAGGACATAGGAAATAACATGCGACCTGATGCCATACACGTTGGGATTTTGACTCTAGGAAAAATCGCAAGTCTTCCTAGGATCTATCCTATAGTGTATGGAAGGCCTAACAAAACCTAACAATGAGGAAAATGTACATGGCTGGGCTTGTGATAGACACCGTCTACTCCATTCCACGACGCATTTTTCATAAACATTTGCAAAAACAGTTAGAAGACTGCTGCTGTAAATAGACTTTCACAATTTTTCGATTGTTAGTTATCTTTCGCAGTTTTACCTAAATTGTGTCTTTTATACTTTTTAATGTGCCTTTTGTTCTTTGACAAAGACTCCGTGTACATGTATATGGAGTGGTGAGTACATGTTTTTAATCTATGGAAAAGTCTGAACTCCTTTATAGTGTTTCCACAAAACTTCCTCCAGGTCTATGATAAATTTCCGCATTAGTAACGCGTTTTCACTTGTTATCGATTTATGATTACACCCGTTAAGTGTCTACATGATAGCTGTGGCGTCTAATCAGCAGAAGGACAATGATAATTAATTGAAATCCTGCGCTCTTATTTGAACACCCCATGAGCTTCGCCTTACCTCCTCCTTTCCATGTCGTGTGTGTCGATACCAGGCAAGCTAATTGTGATCGCCGAAGGAGCACTAAGATCATATTTCCTAACAGGTCGTCGGCAGATGCCGATGCGAACAAGGAAGCCATGCACTATGTTGCCAACCACTGCTATTGGAGGCTGCATCACATTTGGGAAGAAGCTGGAACAAACGAAAGATAATAAAATAGACTCTAAATTACTTTCATTCAACAATTATTACATTTCACGTTTCAGATTAGAGTTCAAATATTAATATACCACATTATGAAAATTAAATGAAATCTTTTTCAATTTTACGTCGATGTTGCCAGACACCCTCATTTCTCGGGAAAAGTATGCTCCGTGACTGAACCTCAGGATATTTAACCTTACCTTAAGTCCCACAGTATGTTCTGTAGGATGAAAGAGAATGGCCATGAAAGAATTGATGTCATGAGCATATGGTACGAAACCAGAATATCCACAGAGACGATGTTCTTCACCACAAACTCGCGACGTTCGGTATCGAACCGCGGACTCTAGAACCAAACGTAAGCGCTTTATCACTGGACCACCATTCACCACTTATCACAATGTAAAAAAAAAAGATTAAATAGCATTATATATATAACACATGAAAAGTAAATATAATACCTCCCATTCATTGAAACTCTTGAAGAATATAATACTCTACTTCTCTAAAGAGCTCCTCTGTGGATAAGCGGTTAGCGTATGCGCCTCTAGCATGGGAGACCTGGGTTCGATTCCCGGCAGGAGCTCATGTTGTTCGGATTCCACGTTAAACTTAAAATCAACTCAACTCTACTTCTCTAAGTGATATGGCCACCCTTACAACTAGAATGAAATCACTGCTTATCCTCGGTCCCTTCAGGTACTAAAATTGACGAATACACTGAACTCACATATTTATGAGTCCACAACTAATATGAAATAAACATAAATCAGCTTATGTTGGCCAACATAAAGTCCTACCACTCACATGCATTTTTAAAAGAAATACAAAACTTGTAAATGAACAATACAATTGTTATTTACTTTAATTTGTCGATTGCTTTATATATAGCAGTATTTTGTCCTACAAACTGCATCTTAACACGTTCACTATCAGCAGTTACACAACATACGCAAATGCCCAAAAGCCACATTTCTTAAACGCCTGCCTCAGTCACTCGTAAGTAAAATCATCCTCAAGTTAAAATTGGTTTTACTGCTATACTGTTAAGTCAAAAGAATTTGAAATTTTGTATATACTTACAGACGATGATCTAGAGTGCGTTTGTTTTTTCTTGACACGTTTCCCGCCTAAAGGATGGATCTGTCTGCAACGCCACGCTGCAGCTAAGTTGTGAGTTACAATACGCTAGGAAATACAGCAAAACGCCACACCGCTCACAAGTCACTGTAACACCCCTTTTCGCGTATGACAACTAAGCCCTTCAACTAACCGCCATATAGCAATGACCTCATTTGATGGGCTGGCTGATAACTAACGTCACTTACACGACAAAGCCAATAAGACGTCTATTGGATTAAAACGTTCACGTGAGTGTTAGCAGGAAATACTTTAAAAGCCAACTAAGTGCACTGGCGGGAAGTGTGCCAAGATAAAACAAACGTACTCTAGTATGATTTAACTAAAGTCAGATATCCACCTCAATTCAATTCAAACCAAGGTCAGATATAGGACCGACCATGTTAAAATAAATCAGTTTTTTATTATTCTTTGTCAAAAAGGTAAATAAATATGCACATTTTAACAGAACTTGTAGTTTATCAACTGTCAAAACATCACTTCACAGAATATAACCCATTTAGATTTTACCACTTCGAACCCTATGATCAACTGCTTTACTATTATATCGTATTCCGTGAGATTGTGAATAATGTGATTTAATACGTGCATACAACGTTGATGAAACTTACATTTTTGAATGAATCTGTTGACAATATAGTTCCAATTCTTGTCAAGGTTACCTTCATCCAAATTTAACCTGGGTTTCTTCATTTTTATATAATAATTCAAACGCATTCTTTTCAAAGTGTGATTAAGTTTGTTTAATTACCTTGTTAATACTGTAATCGGATATCCCTGGATGTTTGGAAAGGCTTGAATTAACAGCATTCTGATCTCCAGAGTCTCTTTTATATTTCTTGATCTTGGTCATTTCTGTTTGTCATACCAAGATAAGTTTTCACACTATGCATAGCTTCATATACTCCCGCATGTACATTATTATTATCAAAATACATTCTGACGTAAGTAAAATGTTTACATTAATCGAGGATTTGTAACTTATCTGTAAACCATATTCCTTCAGCAAACAATTTAAAAAAAAAAAAAAAAAAAAAAATGACTGTTGAAAACCTTATTACAGGGCATCCTATGGATACTCAAAGCTCGTTTTCGTGCCTGAGGATAACACCGGTTGCGTCTGTTGAGATGATTTTGTTGGGATAAACACTTGAGCACCGTAAGATAAGTCATATCATTTATCGAAGAAAAATGTGTGTGACGGTTTCTATATTTCATTCGATCAATACTTCATTTCTTCACCTTTCTATAATAAAACCCTTAAAGGATCTGCGTTCCTAGAATGGGTATATGTGTATTTCCTAACGTGCATATGGTAGAAATATTCAAACGAACTGGATTAGACTTTATGTAACTATGTATATGCAATGATGCTATTTTGCTCTGAAAATATTGATAATGGGAGATCTTCATTTAGAAGATAATAAACAACCACCACACACTAAATTGAATTTTCGAATTTCTTTTTCCCCACACTGAGTGCTTTTGTCACTCCATCTGTGTCCAAATTACCATCAAGTCTGTTGAGAAAGGTAGGTGCTTCGAGTTATTGTGTTTCACAGCGACAGAAATTCCTTTTGAAATCTAATCTAGTGCAGCTTATCTGCACTTTTCGTGAATTATCTCCTTCTAATTCAATGATATATCATAAATAAAATAAGACTTTTTTTTTTTTTCTATATGGATTTTTCTTTTAAAGGACAATGGTATCTTTAAAATTTGAGAATTATAATAACAAAAAGTGATATCGTCTGAGAACAATATTTACAAGTACGCTCTACAAATACTTAGAGAAATACGTTAAGAGGGCTCACAGCACAAACTCTTTTAACAGTTCTAAGAAAACTTTTGCATTTTTGATGCAAGGGTACAAAATTGGAATGAGACTTCTACATACACTGGTTGTGTATGTGGAATCATTTTTTGCGGCGATTTCTTTATGAAAGAACTGACAACTTACCGATTCTCCCTTATACTGAGCAAGTAGACTAATCTAAATTGTCAACTGTTAAGTTTTTGAGAAGATGCTTTAGGAACAATCACATGATATTAACAGGTCTTTCTGATTTGGAGAAAATAAGAATGTCAAGAATTTCGGGAATATATCGTTTACTATGCAAATATGCAGGAACTGTGTGGCTAAAAAGCCCTAGCCACTGCTTTAGTGGTTACCGAATGGCCTTTGGTGTACATGGTCCCGAGTTTAATCCCCAGTAGGAGAGCACAAACACACAATCACTCACAGTCATTCTCTTCCACCAATCATCTGTCTCCTTTAGCCTGAAGGACATAATCAAACTAAAAAAATTAATTTCATTTTCATGTATGAGTACGATTTCACTGGGAGCTTTTAGATTTTCCTAAGTCAGCCTTTAAGAACTATCAATTTAAATATATTTACTCACCCAGAAATTAATACATTCACTTACTCAATATACAGAAGAATAGTTAAATTATCCTTCTTTTATGAATAGCAATATTTTTTTCTTTCCATAAATAACTAGTCTTTTAAGAGATCTTATTCGAAATAGATTTAGAGAACAAAGAGGTGACATCTCAAACAGCACTGTCAGGGTGGATTGATTTAAATCAGTTTGATCTGTTTTTTCGATTATGGAAGATAATAATCACAATACAATGAGACTCAAATGTATATACAACACAGTATGAAAACGAGTATTTCATCCAGAGGATAATTAGGGAAAATCCCATTTTGAACAGGTAACCGGACAATCCTGTTTTCTTCTTATCGTACGTAACATTGGATTTTAAATCGTTAATTATTCCAACGGGGAAATCACCATCGACATTTAAGACAAATTCTTTTGTGTGCACCTCTGTTTCTTTTCAGATAACAGGGGCGTATTTTGAGGGATCCGATCCCCTCTCCGACACTTAATTTCTGGTAGGTCTTTTAACTTTAGGCGAAATTTGTAAATAAATATGCCCCTGCCAAATATCACTAACTTTGGTGAAAAAAAGTGCCATTTTGATAAACGTTGCTGTAGTTTTTCCTTAATGCTTAAGACACATTGTTTGGAATTGAAATAGGCTAACGACTGGGGATTAATTAAAAACTGAACCCCAATACTTATAAATGAAAATTAATTGAGTTTTTTGAGTCTTACGTCCCACGATCGATTATGCCGGCTAAACTAAAGGAGACGATGATGAGAAATGAATGAAATGGTGGAATGAAGGAAGTCGGAGGAAACGGGAGAACCCCGAGGAAACCTACGCACAAGATCTTTGTCCACCACAAAGTTCACTTGGCGGGAGCAAGGTTTGAACTCGGGACTCCATGCACCAGAGGTAAACGCTCTACCACTGAGCCACCGCGGCCCCTAACCGCAATACTTAAATGGCATAATTAACATTGAATACTAATTCCTAATGTTTTTTCTTTAGTTTGCGACTTGTATTATACAAGGTGAAAAATTAGATTTAAATAAAAATAATCGATTTGAATAAAAAAATCAAGATTCTTTTCCTCCCTGAGTATTGTAAATGTGCGTTCCTTGGTCATTAATTAATTACACAGCGTTCACTTGTTTTGTCTGAAGCGCTCCATGAACCACACTATACTAATTATTAACTTTATTATTATTAATAAATGATAAGGTTATTAACTTTAGCCAACAAGAAAGATAATGGTTCATGAAGCGCCCCATACTAAAATTATTGTTGCAAGTTGTTCGAAAAAACGTCTAAACCGGCAGAATATTAAGCGGCTCGAAAGAAGACTTTCCGTGAAATTCAGTTAACTGGAATGGGTTGGGATGGGACCACAAGAACAGATGTAGATATTTTAATTTCGGAAATGAACCTACAGATTGCAGGGGAAGCTTGTTTGGTATGTCACCGCATTTTACTCGAAAGTTAGAACTAGGGATAGCCGGAATCGGTTCCACTGGAACTAAAATCTTATGACCATCCCTACGGTAAACCCGAGGTGCTGGCAGGCTATGAACAGTGTGTTAGATGAAATGGTGGAAGCGACAGGCAGGCGCCGGCCGCTTGACTCATTTGGCTAAATACCCACTGGTGGCCCAAAATTTTTTTTCTGGGGGCACAAGCGCATGGTCCTCTTTGCAGTGTTTTGAAGGTGAACTTTGTGCCTCCTTTACGGGTCTTTGGGGGCTTTCGGATCCAGGTCTGCAACCGGATCTCTGAGAACCGGTTCCACCGGAACTTTGTGGCCATCTCTAGTTAGAACATGACTTATCATTGTTTTTCCCTTAACTGCTCAAATAACCGTGCTTTGTTTGGTGAGTTCTTTATGTAACTTGCTACATTATCTTTCACATGGTTTTTACGATATGTAGGCTACAGTTTAACGTTTGAATTTAATATTTATGATATTCCGGCTTTTATGGACACTTAAATTTTATGACTAAGCAAAAAAAAGGTGTATCTTTACCGATCTCTTAGTTAAAATATATTCTTACCACCTGAAACAAACTGCAATTACGCATGGCTTCAACGTCGATATTCTTTGTGCAGAATAAGAATGGTACGTCAAATCAAAGCAGCATTTTGTTTTTCACTTTTATTGTTTTAAATGACTCTCCACAGCGTTCTGGATTGTCATTACCCTGGCGCATGCCCAAATAATAGCGTACAGATTGATAATATGCGTGCAGGTATTATTCTAGTAGCTGTAATCCTATTATATTCAATTAGTTTATAACGAAATTCACTCGCAGCGTCTTAGAAGGTCTGTCTTAGGACAGGAGTTGCATTCATGGGTGCACATTCACTTTACGAGGACCTGTCCTTAGAAGTATAAAAACACGTTCGGACGCAGGCTATAAAATCGACTGTGAGAAAAGCACAAACCAACTTATGATAGATGGCAATTGAAAACAAGAATGCTATCTAACAGAGCCAAGGCAGAACAGCAGCATGGGGCTCTGCGCGCCAGCGACGGAGGGTTTGCGCAAATACGAGGATACTGCAAGAAAATACTTGATATTGCATAAAACCACACTTATTCGAGCACCTACCTGTAATGGTTTCACACTTGTAAACATGATATTCTGGTGTCCTACATTGTGAAAAATTCCTCCGCAAGTGGAATTAAATATCCTACATAATCCCCTTTGATATACACTTACTTATTTTAATTGTAAAATTACTATTTTTGTGACGGACTATTCTTAATCAGTAACATTTTCTTTATGTAATCTATTATCCTTCGAAAGAAACGACTGATATTCATTATCTCCCCCAAATCCTGCACATATAGGGCATCATGCAGAGTCCCCCTGATGCATGATTAGTGCCATACTAAGGAGTTCGACTAACTATGATTCGCTCACTAGTCAAGAATTTAGTATGGCGCTAATCATAACTTCAAAACGACTCTGCTTAAGGCCCATATAATCTTCAGTGTTACTTACTTTACAAAATATAGCTGAGTGAGTGTAAAGGGTTAGAAGTCCCGCAGGGCCAGTTTCTTCTTTTTGTCTATCACAATTTAGCCCTTCCCACCAATATATATATATATATATACACTCGGTTCTTGAGCCATAAAACGAGTTGGGGAAGATACTAAATGCCATCCGAAAGAAACTTGTGGGTGAATTTTACGATGTTCGCTTCAGTTGGTATCACAGCTGTGAGCAATTACAATCGATTACGTACAGGTTTACTTTTGGCGCACCACTAGAAAGAATTGTTGAAAAATTACAATTCTTTTACGATTTGCTTCTTAATAGGGCAGCATATCATCACCAAAAACACAAACCAACCTGTGCTACGTAGCTTTTTTCCTTTAAAAAAAAGCACAAATGGAAACCGAGTCAGGACAGGACGAAGCTTGTGGGATCTAGATATCTGCACGGACCGAATTCTTTGGCCCGAGCCCGTTAAGTTTTTTTTTTAAAATTCTTGCCCCAAGCCCGGCCCAATAAATTGTAAAAGTTTCATTTTGTAACATTTTTCATGGGCACACTTCTTCAAAGTTTGCCTTTATTCTAATTATAGTTTAACGAAAGCCAATAATTATTAAAGAATTGAAATTAATCGGGCCCAGCCCGGCCCAAAGAAACAACAGAGTCGGCCTGCCCAAGCCCGGCCCGTGCAGGTCTCTAGTGGGATCACGCAGTAGCGGGTTCGAAGGGAGCAGGCGCATCAGCGATGGTGGGTGGGTGCCCAAGTGATGGTAGAGGAAAGTAGTGGGTTTTGTGGGCAGGTTGTAGAACACAGGTCTTCCATACAGGTTAGTAAATAGTTTGGTTCTTTTTTGTACCGAAGTTTTATATTTAATTCACATAGCATTGCCGAGCGAGTGAATGTGGGTTAGAGCCCCGCAGAGCATGTTGTTTTCTGTCTTTATTACAGCTAAATGGAAAGGGGGACCTGTGTTCTAGAACCTAGCCGGTTTTGGCAATGATATGAGTTTCAATAGCAATTATTACGGTTCATACGCTAACACTACACTTATAAACAAAATATAAGTTCTATACACTCTGCAGAAATATGGCGCCGGTACAAAATAACATCTAATAGAGCCATCCTTCATATGCACTCACTTATTCTATCCGTCGTAAAGCACTTGTAAAGATTTTACACTAACTCTACACCAGTAAACCTAAAATACAGCTGTATTATTTGATTCTGTCGCCTTCAGAAATTTGTTCCTTATAAACATCCCTTTTCATGCAAAGTATTACATTTTACCTCTAAATCTTCGAACATGCGGTTCGCGAAAACGACACCTACACCCTCCATTAGTTTTAACAAAATTGATCCAAAAACTTACGGTAAATTTTAGAATACACCCTACAGCTCTGCATCAATAAGTAGGACCGCTTTAAAAGGGTATTCTAGAGTAGAGGAAGATAGGGATAAGTTGTAGTGGATAGGTTCGGTTTAGTTTAGGGCTAGGGAAGTTTGGACAGTTTTTTTTTTTTTTCTTTTAACAATAGATTCTAATTTCTTATTTCTGCGCAAGGATACCAACTCAGGTGGGGGCATTTATTCCGAAGTTGGGCGTCCCCTTTCGTTAAGTTTTTTCGCTGTTATCTCCTTTCCACACATTCTGCAATTTGTTATTAGGTTCATTAATTCGTGCTCTTCACAAACTATTAAAAGATTTTGCTCGTTATCAACGTATTGCTTCACAAATGTTAAGACTGCTAGTTCATTGCCCTTGTACATTCGCCATGTTCATAACATAAATGCTCGTTTCTTTCCCACAATGCAACTGTTCGGTTACCTTGCGCCAAATAGTTCCCTCTGTTCGCCGTATAGTCCCATGTTTATAACCGCTTATATATAACAAATAAACAGATTTTTTCGAGACTCTTATATATTATCAAGCACACAAACGATCAAATTACCCATATCTTTCCTGTAAATTTTAAAAATTTCGCTGGAAACGGACGCCCAACTTTGGAATTTAACCCCAGGTGGGTATTGTAGAGCTAACCCCATACTTACTTTACACGTACCAACTTATTCCTAAAGTAGTCTTTTAAACGGTTCTACTCACTGATGAGCAGCTGGAGCGTGTATTGTAAAGGTTATCGAAATTTTTACTTAGTGTATGGTGAGTCTCCGCTTCAAAAAGAATTGCTATTGAATAATAGAACTTATAAGGAATTTTAACTTTATTTTGTCGGCATCTGAAAATAATTTCCTCGGGAACACTAATTACCTGGCAAAAGTGAAATTATCAGCCATATCTCCTCTTGTTCCATTACTATGTCGCTGGTAAAACCGCAGGTAAGTCCAGCTTACTAGTAAACCTGATGTAAACATTGTTGGGTAAGTTCCTTCTAACAAACCTACGAGCCATAAGATTAGTGACAGAGTCAATACGCTTAACGGAATGTTACGATTCGTTAACTTCCCGATTGGAGTTTTTAACAACAAGTGGTCTGGCATTATCTGCTTCACAGCTACAGACACAGCAGCAATATATCCTGCTAAACCATGAATATGGACTGTAAACAACAAATCTGTGTTGAATGTACACATATACAGGAACAAGTAAAAAAATGCACTTAGTACAGCTACTCCTAGGTTCACAATACCAAAGAAAGTCATCATTTCTAGTGCTCCCCATAAAGGTTCAATTAATTTTCCACACAAACCAACAGTTATAATGTCAACACAAACTTCCCAAAAATGTATCTCAAGAAAACAGTACGTAAATGCAGTCCATATCCAGAAAACTGGGGGTAACAGATATCCAGGAGTCACACTTATTACACGCACAGTTGTTTCAGAAAATGACAGGAAATAACTACACAACACAATGATGCACACTACTTTAACAAACACACTTGTGTTTCCCAATAAAGCTCGAAATTGTTGTCGAATATAAGGAATATTCTTACTTAACGCCCTAAGGGAAGCCATTTTGTACCACCTCGATGATAGCGAAATAGTTATTGATGAAAATAGCAACGTTCAGTACAATTGAAGTCGTGGTTTTCGTTTCACATTACTTAGAATCATAACTAACACAATCAAAATATTGCACATATAATAGACAGCGGTTATTATTTGAGGAAGACAACTACAGTAAGTTCTCTATTTTCTACATTATTCGTAAATATACACTTATTATGACTGCTTTTGTTTTCATAACGATTTCACACAAAATAGCAGCGTTTTTGCATCAGTGCTGCCAGTGTCAAGCAGCAAGTAAAATATTACATCGTAGTTATTTATTAAATATGTGATTACTCCACATAAGGTGTCTTATCGGCATTCACGTCGTTTGCAAAATGATGCCAATAATGGAATTTTATGTTAGCTATCGGCACAAACTAAAACGAAAAATTTACGTTGCAATAACCCAAACCGCTATGGAATAAGGGCCCAGGTTTTCAAACTCAATCGTTGGCAAACGATATTTATCAATGTTTACCTTTTTTTATTCTTTATATTGTGCATATTAGTTTTCTTTTTTCACGACACTTTCCTTTAGAATTTTGTGTTCGGATTTATTCACCATGAAAGAAGCAACCACATATGAAGTTATTGCAATGCAGATTAAGAATTGCTCAGGATAAAATGATTAGGACTAAAACTCATATTTCATAATTCTAATGTAGGAATGCCCACAGAAGATATAATGACGATTATTTTAAACAAATTTAAAATTTTCTATTGTTTAAGTGATTAAAATTTTATATATATATATATATATATATATATATATATATATATATATATATATAAATCAACAATGGTGGATGGAGTCGGTTCACGAATGTAACAATCCAGAATTGTGTTTGCGCAGCGTAGTGGCTGACCAGCAGAGTCTTGGTCAAAGTTATGATGACGTAAATAATCTAATCTCCAATGATTGCTTGAAGATTGACAACGATGAATTAAATAAGTTTACATACGATGAAAAATATGTATCCTGCCCTCATTGTGAAAAACATCTGGCCAATCAAAGAGGACTTGCTATCCACATTAGCAAAAGTCACCAAACTTTCCGAAAAAAAAAATGCCTTCCATATCAAAGTGGAAGTCATCTCTAAATTATAATCCTTCTTCACCAAATGGAATTGAATGCGATAATCGCAACAAAAAACATCTGATCTCCGACTTTTGCAACCTAATAGCCGAACTAAAATCCTCCGTTCCTTTACTAAGAACAGTCTCAAGAGGTGCTTGGTCATCTGTAGCTCTCTCTATGATGTCATCCGTCGTATTGTAAACAGAAACGACCTAGACGCATGGATGAATCTGTTATTATTCCCGTATGCAGTGCTCAATGTTCCGTCACAATCAGATCAAGTTAAAAACTTAACGACTTGGGTCAAGCAACGAGTTTGTGAATGGAATGATTCTCACCGAGATGCGTTACTCCATGATTATTCAAAAAGATACAAATGCAAATCTGAATATTCTTCTGACTCAACATCCTTTAACACCAAAAGTGTCGAACACAAACTCAACGATGCAGGCAAGAGGCGCAGTCAGATTACTAATTTCTGAAGATATCATAGCCACACCTAATGCATCTGTTTTAGAAACACTTAAGGAGAAGCACCCTTCACATTCAGACACCTTTTCATTTCCAGACCCTCCTAAAGATCATCCTAATATAACAAGAGTTTCAGTTTCTGAATTACTATACGCTGTAAAATCCTTCCCATCTGGATCAGCTGGAGATATTGATGGCCTCCGTTCCTCGATTCTTAGGGATCTACTTTTACATCATGAGTCAGATTCAAAAGAAAGATTAAGTACGATGATTCTAGAATTACTTTATTTAACCCTTTCAAATAATATACCTCAGGAAATAAGACCAATCTTTTTTGGAGTATCACTTATTGCGCTTAATAAGAAGAGCGGTGGAATTCGATCAATTGCAGTGGGGAACATTTGGAGAAGAATATCAGCAAAAGTTATATGTTCTAGAATTAAAGAATCCGTCCTAAGTTTCCTTTACCCTCACCAGTTGGGAGTATGCGTTCCCAATGGAGCCGAAATCGCAGCACATGCAGCTCGCATTTATTTTTCTACTCCCCATTCATAACAAAAGGCTTTTCTGAAATTAGACTTTCGTAACACTTTTAATCAACTGAACCGAGACGCTATGCTACTCACAATTAAAACTAATTTTCCATCGATTTATCAGTATGTATATGAATGTTATGCGAAACCACGTAACCCATTTCTAGGTGATAAGATTATACTCTCGCAACGTGGAGTACAACAAGGCGATCCTCTAGGTCCCGCTTTGTTCGCCATGACAATTCAGTCCATAGTGTCTAGGATTAACACTGAATTAAATATCTGGTACTTAGATGATGGCACCATAGCAGGAGATCCTGACACAGTTATAAGTGAACTACACAATATTCGAACTATGGCAGCAGACATCGGACTACACTTAAATTTTATGAAGTGTGAAGTAGGATTTTTATCACAATCTCGTCAGCCTTTCTACTTGGTGCAGCCCTTTCACCTGAGGCAACACGTAATTTGTTAGTCGAGAAAACTAAAAAGTTAGATTTTTTCTTGTCACGTCTGGCCCTAGTCTCCACACTTTTAGCTTTTTATCTCCTTCCTGCGTCGTTCTCCATACCAAGAATAATCTATTTTTTTACGCTGTTCTACTTCTTGGAAGTCGATTTACTAGAGAGGTTTGACACCGTTCTGAAATGTGGACTGGAATCGTTACTCAACTGTAACCTAAATGGCAACGCATGGATACAGGCCTCCATCCAGTTGATTCTGGAAGTCTTGGTATTCGTCGGGTTGTTGATTAGGCGTATTCTTCATTTTTAGCGTCGTTCTATGGCTCCCGGCATACCATTGAGATACTCCTCAATCAACTGAATGAGCCTCACATAGAATCCGATGTCCAAGGCTGCATATCTGACTGGTCTAACCTAGTTGGTTTAAGCCCTCCTGAAATAACGGGCAGAAGTTCACAATCAATTTGGGACAAGCCAATCATTAAATTATATCAATCAGTGTTATTACAAGAAGCAGACAGTCCAGAGGATAAGGCTAGACTTCTCGCCTCCTCATCATCAATTTCAGGTGCTTGGCTACAGCCATTACCTTCACACACCCTAGGACTGCACCTTCCAAACGAAAGTTTTCGTATTGCAGTTGCACTTCGCCTAGGAGTAGACATCTGTAAATCACACAACTACTCTAAATGTGGTGCATCAGTCAAGCAGAATGGTCTACACGGTCTGTCTTGTATAAGTAGCACCGGAAGACGTGTGAGATATTCGAACGTGAATGACATTATCTGGAGAGCACTCACATCGACGGAAGTGTCATCTGTTCGTGAACCTGTGGGATGTAACAGATCTGATGGCAAAAGACCAGATGGCATGACGCTGGTACCATGGAAGAGGGGAAGGATTCTTTTCTGGGATTTCAGCTGCTCTGACACTTTCGCGTCATCTAATCTCACTCTTTCTTCATCTCGATGTGGAGCTATTCCAGCCCGCAGAGAATGGGAGAAAAGAAGAAAATATAAGTATCTGCTCGATAGATACATGTTCGTGCCCGTAGCCATTGAATCGAGCGGCATTTGGGGCCTCGAAGGGCTCAATTTCATCAAAGAAGTAGGACAACGTATTGCACACCTTACTGGTGACAAGCGGGCTACTACTTTTCTGATCAAACGTATCAGCATAGCAGTTCAGCGAGGAAATGTGGCTTCCATTTTAGGTACATTACCTCCTGGAAAATTATTAGAAGAAGTTTTCCTTTTATAACTAACTGTTCATAATTTACTGTTTATCTTTCTGTAAAAAAAAAGTCAAAAATATTCAAATACTAAATAAAATAAATATCATATTGAGGTGTATCTCATGTATATATGTAGAAACGAAAATCGGTTGTTGGTAGGTTCTGTTATTAGTGACATACTTGTTCTGCGTAATTATTGCATAAATAAAAATGCGAAGGTGTCAGTTTGGTACTGCTTATGTGAAACATGATTTGTAACCAGATTAGTGATTGCAAACTCGTATAACATTCTGTTTGTGTTTTCCTTTGTAATGAAGAAAATGAATAGATTCTTAAGTTAAAAAAATGACGTAAAGAATGTCACGAATATTTTTACTGAGAGGGAAACAAAAATATTTCACCTAATTTGATTCTGTCTAAAATTATTTTGCACTTTCATCTGAAACTATGGATAATGGATTGGAACTACCTTTTACCTTTTCTAATGTGCATAACTATAGCTATTCATTGGAGATATAGTTTTGGATATGGAGGTAGGTAGGTTGTAAATTAATTTCGTCAAATATTGTTTAATATTCTGGATTCGAAAGCACTGTTAAGTCCTTATAAACCATAATAAAAATAATAAATCATTAACTATGAAACATCCATAATTGTGATGGGAGGAAATACTTTGCATGTAGAATCAGAAATATTCATTGAAAATTCAATAAAAAAAAATAAAATTATTCGAGGAGAGAATATCGTTAAGTCATGTGCTCCTCTGCGAGTGGTAGAAACTATCCACATGTAGTACGCGAATTAAAGAGAATTAAAGAAAATCCATATGGTATGGTATGACCACTAAGATTTCTATTTTTCTTGCTTAGCGTCATTTGTATTTTGGAAGGGGGAGGCAAACTAGTTTATTTCATATTATGAAACATTTATTTTTCTATACTAAGAGTAATCCACCGAAAATAGTTCATACACTCTCCTCCAAGGAATAATTAAAGTATTTCGAGGGAGGTAGTGTTTGATTTATAAAAGGCATGGTTGGCAATTTTCTTTCTTTAATTTTTCCTAGTTTTTCCATAAGTACTACAAAGATCTGGAGAATTCTGATAAAATCTTCAAAAGATCTTCCTGTACCTAGGTACTTTATTCGGGAGGAGGACCGAAAATTTATTGAATAATGATGTAATATAAGAATGCTCTTTATTCATTGTTGGTTGCGCAGAAAAGGAGATATTAACACTAAAGAAGAGAAAAACATTAATTAAACTTAAAGGTAGCCACTACTTGGTTTTACGAGTATATCAAGAAAATGATGGGCGTGTCATGGGCCATAGGGACGATTATCACCGCTGTCCTGACATACTCATATCAAACACTTTCACACATAGTACATTTCCTATCCAGTTTTCTTACAATTTACCTCATATGCAAATGCTTGGTGTTACTGTGGATACTGTTGACTTTCTTTCTTAAACTTTATACACCAGAATTGATTCACCCTGATTTCGCGTTCTGGGATAACCTCTTTCATGCCAATTTAGGCGGCTACCTTAATGCCCATAGTACTCTCTGGGATTCCAATCACGCTGAAGTGGTTGGGAAAAACTTTTCTCACAGCCTTAGCAGACACTCCGTGTAATCGCCCAGGTATCGAGTCCCTGTTCGGGCGTCAATTTATTTGTATAATCGCTTTCCGTGATCTGTCCTCCGTTGTCCTGCCAATGAGTACTTTCAGGAGACCTGGACTTACCTGGGTAAGACGTTGAAGGACATCTCCAAAAGGGATTACAAAATTATTTCTAAATTGACTGTCGGTCTCAATAATAAGATGAGCATTAGGCACCGAGAGGTTCGGATGTCTCGTCTCGAAAACCTCACAGACGATCAGACGGTCAATCAGACCACAATGCACACAAACATTATTCATACACACAGCAAAATCACACTGGTTTAAACGACACTATGCTTATTTATTAAAATACTATTTAAAGAAAAAATAACGGATTAGAAAAATAATCACAACACTCAACACTGCATATGTATAATTATTTCCTTTAATAAAATCATTCTTTACTTTCACACTATACTTTAGCCCTTTGTCACTTTATATATTAGGATGGAAGATTAAGATAATGATTTCATTAGATATACTTTTCTCACACCATTAATGTACTTGGGGGATTAGCACTGGGGAAAAGTCGCTTGGATAATCTCACGAAGTAATAAAGTTGCTGCTCCAAACAATCTCAAATGTCGACGTTTATCCTCAGTAAAAGTAGGTATTCTCCAAAGTGGAATGATAATGTTGGAGGGCGCGTTTATAACTTATACGCACAAGGCGTGTGAACCTGGGTTTCACTGACTGGGGCTAGCTAATAACGTATACCCGTTAGCACAACATTATACTTGATGCTTGACGCGACGTGCGTGGTTGCTGCCTCGAAACGTGGAGTAACACTCCTCGAACTCCGAGGTTCGAGATACGAGCGGCATTGATCGACTGATCAATGTTGGCAGTTCATTCTCAAAAACACTGAGTCAAGGGGTAGTTCGGAAGTTTATCCGTGGGAAATTGTTTAAAAATTGATAGTATAAGAAATAGGTTTTAGAGCATTTTCGTGTATAATTCTCTATAATGTAACATAAGGGTATTATTATTATTATTATTATTATTATTATTATTATTATTATTATTATTATTATTATTATTATTATTATTATTATTATTACTATTCACTGAAAATTGGACCGCGGGCAAAGCTTCTCCCTGCCCCACCCGTAACTACGAAAAGTTTTCCTATGGTTTTGAGTCGTTATGTAAATAGAAAAGCAATCTTTATGCAACATACCCTCACTGTATTACAACATTTAGAGAGGCCATATGTCAAGTCAAAATCGTAATGAAACATACCGCCTCTGCTTTTTTCCACTTCGAACACTGGAAATAATTATTTTCATCACATTGCTGAACAAGTTTCAACCTCAACCACTGCAACATTCTCTCCTTCTAGTTCACAGATCTTCTTCCTTATTAAATCTACGGTTTCTTATTTATCAAAATAAGATTCCTCCTCTATCACCAGTCGCCCGTCTACTATCCGTTCTGTTACCTACAAAAAAAAACCTATATGGCGTAAGCTCTCTTGACAGCAAAGCATTAATCTCAGCCAACAGCCCTTCGTACTTTCCTTCAACATCCTTCACGGGGAAACTTCTTCGGCTACAGCTCTCACAAAGCCCGTTCTCAACGAATCGTAAACACTACTAAAGGGGCAAGAGTTGGAAAGACTTCTGTATCTCTCTTTCTTCTCGAGTACTCAAGCTTCGGGTACTTTTTGGAAAAATATACTTACCGTAAGACCACTCAGGAGTAACCTATCCACTTCCAGGGTTTACGATGGGTTGACGCTTTCTACCATTCCTTACGTCAATAATGACTGACTCTCTCTTCAATGCCAGCTCTTTAGCAATTCAGATTCTGATCTTAATCGAGACTTTCCCCTCTGCGAATTGAAAACTGTCCTTAAAAGCATTACGACGTCTAGTGCTCCAGGAATCGATGACCTTACCTATAATCAATACAAACATTTACCGCCTTCTAGATTAATCCTGTTGCCCCGATATTTCACTAAAATTTATATATGGAGCACTAGTCGTATTCCTTTGGTATGGAAAATGGTGTTAATTATACCAGTCCCAAAAGCCAAAAATCTTATTGGTTCAGCAAAGAACTTCCATCCCATAGCCTTACTTCCATGTGCTTACAAAATTTTCGGACACCTTGTTCTCAACCGTTTAACTTGGTTTATTGAACATCAACTTCTTCCCCGTACAGGAAGAATGTTTCTATGCACTCGTATCGCTAGTGCTAGCCATTCATCATGCTTTTTACACTAGGAAGTACCTTCTGGTGTATAGTATTAATATTAAGCATGCCTATTACTTCGTTATCTTGGATATCCTCATTCACAAAATCTACTACCTTCATATAAATAGTAAGATCATACGTATTTTACGCAGCACTAATTAACAGACAAATCTACATTAAAATTGAGAATTCTTATAACATTCTTATAACATTAATTCTTATAACATGACCTCATTGAGCCTTTTACAAGGTAGGAAATTGAGTCCACTTCCTTTTAAGCTTAACCTACGTGGTTTACTCATTTAACGTACGGCTTCCGCACAAGTCGTCATTTTTATCAACGACCTGCTCGTCCATTCGTTAACACATACCCCGGACGCTGGACGCAAAAAGATGGAACGTACCCTTCAAACTCTTGTTTATTGGTCCTCTCAAAATGGCTCCGACATCAATTGGTAGAAGACCAAATTCATAATCTGTTCTAAACGGAAATATTTTCCTCCCTTGTTCTTTCGCATGAACGGTCCACAACTTTCCAATGAACCTGTGCTCAAATACCTAGGCTTATTTCTTGACAAGAAATTGGAGATGCTATCTCAACTATTTAATCCAGGAGATAGACAAATTTTCTCGTTTGTGTCGTTGTATCTCCTCCAAGAAATGAGGTTTGCACCCTTTCAGTTTCTTGACTATCTTGACACAATGTATGGTCCCTAAATTTCTCTTTGGTGGTATTTTCTATTCTACTACTATGAATTATTTTTATACGCAGCTGATAAAAATAATTTTCTCTAAGCCTCAGTTTTGTCCCAAACAAGCCCTCCTGGGGGAGACAAATTCTGTACCACTCACTATCCAAATACCAAAAATGACTGGTAAATACATCTTGGTCCTACTTACTCATTACCAATCGAGAAACTCAAACAGTTCGAGCGAGTCTCAGACTGGGGCTATAGGGTCCCGGTTGGAGCCTTACTTGGAGGAACCCACATTATTATTATTATTATTATTATTATTATTATTATTATTAGTAGTAGTAGTAGTAGTAGTAGTAGTAGTAGTAGTAGTAGTAGTAGTAGTAATAGTAGTAGTACAAATTTAACAGTCGTGTAAAACCTTTGCGATGGAGGTGGCTTTTCTTCATAAAGCTGTCAATTTAATTTATGCGTGGTAATGGGACCAGGGTGGGACCTGTTCTATTTCTTTGTGGTGTTGCAATATCTTGTCAAACTACTAACAAAGGACCCTAACGGGACATTAATAAAAGTCAGTCTCATTTCGGCATTCATGGGGCCCCAATACACATTTAGACAATATGATGTTGGGGCCCCATTCTTCATATTGTTGAAATATATTCGTACTAGATCACAAAGGACCCCAAACAAGAGTTAACGTTAGTTTCATCCCAATAATGGGACCTCAAGACTACATTCAATGCAGTCTTGAAGTCTGGGAACGGAACGAACTACAACGAGTAACTATGCTCCAACACAGCAGTCATGTTTTATCTTACTTTCCATGTTATTCAATATTCATTATTATATATGAGGGAGAGGAGGTCCCGGCAGAGATCCCTGCCCTCCTGCCTTGACCAGTTCGAGTCTGGTTCGAGCATCTCTTCAGTACACCACGTCCTCCTTACTTCACCACTCGACCATGGATTTTGCAGCCTATCTTGATCTTAAACATTTAAAGGAATATCTATATACTTTCCACATCTTCTTGCTATTCTTGTCAGTACACTACTAATCTAATCACAATACCAGCTGTTCGTAATTATGTGCCCAACAATGATCCAACGTTACAAGTTTCGGTCTATCAACTTATCTGGACACAATGCCTGCAAACCCTACCTTCTAACACTGTTTTCATATATACAGATGCCCCAAATGTCCACAGTTGTCTGTGAGAGCTACAGTTTTCGTTTCTGTTCGAAATCTTACCATGAAATCTAAATTGCCTGCATCCTTATCGATCCTCGAAGGAGAAGTGTTTGCTATTCGCCAAACTCTCTTATGTGGCAAGCATCACATCATACCGTCTTCTTGTATTTGCACGGAATCGCTCAGTGTGCTTCAGTCACTGTCCAGTAGCTACTTTAATCTTAAAGCTATTTGGCTCAAATCTAATATTAAACACCTTTACAAATCACTTATGGCTACAGCCATGACCGGCTTTAATTATAGCCGGCTATGCTACAGCCCATACTGCCCAACTTCGCTTCATCCGTTTGCATGTGAGCTTAGAACAAAGTGATATACTATAGATCTGACTGCGAAAAGCATTTACAGATGGTAAGACATGTTATCTTAAAATTCCTTACCAAAGCTACTCGTACCTATTTGACAGGTAATATATCCTCTCTTTGACGCGATGGGAACGGAATGTACCAATGTTTGTATATTTTAAATTTACAGGTATTTGTAAAGAAACACCTGGAGGGTATCCTTACACGAGTAGAACAACATAATTCGATGGTTGAGCGCCAAAAGGGCGTAACTGTCGAATTTTTATATTTTGAGTTAATGCTATGAATACATGTATAATGGATTGAATTTTCTTGTGCCAAGACGCCTTAATGAAAATATCTATCCTTGGAACGTTATTCGAAAATGATATAAAGATATAACTGAGTTATTAGCATTTGGTTCTGTGCCAGAGAGGCACATATCACTTAAGCCTCTAAACTAATAAAATTGCAGTTACGCCTTTTTGGCGCTCAACCATCGAATTATGATACAAGAAACAAACGAAATCTTTCCATTGTAGAACATAGAACTGTATTATATGAAAAAGGGTGTAAATATGCGGGTATCATGCTGTACAATAAACTTTCCCTAAAATATAAAGACTAAGGACTCTGTTGCTAAATTTAAAAAAAAGAACTTCAGATTTTTTTTTATTACAATATTGCTTTTACTTAATAGAGGAATACATGAATAGCTGACTTAAAAGAATCTATGATCTAATTAAATCAGTGTCACTACTTGTCTTTAGGATTAGATATATATGGAAGGATTTCTGCATACACTGCAAGTATATTTGTAATAATGATATTATCCAAAATGTAACTATAATTAGTTAGTTAATGAAGGTAATTTACATTATTATTATTCCTTTTAACTTTTGTGTTTATATATATATATATATATATATATATATATATATATATATATATATATATATATATATGTGACGTATCCACTTCACATCAAGGACGGCGTCAGAAGTGCTTGATGGGGTGGGCGGAAAGAGGCGAACCTAGTTGCTAGGTGGGTGGACAATGAAAATCAGAACTGGGCAATTTAGTAATTTTTTTTCACAATAATTCAGTTTCAATTTTTATACTCTTTATTTAGCTAAGGCTCAGATCGAAATAGAGGAGGGACAAGTATGTGGAGAACAGCTGACTTGGCCTTATAGAAGGTACAATTCCGCCATTCGTATGGTGGGACGACTGAAGAAATACAGGACTTAGGATGGGCTGCGGGAGTTCGTGGCTATATGCTCGACCTACCGAATTCAGCGTAGCAGACACACTACCTCTACTTCCAGTTTTTTAAAAACAATAATAACGGCTTGTATTGTATAGTCCATGAAGTTCAAGACAGCTTTACCTCCTCTTCCTCCAAGAATGCACATGAATGCATAGAAATAAAAGGTTCAAACAACAGCGACTAACAGATAATACTCTACCTTTCGTTAATAACATAAAATACACAATAACTAGGTAAAGTAAAACAAAGATAAAATAGGCTACTGCAAATATTTTTATCTTTGAAAGATTTATTACAAGAAAGCAAGAGAGAAAAAATATAAATCACTTATATTTTCTCTCATATATTCTTAATTAGTACACATTAGATTTTTAAACGTTACCTCTATATGCCACAACAAAGACCTATGTCGCTAAAAGAATAGGGAAATTCGACAGCATGATTGTTTGATCTACCTTACACAGAAATCTTTGAAGCTGAAACTTGTTAGAAAAAAATATAAATTGGATAAAGAGGTAAATAGCAATTAACAAAACTTTATCATGACCCACAGAAACAACAATGTATTTAAATTATGAAGGGCTGATCACGTGGTACTAACAAGCTTACAATAAACTTTTATACCTGCACTTTAATGAAGTGAAATGCGTCAATTTTTATGTTCAGCATCTAATAGCAATATTCATTACATGTTTTGTTTCTACTGAAAGGAAACAAAGATCGTTTGGGCGACCGTTTCCCATTCGATTTCTTAGATATGTTTTAACTTGTCTAAGACACTAGAAAGAACGCTCACATGGTGAACTAGATACAGGAATGGTGACAGCAATTACGGCTAATTTGTGAATTTCATGAAAAGCAGTTTTTGAACGATCCATCACTTCAGTAAACTGAGAAACGGAGGTAATTTTCCATTGCTTTTTCTCCTCATAACGTTTCAAAACTTTCGGGTGATGTTTCAGTTCCACCTCTACACAGACCCGTAGCCAGCCCGAAAATGTACGGGAGAAGGGGGGGGGGCTCGGTGGAACTTAGGGGGTGGGGCGATCCAAAAATATTAGTTCATCTCATATTATAGTTCATTTGCAAGCCCACCGTGGAAATTTTAAAGGGGGCCAGTAAAAATTTAGGGTGGAGCCGGCCCCCCTAGACCCCCCTGGATACGGACATGCCTCTACATTATCGACATCACATCCATAATGACGTGCAAGTGGTTCAAATTTTCTCAAATGAGAGGAAGTTTTCACTTTTAGGGTGAAGACTGCTTATCCCACATAGAATACCTGTGTTTTCTGTAAAACGTCTATTCATTTCTACAAGTATTCTGTCAAGTACAGGAAGAAATATACAAAGTCTGTAGCCTTCTTGGGATTGGATATCTTCTTCCTCAACCGATATTTGCTCAGACGTAATACACTGACGTAAATGACGGGGCAGTGGTCGTGTTCTGGACGTTGGACCCGTTAGAGATATACCGTTATTTTTAGGAAGACTCAGACTCATTCCAATTTTTTTTCGAACTCCTCGATTGTTTTTCGAATATCGGTAAAATAATCCAGTACACCCTTCGTAACTAAAACAGCATCAGCCAGTGTGCTCTCCTTGTTTTGTAGATAATCTGACAATCTTTTCAATTATAATGGTTTCACTGGCTTACAGTGGTTTTGGTGCCGGGTGTTTCTTAGCTGATTTGAAGTAGAATTGGGACGCTGAATCCAAATATGGCGTTAGTTTTCCCCTAACAGCTTTAGTTTTTGAGATATAGGAATTGCAAGACTGACCTGCTACAACGTTGAAAATTGCATAGGTGCTGTTTTACTGTAAGTGAAAAGAAAACTATGACATTTAAATCTGTTATTTGGAACACTTTGAAAATAATGAAAACCATATAAACACAAACATCAAGTACATAATAACTCTGTAACTACATTTTATAATAGTTTTTATGAATAAAAAATCAAATAATTTGTTCAACACTTCGGAAGCTTCGTTTTCGTGACATCCTTGAATGTTTCTTTGCACAGTCTCTTTTTAGGTTCCAGCAGTAATCTGCCATCACATGGGCATCCCATCTTCCTTGGTAGCGGTCCTCCATTGTTTTAATATCTTGGTGAAATCTTTCACCTTGTTCTTCACTCAGACTGCCTACGTTGTCTGGGAAACGGTCCAAATGGCTGTGCAGGTAATGAATTTTGATACTCATATTACATCCAAGTTTTTGGAATGCATTAAGCATCTGGTTCACTAGCTCAACATAGTTATCAGCTTTATTATTGCCAAGGAAATTCTTGATAACTTCTACAAATGAGGTCCAAGCTCTACGTTCAGTCTCATTCATGGACTCCACGAAAGCCGGATCTTTCATGAGTTGTCTTATTTGGGGACCATCAAATATTCCAGCTTTTAATTTTTCTGTGCTGATCTGAGGTAGCTTGTTTCCCATGTAAGCAAAGCACGGCCCGTCCTTATTTAGCGCCTTTACAAACTGCTTCATCAAACCGAGCTTGAGATGTAGAGGTGGCAAAATGATTTTGTCACACTCAACAATAGGCATGTTAATAATATTTTTCTTACCAACAACCATGTCGTCTCTCTGCGGCCACTCTTTTTTTGACCAATGGTTTGCTTTGTCTCTGCTATCCCACAGACATAGAAAACAAGGATATTTTGTGTAGCCACTTTGCTGTCCAAGAAGAAAGTTCACCATCTTTAAATCCACACAAATCACCCACTGATGGTCCTGATATTTAATTTTTTCCATAACCAAAGCAATTGCTTCATATTCTTCTTTCAGTCGTGTTGAATGAGCGATTGGAATTGAGCCATATTTATTGCCATTGTGTAGAAGGACGCATTTTAAACTTCGCTTGGAGCTATCAATAAACAGGCGCCAATCATCTGGATTGTATTCTGGAAGACCCATGTGTTCTAGGAGACCTCTAACATCGTGACAGAATACGAGATTTGTGTCTTCAGTGAAAAATGGTAAAAACTCCTTTTCCCTTGTTCGGTAGAATGTGATTTTAGTTCCTTGTTCTAGTACGTTTTTCTCCTTCAATCTGGAAGCAAGTAATTCAGACGATTCTTTTGAAAGATTAAGGTCCCTAACTAGATCATTTAGCTCATCTTGATTAAACTGTTGAGGAATTGTTGACATTCCCTCATAATCACTGTCACTTCCATCATCCATGTCACAAGAATGTTCACTACGTTCGTTTTCAGTCTCACAAAGCTCTGGCAAGTGGTGAAACGTTGGGATTGGTATTTCATCGGAATGAACAACTGGACGTCTTGCTGAAGGCAGATCAGGATATGTCCACTTGTTCCGGTTATTTCTATTCATACCCGTAACATTTACCAGGCAGAAATAACAGTCATCAACATGGTTTGTGGGTTCCCTCCAAACCATTGGAACACCAAACTTAAGACTTTTTCTTTTTCCAGTTGTCCACTGTCGCAAGTGTTCAGTACACATTTTACACACAATATGTGGAGCCCACGTTTTATCTTGGTCCCCTAGGCGTACACCAAAATATGCATGATATGCTTTTTTTACAAAGTCACTGATATGTTTTCTATTGTCTTTAATTGTGTACT
Source organism: Thermobia domestica (assembly GCF_964235325.1). Classification (NCBI taxonomy): domain Eukaryota; kingdom Metazoa; phylum Arthropoda; class Insecta; order Zygentoma; family Lepismatidae; genus Thermobia; species Thermobia domestica. The sequence continues at coordinate 1,526,319 of NC_137469.1, forward strand.
CACCACATATGTAGCAAAACACATCAGGATGGTTAACACAACTTCTTCGACTTGAACTCATTTTATGTTCAGGCCACTAACACGGATGTTAAATATAAAGCCTTAGTATACGCGATACAAGTTATGATTTCAGAACAAAATTCACATGTTCCAACATGTCACTCCACCTGCAAGACAACAACTACGATCCACTAGCCAAGTAGAATACCAATGCAATCTAGTGGACGTTCCTGGAACTACTATATGACTAGTTTCCGTTTAGTACCGACAGATAGCAGCACTAATGAGAAAAGAGCGCCGTTCTTCCAAATAGAAATCTCTATAGAGCACAGTAGGATTTATTTGAGTTGCAGAGTTTATAAGATCATATTCAAACTTGTTATTACGAGAATATTTGTATTTCTTTTGCTTATTTTGTATACTATTGCAAGAAGCATGCAGAAATAGTGGTTACATCATTTATAATTTACATATTTATTTTGGATTGTAATATTTCTTCCACATACATTGTAACGTAAATAACACTACTGGTACAGTAGCCTGTATCTACCAAAGTAGAGCTGATAGAAAAAAACTGCTTACATTATTGGATTCAGCGCCCCACACATAGTTAAAATCAGCTCTAAAATTTTAGGCACCAAGAAATTTTTTTTTTCTGTAGGCCTGTGTTATCCAAGAAAAAGTGTGAACAAGTTGAGTTGGAACACAAACTGAAAATTCACTTCAATCAATAGACGTCTTACTTCAGAAGAGCGACTGTGATTTTCATTACTTATCTCAGCAAGTGTTAGAATAACTGCCCTAAACGTTCTCTTCATAGCCACACAAGCTGCAACCTAAGATAAACGGGTAAAAAATATTTCGATAGTGGTTCAGAAGATACTTAATTGCATAAATAATACTATATATTGAATACCATAAGAAGATAGTACATTAGAAGCCGTCATTTTCTGTGTAGTATTACTGACGACAACTCAGCAATATACAAAGGACACGATGACTAATTAGTGGAAGGTCATTATGATGATGCAGTGCCCTGCCCGAAGGTCGATCTTTGATCCGAAGTTCCCTGGGCAAAGTGAACCCATGATGGCTTGCCATAGCCTTCCACGGAAGCCTTCCATGGAACGTCCTAAGAACGGAACCTAGAGTGGCATCCAAATCACTTGTGTTCCCACTGGGAATCGAATCCGGGACTCCGTGCTTACAAGGCAACGAGCGTATTCACTCATCTACCGGGGACACTGGAAGGTCAATAGGAGTAACATTATTTCGCATCTGTTTATTTTCATGGTAACTGTGCGGACAAAATGTGGACCAGTAATAATCTTTCATAACTACAGCAGGAAGCGCGCGTTAGTCCGAATATTTGCTTGAGCTGTTCTGATTATTAAATTGTTTGGCGTAAAAAGGGAGTGCTCAAAAGCCACCAATCCAGTTAGAAACGAATATTTGTCAAAGTTTAATTCTAATCTAAAACATGTACTGTACTGTATATGTAGTTAAGCATTCAAAGGTCATTTGAAACAGTCTTGTATTCAAGAAAAGTGACCTGATCTAGTCCAATAATTCACAACAATGAATGAGACAATAGACAATAATGCCCAGTCCTGTCCATTATTTAGTCGGCATTTAAAAAAAAGCACATACAAACACCGGCATTTCAATAGCACGATTGTGTGTGTGTGTGTGTGTCAGGGGTGTAGCCAGCAGTTTTGTGTAGGAGGGTCCGTCGTTTTTGAGGGGGGGCCAGCTACAATGTCCAAAGCCAAAAAAAAAAAAGTGTTGCTGCTAGTGTTTTTGAGGACTGAAAGAAAGGAAAATTTGGTTTCCTTCTGGAAAACTAAAAACACTATTTTAGCTTATTATTATTATTATTATTATTATTATTATTATTATTATTATTATTATTATTATTATTATTATTATTATTATTATTATTATTATCCATAAATTATATTCAAGATAGTTTTTATTATGCTTAATCAAGAACTACTGCCCGGGACCAAACGCTATACTTTTGTGCATAACTATAAAGGTAACCAAGAAAGTTCTGTCCCTTTTCGTAGAGGTCTGTGTTCAATTGGACCTCACATCGTGAGTTGAATGCGAGTGGAGATAAGGCGAACGTCAGTTGTTGGTGTGGATATATCCAACATACTACCTGGTTGTGGCAATTCAGATACACAGTGAACTTACATAAAGACAGAGGGAACATGGGACATTCACGGAGCGTCATAAGAGCATGTATGCTGAACGAGTTCAAATGGAGGTGAAACGCCGCTGTAGCGGGGCAGAAGATATGCCAGGTCTTTCGTGAGGGTGTCGTGACGACGCGGACAGTGCAGCGATGGTTTAACAAGTTTAAGGACGATGACGAAACACCCGAAAACACCACGTACCAGAAGACCAACACATGTACAAAGAGGAACTGGGACTACAATTCAGTGTGTGGAGAAACCATTCGGCAGCACATCCATCAACCTGGGAAGCACTATAAGTTGGGTCGATGGTTTTCACATGTTTTGACTCCGGGCCAGAAGGCAACGCGACAGTCGCCTGTATTTATTTACTGTTTCGGAGCCATTTCTGGACAGGGCGTTGACATGTGATAAAAAGTGGGTCGTATACGAAGCTCCACGGCGCCGTCATCATTGGTTAGCATCCCATGAACTTGTTTCAAAACAGCCGAAACCAGCACTCTACCAGAAGAAGGTCCTTGTGTGTGTTTGATGCATCGTGCATCGGGAACTGCTACCAGCTGGTCAGAGTATCAATGCAAGCTGTGTAGTGTAGTGTTAGCAGTTGAGATGTGCTCAAGAAAAACTCAAAACTCAGGAGCCATCACTTCTGAATTGCAAATGGGTCCTCGTTTACGGGACAACGCTAAGTCCCACGTGGCTAGGATGGCTCAGGACACCATTCTCCTCCACCTTGGATGGGAAACAATATTGCAACCACTATATTTCCCGGGTATTGCACCGTCCGATTATCACCTGTTCCATTCTTTGGACAATCACCTTAGAGGACACCAGTTCAAATCCCTAGTAAAAGTCCAAAATGCAGCTGATATCTTCTTCGTTTCACGGCCCACCAAGTTCTATCGCGATGGTTTCCGCGGTCTTCCAGAACGTTTTCAAAAGGTCGTCGATGCTGATGGGGACTATTTTTGATCTTCCAGGTTAAGTGACATATTGATGTTCGAAGGTGGTGGGTGAAAAAGCGACAGAACTTTTCTTGCTTGCCAATTTAAGACTTTGTATACAGAACCTATCTACATAAGATTGATTTTCTTTGAAATTTCACTTAATTTCTTTATGGTTTCCTGACAAAAATACTTATTTATTATTCGTGACTAAAAAAGCATAATTATTTTATTACACTGAGTAAAAATAAAAGAGAGAGCGAATGGAATCCAAATTGAATAAAAGCATTGTTTCTCAACAAATTTTCCATCCTCTATGTCTTTTAAAACACTTGTTAACCCTCGCACTACAAACGGGGGGTATTTTGTGCCCACCACATTATGTTTCTTGTAATTACTATTTTGATTATTACTTTAAAATTGTGGAAAATTAAGTTATTGTCGAGCATGTTTAGCTAAAGCATATAGCTTGCGTTGGTGAAAATTGAGCGTTAGTTTGTCTCATAAATTTGTTGTTTAATGTTGGTGGGCACAAAGTACCCCCCCGTTGGTAGTAGGCGTGACTCATATTTAGAACTGTCATGTACAGATGGCAGTATAATAACTAGCCGTTTTCCGCCTTTTCTGAATTTGGCGGTCAGTCTTATCGCGTATACTGTTCACTTAGTCGCTGTTGGTTGTTGTGAGAGTTTCTGTACGTTGTTAGAACTAATTATTTAGCTTCTAAGATTTTTTTTTTTGGCAAAATGGCTTCTAAAAAGTTACAGAGACATGAAATAGAAGAATAATTAAGGAAGCTATCATCTGATTCTGCACCAGAGTATGATGATAATGGTTCAGCACTGAGTGAAGATGAAGATTTCGTCCTGGATCGTGAAGATACCGGTGGAGAAAGTTCCGACATTGAGTGCTTCAGGGACTTAGATGACACATTGTGTGACGAGTATAGAAAAGGCCGTTTACATGGTGACATACTCATTGCTAAATCTGGCCGGACATACATGTCTGAGCTTCCACGCAAACGAGACATGTGGGTCAAAATATTGTGAGAGAATGTCAGGGTCTAAGAACTGACGGTAAAGTGCAAACAGTTCGTGAATCATTCCAATGTTTTTTTTTTACAAAGCGCATTCTTACAGCAAGCATACAAACGAGGAAGCAAGAAGACTGCACATTTCTGAAACGAATGAAAAAGAGATAATGGCATACATAGGTCTTCTCATTCACATGGGAGCAAATGGTGATACCCGATTTGATGTAGCTGATTTGTGGTCTAGTGCCTCTGGGAGATTTCTTTATATAGCTACTCTGAGCAGAGACAGATTTCAGCAGCTATGTAGAATTATTCGATTTGACGGCAGGAATAGAGAGGTTGGAAGAGCAAAGGACAAATTTGCTGCTATTCGCGAAGTGTTCGACGCTATGAACAAAACGTTTTAGCATTATTTCTCTCCTCTTATGCACACAGTTATTGATGAAATGTTATCTTGGTTATTGATGAAATGTTATATCTGTCTTTCTTTCAAAAATACTTTGTTCTTTCAAAGTATTTATGATAGAGAAACCAGGGAAATACGGCATCCTTATTCGTATGCTTACTGATTCAGAGACAAGGTATATTCTAAATATGGAGCCCTATGCTGGAAAGAACTGCGAACAATCAAATTCTTCGGCAGATTTTCTAAAACGTTTAGTTGCTCCAAGAAACAACTCGGGGCGGAACGTTACAACAGACCGCTACTACACATCAGCAGACTTGGCCGAAGAATTGTGGAACAACCACGGCCTAACCCTCGTGGGAACGCTTCAGTCTAATAGAAAACACATTCCTCAAGAATTGAAGTCAGTAACCTCTAGGGAGCTTTATTCCAGTAAGTTTGCTTTCACGGATCCATCTACTGGAAATCCTCCAGTAACATTACAGTCGTACATTCCACGCGAGAAACCAAAAAAAGGTGCTTCTTTTCTGTCTACCCAACATTCAGATGCAACAATTGCCTCTGTTAGTGATCCCAAGAAGAAATCCGTGATCAATCTTTATTACAATGAAACGAAGGGAGGTGTGGATGTAATTGACCAAATGGTAAGGAAATATTCAGTAAAACGTTTAACTAGAAGATGGCCTATGTCCATATTCTACACGTTGGTCAATATAGCAGGAGTGAATGGTTTCACGATATTTCGTCTCAATTTTCCATCTTGGAATGAGAAGAAATCCAACAAGAGACGTCTGTACCTTCAAGAGCTTGCGAAGGAACTCACAATGCCATCCATTGAAGAGAGATCAAATAATGCTACAGGTCTTTAGAAAAGGGTAATTGTTGCCATGGAGGAAATCGTAGATCGGAAGGCGGCACAAGTTGCTCAAAGCAAGGAAGTGTGTGGTCTTAGGGGAAGGTGCCAAATGTGCGCTCGAGAAGCACCTACGAAGAAGATGAAGTACAACAAAGTCAACAAAACAACAATTATTTGTAGTCTGTATAAAAGACACACTTGTGGAAAGCACAGTAAGAAAACAGTGATCTGTAACAACTGTGAACAAAACACGCAATCTGAAGACAGTGATGTGTAGAACCGTGAGGAAAACTCGCAGTCGAAAAACAGCTATACAATAAGTATATACTACTTCAGAATGTTTATTATGCCACATATTTCTTGCTTGTTTTTTTCACAGTTATGAAGTATTTATGTACTATATGTTTAGTAATTGTGTATTACGAATGTAAGTCCAAAAATAAAGATGTTTTTGAAGTCTGTAGTGAGATAAACTTAATCTTAAAAGGTGGGCACAAAATACCCCCCCCTTGGTAGTCCGCGTTACAAAAAATACCTTCGTAGTGCGAGGGTTAAAGCATATAAAAATATACTGTACTTACAAATCAGTTTAGTACCTTTCTTTTATGGCTGTATTTATAGTACCTTGTTAAAACGTTTGTCTTCAAACTATCAAATATAAATCGCAGTAAATTGTGTAATCTGCTGTCACAAAATGTATCCTATTTTTCGATCGGTATAAGGAAGAGATACTATACTATTTTTCGATCAGTATGGAAAAACAATATTTCTACATACTATTTTACCGTAATTATTAATTGTCAATAAAATTTGTTAATTCTAAATGAATGAAGCGAGATAATTTTACTATGATGTTTTAAAAGCTGGTCATTTGGGGGGTGGCAGGAAACCATTTGGGGGGCCTGGCCCCGATGCCCCCTCCTTGGCTACACCCCTGGTGTGTGTGTTAAACTTTAATTCATTAATTACGACTTTTGGCATCCTTATATTACTACAAGTATCTATCTTAAAATCATTGTTCGTTGCAGAGTTAGAGTCCTAGAACCTATTACATTACTATCGAAAGTAATACCTATTCCTTTTGAAGTACAGGATGTCACCTTCATTATTCTATTTCTGTTGGGATGGGCGGTCGCCCACCCTTAATGCCGTCCCTGCTTCGCATGAATTGTAATACAGTGCTAAATGTATGAAAAAGGACGAAAATAAATACAATACAATACAATAATAGACGTAGTTATGGACAATCATACTGGGCAATTGTTGAAACTCAACGCCTCAGACCCAGGGACTTCATGAGTATTTGGTCTCCCGCTGAAATCACCACCTGCTATAGAATTCTATTCGGAACTGCCCTTACTTCCGCGAAGCTTTTTCAGATTCGCAAGGAGGACACTTACCACTGTTGCTGTGATAAAGATGTAGGCACCCTTAACCATATCTTGTTTGCATATGATCTGTTTTCAACAAAATCGATATTTCTTTCTGCATCGATTGACTTTCTATCTTGGCCCTTTTTCCTATCAGCATATCCTGGCAACTGGTTCGCTATCAGAACTCTTATTAACTTTCTACATGTCAACGGTATCCTTCTATACTAATAAATATATATAAAGAAAATACAAAAGCTCCATTAATTGTCTTCTCCTTTCGGAAGAATTTCACGGAGGAATTCTAAACCCAGATATCATGTTTTGCTTTCAGAGCATCGAACGATACTACCCACGGCTTATGTTTAGCGATGGGGGGCAACTTTTTCACCTTTTTTTGATATTGTACTTAGATTCGGTCATTTTATAGTTCTATAAGTTAAATTAGGTTAGGTTACCAATATTTATTTACATAGTAGGAGCTGCGGTGGCTCCGTAGTAGAGCGTTCACCTCTGGTGCATATGGTCCGTGGATCGATCAAATCTCGTGCCAAGTGAACTTTGTTCTGGACACACACGGTGTGCGTGGGTTTCCTCGGGGTTCTCTCATTTCCTCCCACTTTATTCATTCCACCATTTCATTCATTTCCATCATCACCGTCTCCTTTAGCCTAGCCGGCATAAGCGTAGGACGTAAACCTAAAAAAAATTCATTTCATTCACATAGTATTACGGAACTAGAATTATGGAGTGAAGGCTGGTTAGAGTCCCGCAGGTCACGTTGTTTTCTGTCTTCGTTACGAATAGTTCGCTTTCATTTCCCACGTAAATCACAATAAAGTTCAAGCTCGGTAATCTAGCGTTAAAATTAGTTAAAATTTTCATCACACTTTACTCAAACATCAATTGCCAGTCACAACTATCAACTCACTTGTGTGAATAATTTTGGTTTTGACCAGTTTTGGCTCTCCATCTGTAATCTGTTCCCTTACCTACTCTGGAAGTTCAATTCCTGACCAGGACAACTACATGTCGACTGAAATATTTCTCCACAAACATTGGGAATGCTCCCACCATTTTTTCTCTCCATTTGAACAAAACAACACTCGTAGCCTATTTAGACAATCCGTCTTATCTCCCCTCCCTATTACCATAGCGCTTTGAAGAGAAAGTGTGGATTCTCCCGCTCTAGTCCATATAAACTGTCAATCCACTGTTGTCCCCAAGGCTAGCCTGGCGCTGCGATCGTTTTCAGATTTCACCAGAGCGTAGTTTCGTGCTTGACATGAATGGATTTGCCGATGGTTTGGCAAACACTAAGATCCCTTCCTCTGGACTCTTTTTAAAATTGCTCACGCCATAAAACTCTGCAGAACATGTATTTAATTAACAACACAAAGAACACTTTCGCATCTGAAAGAACATATGAATATCTTCGTGTCATCATTCAAAGTACATTGGAAATAGCCGAATATTTGTGGAATAATAGTTTTTCCTACATATTAACATCAAAATTAAATCAGGATCCACTGGAATGACATTTCGGAATTATAAGATTATTATCATGTGATGATTACCCTTCTACCCTTGACTTTCTTCATTTGCATATGTTGCAATCTTTGTACTATGTTCCAGTAAAAAACGTGCTTTCTTCAAGTTCAAACTGCGAACCTCAAATAATATTTCTCTCACGACTTTTGTTAATCAAATGAGAACATTGCCAAAAAAAAAAAAAAAAAAAAAAAAAAAAATCACTGAAGAAAAAATAAATACCTAAAGAAAAAGGCATTACAAAATATCACTTTCAAGTTGATTTTGGTTGAAACGGGTACAGATGCATGGGACTGGATAAGTAATTCTCCACCACTTCCAAAATGCAGTACTGCAAAAGAAGGTCTCGTTTCAGGTTACATAGTAACAGGGGAGTAAATAAGGGCCCCGCGGGGGCCCCCAAATCGTGAAGTGGAACGTAGAAAAGGGCCCCACTCCACACTGTCTGCAGGTTGGCCCCAAGCATTTAGTTACGCTACTGCATAGTAAAGAGTCAAAATTCACTAAATGTACATGCTGTATAAGCAAACTACGAAGCATAGGCGTCTCTGGCGGGGGGACGAGGGGGTCGCGTCCCCCCAAATATTTTGAAGTACAAAATATTCAATACTTCATTCTAACTTAATTTATTTACTAACGACAGAATAACAAATAAACTTTCTTCGATGTCCCCCCCAAATTTTACATGCCAGAGACGCCAGTGCTACGAAGAACATCTTCAAAAGAAAATAACGGCGCTGTCTTCATTAAATTAAAAGAATGGAAACTCATTTCTAATGTAGCCAACTCAAGAAGTGTTTTGCGTGTTATTACAGGCAGAAAAGTAGTGATCCCTAATATTGCATCTAATAAAAGCATAAAGGTGACATATTTTAATGTTACTTTGGACAGTTTGAATGAAATCAAAGTTGAGGCCATAGTGCTGGGATTTAGGAAGGAACATTCATTCCATGGAACTAATTCCCAAATTGGTTTTACATTTTATCAAGTGTCGTTTCTTTTCGTTCAAAGGAAATTCGGAAGGAGTTAGCGTCGTCAAAAATCGCAAAATCATCACTCAAGTTTTCAAAAATTGCTAGTGTCTAATTACTGACTCAGGGCTCAACGAAGAAATCTTGCAGTATATTTATAGGTAGGCCTATATTTCTTACTTATAATAAAATATTTTCTATGTTATCCATTTATTTTTATAATGAAACTTGCATAAAGTACGGACAGCAATGAATGGGTCCGACATTTTCGTCCCTTTTGGACAGATTTCCATTTTATAGAAATTTGAAGAGCAATATAAAGAAACACCGTTACTTTGAAAAATTTCTTTATAGACAGATTTCTACTTTATTGAAGTTCCTGTTTATACAAGTTTCATTATATTTTAAATTGTAACTTGGGTTTTGTCTCAATGCCATGTATAAAATATACAAAGACTTTATTAATAGATGGAAAAATATTATTTTGTGGGTGCAGAAGTTCTTTTTTAATTATTTTTTTTTTAAAAATTATGTTTATCTACAAATTACTGCTACATATGTATTAAGAATACAATTTAATACTGAAATCAATTAAATACAAGCTACGTTTCTGTAGGTGAATTGTTAAAGAAAGAAAAATGTATGAGATTTACATTTGTTTCCGTAGCATTTCATACGAAGTGGGATCGTAAAACTACGACAGCGCCTCTGTGCAGTGTTGCCAGGTCTCCTGATATTCCAGGAGATTTCCTGGTTTTCCAAGTTGTCTCCTGGTCTACTGATTTTTCTTTAAAAAATGTTAAAAACTCCTGGTTTTGCGCATCATCCAAAAGCTCTTAGAAAAGTAGACTTCAGAAACCAAAAGGAATTCGTATCTAAGATGAAATGTGCTTTGCAACAAAAGTTTCCCTATCTATGGCATCAAGAAATCTCCCAAATTATGGACTGCAAGATTTTAAACTGAGGTGTCTTGAACTATATATTGAAGCAGTACATCAAATTGAAGAGAGATATTAACTCCTCCGTGACTAAGCGTTAGCGTACACGATTTTGGCATGAAGGACTGCGTTCAATTCCCGGTGGGACCTTATGTGGTTCGGATTTCACGTTAATCAGTAGGTCCACGTCTCATACAGCCTCGCTGTTTAACGGGATGTTAAACTCAACTGAACTCGAGAGAGAGATACGCTTCATGATCCCGTCATGACACATTTAGAGATGATTAGCTTATGAAATGAGATAAGGAAATCGGCATAATCAATTGCTCCTCTCGTAGCTGACTTTCCCAATGATATAGAATAGAGTAATTTGCAACAAGTAGATACAGAATGGCGGTTATTGCGAAACACAGATTTGTAAACTGAAAATGAAGTTTCTTTTTAAGATTTTTGGATGCTTGTCAGGAGCGTCATTTTAGATTTTGCTTAGGGGAATAAGACCCTTTGATATAAGTAAAATTTCGGACATTTCATTGATTCATTACTATTCTATTGATAAAATCAATATAAATCTCCAACTCAAGGAGTGCAACTGACCCTCCCCGCCCTCCCTAAATGACGCCTCTGATGCTTGTTAGTAAAAAAAATAATAATAATAATAATAATAAGTAGATAGCCTAACCAGTTAATATTTCCGAATTTATCCACATTTGTTATGTCTTTGGTCTGCCTTCCTCAAGTGTCACAGTAGAAAAAGTGTTTTCAATCGTAAATTTGATGAAGGCGAAACAAACAGACTTGATACCCAAACTTTGCAAGGATTGCTGCACACAAGAAGGCTCACTTGTAACAACTCATGCTAAGATCCCCTGTGAATCGCTCTCTGACCAGCAGAGTCAATGTTGACATGTACGCAGATAAAGATGATTAGCCTTTTATTGGTAAGTATAATCATTGATAGGTGCACTGTTTGCCTTGTAAAAAAAAAATAATCATCCTAATTAACATATTTAGATATTAAGTTGTATCTCCTGGATTTTGGGTAAGAATATTCCTGATTTTTCGAAAAATTCGTTGGCAACACTGCCTCTGTGGTGGTGAACCACTCCACAACCAGTGTTGCCAACGGCAGCGGTTTCCCGCTAAATCTGGTGGTTTTACGATCGTGTCTAGCGGTGAAAATTGGCTGGCAGCGGGGCAGCGGGAAATCTAGCTTTAAAAAAAATATATATTTGCAACGTATTTCAAAACATGTTACTTTTTTTATAAAATGTGTTACTGTTGTATTTCTTCTTATCTAGGTATTGGACAAGTGTATTACCGATGCTTGCGAGTTCCCTGTGTACTATAGAAGTGGTATGTGACAATATTGCTCTCGGGGCGTGGTATGTTGGCAACGTCCTCTTTTTTCGAAATCAACGGGACAATCCCGTTTAATCGAGACGTATGCTCGTCCCTTTCGTTCCTTCACTGGATGTGATCGTTCGGAATTTAGCATCCGAGACGGCCTAATTTTGTTCGAAAAATGAAATGAAATGAAATTTTTTAGTTTCACGTCCCACAATTATGCCGGTTAGGCTAAAAGGAGAAGGTGATGAAAGATGAATGAAATGGTGGAATGAAGAAAGTGGGAGGAAACGAGAGAACCCCGAGAAGACCTACGCACACGGTGTTTGTCCACCACAAAGTTCACTTGGCGGGAGCAGGGTTTGAACCCGAGACCCTAGCACCAGAGGTGAACGCTCTACCACTGAGCCACCGCGGCCCTCCTAATTTTGTTCGAATGAGGACTCTATTCCCGCTACCACTTCCTATCAATTAATAGTTGTTAGTTGACAGTTCTGTGGTCGGTCGTTTCTTTTTCCGATTTATGCGGACTTGTGCTACTTTAAGTGTTTCTTGACTACAATAATCATTGTGTGGTGTAATAATGGGACGAACAAAAGCAAGTTATTCTCAAAAATTTAGAAAATACTGGCAAAATGATCCAAATTTGAAAGACTGGGTATTGGAAGTTGAGGAAGATCGTACGGTAGCTCGGTGCAAATACTGCAAGTGCAATTTGAAAGCAAAATTTTGTGATCTTATAGCACATAGCAAAACTAAAAAAGGTAAGTGCAGCTGAACCTTTTAGTTCAAATAGACAAAAGAAAATAGAATTCCCGGTGACAAATGTTTCTTTTGACACTGCTCGAGTCGAGGCAGGGTTGGCTTTATTTACCGCGTGTCATTGTTCTATTAGAAGCATTGACCATCTTAGTGAATTGTGCAAACGCTATTTCCAAATGAAAGAGGTACACTTACACCGTAGTAAGTGTAGTGCTATGATCAAGAATATTTTGTCTCCATACTTTAAGGAGAGCCTTCGGAAAGACATTGGTGAGTGACTATAGCATTCTTCTTGATGAATCAACAGATGTTGGTGTAGTCAAACAGCTAAGTTATGTATCATTTACTATTCTGATGCATGTTCTACTGTCGTGTCTACTTTAATTAGGAATGTTCGAGTTACAATCGGCTGATGCTAATTCAATTGTGAAGGTACTAAAACTAGCTTTGAAAGATTTCGGACTTGATTTGAAGAAACTACGCGGTTTAGGGACTGATAACGCTAATGTCATGGTGGGAGTTAATAATGGTGTGTACCAAATTTTAAAAAAAGAAATCAATCATCTCGTGTTAGTTCGTTGTGTTTGTCATTCTGTGCAAATGGGAAGAGAGATGGTTGACGCTATTCTTACTACTTGTGCATTGTTGAGACGATTCGGGAAGTGCTGCCATGATTTCGATTTACCATTTACATATTACAAAACATTCATACAATGACAAGAGCAACGTACTCCAACGTACAAGTTGGAGACGACGAATTGGAGGATGAATTAGCTCCATTACTGAATTAGTGGTAAGTACTTCTGTGCTTTAATTTTTTAGTGCATAGATTGGAATTAATTAAAATATGCAGGTTTTTCAGGTGTAGCGGGATTTTTAGCTATATTTGTAGATCGCGATATTTTTTGGTGAAATTCTGGCGGTTTTGGTTTTCAATTTAGCGGGATTTTGTGCAAACTCGTTGGCAACACTGTCCACAACTAACTGAGTGTTTTGTTTACTCTTTCTCTTCAAACCGCTCTGCTATGACAGTGTGCGAGAAAAATAATTAGTGTTTCTGAATATCTAGGTAGTAAGGCATAAAGTGTTTCTGTATAGAATTATAGAGTATTGGGTGCAGTTTTACTATATGGATCCGTCGATTGTAAAATGTACGGAAAAAGTTGGGGGAGTCGTTAATTTACCCATTTTATGTCGAGAATAGAACCAAACAAACCCCTGCGGGGCTTATAACCCGTTCCTACTCCTACTGCTGCCCCCACTCCTACTCGTGCAGTTTTACTACACGGATTCATAGTATAAGTAGTAGTTGAAGTAGGGGTAGCAGTAAGAGTAGAAACGGGTTAGAAAGCCTCGCAAGGGTTCGTTGGGTTCTGTTCTCGATATAAAATGGGCAAATTTTTGTGGGCGTTGTACAATCTATGGATCCGTATAGTAAAACTGCACGGAATATTCTTTGTTGTTAACATTGTGGTATTTTAGTTGATGTCTTACTACTAGTTATTCACTTGAGGTTTGTGCCACAGAGTAGGTGTAACATAACTCTTAAATTAGCTGAGGGTAGGGAAGGTTAGTTTAGACCGGTCTTTGTACTGTAATTCAGGTGAGGCTAGATTTCATTAGTTTAGTTTCGGTTAGGTTCATTATTTCTGGACTTTCTGACAGCACTCATTACATTTACCTTACATACTGAGTAAGCGGAAATTTCAGTTTTTTTATGTGTCTTATGTAGGACTACTTGGTTTTCTGTCATCTTTATACCGGTATTCGTAACGGACGATGATAGACAAAATTAAATTTAATAAAAGTTAATAATGACAAAGGTATTGTGGATATAGCATGGTTGCGTGTTAGATACCTATATTTAATGCATACTTCCAGTATAATAGTCTCTACTACTCAATTTTCTTTCAACTTGAATTCCGTTTTAATTATGTATGTTTCTTACCTTTCTTTCCGTCCAGTTTTACAATAGGCTATCGAATAATAATAATAATAATAATAAAATATTTAAACTTTTCACTTGAAATGATTCCCTAAGAAATGTACTCATATTTCTGTGGCGTATGATAAAATATTGCGTACATACTAATAACTTGCGTGCAAACTGTCGTGGAGATTGAGAATAGACAGTTAAAATGAAAAAAAAAAACTTTTTGTTGCACGTAATTCCGTAAGACATTCTGCAGTGTTATTTCCGTAGTGCGTGCCTAGATAATTGTGTACAGATTCATAATTTGCGTAAAAATTATGCGACTTTATGCAGGTATAATTACGCGTCCGGAAAATGCTATAAAAAACTATTATAGAAGAGACCCTGAACAGTGCAACAGACACTAATCAATCTGTGGTAAGTTGTCCCTGGTATGTATGACTTCTGAGTTAAGAGACCGGTGCCGGCAGCCTGTCCTATTTTGGGGGCATTAATTTCTAAAATCTATTCAAGAAATACGTTAAGCTAATTGGTTTCAGAATTTGTTGGTGTAAGTAATCAATATAAAGTGGAATCTCACTTCTCATATATATATATATATATATATATATATATATATATATATATATATATATATATATATATATTATGTAGAAATATGAAATTCAAAGTGTGCTACCTACCATATAGTACTCTAAGTCAGACGTAATGAAGTCAAATGCTATAGTATGGATTTGCAAAACTGTGCCACACGGAAGTTATGTTTCTTTGCCATATGAAGTGTTTTTGTACTGTCATCGTTTATGCATGTACCTACCGTCGCTGACGCGTCTGCTATATGCGTAGATGTCCCGCGGTAACATCACAGACACTCGTGCTGGGCTTATCCAGGCCCAGTTACATAGCATTTGTACTTTTAAGTTGCCAACTAGGACAATTTGTTGGTGTTTCTGTTTGTTCAATTTTTCTACTCAATCGTAAGTAATTCAACTCCTCCCATAAGAAACACCTTGTAAGGCAGTAAGATTGCCTTTCGTATTAAGAGCAGTTTATATCGGCGACGGAGGGTATGTGCAGATTCAAGAATAATGGAAGAAATACTTTATATCTTAGAAAACAGCGCCCTTGTAAAAGTTAGATGGTTTGAGGTGGTTTCACACTCATATCATGGCAGTCTTAAACATAAAATGCACGTTGCTTCTTGCAGAAACACTCCCTCGGATGTAATGAATGGGTTATACAATTGTCTTTCAAGTCACTCATTTGTTTTAGCCATAATATAGGACTTATCACGTTTAGATGCTTGTGACAGTAAGATAGTGGTTTCCTAAATTGTGCATACTTACTCAGCCAGTTGAAATAAAAGACTAAAGAAACCCGTCCTCGTTCATATGAAGTCATTTTAACCGTGAAATTATCTTTTATATGACTGTCTATTTGTAATCTGGATCCAAACAGTGCTATAAAAAAGATAATTCATTCAGAACTAAGCATATGCCAATGCAGGTCTAGTTTAAGAACACTATATTTTGCAACATTTATAAGAAGAATTGGGCACACGGCATGTAAAGACAATTCTAAGGAAGAAATTTCTGCAGGTAGCTGATTTAAATAGTAATTAAGACAGCTGTATTTTATGTTTGCAGGTGTAGAATTACTAACGTAAATCCATTACAACTGCTATCGACAATTGAAATATGTAAGTGGGTGATTCCACGAAAAAGGGAAATTTTCTGTCACGGGCATTTCTTCAAACTACTACTAGAAAGAATCACCTCATTTTTATTTTGTTTGGTAGTAACCGTCACAAAGTAGGTATGCCATGTATAACAGTTTGCAAATATAACACGAAACATACGTAAAAAATTAATTATTACCCAATTTCTCAACACCGTGGGCTGTCACAGACTACAGTTGACTGATTTTAATCAATAAATTACAACTGAAGTCGCAAATCAAATATCATTTAATGGTAATTAAATGGAAGAGAACACTTCAATGTTTCGGTTTTGTGGAAAGTAAATCTTTATAACGATTATTTTGGAAAGCTTGACTATGCTTCGTTTCTGTCACCTCTATTTCGTCTCAACTCCATGGCAATAGAAAAAATTATCATTGCTCTCAACAGATAGCATGGTCGTCCACATTGGCAACACCCACAAGAAGACAAGGCAGACATGTTTGACTGAAGAACAGAAAAAGTTGTGTGCATGTGTTAAAAGCTATAGGAAAAATATTTTTGTGTGTGGAAAGCAGGTGCGTATATTAATTGATTCTCAACACCATGGTATTTATTACTGAATGTATTTGTATGGTATATACCTTCTTTCCCTTGAGGAACCTACGCCTTAACGTAGAAAATTCCTACACAATTACTCACATGTACTGGTTAAAAAGTGGGCCGGTAAAAATAAATTATATTCGATTTTCTCAACTCCATGGTTCTCAACTCCATGTCCATCTGAAAACTAAGGAATCCACGGTGTTGAGACAAGTCACGGAGTTGATAATCCTGTAGTGTTTGTTACGCTCATGCTCTTCCAAATATTTGTTCTTTCAATATATTGATAGGAATAAAGCTCGTTTATGGTCTAGTGACTGGTATGCTCGCCTTTCGTGCGTGGTTCTGGGTTTGTTTCCCGGTGGAAGCTCAAAAATTAATGGTGTTTACTTCGCACAGTAAGGCAATTAAAAAACTCATTTGAGTAGAGATGTACTGAAACCTGATCGCGCAGACCATCGCAACGGTCGTAGGAGCCGACACGCTGACCACGTGTCATTCACACTCAAAGACCGGCTGGTGGGTCCTAACCCATTTAAGGAGTGTTTTGCGGAAGTTCAGATTTGGGGCTGTCAGGTAGCAGGAGGTAAAACTTCAGTCAAGTCAAGATGGATGGTATCTGTTTTTAACCTATTGACGTCTGAATCTTATGATCAACTAATTGTTTTCTTTTCAGAGATTGTCGAAGAGTCTGAGGGCAATATACGGACAGTCACTTTTATGACGCGGATCGGGAGGAATTTCTCCTGGCCTACTAAACCTGACGTTTAAAAAGCGTTGGCAGTTGTCATTCTGCGTGCCCTTCCCTGTTTCCTCAAGACATTTCCTTCATTGGAGTGGAGAAAACAGAAATGATGAGTGCCTTACACTGTCATTTAGTGTGCATTATACAGGGCGTTTCAAAACAATAGCGACAACGTTTGGGAGGTGATTCCTAACACCAAGATAAGATAAAAAGTATAGGCCAATCAGGGTGCACAAATGCTTCCTTTCGCAGTTATAGGCTGCCGAAAACATGAAAAAAAATTAACTTTGAAGGTCCATAGCATAAAACTATGGAACCTACCGTAGTCGGGTCAGACTTCACTTAGGAATTAGTATGTGCGCTATCCAAATATCCATGTTTCAGAATCTTGCGGTACTTCCAAAACAACTTTTATAGAAGTAGTTGGTGAGTACTTCAGATTATACGCCCGTAACCAAACTCCCTCTATAAAAATTGCTTCGTGAGTACCTCAGGATTCTGAAACATATTTTTGGATAGTGCACATATTAGTTCCTAAGTGAAGTCGTGACCCGTCTACGGCAGATCTCATAGTTTTGGAGCTATGGATCTTTAAAGTTCATTTTTTTCATGTTTTCGGCAGCCTATAACTCCGAAAGGAAGCATTTGTGCACCCAGTTGTCTATACTTTTCGTCTTATCTTGGTGTCAGATATCAGCTCCCAAACGATGTGTGTATTGTTTTGAAACACCTTGTATATATACCAAATATACGGTACCAATACACTTACCAAATGTTGAAAAAGTATTGCACTTTCGACGTGTGGACTTGATCACACAGAGAAGGCAAACGGTTTACATAAGCTCGGAAAACAAATGAAGTAGACAATAGACAGGTTTAGTGACTACTTCGTCTGCTTCGTAAGCTTATGTAAAAAGTCTGTCCTCTCCATATGATAGTCAACATATTGAAAGTGCAATAATTTTTCAATATTCGATAAGTGTATGTGTATTTCTTTTTTTCTTATTTAAGTCACATATTCATATATATATATATATATATATATATATATATATATATATATATATATATATATATATATATATATATATATATATATATATACTCAATTTTGGAACCTTCATTAGATATATTTTCATATGCTTGCAGTATTTTCTGGAGTATTTTTGTATAACAAATTACGTGTCATCTAGTTTGTTAGAATTTTATTCAACATAAGGAGAATAATTCTAACTTACAAAAACTATTGGAAAATTATTTCAATTTTTATGTAAATTATAAGCTTAATAACTTATAAACCAAAACTTATCACCCAGATGTATCACGTTTCTCAACTCCACAGCAATTTTCAACTCCGTGTTAACTAATCTCAACTCCGTGACCTATGGTCTCAACTCCGTGGATGCTGAAAAGTTTATTATTTTTTATTTACTACACCAATAACGATTCAGCTCTTCTGAACACGTAATTAACATGTACTTAGTAGTAGTAAGTGCATGTGATATTTTTATTGAAATAGGCGACCATCAACGGAACAAAAATTTTCCAAGTGAAAATTTCCCTTTTTCGTGGAATCACCCAAGTGTGTGTGAAAGGGGATTATTAGATAATTTTTCCGGCGATGTAGTACATCTGAACAGTGCACAGTGGGTATATTTTATTTTACAAGCAGTGTTGTACTGAAAACGTTATAAATGCTATAGAAACTCGTATCGCTGCGAAACCTACCTATGAAAGGTAATTTTATGTGCGAGATACAATCTCTAACCTATATGTGAGCAAATTTTACTTCTGTTCGCTATGCGTATGTTATTCTGCTTTTACTCACTGATTGTGTAAAACATCTTTTACGTCATCAGCGTTCTACTGTTAAGAAGTTTGCTTTCACAAGGACATTGTTGTTTTATTCGTCCCTTTTTATGAACTGCATTATTTCATATTTTAATAATTATTTTTTACTGTGTGTTCAGTAATTTGTAAAAGTTATTAAGAGTATTCAAAATATATTGTTTCCCCCCTTTTTGGATGTTATTCGTACTTCTGCTTTTTTCACTTTGGATAGTTCGGCATACAAATACCCTTTTTTTGTGCTTTGGCATAGAAATTTTTATCTGTGTAAAGTTTCTTGAAAATTATTGAAAGCGAAAACGTTATCATTTTACGACTGTAGTGGGTATGGTAAAGAATTCAAATGATTGACTCAAATGAATGAGTGTCAAACAACGAAAGAATTGAACGTGAAAGGAAAACGAGTGAACCTTCAAGACATTTCGAAAAACACAACTTATGTCTTACCAAGAGATGAAACTGAACATTTTTAACTATATTCATATTGATCTTTAGAAGTTTCGTTTATCAGTTATATTTTATACAGCAACTGCACACTACTTGCAATTTAAAATAAAGCAAGGTTATTATTTTGTACAATGAGTTCCAAATCTAACAATCAGCAGAAAGTAAATTACTGATGTGAACATTCGCATATCGTATATGTTTCGTATGTATTTCTTCGAATATAAGGTGCACTTTTTGTCAGCTTTTTGACGTCCAAAATTCAGGTGCGCCTTGGATTCGATGTATATACTGCAATATACATATTTATTCATTGCACGTAGGTTACAATATAAAATCTACTGCAATCTTTAACACTGGTAGTTACAACTAATTTGCTTAAAATTAATTGTATTACAACAATGGCAGACTGCACAAGTATGATAATCGCTCGCGAACAATGAACATTTTTTTACTAATAAGATAAATGCTTATCAAAATAGGAATGTATTTGTACATAATTTCTGCGCCTTAGATTTGAAGCTTTTTAAAAATGAGTTTAAATTAGATGAAATTACAGGTGCGCCTTATATTCGAAGAATATATAATTTATAGCAAATCTAGAGTCTGTTATTAGAATTAGCATTAATAACACTTTCAACTTCAGTTCGTTTGTATTGCGTTTAAGAAAGATCTGAACTCATTTCTATGCTTAACAAATTCTGATACTAAATGACGCATTGTACTTGCCAGACCTCGTGACACCAACAGAACGTTATTTTTTTTATGTAATTCACATTAATCCTTTAGAAATTGGAAATGTATTCCCGCACTATTATGAAGAATAAATCGCTGAGAAACGTGAGTCTCAGCTGTACGAAATTAAGTATTTATTTTAATAAAGCAAATAAAGGTTGATACTATATTTTTGAATAAAAAGCGAAAGTGTATTAAAATCACATTTTCTTCAATGTAAAAACTGCCCTTGCATCTTTAGGAGTTTTATCCAATTCAAAAGTGAAGAAGGAAAGAGAGAACAGTTACATATACGCTCTTGGATATTGTGAAGTTGATTGTGCCATAAGCTGTAGGAAAGTAGACTTTTAAGTTTTTAGACCATTTGTCTGAAACATGAATTTGCTCCGCTGTTCAATACTGCTACAATTCTACCATTGTTGTATTAAAATAGAGTAAATAACCTCTGCTAATGTGGTTCATAGTCTTGCTATTGTCATCTGAAATACAGTGACTTCAGTATTATTAGAATGGCGCAAATGAATATAAGTTATCATAAAGTGAGTCATACTTTCTGTAAGCTTGTTTTATCATGTATACTTTGCCTCGGTAATGTGTTTTTTGGCTCTTTTATCATCGAGGCTAAGGGATCTCAGTTTCTAGTATTTACGTAATCAAAATCATTTTCAAAAAGTACTTAAATCTATCGTGTATTTAGCTCTTTTTTTTATAGTTTATAATGATTATAATATTTTTCTTGCAGAATTGTTCTCTAAAATAAGTGAAGAAGATCTCAAGTCCAGATTGTAATCAACTATTGAGAGAACTAATTAGTCTCGATTGATTGTTGCAGCATTTCTTCGAAATGGAACCAGAAAAGGGGGAGGTTGCATGGATTAAAATTGAGAAGGAAACAGAAGATGGGTTTTTTATTGAAGATTCCCAATATGAGATTTGTAATAGTAATCCCAATGAATCTGAAATTATGGATCCTTTCTCAGTATGTTCTGTGTCATTGGAATGCAAGAAGGAAGAAGAAAATGAAACAGAGACAGAAAACGTCATTGAACAGCGCATGTTGGGAGAAACTCCGATGCCTAGTTTTACAGTCACTTTTAAAAGCGAAGAACACGATGGAATATCAGAATCAACCAATCAAATATCTGGTATTATTGGGGATCGGACAGACGAAAACTTGAAAGAAACGAATTATATAGAAATAAATAGCAATCCTCAGAATCTCAGGTACGTTTAGATGCATATATATTTATTCAGAGTTATGATCTATGTATTTCTTCAAGATTTGCAGTAGCGGTTGCAATGTTGCAATATCAAAGGTGTGTAGGTACGCGCAAGTGTTCCCCTCCCCCAGCATTCTTGAGTCTTATCCAAGAAATATTCAGGAAATATGAAGAGGAAAGTCTTTTAAGTTATATTTGTGTATTATTGATTAAATTATTTCTCTAATATTAATTTAATATATAAGCTATTTCCTTTTCTTTTCAAACAACCACTATCAATGTACGTTTATACACTATTTATATACAAAACTTCTACACTCATGTTATTGAACACGAGATAAATCGAATATATAGTATGTGCTGTAAGCCATGAATGATGGCGTTAATCCGAAAAGAAGAAAAGAAAAGCAAGAAAATTACATGCACGCAGTTAAACATAATTCTTTAATTATATAAACTATGCATTATTTTAGAATGGAAGGTCTTTCTTCGATCTTTCGGGCTTCAAATTTTTCTATAACTTTATTGAAATCTGAAATGCTGCTCGCCAAGTTTCTCTGAATAGAAAGCATCGCTACCGCTAATATTTTCCGCTTTATTTTCTTTAGGGTCCAGAAACACCACTCTCCTCCGACAATATGCATTTTGTTAGCATTTCTTTGTATAAATATACGGAACAAAAAGTCCATTTTCAGGAACCACGTATTTTTTGTCTGTAAAGAAGCAGGAAATCTAAGATGTTTTCCTTTGAAAATGAATGAAAAAAAAATTAACATTCCAGCAAATTAGGCTAAAGAAGACAGATGAGTATTGGAAGTGAATGATTTCATATTAATTTATGCTCTCCGCCGGAAATCGAACACGGAATCATGTGCACGAAAGACACAGAGCTAGGAATTAGACCAGTAGTAAGACATTTGCTTCTTGGAGACTCGATTTACCCCCGCTCCCCCCCCAGAATAGGATTTTTTAAAAAATAAATCTATCCCAAGAATTTTCACCTTTGTATTATAAATGTTAAATAAAATCTATTGACTTCGAACGACCGCTCCCCAAACTTTCAGCCTGGATCCGTCCCTGCTACCACCAGACTTATATTTGTTCTTTGCGAGCTTATTTTTTGTGAATAACTTCTTTTTTCCACGCGTCTATATCTTCCTCACCCTATCAATTAAGTCAAGCGTTGCTAAGCGGAGGAATTCGTAACTATTACAGAAGCTGACCAGTTGCGGAAGAAAATGCAACCGTAAGGGTCCAATACGGGAAGATAGGAGCGTTGCAAGAATAAATCCACTTCCCCATGTTAAGAGATAGGAGCTCGCTGCCATATGCTCAATGTTACTGCTTCCAGTGGCAACGTTCGCTGCCACTGGAAAGGTAAATCTCTCTCTTTCTTTCCGTTTTTTAATTGACTTTTTTCAGAAATGCATCAATACTGTTTTGCGTTCAAGACCAAAGGTTTATTTTTTACTGATACACTACTTTAACACTTAAAAATATTTTTAGTATTAAAAAAATATCCGGTTGCACAACCATGCAACATATAGTACCAGCCGCCACTGAAGATTTGTAATATTTTTTTAACTGTTTATTTTTTCATTTACATTAAATTAGTCTCATGAAATCTCATGTAGTTGAATAAATACAAGAAAACAACCTAGTGCTTATTTTTAGGAGTTTTACTGTGTACTGAATGATGATATTTTACACTCACTTTTAAATTATAAAGTGAAATGAGCCGGAGAACAATAAATTTCACAAGAAATATGCTATTGAGAACATGGCTCGTGATGTGATATGCTTAATAAAAGTTTGTAATTTAATCATCAATTTCAGATGAAAGAAACAAGATTGTCTGGATTCACAAAATATTCCGCGATCTACTACTATGCTGCAGAAGATTATTTACGAGACTTCAAAATATACTCGAACATACGACGTGTTTCTCATGAAGTACTGATACAGCTCGAATACCACAAACCTCTAGTCATAGTCTTTATCCGTAAAGGTACTTCCCAACGCATACATTCTGAGATTTGTCGAAATATGAATTTATTTAAACTAATTTGAATAGTTTTTAAATACCTCTCATATCAGTGAGGGAAGTCAGTAGTTTTGTGTATTATGTTCATTAGTTTACTTCATGCACTTTAGCAGGATATTGAGTTTAAATATTTGATGGCATTTTTTAATAACAATTAATATAATACAATGTTGTTTATTTAACTCATGGAAAGACATTCCCATTGATCTAGTCTTTGATCCTTTGGTACAGAAATCTCGTGATCGATTCCCGATGCGAGAACATTGAATCATTAGGTTGGTTTGGTTGCCGAGAGTAATATTTATTTTAACGATTGCTGTATGTCAGCGATTGGAGTTCATTGACACAACGTTGATTTCATTTTATTATATTTCTTATTAATTTGTTCGAATGCTTTCCAATTATTCTAAATATTATATTTCTACTGTTATCTCGTTACCTTGGCTTGTGATCAGCGTTCGAACACTTATTTTCTTCGAATTCCGCTGTTAATCTTAGATTTTTTGTTCCAGATGTTATATCTATTGTAATTTTCTCTTGAGACTGGTACTATGTACTATCCATGGACTATTTTGTGCACACATAGTGATAGGTTCATTCCATACAGAGTGTTTTGAGTTAAAAGTTTAAGTGCTTATGAATCACAAATGCTTGGGCATAACATAAAATTAGATAGGAAATTACTGTATCAAAGGTCATATCGAATGGAGCATTTTTTCTTTCTACCCCATATGGCTCGGGCGAGAGTGTTGCTCGGAAATGTTCAATTTCGAGGTAATTGTATGTCATGTGATGCATCGTTATAGAAATGATGGGAAACAAACCTTTGTGAAGAAGGGTATTTATTTAAGGCAATGTTTTCATAATAGCCCATTTAACTGTGAGTTCCTGCACATGTGTAGTTGATATAACATGATACCGATGAAAGTACTGCTGAGTAGTTTTACCGATATTTCCAAACTTTCATGAGCATGTAAAAGGTTCGGCGTTGTTATTTAACATTTCATGCACTGCAATAATAATTACACTACATTCTTCAGGGTACCTCTGCTTTTCCATTGCATATGATATTCGTACACTTTGTTAAAGACTAATTACTTTATGTTTTAATTTGTTTGTAATGCGTAATAACAGCTGCAATTTGGGAATGTTCGTTCTAACTCAAGAGACACTGATGACCACATTAAATGCATATCATGTATGTGTTCGGCTAGTGTATTGACATTTCTGGGAAAAGAAAAGATCCTACTCAGGCGTAGTTACAAGTTATAAAGTGAAGCATATTTTATATTTTTGTACATAAGTTGAGACGGGGATATCCGTAATAATGAAAGAGGCAAAGTGTAGTGTAGTTATTGGTGCGTTGGCCACGAGGTTGTCTACCAACGTCTAAGCGTTTAACATGATCATGGTGCATGTCGACGAAATTATAGCGAAGAAGTGTGTCTTAAATGATGTTCCGTACAAACAACCTTTCGTTACAAACGTTAATTGTTTTCACTTGATTTTTCAATAATAAAACAGGTATCATAATTTGCCATTTGAAATTTTCAGTTGATTATACGATAAAGATTCCTGTTAGGGTCCTCCGAGAATTTCCTATCTCACGTTTCCTTCCATCATTTTATCTCCAGGCTTTTGTGATTTATAAACACTGAACATTTTATCTTAAAACCATACAAACTTAATGTAAAGGTGATAAATATGAAACTGTAAAGTTGCTGTATATCATCTTCAGTTTTTAACTAAAGGATCTGGTTTTAATGAGTTTCTGATAAATAACGATTTAAACACAATAATATGACATCTGTGTAGTTTTTATGTGACAGCAAATACAAAGATATTATGTGAAATTGTTTTTGAATATATTTACCTAGATAAATACGAAATGGAATATACATAATTTATTATTTTTGAATCTGTCACTGTAATTGAATGTAAATATTCAATTCGAATCTTTCATTGCTATTTATTAGTATCAGATAGGTTGGACTTATTATATTATAATGTTAGTATTCCGTTACTTCACCCGATAATTGTTTAACGGAAGCGATAGATAGGATTGAACAATTATATCGGCCGACTTTATTCATAGAATAAATCTGTTACCATTTGAACGGGTATAACGGGAAGTTAAATACGTTTGTTAGTCTACAGCTTAATTCTTGAACAAAAGCGAATTTTTTATTTCATTTGATTTTGAATTTAGCGTCCCGTAGAGCAGCGAGATATATGAACCCTAAACCTACAAGTTAACATGGGATCCGATCCACATGAGTTCCCAGCGGAAATCGAACCCGGGTACACCACGCCAACTGCGTGTACTTTAACCGCTTAGGCACGAGGAAGCTCAAAAGCAAATTCTTGAATTCTCTTTGTTACAGTAAATGGCTAGGTCGATCATCACAGCCAAGTTCATTCATGCAGTTAATGCGTTTACATCTTCAGCAACATGTAAAGGTTCCTTCAACGATATCTATCCATATTCAGTTTTCTACTATAAAAACAGCCAGAAGAATATAAGTTACACATGACGCTGCTCGTTGGGAGCAGGCAGCCACCAGTGGTTGACATCTACCGGATGGAATTAAATCTTCTAGTACAGTGTTCCTCAGAGTGTGGGTGGCAGGCCATTTATTTGGTGGGTCGCGAGTTTTTCCTCGTAATTGTGAAAATGTTATTTTGGTGCAGAAACATATATTGTAAAGTGCCATTCAGAAAATGAAAATTGAAAGCGTTTGTTAGTGAGGTGAAGTGTAAGTGGTTGCTCAGAGCCTTGCCCTGTTGTACACAGGGTTCACACACTGCCTGGAATACCTGAAAATCTTGGAAATCTCGGGGAAATTGATTTTGGGTGAAAAAATCCTGAATAATTCAGTTAAATCGACCATATCTAGTACAGAACCTGGAGATATAAGGGAAATTAAGTTCAATATTTTTGTATATTTTTAAAGTATTCCAGAATGAAACAAATTTTTCAATATTTTAAATGTTATTTTTTTTTCTTGTGCCTCAAGATTTAATTGCAATCGTTCATTGGGGTGAAGGGTGGCCATTCTTAAATATATAAATATATTATTCTTAAGATTTATATGTTATCTTATTGTTAGTGTCTTCCGCTAGACCTGAAAATTTGAAAAATGAATACCTGGAAAACCTGTATAATTCAGGGAAATTGGGTTCAATATTTTTTTACGAACCCTGTACAGTCAGTAGGGATGCTGGGTTAGGATGAAAATAAAATGAGTGAGTCAAAATCGAATTTAATTGGTTTGATATACCACCATTGAATGACAATGTGTATTTGAATAAAAGCAGGTGGATCACATAGTACTTTTTAATATTTAATGCGGGTCAAGGTAACAAGTTCTAGTGTATGTGATGTATTTTACTTTCTATCAGTGGTTATTGTAATATATTATGTTTTTAGTTTGTCAAGTATGTAATTAGGTAGTATATTTTTCAAATAAAGTGGGTAATATTACTATCTGAATAGTTTTCCATTTAACTTTAAAAAAAAATTGTTGCCTTGATGCGGGAGACGTTTGGCGTAATCATAGCGGAAAGCGTTATTAAAGATGGTGATACAGTTTCGGTCGGCTTCCAATAGTGATACAAGTGATCATACTGTCCGCTGGGAGATCGCCCCCTTGGTTTTCTTCGTCGAGCAGCAGTTCAAAGCCACTTATCACAGCCGTAATGCGATGTGTCGTTTACTGTGGTGCAAAGAACGCTAACATTGGACTCTCGAAGAATGGAAATTCGTTCTTTGGAGTGATGAATCCCTCTACTAAATATGATGATCGGATAAACGTTTGTGGTGTATACACGGAAAACGTTGTTTACAGGAATGTATCGTACCCGCAGTCAAATTCGGCGGAGGTAGCATAAGTCATGTGGTCCTGGTCTTGGTCGTTGTATTTTAATTCAGGGAAACATGAATGCCGAAGCTTACCTGATAATTCTGTGCTACTGACATTATGGGCTCACTTCGGTATTGGGTTATACCTACTGCAACACGGCAGTAATCCATGACATAAACATGCATTATAAACACATGGTTCGAGAACAAGGGTGCAGAAGAACTTTATTGGCTAAACTAAATTACAGTTCTCAATCTCTTTGAACTTTTTTGGGATGGGTTTGAGCCCCGCTTGAGAGCGAGGCCATGCCACCCTTTGGCTGGCTGATTGCCGCCTTACAGATTTAGTGGACCAAGATTCCCATCAATACATATCGCAAATTGGTGGAAAGTCTTCGTCGAAGTTTTCCGGTTGTCATTGTGGCAAATGGTGACCCAATAAAATACCAATATGGTGTTGAGAGATTGGATTAACGTACCGGGATGAGTGTCCGGTGACGAATGGCAACATATCTTACTTCACTATATAATTAATTTAGATTGCTGTCCATACGTATTAGCATAGCGTTTCGTAATAATTCATTTGCAACTTTTTCTTTAGTTAATCTTGTTTACTTACTTTTTTGTCAACTGTTACAATAATAATTTTCTGCTTACGTTAATATTTTATTTAGTTCTGCTGGACAATTAACTTGCATTGTTTCTACTTTATTATTTTACTTGTTTTCAGGTTCTCGGATTCCTCCGTTAGGTAGGCTCTGGAAGCGTTTCTTTCACGTTTCTCAATGTTTGTCTTCCTTCTTCAATTCTTAATATTTTGTTTCTCACGATATCTATAGGTTACGTGGCCCCGCGTAAC
The DNA here is from genome assembly GCF_964235325.1 of Thermobia domestica. Lineage (NCBI taxonomy): Eukaryota > Metazoa > Arthropoda > Insecta > Zygentoma > Lepismatidae > Thermobia > Thermobia domestica. The sequence goes on from NC_137469.1 coordinate 1,554,669, forward strand.
GTAGTTAGCAACGCTCTCGTCTTCGGTGCGAGCAGTCCCGGGTTCGATTCCTGGTGGGGCATTTGATCGATAAAGTGTAACACGCTTTATCAGGCCAACCATCCTGAATGAGAAGTTTTCCTTATTCCACGCAAATGCTGGATTGGTACCTAACATATAGGTCCCAGGTCGCTTCTTACCTTCCATTTCACCGGATTTTGTGCTCGTCGTGGGACGTCATCCCTCAAAACGTGAGAGGCGCACATGGCTTTTGATGCCGAAAACCCGGAAATCTAAAATCCTTCGACTTTACTCTTCGGTTTCCTTTTTTTTTAATCTTCGGTGGGGACATGAAAAAGGCATTTTTTTTTTGCAAAGATGTCTGCAGTCCCGTCGGGTTTACTACGAAGGATCTTATCTGCGAAAATCTCAGATATATGGTGTTCATATATAAAGAAAAAGTATAATTAGCTTTATTGTGATTTTTTCTGTCTAGAAAACGCAAATGATATATTATCAACCGATACTTTTGAGTTTTATATTATTACTGATTCTTTTTAATTACTTGGAATGCAATCATGAGTATAACGAGAGACACTCGGCATATAGCTTACAAGTTGCTGCGCTGTGTAATGCAACAATGACAATCTTGGGCAAGGTAGTTACAGCCTTGTTTTTCTGTTGAATTAAAACTAATGAAATATGTCTTTTAGGTGTTCGGTAACGTTATTTCAATTTGCATTTTTTGATTTATTTGAATTTCTTAGTTTCCATAATCATACTCTTTTCAGAAACAGAGGGGGCCGCGGTGGCTCAGTGGTAGAGCGTTCACCTCTGGTGCTTGGGGTCCCGGGTTCGATCCCCGCCCCCGCCAAGTGGACTGTGTGGTGGACAAACACCGTGTGCGTGGGTTTTCTCTGGGTTCTCCCGTTTCCTCCCACTTTCTTCATTCCACCATTTCATTCATTACTCATCATCACCGTCTCCTTTAGCCTAACCGGCATAACCGTGGGACGTAAAACTCAAAGATTTCATTTCATTTTCTTTTCAGAAACAGAAATACGATGATTTTCCACGATGAACGAGAACCTTACATGTACCAGGAATTTCGGATGGGATTTACTGAGAGAACAGATTTGAAAACATGCATGTTAACACACTCTACGGAGATACTTTATACATGTCAGCAGTGTGGATGCGGATTTAGTAGCAAAGACAATTTCGAAGCACACATTTTATCACATAGCGGTGAGAAGCATTATTTTTGTAACGAGTGTGGCAAGGGATCTGATAATAAAACGTCTTTAAGACGACATGTGCAAATACATTACTACGACAAAAAATATGTATGCCAGGAGTGTGGAAGCAGATTTAATCTTGCATCCGATATGAAGAAACACATGCTAACTCATACTGGTGTAAAACCTCATATGTGTCAGATATGTGGGAAGGGGTTTAGGGAAAGAAGTAATTTGAAAACTCATATTCTAACACACACTACTGAGAAGCCTCATCTGTGTCCCGTGTGTATGAAAGGATTTAAAGATAAATCAAATTTAAGAGTTCACTTGCTCTCTCATAATGGCGAGAAACGCTTTATTTGTCAGGAGTGTGGGAAGAGATTTAGTAGGAAAATCGGTATGAAAATTCATATGCGGACACATACTGGAGAGAAACCTCATACTTGTCAAAGTTGCGGCAGACAGTTCAGCAATATTTCAAATTTGAAAAGTCATATGCTTACACATTCTGGTGAGAAACCTCATATATGTCAGGAATGTGGAAAGGAGTTTAGTCGCAGAGACCATCTCAAAACTCACATTCTAGTACACACTGGAGGTAAGCCTTATATCTGCCTACAGTGTGGGAAGGGATTTAGTGTGAATTGCAATTTGAAAACTCATATGCTGACTCATACAGGTGAGAAACCTCATACGTGTGAGGAATGTGGAAGGAAATTTAGTAAAAAAGTTCACATGAAAACACACATGCTGATACATAAAAGGAAGCTTTAACTGCGTTTGTATTATGTTTAGTTAATCTTTCAGGAAAGCAAAGCTAATCGATAAATTTTCTAAAAAATGTTAGTACCAAATTATTTGATCAGAAAGAATTTATGACAAGAACAGGTTCGTGTGTGAGAGATTAGCAATCAATATGGAATTTAATTTTCCGTTTCGGAAACCTCATATTAGCCCCATGTGAGAATCTCATACCTGCAAAAATCTTGAAGTACCTGCAAATTGAAATCTTCCTGCTTTGTAGGACTTGTTGATTTAAATGAATTAAAATTTAGGTAGAAAGGAAAAGTCTAACAAAAACTACACATGGTGTTTGTACTTCACTAAGACCATTTGACGGTGGTTTGAATTGAACCAGAAATGACCATTACACCAATGAACCACTGCGATTAGCAAACTATATGTTTAGACATGTACATATGTATAGGAATTGTGTAAGTGGTGTAGTCAAATATTTTTTGTAGTTAGATGTTTGAAACATATCCCTACTTATTTTTCATTAGCGTGGCCAGAATTCAAATGTAAAATAAGTATGTGTTTTAAAAGTTTATTACAATACTTTGTTTCGTCTGTTATTATCCAGTACGTGGTGGAAAATGAGTGCCGATATGTCGAAATGTTCTCGCGATAATCACATTTTAATAGCGGTACGGAAAGGTTTTGTTTTCTGGTATTGCACTTTTGAAAATTTCATTCAATGAACTTATCGTATGTTATTGTACCTAATAATATCATACACAATTCTAAGATTGCAGATATAACGTGGAACTCAGTTTCTTGCAGAATACATAATTCGTTTGCGTGCGTGTGTTGATTATAGTTTCCATGGTGTAGTAGTATTTGTCAAGTATGTTAAAAATAGAAATTGCGTACAGAGTACCTTCCAAGTTATGCTCAGTAGATTTTCTGACGAGTGTACTCGTCGAAATTAGCATAATGTATTCCTAATATTAGTAATAGTAAATTTCCTTGAGTGGGACAAGAAATAGAAACCAAAGTATCTTATAACTATTCTAGCCAAATTCCACTTAAGATAAAAATTTCAGCTGCTGCAGGTAGAACATCCTTTGCCAAATTATTCCGGTCCCTCATATGACAACTGTAATCTCATCCTTTAGGTTCTGAGGTCACTTTTGCAAAGTTAGTTACAAAGTAATTAACAATAAAGTAATATAATTGCAAAAGGGCAGAAGTCTGAGGGTATTTTAATTATTTTCTTTCTTTGTGATTGATTTGGTGCAACTGATGGTTCAATATTAAGTGTAAAAATATACCGTGATTGTGTAATCTTCAATAATTTCCTGAAGACATCCAAATAAATATATGAACTAAATACTAAGTTCATATGTACAGAAGTTTAAATGACTAATTGATATTCCTGCACATGTGGAAAGTGCTATACCTATATTAAATGGCAATTTCATGTCTATTTTGGTGATGCGAAAATCTTCGTCGAAATCTTTCTCAATTTTAGATCGACGCCTTTAAGAGATTAGTATAGTCATATATATACTATTTGCTTAATGAATTTATGTAATCTTTTCTTCCCTTAGTAGTAGTCACTTTTCCCTCAAATAATCACGAGCAAGTGAAAGTTTTATAATTCTTAGTCTGCACAACTAAGTGACTACTATGAATTTCTAGTGACTACTATGAATTTCTCTGTATATTTTAATTTGAATGTATTTGTCTTCTGATAGATTTTTGAAATGGACGCTTCGAATTTCCAAACTCATACTTTTTTTATCTTGTATATGTAAACTTTCAGCAATTTATAGAAAATGTCTAAAGTTTGTTTGTAACCTCATTTCGAGTAGTGGTGGTCCAAAATTTAGCAATTGACCTTTCAAAACTTATCATGAATACATTTAAATTTAGGCAACTTGGTTGCAGTAGTTTATATATTTAAATTTAGTTCATAAACCTGTGTTTTCGTTGAGTCCCTATCAAGTTTTTTAATACATGTCGGCATAGAACATCAAACGATTTAAGTTATTTGGAATAGTTTTTTAATCCGAATTTAATTTTAATTGATGCATATCTGCAAGAAGGAATTTTCGACATTAGATACCTAATTTTTAAAATGCCTTTGTTATTTTTTAAAACAGTTAATTAATTTTTAACTTCACTATATCACAAATTTTAATAGCTTACCTTAAAATCCTGCAATATTAATTGCCTTGGTTTAGGTTAAAAATATGACAAAGGTGAACTTTCAGTTTAGCTGTTTAGTATAATTTAAAATCTTGCATGTACAGTATGTACGAGCGTATACACTTAAAAAGACAGATTCGAGCGAGAGAAGTATACGTTGAGAAGGTGAGCAATATCTGTATTTAGTTTTTTCTCTGTGTAAATTTAAGAATATCGAAGGGGGGATTGCAGTCTTGTTTTTGGGAAAAGTTACTTTTATGTTTTCAACCCAAAGTTCTACAATTTTATAGATTCAGTAAATGAGTTTCAATTTCGAGGAGGACACGGTAGCTCCATGCACGATAGTAGAGCTCTAACCTCTGACAACTGAGGTCCATGATTCCATTCCACCTCACGCCGAGTGGGTTTGTAATAGACAAACACTGCGTATGTGGAGATTTCTCAAGGTTCTCACATTTTCTCAGTTTTATCAGTTCATTATTTATCTCATCAATACAATTTCCCTTCACTTCGGTGCATCACGTGGGACGTTCAACACGAAAAATATGGTCTATTAATAAATTGAATTTTGTTTTGCTTTATTGGTTGACGTGGTTATATAGTATATCTTGGACCGAAATTTTGACTAATAATTAATTTTTTAAATTTTACTGTGTGGTCTTCACACTGCCAGGTGTCTCTCATGAGAGAGGTGCGTAACATCGAACTCTAAAAGCGCACGGAAATGTCCTTAGAATATAAATTTGTTATCCCGAAAGCAGTGGTATGGGCCATTCGTATGCAAAACAGCTGTTTTACCACGAGACACATTTGAATGAACACGTACGCAAGGTCTAAGAGAGAAACTTCGGTGATGTGAAGAAACGAAATATCGTTATAATAGGACCAAAAAAAATATATTGCAATGTCTGGACCGATTGCTATATCGCTGCTTAGTCTGAACAAAAAAACCTTTTCCACTGAACTGATAGCGTTGCCCAGATAGATATTCAACCCCCAAAGTGCAGGTATGGAATTTCAGTAATTCCACTAACCCTCTCCTTACCTCCATTCGCATTCAACTCACGGTGTGAAGGCCAATGGAACACAGACCTCTACAAAAAGCGAAAGAACTTTCTTGGTTACCTTTATATAATTAAAAAGGATAGTAGTTTATATGGAGTAGGAACACAATTATGCAACAAAAAAAAATAGTCATAGTAGCGTGTGATTTGGCAACTTCGTCAACCACAGATCAAAACTACAGTTAATTTGAGAAAGATGCATTAGCTATAGTTTTCGCTATTCAGAAATTTCATAAATATGTATATTGTCGTTTTGTTTTATTTAATTTACACGAATTCACTATCAGTCAAATGAGATTTTTGAGAACAAGTACAGGTACCTAATTTGGTAATACTCCGTTCACAAAGAGATGGGCTTTGTTGTTAAGTAGTTTACTACAAAATGAATTACACAAGACATGTTGAGGTGGCCGATTGTCTTTCTCGCTTACCATCATCGCAATAGGTAGAGAATACGGAATGTTCCAAAGAGTATATAACAACGAAATACTCGATCTTCTCTTACAAGAAGAAGTAAGTGAAGAGAGACAAGAAGATATATAGTCAGAAATCAAGGAATAGACAAAAAAGAAAAAAAATGGTTGGCCCAACAGATTAGAAGATGATCAACAAATAAACGAAACATTTTCGAGGAAGAGCCGAGATTTCTATTCAAGACTAATTTTAGTTTTGCAGCTCCGCATGATAATTTCTTCTTCATTACAACGGAAAATAATAACACCTATTCCACGAACATTATATTGGATTTCCGTATTTCAAAGCCATGGCTTGGGTGTATTATTGGTGGTCTAACATAGATGCAGATCTCGACGATTATATTAAACAATGTGAGCCATGGCAATCGATGCAAAATACTACCTCAAAACTAGTTTTGTTCCTGGAATCCAAACACAATACCAACGAAGATAGTTCACATAGATTTTTTGAGGGGCCAGTCGTAAATTTCTAATAATGGTTGATAGTTGCAGTGAGTGAATTGAGGTCTGGCGTATGAAAAGTAACAAGGCAACACCTATTCTTATCCAATTGGTGTCGTACTTTAGCTGTTTTGGTTTACCACGGGTAATATTGTCGAACAAGTTACTTAGTATTATTATGGAGCATTTACGTATATTGTAAACAACCTGTATTGCATATAGGTTGCAGATAGAGCGTTAAATCGACTCCCACTACCGGCTTTTATTATAGAAGTTCCACTATAAAAAATATTTTACAAAAATACTATACAGATAATTTCTCTAAGTTTGCAGGGTTAGATATATCGCTGCTTAGTCTGAACAAAAAACCTTTTCCACTGATCTGATAGCGTTGCCCAGATAGATTTTCAACCCCCGAAGTGCAGGTATGGAATTTCAGTAATTTTGTCAAAGTGGAACAGAACAAAATACATGTTTGGCTAAGGTCGCTTTTTCACATTCTTCCGTATTCAGGCAGTCTAATATCAAACGCCACACTACATTTTCAAACGATGATGCTGGTATGTCAAGATCATATCCTACATTTGCCAAAGATATTGTAACATAGGCTTGTACTTTGCTGCAGAAAGTTGATTATATAACAGAGTGAAGTCTGATGATGGTCTGACTATCGTGTAACTTTACTTCTGGTTTATCATATTGCGGTGTTAGAAAAATTAACGAACTTTCGCAAGTAAAGCTTATATTGGCTAAAGAAGTACACATCAAGAGGTTGGCAATATTTTGTTGCCTTCGGTGGCAAATCTTGAGGGTTATATTCTTGTTCGAAAAAAGGGGGCCGCGGTGGCTCAATGGTAGAGCGTTCACCTCTGGTGCTTGGGGTCTCGGGTTTGATCCCAGCCCCCGCCAAGTGAACTTTGTGGTGGACAAACACCGTGTGCGTGGGTTTTCTCTGGGTTCTCCCGTTTCCTCCCACTTTCTTCATTCCACCAATTCATTCATTACTCATCATCACCGTCTCCTTTAGCCTAACCGGCATAACCGTGGGACGTAAAACAGATTTCATTTCATTTCTTGTTCGAAAAAATTTCACTAACAGAGTATGGTCCCAATGGCGTGACAAGGAATCACACAGCAATGGCCTTTTCACACTCGTACCTTTCGTATGTACTTTCGTTATTTTGCGACATTTGCTTGCCTCCATATAAATGTTTCATGGACATTTTGCTTCAAGTTTATTTGAAACATTTATTCTAAAAGTGCCTTGTGGCTCTTGAAAACAGATATAGAATTTGTGATTTAATTTGCACTCATTGATAAAGCGACATCAATTGCATAGCTGTGTGTAGAGCTATGCATAGACTGCAACATACCATGGGGCCGCGGTGGCTCAGTGGTAGAGCGTTCACCTCTGGTGCTTGGGGTCCCGGGTTCGATCCCAGCCCCCGCCAAGTGAACTTTGTGGTGGACAAACACCGTGTGCCTGGGTTTTCTCGAGGTACTCCCGTTTCCTTCCACTTTCTTCATTCCACCATTTCATTCATTACTCATCATCACCGTCTCCTTTAGCCTAACCGGTATAATCGTGGGACGTAAAACAAAGATTTCATTTCATTTTTTGCAACATACCAGCTGTTGTTTTGTTGACTATGTAAGGTAGCGTCGACAATGAGGACATTTCATAGTTAAATTGACTTTGGTCACTGTTCCAAATATTATCCTTGCTCACATTGCCGTCTTACTTGGCCGTCTGTTAGAAATTTATGTACTTCCTCTACAAAACATTGTGCTTTCTGACAAATAGTGTATTGTTATGTCCTTACGTGTGACGAACGTAGCAATATGCCTGAAAGAAATCCTGCATATTCAGCCGAAAATTTATTGATAAAGGTAACAGAGGCTGTGAAATTGTCTAAGCCAACCTCTTTATACGCTGCTAATGCCCACATTTGTAGTCGCCAATAGTGAACAGGAGATATATATTCTTTTTCCCTATCAAATTGTGACATTCCTTATTGTTTTACAATTTTTAGTTGTGACTGTTTCCCTTGAAGCGAACACGATCTCTCATTTTGCTAGTGATATAGTCTAATATTACCTTGCACTTTAATTTACTTCGAAGGCACTTATAGCGCCTCTGAAGAGTACTATTGGAGGTGAAAACATGATTGGGATAGTCTTCATAAATGTTACCCTGTAATTTGTCGTAAATATACAGTGAAACCTGTCTATGTTTGACACCATCGGTTCCATCGAAAAGTGGCCAACTTACAGAAAATAAGTGTGATTTGTGTATTTTTAGACTAGGATTTCTAGTATTACCTGATTGTAAAATTTTAATAAAATTGTCAAGACAGCTATTTATGAATAATGTATATAAAGTAATCATAAAAATATACAGTACTAGAAAATATTACTATAGTTTGTTTAATATAGGTATGTGCATACGTTTCTCTTCCTGAAATCTAGTCTGATACATTGGATTATTCGGATTGAAAACACAACACAAACAACCATGAAAAAGAAACATATGTACGCAGTTTATTGAAATTGATATTATAGCACACTGAGTTATTCAGATTGAAAACAAGAAAAGCTAAATTATAAATTGAAAAATTCATATGCAATTTATATGACTTCTTTTCAGGTGTTACTGAATGGTGGTATTTGTTTTATTCTTTTTTCAGATATGCATATTCTAATATTGTAGTTAACAAGCTCTTGTTAATGAGTTAGAAGTATTTCCTTCGGAGCAAAAGATGTTTTGAGAAAACCTTGAGGGAATTCATATCTCGGAAACTCCGCTCTCTTTTGACAAGCCGACAGGTGCCAATAGTTGACAATTGAGATGGTTAGTTTTAACCTTGAGGATTTATCGGAATTACTAAAGCTCCCCACTAATGAGAGGAGCTGATATAGCTAATGGTTTTACCAAAACAGACAGGGTAAACAAATACGTACAACCATTTCCTGAATTCCTATACGTGCTTTTTCTTATTCACATCTTCCTTCGCCACCCCTTTATCAACGTAGTCTTCTGCCCATTGACCTCCAAGAGCAAATAGCAAGAATCCTTGCTTCTTTTCTCCAGTCAGATATACAGAACATCTGCCTTGCATATGGGAATTCGGAAGAGTTAAGAAAAATAACAAAACTATATTTTTCGTGGCCAAGATACGCAGGTAAATTTATGATTATCATCATAGGGTAAAGATGGTTTCAATGTGGCCAATTTCCAAGATAGACAGGTGGCCAATTTACAGAGTAGTAAGTAACGAATGTCTAATGGGAAAATGCAGGTTCAAGACGAACTAGGCCAAAATAAGCAGGTGGCCAAGTTGACAGGTTTCACTGTATTGTAATTTACTGGCCTTTGACATTTTGGGTGGAAGTAGTTCTTACTTAATTTCCATTTCTGCTCCTATGGAGATGAAAGTCTTATACTGTCTGTCGGGTCAAGTTAGGTACAGGCTGTCTGTCCTTTAAAAATCACTATACCTATCCAGCGTATCTTAATGCTTTTCCGCGTCACCCACATTGTATTTGTGAATTATTATGCTATATAACATATTCGTGAACTTAATATCCTCGACTCCCATTACGTTTACATGTTCAGCATGTCCCAACTTCGCCTCTGACAGTTTGACAAGATTCATTAAATTACTTCGCCTCAATACTGATGATCACTCATTACACTCTCACCCATAACCGAACACTCAAAAAGAAGGGCTCCTACTGCAGCTATACTATTCACACAACTAGAGTAAGTACTTGTTCGTGCAGATTCAACATGCCACCATTGAGACTAGCAAAGAACAGCTGAGAATGGGAATTACCTATATACTATTTTTGGGTGGAGCGATTTGTAAACTAAGCATATTTTCATCCAGTTCTGAACATTTGAGGTCACGCACATCCCTTGTCAGTACGTGGAAATGATATGTCTTTCGCGTTCCAATATACGTAGCATTCTGCAAAGATGTTAGCGAATTCTTTAACTCAGTTCATGCTTGTTACTTCTACCACTAATCAATGAAAAGTTTTTTTTTTCTTTGGAAAGCTTCTAATTAAGTATTTTCCTCGCTTGAGAAAACATGTACATATACAGAAATTGCAGAAATACAAGGTAAGATGCAATTAGATAAATGCCATTTCATGCAAATGCGCATTGAATATTAAAAACTAATACTGGGGAAAAGGAAATGAAAGCTTTAAATTTCACGTCCTATGGTTATGCCGGATAAGCTGAAGGAGGTGATGATGATAAATGAAAAATTATGGAATTAAAGTGGCAGTAAAGGGAGAACTCCGAGAAAACCCACGCACATGGCATTTGTCCACCACAAAGTTTATTTGGCAAAGCTGAGTTCGAACCCAGGACCCCATGCACCGGAGGTGAACGCTCCTTAACTCAGCCACTGCTGTCCAATATCAGAAGAAGGATTAATACTAATCGAGAAACATACGGAGTATTAAATTTTCAGACACCTAAAGACACAGTTAAATCTTACTTCGAAATGTTAATTTTTTTCAGTATACTATTCCAAATTTAGCATTCTATACTTCACATCTAATTGAATTACGTCGGAAAGGGCGAACATGGAATTGGAGAGAACAGGAAGAATTCCGTTTGACCTCGAATTAGAAATGATAATTATAAAGGTAACCAATTAACGCTTTTTCACTCGCCAACTTCGAACATAGATATGTGACCTAAGTGTACCTGGAAGATCAAAAATAGTCCCAGTCAGAATTGACGATTTTCTGCCAGCGTTCTGGAAGGCTATGGACTCCATCGCGGTAGAACCTGTTGGGCCGTGAAGTGAGGAAGGTATCAAATGCATTTTGCACCTCTACTAAGGATGTGAACTAGCGTCCTCTAAGGTTATTTTCCAAGGAATGGAACAGGTGATAATCGGACTGTGCAACGTCTGGGGAGTATAGTAGATGCAATAGTGTTTCCCATCCAAGACGCAGAATGGTGTCCCGGGTCATAATAGCCAGGTAGGGTTTAGTGTTGTCTTGTAACAGGAGGACCATTTGCGATAGAAGTGCTGGCTCCAGAGTTTTGAGATTTTCTTCAACACGGCTCAACTGTTGACAGTACACGGTTGCATTGATGTTCTCACCAGCTGGTAGGAGTTCCCGATGCACGATGTCGCGGGCAGTCCACCAAACACATAGGAGGACCTTCTGGTGCAGTGCTGGTTTTGGAACTGGTTCATGGGATGCTAACCGATGATGACGGCACTATGGAGCTTCGTACGGGACCCACTTCGCATCATATGTCAACACCCTGTCCAGAAGTGTCTCCTTCCTCAGACGAGACAACAAAGAAACACAGGTATCTGTTCGCATTGCCTTCTGGTCCGGATTCAAATCATGTGTGACCTATCGACTCAACTTGTAGTGCTTCCCAAGTTGATAGATGTGCTGCCGAAGGTTTCTCCACCCACACTGAATTGTAGTACCAGTTCCTTACATGTGTGACCACTGTTCGCCTCAATTTCTGCCTGAAGATTTTCATTTTGTACATGTGTTGGTCTTTCGGCACGTTGTGCGTCTTCGAGTGTTTCGTCGCCGTCCTTAAGCTTGTTAAACCACTGCTGCACTGTGTAATCACCACACCCTCACCAAAGGTCTGGAGTATTTTGCGCCCCACTGCAACAGGGTTTGACCCGTTTGAACTCGTACAGCACACACGCCATGCTCTGTGGAGGTCCCATGTTAACTCTGTCCTTATACAAATTCACGGTGTAACTGAACTGTCACTACCAGGTAGTATGTTGGATATACCCTCGCCTTACCTCCATTCGCATTCAACTCACGGTGTGAAGGCCAATGGAACACAGACCTCTACAAAAAGCGAAAGAACTTTCTTGGTTACCTTTATATAATTATAAAGTATAGTAGTTCATATGGAGTAGGAGCACAATTATGCAAAAAAAAAAAAAAAAAAAAAAACATTAGTCATAGTAGCGTGTGATTCGGCAACTTCGTCAACCACAGAGCAAAACTACAGTCAATTTGTTAAAGATGCATTAGCTATAGTTTTCGCTATTAAGAAATTTCATAAATATGTATATTGTCGTTTTGTTTTATTTAATTTACACGAATTCACTATCAGTCAAATGAGATTTTTGAGAACAAGTACAGGTACCTAATTTGGTAATACTCCCTTCACAAAGATGGGCTTTGCTGTTAAGTAGTTTACTACAAAATGAATTACACAAGACATGTTGAGGTGGCCGATTGTCTTTCTCGCTTACCATCATCGCAATAGGTAGAGAATACGGAATGTTCCAAAGAGTATATAACAAAGAAATACTCGATCTTCTCTTACAAGAAGAAGTAAGTGAAGAGACACAAGAAGATATATAGTCAGAAATCAAGGAATAGACCAAAAAAAAAAAATGGTTGGCCCAACAGATTAGAAGATGATCAACAAATAAACGAAACATTTTGGAGGAAGAGTCGGGATTTCTATTCAAGACGAATTTTTTGTTTTGCAGCTCCGCATGATAATTTCTTCTTCATTACAACATAAAATAATAACACCTATTCCACGAGCATCATATTGGATTTCCGTATTTCAAAGCCATGGGTTGGGTGTATTATTGGTGGCCTATAGAGATGCCAAAAAGCCGGCTTTTTTGAATCGATGTTTTCTTCACATAAAAAGCCGGCTTTTTTTGAAAAAAAAACGAGAATTTTGGAAATTTTGGCTTTTTTCATTTTCATGATTTTTCTATCTAAATAGCTTTCTTATAGTATAGTCTATAGTTAGATGAGAATTCCATGACCTAAATGCGATATTTCGCTCTGAAATTCACCATCAAGATGGATGGAGCACATGTTTTAGGAATTAAAGCTAACATGAAGAATGTAGTATTTGAGGACAATTTTATAGGCTATTTAACTTTATTTTAACTTTTGGGTTATCGGCATTTTTTTCTTCTCTAGATCATTTTAGTTTGTCATCCGTGTTGCATTTCCAAGAGCTTAGTACTCTAGCTTTTAGCGCAAAAGTTAAACTTATGTTTTTCTATATATCCGTCAAAGGGTACGTTTTTCAATATATCCGTCAAACCGTACTTCCACATTTCTGTTATACTGTAATTGTGGAACGATTTAGCAATAATTTCCCAGATACAACCTTGAATACCAATTTATACAAATAATCAGTAGCGGATTTAGAAAAGTACTTTAGGAGGGGTTTTTCTGATTATTTCGTTTCCTAAAAAGTCCTAATTTTATTTGGAGGTGCTTGAAGTTTATGAGTAAAGGCATAACTAATATTTCGTTTCGTTTATATGTTTAGCAATAATCTTCCGGATGCAACATTAAAAATCATTTTATACTGAGAATCAGTGGCGGATTTAGAAAAGTATTTTGGGAAGGGTTTTTCTTACTAATGTTTAGTTTTTCTAAACATTCGTAATTTTTATTTGACGGGAGCTTAAAGTTTATGAGTAAAGGCATAACTAATAGATATTTCGTTTGTTGCAGACATTCCGTAACTTTGGGGAACGGGTTTCAGTCCGAAAGACCGTCCCCCTAACCTTCGCAAAACCGTCACTGCTGGTAATTAGTAATAATAACGATTTAAAAACAATAAGAAAGGAAGTCGGCCAACTCACAGTACACGCACTATTTCTACATTTACAGATGGAATGAAGAAAAGCTTTGTCAGAATGGTCGAATGCTGGGTTGAATCCCGGACTTCCCGATAGAAGCGCAAAAGCTAATCACTCAGTCATGTTTGTTGTGCAGTTGTATTTAGCTTAACTTAAATATATTCCGTAGTCCTTTTAATTTGGGGGGGGGGGTCCGTAATGATATGTTGAATCCCTCTTGTTAAAAATTCAGAAAACTTGAGGATTGGGTAAACCGTGATGGTGGTTATATAAAACTTAACTGTAGAATTTCAAGAATATACAGAACCAAAAGCTCTAGATGTGCAGCCTTTAAGTGTATCATATAAATCTAAGTATTTCTCTTATGTTTCATTTTAATTATATTTTGTTTCAAAAAGAGGGTATGGAATATTTTGAAGTAAAAATACTACATACTATTTTGCTAGTTATTTGTGTATTCTTTTAAAAGAAGTGTTTACTTTTAATGTTGGCTGGTTTACACCAACTTTTTTTTTTAATAACTGGTTTAAACCAAAAAAATAAAAAGAATGAAAGGGTTCGAACCACAACCCTTTTTTCATGTGTAAACCAAGTAGCGGTTCGGATGTCAGTTTAAGCGAAAATCTTCTCCTTGATAACCTCGGTATTTCGTTAGAATGTTAAGCCTAAACATACGAAACAAACCAAATTGTATATTTCTGCATGCCTAAATGCCTGTTGCTTTATAAAGAAGCCGAGTGCTTAAGTATATTGATAGAAATTGGCAAAATTTATCGATTGCCTACGTAGCTTCCAACATTAGCTTGGATTGGACTTTCAATGATATCTACATACTAAATTTGTAATTTAATACCTCAGTTTTAGCGTACTGATTATGATACGTTGACCTTTAAATTTACATGCAAAGCAATAACAGGATTTTCCCTATGGCTAGGGCGGGAGATTCTCAATTTAAGAAATTTACTGACCGGACTTCTTTAAGCTTATGGGAGTTCTTCCGGCATAACCGCGCTTTTGCATAATAACACCAACGCGAAACAAACTTATTTCTGTGAATATGTACTATAAATACATAAAGCAAAAAATCTAAATCAAAAAAGCCTGGTTTAAACCAAAAAAGCCTGGTTTATACATCCCCAAAAAACGGGTTTTTGGCATTTTCAAAAACAACCATGGTTCTTGCCAACTCTGCTTACTTTTTTATATAGAAGGTTAAAAAATTCTTATTATATACATTGGTTAATCCTGTGGAATTCATAATGTAAATATGTTAAAGAAAAATTGTTTGAAAAATCTTTTCGAAATTCATAGTTTATTTTGAGGTTTTATATTATTATCAGCATCAACCACTAATTAAATGATTTTTTGTGTTATAGAGAAGCGAAACAAAGTCTGTTTTATCAATTTAAAGCAGAATTTTGAAAAAAGCCCAAAATTTCCCAAGCAAAAAAGCGAAGCAGAAAAAACCGAGTTTTTCACCAAAAAAGCCGTTTTTTTTCCGAGCCCTTGCATCTTTAGTGGCCTAACATAGATACAGATCTCGACGATTATATTAAACAATGTGACCCATGGCAATCGATGCAAAATACTACCTCAAAACTAGTTTTGTTCCTAGAATCCAAACACAATACTAACGAAGATAGTTCACATAGATTTTTTGAGGTGGCCAGTCGTAAATTTCTAATGGTTGATAGTTGCAGTGAGTGAATTGAGGTCTGGCGTATGAAAAGTAACAAGGCGACACCTATTTTTATCCAATTGGTGTCGTACTTTAGATGTTTTGGTTTACCACGGGTAATAGTGTCGAACAAGTTACTTAGTATTATTATGCAGTATTACGTGTTTTGTAAGCAACCTGTATTGCATATAGGTTGCAGATAGAGCATTAAATCGACTCCCACTACCGGCTTTTAATATAGAAGTTCCACTATAAAAGGTATTTTACAAAAATACTATTCAGATAATTTCTCTAAGTTTGCAGGGTTAGATATAGATAGTCTTTGACCAAGAGGTCGCAGACAGGATCTCTACAGAGCCCCGAAGCAGGGTAAGCAGTGGCGTTAGGGACCCAATGCTCCATGGCAAGCAGAGGGATGGTTAGGTGGCCAACAGAGTCCCGAAGCAGGCTAAGCGGCTATGGTTGGGATTCCCGACAGAGTCTCGAAGCAGGATAAGCCAGGAGAAAGGATAGGTATAGTCCCGAAGCAGACTAGAGGCCTTAGGTTAGGTTACTCCTAATGTTCCGTGGCAAACAGTAGGAGGGACACCAGAAAACTGGTACCTAATTGCTGTCGTCCACCAAATTTATAGAGATCCTCGGGTGGTGGTGGCGCTGCTGCTCCGATGTCATCGTCTGCTCCGTGGGAGGAGCCAGAAATCAATCGTCTGCAGGTGATAGTGGATCTATGTGGTGTGTAGAATCCTTTTGCTAAGCCATGTGGTGGTGTTTGTAAACATTAGCGTGAAGAGTTGTTTATACACACCACGTGGGATATCACACCCCCTGCATTGTTTAAAAAATAAGCTGAAGGGTTATTTTTCTTCTTGTGGGGGTTGGCAACACGAAGAGATCACAAAAAATCACTAAAACACTAGTAACACTGAAATAATTCCACTTTTTCGAAGCACTATTAAGGCAGTGCACAGTGGTCCAGAAACCCTGAAAATGTGGCCAAAATAGGAAGATGTGGTTCCATGTCCATGAAACTTGACAGATAAAGGTTTGTGAGGTCGCTGAGTACGATTCTGATATCCAAATTAAAAATTTCAAAATGGCGGATCCAATATGGCGGACAGAAAAAAGAAAAAATCAAGCCATGGAGCTGAAATTGGGTAAATAAAGGTTTCTGGGGTCGCTGATTACGAATCTGATATCCAAATGAAAAAAATGCAAAATTTCGGATCCAATATGGCGGATGCAATATGGCGGATTGTGGAAACAAATAAGACATGGTCACCAAATGTGTATAATAGCATGAAATATATATATATATGAATACATACAATGGACGTATATATATATATATATATATATATATATATATATATAAAGTAAACAAATATATATTTTCTAACTGAAACATGTACCACGTTGGTTGCAAAGTGTGCACACTCCTCAGTCCGTGTTGCATTGTACAGTACATACAAAAGAAGTATTTTGTTCAGAACCAACGTGGCAGATAGGCAGTTAATAGTCTTTAACACAGTTATTCGGACTGATCATCAGAAGGCTGTGCATGCGGAGCCTCTATATATTTCAAAAGCATGAGTACAGCTGGAGACAGTTGCTTTTTCCTATGCTTCTGTGCCATGGGTTCACGAAGCGTCGAGATTTTGGGATCACTTGTGACCAGGAGTCGCAGAAATATATCTCGCAGCGTGTCCCCTCGTGTGCACTTACGAGAATGATGTTCCCTGTACTGTTTGATATGCTTGTTTCGGGCCTCCTGGGCCTCTTCGGACATCTGCCCAATCGGTAATATGCAATGACTGATAATTGCGGATCCATGAACAAGAACTTTAAGCACTGAAGCGGGCATGTAGAACCACGAATAGTGTTGAAGGTACAGTTCCAGTATATCATTTGACCAAGCTTCAAATTTACGTGGATCTATCTCCAGCCCACAAGATAAGGCGTGAAGCAACACAGCACACTTCTCGATAAGATCCCGGTTCGATGAATGCAACCTTATCGGGATATTGAAAGAAACGACGGGCAATGTTTCCGTCATTTGAAGTACCGCTTCCGCCTTGCCTTGGTTCATCGATGATCAGCCCTAACTGGGCCTTCATGGCCTTTTGCATGTCGGCTTGCTTCTTCCTCATGATCAGTTTGTGTTTTTTACGAATTTGCCATCTTCGAAGATCCAAGCGGTATGCAACATGAAGCAGCCACTCCATAAAACGGATCCATGTATGAAGAAGAGACAGTCCGAAGCCAAGATTGTCAGGTTTTACTGGCTTAGGGCCCTTTGTCAATGTGTTCATCTCCTTTGGCGTTGCGCCACACACATAGCAGGCCTGTGCTGATTTTGTGTGCGTAATCGCGTTACAGACTTTGCCGTCAACCATTGTGAAATGCAGGCTGTGTGTGACCTCAAATACCTTTCCTGCGATGGTGATTTGGCTAGGCGTCAGTTCTTGTATTTGTCCCTGCATACACTAAAATTCTTGTCGTATCAGTTCAGTTGTTTCCTTCTTAAACTGCAACATTATGGGCCTGCAGAATCTAGGGGATGATGGCCGCTGATTCTGCAACACTACGACTCGTAATCACTTCCTTTCATAGAACAGTTGAATTGGTACAATTGACGTGAACACAATGTCAGTGTCTGTAAAGCCCTCCTCTTGTGCAACTTGTTTGTATTCAGCGTGTCCAGTAGTACCATCGCATCCCCATTTGGTGATGAGCTGAAGTGACATACTATATTTCGCTGGAATTCTTTCTAGCACAGGCTCCTGTGTTTGTACAATTCGTGCAGCTGTGCGGTCCTGCGTCCTGCAGTGGCTCGTAAAACGTGGACAAGTTTTCGTCTTCATATGTGATACGCCATGTCAGAAACGAAAAGAAAATGCCCATTCAGCATTAATGACCTATACTGTTCGTCACATTACGATTATCATAATTACTGATACTGTAAGTCATAACTCTGTTAAACACAACACACTGTTGTTGTATTGCTGAGGTCTGTCATTGTGATTTGTATGGCAATGTATGTGCTGACATCGCATATAGTCTTCTATTTACTCCTTCATGCACAATTTCTCGTCATTAGGGTTTCAATTTCCAATCGTTTCAATTGTACATGCTTTTAGTTAGTTTAAATAGCTTTTATGTCACAACTATTTTATTACAAACACAATGAGAGCATTATTTGCAAAGTAGAACACACATTCAACGTATAATATACTCTGTTATGAAATGCCGTTGGATTCATTTGTCTACTCAATACCTTACTCCAGCTTTCTTTGGGGGGCGCGGTGGCTCAGTGGTAGAGCGTTCACCTCTGGTGCTTGGGGTCCCGGGTTCGATCCCAGCCCCCGCCAAGTGAACTTTGTGGTGGACAAACACCGTGCTCGTGGGTTTTCTCGGGGTACTCCCGTTTCCTCCCACTTTCTTCATTCCACCATTTCATTCATCTCTCATTATCACCGTCTCCTTTAGCCTCACCGGCATAACCGTGGGACGTAAAACAAAGATTTCATTTCATTTCATTTCCAGCTTTCTTTGCAAACCTTTAGTCTAGCAACACTGAATATCTACAGATGGCAATACTGAAGGTGCTTTTTCCATCTCCTTTGTGTCGACTAACATTATCTATGGTCATGGTACGTTACTATTCATTATCTCTATTCGTTTATGAGACAATAGCAAACGAATGAATATCAAACCTTTGCCTTCCAGAGGGTCCTGCCGCCCCTTACTTTCATTTATTTTCATTACTTCAACTACAAACTGACCCTGTTAGCATGTTTCTGGTTTCGGATTTACACTTCTCATGACATAATGCTTTAGAACGACATATTTCCATATATACGACAGTTTACCCTTGTTGTTCAGTCCCTTCGTAAATTTTTGTTTACCATCAGCTTCCCACAAACATCCCTCGATTTTACACAACCGAGCAAAATGGAGCAAAGTTTGTTTGTAGTGTCTAATTCCGAGGATATTGGGCTCATATGTACGAGAAACATCTGAGCTTCACTTGGCTTCACTCAAAAGAAAAGTCTAGAAACACAAAAATACACGTATACTTTTGTTTCCTTTGCTACGCTTACCTTTAACGCTCATTCCAACGGGACACTGCAATCACATCACACATCTACGCACACCAACAGCAAGCATAAGCTTTGCATATATAATATTTCCTGACCCCCTTGTTCAGTTGACGAAGGACATACATAACACAACACTGGTAACTTTGTTGTCTCTAGCTGATACACAACTGCTGTTTTGTGCACAGGCAACCTCTTACATTGGACGCCAGTCACAGACTGCGGGAGGCTATTATTTGAAACACCCATGTCGATATGACTGCCCAAGGTCAATGCCTATCCAGCACTACTACTAGTTCCGAGATTTGCGTCATGTAATTTTGGCCAGGTTTTGAGGGTCTCTGGACCACTGTGCAGTGGAAGAAAGCACTATAGAGTTATTCCGTAAACACAGGCAGGATCGGTGCGTATTACATGTCACTTCATTTCACTCGAAGTAGGAGTGTTTTAAGCTTTGGCGTTAATAAACATATATTAGCTCACTTATGGTGAGGGGTGTTGGAATCTGTGGAATCGTTTGTTGTTTAGTTGTATGAATGGTATTAAATGGTGTACATTGGAGTAGGTGGCGATATATCTAAACAAGGTCTTTTGGATGTTTTTGGTACCGAGCGAAGGCGGAGATATAGTATTATAAAATAAGAATTGCGAACACTAAAAATTTGGGATTATCACAGGGATATAAATATAATCGGAAAGCTCGTGATGCGAACGACGTGACTTCTTGGTCACCCTGTATAAGGTATAAAATTTCTAAAGTATTTGCACTAAACATATGTATTTAAATAAAATAATCCAATTTTTAAATGCCAATGATGATGATGGTCCTGAATTCCTGGACATCTTGTGTAAAGTAACAGCGATCATGATTTTTGAAACATCCTGTACTATGTTTATGTTGCATAATGTCGGTGACAATATGTAGTTCATAGTGAAAAAAGAAAAAAATATCGAGATGTAGAATTATAGGTTAGTTGTCTTTGTACAGATCATTTGCCTTTTAAACACGGAAAGGCAAGTCACAGCATTCTTTCATTCAGTACAGAGTAATGAATCAGCTTGTTGTGAGTGACTGAGAAATGTTTTAAAATCCATAGGAATACTCATGATTGTATTCAATTCTTTCTTCTCTCTTTTTTAATGTTTTCGCTCGTTTAGAAAAAAACAATAGCTAATTATCCTCTTGGTATGTATCATCTAAGTCTTCATGATAGCGTTTAATTCTATCTACAGAAATTTCCTGTATGGGTTGGCGATATGAATCAGGAAACCTGACCCTATAAAGGTTTAGATAGATTTTTTTCGAGTATTTCTACTGGACTGACAAATTTAGATGAAAAACTTTCTGGTACTCCAATCTTACGGTTCGGGTAGAATACAAGTACCTTTTGTCCCTTGTCAAAGTTAGTTAGTTTATGCTTAGCGTCATAATGTTTCTTTTGCTTCTTATAGCTTGCAGCTAGAATGTCCTGCACAACTCCACATATTTTATTCAAGTGTTCTTTGTCGATACATAACGTTGGGGTTGATGCAAGCGCAGTATCAGAAATGGCCTTAGGAACGTATCCGTGCATAAGGAAAAAGTTGAATACTTGGTTCCAGCCTGGATGAACGTATTAATCGAAAAAGTTATTACAGAAAGTATTAATTTATTTATTATTTATATATTTAGTATTCATATTTAAGAGTTATTTGTAAGATTATTTTGTAAATTAGATTAGGCCTAGTTATAAGATTTGAATTATAAGGTACAAACTGGAGGGAAGAAGGGGAAATTGTTTCTGTTTTATATTATATATATGTTATATGTATATTATATGTTTTATATAGGAAGGGAAATGGCTGTAATAGCCTATGGTTGCCAATCAGGAATCAGGGAATTTTTTCGCTGTCTCACATTAATTCTGTTAATACCTATGTATGCATAGTGTCTGATGAAGCCAAAGTAGATCGTTGGCGAAACCATTACACGTTAATATTTTTACAATAAACTTATTGTTTTGCTCAGCGAGTAGTTTAAATCAGATTGAAGTCTGTTAAAAGCAAAGTTTGTACAAGGGAGAATATCGAAAAGAAACCAAACTTTGAAGGTTCTGCAACAGTAATAACGTAAGTGAGACGGACAGAGCAATGCACATCCAAAATACCTTAATATCGAATAGTATTGTCATCATATGACTTATTTTGAAACAATATTCAGATAAGTATCACATCGAATTCGTACGTATTTTCTAATATACATAAAGATCATAATGCCATTTACATCAATTGATATCTGACACATTTGGGAGATATGAAAAAATGGTAAGACTTGGTATATTGCTTCAGCGAAAGAGACACATTGTACTCAATTACACGTCATACTTGTTGCGATAGGGGACGCAACAATGGTCTTGAAATGTGCTAATCCAAAGCGGCATAATATATAGGGGAGAGGGGGGTAGATTTGAACATCTGTTTTCGAATATTCGTTTTTGCTTCCAAACACCCAGTAAATTTCCTTATAGAACTGTAGCAAAAGCTAAATATAATATACATTATATTTGCCATAAAATAGAGTACTTTGTTTGATCTTGTCGTTCTGTGCAAGGGCGCAGGGGGTGTCGTTCAAATGTATCCCCTTGGGGGGTAGATTGAAACAAGCATGGGGTAGATTTGAACATACGTGGGGCAGTTTTGAACAAACCATTATTTTACTACAATAATCGTTATTTTCAGGATGAATTCGTTTACGAACAATAAGGCTAATGCAACAAAGCAGCATTAACAGTTTAAGGCACAAGAATTAACCAATCGCGTATGGCAAGGAAATAATAATAATAGTAATAATTGCTGAAACATATATGCAGGCCCGTATTTGTATATTGTGCGCCTCTGTGCTCTAAATAATTTGCCTCCCCTTCGGAAACACACCTGAATTGAGTTGAATTCGTAGTTTTTGGGGTCACTGAGATGAATAGTGACAGTTATAATCCAATTCAACTTCAAGGTTATACTCAACTCCCAAATGAGGCGGGCGAGAGTTTAAAAGTAATCGAAAACGACAGACAAGAATTAGAAAGTCCACACACAATATCAGCAGTTGGCACTGAACATTTGTCTTCATTGTCTGAGAACACAAACATGTTGCTGGTACTTATAACTTTCAGAAAAGTATAGGTAGAACAATGTTCAAATGTGCCCCCTAATTTTTGTTCAAAGCTGCCCCAACCGGCATGATCAAGCAGAATTTGATAATACCCAGATAGTACAAACTATTGTGAAATACAAAGGGCAACATTGGATAAGTAAATTAATGTACTTGCTTCTGCAATGAATGGCAGATAATATCAAAACACAGGCTTCTGTCAAAAATCTTACAAAACTTCACAAAAATTCCAACTTTTCACCCCACAAATGTAATAAAGTACTGCTGTTCATCAACAGTTACATTAAAATTGCAGATAACAGTTGACTGTCATGCAACGCAGTTTTGCCAAACTAAAAATTTTGAAACCACCAGATATGCTATTATTTCTAGCCTGTTATCTTAAATGTTCAAAGGTACCCCTGTTCAAATGTACCCCCTCTCCCCTAAACAGTATTGAACGAAGTTCGGAAGTCCAAAAAATCAACAAGCTGCACCAGTCCTAAATTGCACAACTTCTAAAACTATTTAGTTCACTAGTCCTAAATAGCACAGCGCATTCATGCTAAGAAACGGTAGAAGTTCTAAAATGTTGCTCTACAAGCGTATTCATGCTAAGAATACTGTATAAAGAGTGCGTGTAGATAGCGAATAATACCATGTTTTATTGAATATTTAAGTTTGTAGTTCCAGGAAAACTGAGGGGACTATTGATGTACAAGCCATTGAATCATTGTAGAGCCAGCAGCAGAGTGAGAGTTTTCTTGAGTTCCTTTGTTTTGCGACCAATTGCAACAGTGGTTAAGACAAGACCTGTTAATAACTTAAACTTGAGCGAGTGACGATTTCAAGTTGTGACCTGGAAGAATTTCAAGCTAGGAATTACCCATCGGACTGACATCTTCTATCGTGCTGAATATCAATTTTCAGTATTTTAGCCGTACTTCTTTCACCCCAGTAAATTGAAATATCCTCGAGAAATTCTTATATCATCACTGGCTTGAGAACATACGTGCGGCAAAACTTCATTACCTAAGTCAAAGTTCAGATCTCAGTCCATTGAACACATCTGGAACGAGTTTGAGTGCCGGGCTATGCCGCCCAAAATTACCACTGAGCTGTTTGCTACAAAGCTCACCGTTTGCAGGATGATTTGACCAAGATTCCCGTCAATGTATATTCGCAAATTCGTGGAAAAGTTTCCTCTAAGGGTTGCGGACGTCATTGCGACAAAAGATGCCATATAAGGTAACCGTATGGTGCTGAGAGATTGGATTAAAGTACTGGTATGAGTATCCGGTGATAGATGACAACATAGTGTATTTCACTATATAATTCACTTAGATTACTCTCCACGCTTATTGTCAGCGGGAGTTCATGTGGCTCGGATTTCAAGTTAATCAGTAGGTTCCGTCTCATATAGCCTCGCTGATGAAAGGGGTGTTAAAATCAACTCAACTCTCCACGCTTATTACTATAGCGTGTCGTAATTCTTTTGCAACTTTTCTTTGAGTTACTCTTGTTAACTCTACTTTTTTATCAACTGCTACAGTAGTGTTTCTCTTGTAATTATTATTATTAATTGTAATAGAAACTGCATCTCTTGACGAAGCCATAAACGCTAAGTTCTTACGGCGGAAAATGAAATAAATAAATTCTTTCGACCTTCCGTAATATTTTATTTAGTTCTACTACACAATTAACTTGCATTGTTTCGACATTATTATTATTATTATTATTATTATTATTATTATTATTATTATTATTATTATTATTATTATTATTATCATCATTATTATTATTATTATATCTATTGGCAGGTCCTCGGACTAATAGGAGATACCTCCGTTAGGTTAGAGTCTGGAAATATTTCTTCTACGTTTCTCGATCTATGTCTTTCTTTTTCAACTCCCAATATTCTTTTCTATTTTTTCAAGCCAGCGATAAGTTATCTTACTCTTATCGATAGAGGAGGCAATTCCTTCTTAAAGATGTGTCCAATCTCATTCGAATCTCAATCTTATATAGTGTTAATATATAGGAGAAAGTAAAATTATTATTAGTGCGATTTCTTCTTTCTACAAAACGCAAATGATACTAATCAGTCAATAGTATTGATTTTTATATTACTACTGAGTTTATATTATTACTTGCAAATAAAATCATTAGCGCATCACAGGATACACAATGTACATTTTACTCAGTTGTGTGATGCAACAATGACTATTTTCGAGAGGAAGTTTCATCATTATTCTACTGTTGAATTATACAGAAGGGATTTAGGTGCTCAGTATCGTTTATTTCAGTTTAAATCTTCTAATGTATTTGAATTTGTTACAGTTTCCATAATCATACTCTTTTGAGAAACGGGAATACGATGATTTCGCACAGTGAAGCAGATCCTTATACGTAATAACTTCTAAGATGCCAACACCGACATTTGTCTTATCTTTTTCCTACTTTTTGCTTTAAAAACGAGGTATCTACAAAGATCACCTAGTTTATTTTTTGTTGTGCCATATTCAATTGTTTCTTTCTTATGTATGTGTGTGTCGGGAGTTCTCCTGCGGGAAATTGTTTAAAAATTGTAAATGTAAAAGCTCGTTTTTTCCAACATTTTCGTGTATACCTAGGAAATTATCTACAGTGCGTCCAACTAGCATTCGAACCCAAAAAAACGTTATAATTTCCGAACAAATACACATAGGAAAATGAAATTTACAATACACGTACCTTGTTTCATGCTGAATACATGACCGTCACAGCAGGTGCTGAAAGTGTCCTCCCTGGACGTCAAGACATGTTTGTACACGGCGTTCCATATTGTGAAAAGTCCGATGTAGAGTCTCCGGTGTGATCTCAGGAATCGCATTCTCAATGTT
Organism: Thermobia domestica; assembly: GCF_964235325.1. Classification (NCBI taxonomy): domain Eukaryota; kingdom Metazoa; phylum Arthropoda; class Insecta; order Zygentoma; family Lepismatidae; genus Thermobia; species Thermobia domestica. Next base: position 1,580,225 of record NC_137469.1, read on the forward strand.
GTTTCGCAACTCTTGCAGTGATCATGGGGTGGAACCAAGCTTCATCTGTGAACCAAGTATAGTCTAGGATTCCTGGATTGTCATACAACAAAGCTTGCAACCAACGACAACACATCACGCGCTTTTCCCAATCTGTAGTCTTCAAGTCCTGGACGACTGTAACGCGATATGGAAACAGCTTGGCTCTTTTGGCGCCTCTTTGCACAGTTGACTTTGACATCCCTACCTCTTGTGATAATCGACGCAGGCTCTTCTTAGGGGACTGCAAAAGAGGTTGCCACACATTCTGTACTGTCTCCTCGGACATCCGTGGACGCGCGCCTCCATGTCCCGTAAGCAACGTTCCTATTGTTTCGAACTTGTTCACCAAATGATGTATTGATGATTTCGATGGTCCTTTACGGCATCCAAATTCACGGCAAAATTCACGTTGAATGGTCTGATACGATCCCGATATCCAATATTTTTTAAACAATGTACACGTGTTCCTGTATGGTGTACAGAACCATCATCGCGATGCAGCAATTCTAGTCACACTAACGCACGCGCACCACGCCAAGCAGCACTTTCCCTGGCGCCACCTATCGTCTTTGTTTTGACGTGTGCGCTTCTGTTCAACCCTATCTCGTGTTTAGCATAAAACAAGGTACATGTATGGTGAATTTCATTTTCTTATGTACATTTGTTCGGAAATTATAACTTTTTTTCGGGTTCGAAAGCTAGTGGGACGCATTGTACAATACAACATGAGGGGATATTTTAAAACCGTTTCCTCATAGTTAGGGGCGGGAGCAAAGCCTCTCCTACATTTCCCCACATAACTACGGAACAGCTGTCCCGTGGTTTTTTAGTCACTATGTAAATAGAAATGCAAACTTGAAGGCAACATACCCTCACTCTATTTCAACATTTAGATAGCCGGTATGTCGAGTCAAAATCGTAAAGAAACATACCGCTTCTGAGTTTTCTCCACTTCGAACATTGAACAAGAGAGACAGTGCGAAACAAATATTGGTTTAGTACAAGTTTCTTCTGATTTTTTTCTGTATTTTATTATTTCTTTATTATTATTATTATTATTATTATTATTATTATTATTATTATTATTATTATTATTATTATTATTATTATTATTATTATTATTATTTGTTTACTTCTTGAGATTGCACCAAACATTCACATTTAAGACACACAAATAATTATATGACACTATCATTGACACTAAACACAAGCGTCTTCCTATTTCGGTTTTCATTTCAGGATTTTTTATTATTTATTATTTGTGAACAGAATTCTGTATGTTATTTTTCAAAATCTAGGTTGTGTCTGTTCCCTCCTTCTGTTTTCTATTCTTTTTTATTCCACATGTTTCCTACTATGTGGTTTGACAATTCTTGGAATTTCTGTAGCTTTATTTTATCCTGTCTGATGTTTCCCCATGTATCATTTTTGGGTTAGTCTCTGATATTTATATCTTCCCTTTTTATGAAGTTATGAAGTGCATGTAAACCCATTTTACATGTCCGGGTGTCTGGGCGATTCCGCAGATACATGTCTGATTTTCTATTGTGATCCAATAATCTCAGTGTTTCTTTTGGATATAATGTTCCGGGCGACACTACTGCTACTATTCTATTTATTATTATATTTTAAACGTATTTTTTGTCTCCTCCGGAGGAGCAGTGCCCCCCCAAAAAACATGTCTGGAAGAAAAACTGCTATATAAATGTGGCTTAAAAGGACCGTGGCCAGAAAGTTTCAAAAGTGTCAGTAAGACTTTGCCAATATTTCACGTTACTCATACTGTGTGTTGGACTCAAAAACATGTTTCTGTTGAACATTTATTCTGTGACGTTGCCCGCACAACGCTACGAACTTTGTGTGTAATCAGGGCCGGAGCGAGGGGGGTCGAGCCGTGCCACCGCCCAGAGCGGCAACTTTAATGGGCGGCAAAATTTGAAAAAGAAAAGAATATTATCAAAATATAATGCTTTGTAATAGGCTCACATGGAAGAATAAAATTGTCTTCACCTGGGAATGTAATTGAACTTACTTCACTCACATTCAGGAAAATACTCAGGAAATTCAGAGCATTCCCCCTCATTTTGAATTGTCAAACTACTAACCACAGGTATCTCGTTCAATATTTCCCTTGTAGCGGCGTAGATAAGATTTTCAACTAGGGTGGATAAGATTATCAAGGGGTCTTCTATATTTTTTCTATTCAATTATGTTCTAACGCATCACTCCAAGTATGCAATAGGTACACTCCCACTTGAGATAGGCTATTCTAGCCTACAGCATCTAGAGACATTTAGGTTCTAGCAGCTAGTTTTTAACCAATTTACAAACTGTTCATTCCGAATATTAGAACCACTCTAATCAAAAAAGGTCCTGCAAGGCAATTAACCAAGTTTGACAACTGTCCCAGAGGTAATTTCAATCATTGGCTTGCAGATAACTGTCACAAGTACACATTATGTAGTGAATTTGTGTTCAGAAATTGGCTAATTTATTCAGAAAGTAAGAATGCTGTTTTCGGTTTTTGTTGCAAATTATTTTCCACAAGTAAAATATCTTTCATAGTTGATGACTATAACAATTGGTGGTACATTTCTGAAGCTTTGGCTAGTCATAATAGGTTTTCTATTCAGTTTGAAGCGCAAATAAGATGGATGGAGCTTTCGATAAGACTGAAGAGTGGTCTTACAATTGATGTAGAGAGCTCCTTGGTGGCTAAGCGGTTAGTGTACGCGCCTCATGCGTGGAAGACTCGGGTTCGATTCCCGGCGGGAGCTCATGTGGTTCGGGTTCCACGTTAATCAGTAGGTTTACGTCTCATATAGCCCCGCTGCTGAACGGGACGTTAAACTCAAAATCAACTCAAGTGATGCAGAACACCAGAAAATGTTAAATATCGAAGCACAACATCAAAGAACGTAATAGAATGACTAGTTGCAATAATGCAGTTTTTAGGTGAGCAATATCTACCGTTACACGGAACATCAGGTAAACTTAACATAAGTAACAATGGTAATTTTCCGAAACTGGTAGAAATCTTTGCAAAGTTTGACAGCGTCATGGCCGAAGACATTAAAAGAACCCTGGGAGGACAAAATAAATACCACTATTACTTAGGAAAAGATGTCCAAAACGAAATTATTCAAATTCTTAGTGAACAAATTAAAAGTAAAATCCTGCCTTTATTGAGAGATACAAAATATTATAGTATAATACTTGACTGTACACCAGATATTTCTGACAGAGCAAATGACAATACTCGTTACTTTTGTACAAATTACTGTATAGTAATGAAAAATGCCTTGTAAAAATTTGCTAACATATTCTTGGTTTCGTACCGGTAACAGACACCACTGGTCTAGGACTGACAGAAGTAATAATTAAACAGCTAAAGGAAATTAACATTCCTATCGAAGACATGAGAGGCCAAGGATAAGAATATGAAAGGCATTGGAATCTAAGATGGCGCCTAATAGAGAAGTCACGTCCTTAAGAGCTCCTCAGAAGAATCGAGTGATATGTGATTTTAAGTGTACAAAGTGTGGTAAAACAGTGAGAAATGGAATTCTGTGTGATTTATGTGATAAGTGGAATCATTTTAAAGGTGTTAAAATAAAGGAAAATAACCTTCCAGATAAAAATACGGAATGTTGGTGTCCCAGTTGTGTCAGTAATGATGTCAATAGGGTGAAGGATAAAGACTATCAAGATGAAACAAATGACTGTGAACATTGAGATAGGAAATCCCTGCTGGAGATTATAACACTTTTACAACAGGACCTGCAAAAATTCAAATTGAAGACGACAAACTTAAAGAGCATAGTAGTGAAAGGCCTATTGATAATTTTACATAGAATGGATATACGGACACAAATAATGGGCATAGAAGGTGGGAGACTACCTCTAAAAAGAACACATGCAAAATCCAGCTTTATAACTACATTTCTCCTTTCCGGACTCAAAATAGGTTTAAGTTACTACAAGATGCAGTAGACGTGGATAATATAGTTACAGTTCCGAAACAAAATGAGGTTAGCAGAGAGCAGGACGGACTTAGTAGAAACAGAATTTATAATTATGAAATGTGTGGAGATGTAGTAAGTAATTAGTGTCAAAAGAAACCTAAAATTCAACTGTTCGCTGATAGCCAAGTCAGAAATATTGCCACGGAATTGACAAGTAGAGGATTCAATGCTACCGGTGTTGTAAAACCGGGGGCAAAATTTATGGCGGTAACTGCAAATTGCAGGAGAATGTGTTCAAACATAGGTGCAAATGATGTCGTGGTCTTGATGGCGGGAACAAATGATGTGGCGAAAAACGAAACAAATGAATTGAGGTTGTCTCTTAAGCGTAGATTGATAGAACTTCGGAATACAAATGTAGTGGTTCTTTCTGCTCCCCATCGTTATGATTTACCAAGTTGGTCATGTGTTAATAATAAGGTTGACAGTGCGAACCAAGAACTCTCCATCCTTTGCAAACACTATACTAATGTGAAGTTTGTAGATACAAGTATAATTGGTAGTAATTTTCATACAACTCATGGTCTGCATTTAAATAGTTTGGGTAAATCCTATGTATGTGATAAAATAGTAGAAATAATCCTAAACCAAGATTTTTGTAAAAGTACATTAGGTAGTGTTATACCGGTACTTCCAAAAAACGAGTAGTAGTAACAGAGGTCGATCGGGCAAGAATGGTACACCCTATCGTGAATAGTAAATCTAATGTGTCCAAGAGTATACTAGGTTTAAGAGATAACTACAATTATAGTATAGGATATATTAATATACAAGGTCTTGATACGAAAACTTTGGTCATAAATGAAGTGGCCAATGAGAATAATATCGATGTTATCTGTTTGTCTGAACATTGGTGTCACGAAGATAATATTAAATTTAACAAATTGGATAATTATCACTTAGTAAATAGTTACTGTAGAAAGCGTTACATACGAGGAGGGGTAGCTATATATCTAAGTACCGAGATTAGAAGAAATTGTAATTCGTTAAATCTTGAACACTTTTCTGACGAACTAAACTTTGAATTTTCAGGAATCGTCATTGGTGATATAAAACTAATTATAGTATCTCTGATAGATCCCCTAATGGAGACTCATATAAATTCTTAGACAAACTTGAAAATTTATTGAATTATCTTAGCAAGCCTAATTTTAATAACTATAAGATTATTATTGGGGGAGACCTTAATGCAGAGTTTGATGTAACCACCAATAAACAGACAGTTACTGAGTTCAAAAATCTTTTAAGACAATTTAACTTTTACTACGTAAATAGTAAGCCCACAAGAGGTACTGCATGCTTAGATAACATAATAACAAATATTAATAGAGCTTATGCTACTAGTACAGTTATAGTCTTTGCCTTTTCCGATCATAATTTGGTTTTACTTAAGATAGATAAGAAGAATTTCGAAACTCTCAATATTACAGATGTAAGATATGTTACCACTAGGCCATTAACTGAAGATAAACTTAAATTTTAAAAGTGCCTTATCTTATGCAAATTGGGTCGATTACCTGGGCGGCTCCAACAATGTTTATGGAAATACTATCAGCCAATGAGGTATTCAAATGTTTTCTTGATGTGTTCCTTCATATCTTCAACTCACAAATTCCAGAAAGGAAATGTAAAGTTATTACTAAAAACAATAGAAAGGGAAACAGAAACAACAAAATGGAATGGTATACTTCAAAATTAGCTAATATGAAATGTAAACTAATGATACTGTATAATCGATATAATAATGTAAAGTCTAAAACAAATAAAGATGCATATATAAGTGCTAAGAAGGAATACAAGCTTGCTATAATTACAGCTAAGAAAACACACATCATGAACAACATTGAAGCATCAAGTAATAAATGTAAAGCCGCATGGAAGGTAATAAATTCTGTTGGAAACGAGAATAAGAAAGAAACAATTTCTATAACATCCGATGAATTAAATATTTTTTTATTGAATCTGTTGACAGAATACGTAGCAATGTAGCATGCTTAACTACACCAGGGTCAAACACCACTATACCAAACGTGTATAGCATACCAGCTATAGATTTAGTTTTGTAAGTGTTACTCCTAAGGAAATATATGATATAGTCAACAAAATGAAGTATTCTGAAAATACAGATATATTGATTTGTCAAGTAATATAATTAAAAAGTAATAGATCATATATCATTTCCACTCACTTTTTGTATCAATAAATGCTTAATTGAGGGATATTTTCCAAGTTTGCTCAAAGTAAGTAAAGTAGTTCCAATCCATAAAAAAGGTGATAAGAGTGATCCAAGTAATCACCGACCAATTTCTCTAGTCCCTATTTTCTCAAAAATAATAGAGGCAGCTATATATTCTCAGCTAAGTAATTTTTTTAATAACTTATTAAGTAAATTTCAATTTGGTTTTAGGGCAGGCCTATCAAGAGTTAACGCCCTTGACGTGCTGGTGAGAGAGGTTACACAAGCTTTTGAAAATAGGTTCTTTGCTCATGCTACATAGGTTCTTTGTGTTCTGAGCAAAGGTTTTGACTGCGTGTTGAATAAATTAACTAGTTATGGCATAAATGGCACTGGACTGACCTTAATTAAGACCGAAAGCAAGTTGTCTTTACAAACGGTATACAGTCTCAAATGAAAAATCTAAAGTGTGGCGTTCCTCAAGGGTCGGTGCTTGGTCCACTATTGTTTACCATAACGATTAACGATCTACCAAGTTGTGTACAAGCTCAATCAATATTGTATGCTGATGACCCCACTTTTGTGAACATAAACCACGATGTAGATAACCTTGTACAATTGGCAAATAGCCTTTTAACTGAAGCAAGTAAGTGATTTGAAGCTAATTGTTTTCATCTGAATAGAAGTAAAATACAACACATGTTATTTGGCTTGAGAGAAGTTTCAAATATTAACATCACAAATAGTGTAAATTTCTGGGTACTTGTGTCGATAGTAGGTTATCATGGGAACCACATATTCATTATATGGCTAATAAATTATCTAGAGTTGTCTACCTTCTGAAAAGACTGAAATATTATGTATCGGATGGTTACGTAAGAACTGCATATTTTGGCATCTTTCAAAGTGTTCTCTCATACGGTATACTCTTTTGGGGAAATGCTACACGTATCAATGATATCCTATTAATACAAAAAAGTAATTAGAATTATGACAAATTCTCATCAAACAGCGCATTGTAAACCTTTATTTAGAAATTTGATAATATTAACACATTCGAGACAGAGCCCGCCTTGAAGGCGGGCTATTTTTATTCTTCAGTGGACGGAGCCCGCCTACCCGGCGGGACTACGGTTTCGTTACTTTGAATGGCAAACGCATGTCCGTAGCTGGGTTTCGACTTCTTAGTAACACTTTCTGATGCCTCCAGGACAGGAGCGTCATTTCAGATTTTGCTTCTGGGGGAGAAAGACCCCTTGATATAAGTAAAATTTCGCGTCTTTCACTGATTTACTATTATTCTATTGATAAAATATATATACATCTCAAACTCAGGGGGAGGGGCAAATGCCCTTCCCTTCCCCCCTAAATGACGCCCCTGCTCCAGGACTTGTAAAAAATCGAGATGGTAGTGCGACCAGTCCAGAATAAGGGAGGATCGTTGGCCTTGAGAGACTGTTTCCGCGCGAATTTGTCAATTGTGCTTCAACCGAAACAGCTGTGAATGATTGCTCTTGCTGTTTAGTAGCTTCTTTTCATTCATAATGGACAATTTGGGCGAAGAAGAGATACGAAATATACTATATCAGATGGATTTAGATTATGGATCTGAAATCGATGACTCGGACAATGACCCGGATTACGTGGACGATGATAATATGCGAGGTAAGTTCTTTTTTTATTTACTTGGCAATAATTGGAGCAATAAAGTTTTGGCATGGGGACAAAAGTCTGTCTTTGTAATATTCCACAATATACAGCGATGGTGTGTTCAAATGTGGCACTATCCACAGGGATAGACAGTGGCGTATTTAGAAAAATATTTGGGGGGTTGAATTAGAAATGTTATAGAAGTCGCGGATATTTTGTCGTACCAATGTTTCGAGTTTACAGGCATTGATAGAGTTTCGTGCATCTGGTTGTTTATAGCATTTTCTCTACATAGTTACTGGCGTATTTAGAAAAATATTTTGGGGAGAAATATATTTACCGCGAATTAAAATCTGTGCAGATAAAGGCAAAGTGTCCACAGGTAAAAGAGTACGAAAAGAAAGAAGCAGGGACTGTGCTCAATGTTGTGTAGCACTATGTATGCCAGATTGTTTCAACAAATACCATCAGAGAACCTGATATGAAAAGTAAAATGACATCAGTTTATAAGCAGCCAATTTTGTGCATGTAATGCGTGTAGCAATCAAGTGCAAGGGTAATAACTAAACTTTGAAAATAAATGCCTTGTACATGAAATCTTTTCAACCTCCAAATTTATATAGGATGTACGGTATCGGTTTTGATTGATTACTAATAGGATAAAAATAAGTATACTCCAAATAAATAATTATCCTTGTATTTGTAAAGGCAATGAATGTAATATTATAGTGCAAGACGAATTCCTGGTTTGTTATAAGGAAAACATTTTAAATTTTATATACAGAATGGACCTTATCAACATGCAGTAGGGTATATAGAGATTCGACGACAATAACATACATAACTTCTTTATCTTAGTTGTATCCGCTTGATTGATTTGCAGCACAAATCAGCCTTGCACTAAATTCTTAGTGTAAACTAATATTTTGCAATTTCATGATATCCAATCACTGTAAGGTTCTTGTATTTCATTATCAATGATGTAACTGCTTGTAAAAGTTATTATATGTACTTCAGTATTCAATTGTATTGTTCGTCGGATTCTTTTTATAATTGCAAAAAGGCTCATTTATAACAAATAAAAATATATAGAAGTGAACAAATGATTTGAGATTTGTGTATTAAATAGTCCTAAGTGTATATGCTCAGAAATAGAAGATTTTGTAATTGTATTCTTTATAGCAGATTTTTTACAAAATTCCAAAACCATGGTAAAACTGCCGTCCTGAGGGAGAAACCACGCAAAGAGGGCCTCCGACTCGAATGTGTTAACTGTGATATATATATATATATATATATATATATATATATATATATATATATATATACAGCTATTTTGTTTGTGAAAAACAGACTACCTGAATTACAGTGCAGATACAACTTGCATTCGTACAATACAAAGTACAATAAATTCATAGATGTATCATATAAGAGACTAAATAAGTCGAAGAATAACTATGATGTACTAGGCATAAAATTGTATAATGGGTTACCAAGCGAATTATCTTCAAGTCCCATGAGTGTGTTTAAACATAAATTATACAATTGGCTACTAGAAAGACCGTTTTATACATTAGATGAATACTTTACGCAAATTAAATGTGAAAGTTAACATATTGTAATTTTGATGTATATTTTGACGTTGTCTATTGCCATAATTGGTTCAAGGACAATAAAATTATTATTATTCAGGTATTCAGAAGAGACTTTTTTTTTAAAAAAAATCCCGAACCTTCTATGTTCCTTGCAGTAGTGGTTCACTAAACATTGTCGTTAACGATGCAGCCACAGCATCTCAGTATGTTGTTTCTTTCTTTTCTTTCTTTTTTCTTTGTATATTTAATGATTTTTTTCTACGTCAGTTCAACGTTGGGCTATACTAAAGGAACGTAGTAACAGTTTTACTTTAAAACCATTAAGCACCACAAGGTGGGAGAGCCGAAATTGATGCTCTGACTCCACTTAGATATGAAATAGGGAAGGTTTATGATACCTTACCTCAAATAAGTAACGGCAATATACAGATAGAATGGTCGCCAAAAATGCTCTGTGTATAGCAAATCAGCTGCGTGACTTTCCTTTCCTTTGCTCACTCGTTATCTGGTATGACTTTTTACTCCACATAAACATAGTAAGCAAAAGTCTCCAAAACATTGATTTTCATGTGTTGGATGCAATCGGATTTTTTGAAAATATATCTGAGTATTTTGAGATGAACAGAAATGATTTGAGATTTGTGTATTAAATAGTCCTAAGTGTATATGCTCAGAAATGAAGATTTTGTAATTGTATTCTTTATAGCAGTATAGGTGCAAAGTTTCGATCTTATTTAATTGATGTGTACTAATTTAGATGATGTGTGCTTACTTAGTTGGCATCAGCATTAGATATGGATGATCCACGAATAGATACTACAGTCGAAGCTCGAAGTCGAAAGAAGAAGAGAGAGTTTCAGTGCGGGGCAGATGATGAAGCTATTGAAGATCCACAAACAAGATCGATTTTTATTACAAAATTCTAGACGTTATTGTGTTAGCATTAAGAGAAAGGTTTGAGCAACTTAAACGCCACAGCGGGTATTTCGATTTTCTTTACAATATAAGTAATCTTAAAGATATACCACCTGAACTTTTGTGTGATGACATCATTTTAACACTCAAAGAATCGGATGATATTAACCCTTGTGATTTGAAAGACAAACTGAAAGTGTTATCCGCTATAATTAAGCCTAAAAGTTCACCAAAAGAGACTTTAAAATTAATTAAGGAACATGCTTTTGCTTCCAATATTAGTGTTGAACTTAGGGTTTTGTTAACCTTACCAAATGCCTGAAACACACTTGAGTAGTGTAGCGGTATCAGTGGAACACGAATTGGCTGAAACATTGAACTATGCGAATGTGATAAATGAATTTGCTCATATCATAGCAAGAAAAGTTTCTTTCAATTAAAATAAGTTAAATATATATGTATCTCTATTGTATTAGTACATTATAAGGCTTAGGCTAATCTCTTCAATATTATCTTCACACTCCATTGGAAACACCTTTTGATATAAAATAAGCTTAACCTTTTAATTACGGAGCCTTTTAAAAAATAAAGCCTGGGATACGGCGCCAATTTTGAAAAATATGTAGGGTCATTTTCAAATGGCTGTGGATCAGGCCCTAATAGTCGTAGCCTCACGAAAGTTGAAGCATTTTACAGAAAATACATGAAAGTTTCATAATTAGAATGGTTTACCCCCCGACCACTCTAATCTAGGATTACGGGGTGGGGGAAAACAGAATTTTTACAACTTTGCTAACAAAAATTTTGAGTTCCGTCGCCCCTCTGCCGCTCTAGAAATTGACGATGCGTATAAAGTGTACATCAAAATGTTCTTTGGTATATTCTCAATAACATATGACAACAGTGTTAACATAAGATACATACAGCATAATTAGGAAATTTCTCAAAATTATAATGTAACTACGCCACTGATTAGGGCAAAATGACAAAATGCAGGGTTATTTTCAAATGATCGTAGCTCAGACTCTAATAGCAGTAGACTCACAAAAGTTGAAGCATTTTACGGACAATACATGAAAGTTTCATAATTAACATGGTTCTCGCCCAACCACTGTAACCAAGAATTAGGGAGTGGGGGAAAACAAAATTTTTACAATTTTTCTTATAGAAATTTTGGGTTCCGCCCCCCTCCGCCGCCTTAGAAGTTAACGAAGAAGATAAAATTTACATCAAAATGTTCTTTGATATATTCTCAATAACATGTAACAGCATTGTTAACATACAGTATAATTAGAAAATTCCTCAAAATTATAATGTAACTACACCACTGATTAGGACAAAAATGACAAAATGCAGGGTTATTTTCAAATGATCGTAGCTCAGGCTCTAATAGCAGTAGACTCACAAAAGTTGAAGCATTTCACGGAGAATGCATGAAAGTTTTATAATTAATATAGTTTTCGCCCAACCACTGTAACCAAGGATTAGGGGTGAGGGAAAACAATTTTATTTACAATTTTTCTTATAAAAATTTTGCGTTCCGTCCCCTCCGCCGCCCTAGAAGTTGACGAAGATAAAATTTATATCAAAATGTTCTTTGATATATTCTCAATAACATACAACAGCATTGTTAATATAAGATACATACAACATGATTAGGAAATTCCTCAAAATTATGTATCTACGCCACTGATTAGGACAGAAATGACAAAATGCAGGGTTATTTTCAAATGATCATAGCTCAGGCTCTAATAGCAGTAGACTCACGAAAGTTGATGCATTTTACGGAGAATACATGGAAGTTTAATAATTAGTATGGTTTGCGCCCGATCACTGTAATCAAGGATTAGAGGGGTGGGAGAATCATCATCAAAGTCATCAAAATTAAATTCGTCTGTCTCTGAGGAAGGAAATTCAATTTGTTCTTCATCCCACTCCGAATCTGTGTCCATTGCTTCCAACTCGTCTCGAATGTCTTCTGAACGGAGAACATCTCTCGATGCCATTTCTACTAATACACGCAACACCAAAGTCTCACAAGTAAAACCAACGGTAAAGGCGGATTTTCATGCATGCGTCCGTTGCGTTCTTTGCTTGCGATTTGGCTGAATAGCCAATCGAAAAAGTTGTTTAAATACAGTTCTACGTACAACATAACTTTCTGTTGGCTAGATATAGAAATCGCAAACAACGCAAGCAATGGACGCTTGCATAAAAACCGCCCTTTAACAAATTTTCAAATTTTAGGGTCCGTAAAGGTAGATTCTACTGTATGTTAAATTAAAATTTGTCTGCAGGAAAGAATGCGCTCACAACACTTAGTTCAGACTAACAACACACATATGAAAAGAGGAACAACCTCTACGTCCTACAAGGGCTGTAGAAGCCCAGAAACCCAAACAAACTCTCTTATCACTCTAGGTTGTTACCACGTACAGAAATAAATCTTTCTTTCTCAGCCAGGTCAAGACCTCTCCCCACACCCTCTATTCCCAATTACGTCCGTGGCACCAAGATTGGAAGGGAAAGGTCTCCTGACAGATTATTTATATTTTCTTTCACAACAATTAACTTATTGTTGTGTTAAACCTCTGAGAACAAAACTGCGAACTTTAAAAAATTAAATGCGTTTTAAAGAGCATGTATGACAAATACAAACAGTCACGTTCGTTCACTTTAAAAAGCAATAACAACATAATTTCTGTATTCAGCAGTTGCCTAGTATGTCTCCTGAATAAAACACATGCAAGTGCATATATTTGATACCCAGAAAGTTAAAAAACAATTAGGTTTAATGGGCAAACTGCAAGGTATCTATAAATAGTTACTTCGTATCCCAAGCCTTATTTTAAGGTAACTAAATATAGTTACTTCGTGTCCTAAAGGTTAAAAATTAAAATTCTTAGTCGTGACTAAAACTTAAGGAGCCGTTTAAATATTACTACTTAAGCATTTGAGAGAGGCAGTTTCTTTTTTTTCTATCTTTTAATTTTACTTTTCCATTTTATACATACTTTTAAATGGGGCATCTTACTTTTTCGTGACACTTGAACGTCTTTTGTCAAAAGACGGTTTGTAGATTAAAGGGGCGACATGTGAAAGTACCGCCCAGGGCGGCAAAACTGCTAGCGCCGGCCCTGTGTGTAATATTCGTAATTTGAGCTATAACGGGAAACAAATGACGCTAGATTGACAATTTCTTCCTCGTTTTAATTTTTTTTTTCATATATGGCTATTATACTATTTTGGTTTATTGATCACCTTGAAATAGAGGCGCGTTTTGTTTCCTCACAATACATACCGAGGATGATAACTGTTTTCCTTTTTAATTTGCAGTCTCTGTTGTACTACGTGCGAGAGAAGTTTCATCTACTTCACGGTCGTTCGGGGTTCTATTTAGGATGTTCTTAGAAAGTAATTTTTAAAAAGAGCACGTTCTTGTTTTCGACTCTTGAAAGAGGGGGGTGAGAAGTGTTCTAGGACTTTACCCTTTTTAGTTTCATGTTATAGAGCTATGTATTATAATGGTAAAAAAATAATGAATTCAGCCCTTTTTGTTTCAATTTGGTAATATTTTTCAACCCACTCCAGAGCTAGGACAGGCAACACTGTAAAACACTAAGAATAATTGCATCTTTACAGGTCAATATATGTACGTTTCTGTATGGTTTAACAGTTACTTCATTATTGTATTTGGTGGAGATTTTTTTGCCATACATGAATTTACTGCATAAATGCTTATTTTTAAATATATTCACCCTCTCTGTATCGTAATAACTTTTCGAGTGTGGACTTGCTCCCTATGTGCGTATTCACTTCAGGAAAGCTTCAGTGTGTGTACACTATTTGAAATATTGGGCAAGTTTTCACTATGGTCATTTCATTCCTTATACGTAAAGGTTTACTTTCGGCGAACTACTAGAAAGAGTCGTTGAAAGATAATTGTTTGACTAGTTTCTGTCTTATTGCCCTTTATAATGTTTCCACTGGGCGACATGAAAATATCTCACTTGGCATAGATAAAATTCAAGGGGCCCATCAGAAGTAATTGATGAAAAATCAGAATTCTTTCACAATTTACCTATTAATAGAGCTTGCGGATGTGTAGCATAAAAACTACAATGAAAAGATCAATTCAACTTCTGCTAGGTAGTCACTAAAAGCACGAATGCTATCTAAGCAAGCCAGGGCATGGCGAAGCCTATGGTGCAGCTAGTGATGGGTGAATTCCCGGGAAAACATTTTTCGGGAAGATTCCCAAAAATGGGAATTTATGTACAATCACAAATAAAATTGCATTCTATTACTATATTATGATTTCAAAGTTAAATTCGTTTTTATATCACAGTATATTATTACTTTTGTCCCCAGACGAGTGTTTAAAATGTATATTCTCAAACGTGTTATGTTATTTTATTATATTTAGAGAGTACGCATAAATGGATATTTATTTACAATGTCTTCTATGAAAGTAAATATGTTTCAAAAATGGTATAGTAAGTCCACATACGTTTAAACTGCTAAAAATTTTAAATTTACATGTAAGTGGATTTTCTAAACTTGACTCTACTACTGATATAAACATTTTAAATTTTATAAACAAATTAGGTTGGGTAACTAGCAGAAGACACATGTCCCAGCATTTTGTCAGCATATGCGCCTAAATATGTATGTTCGCAATATTTGCAAGATACTTTCTTATCTTTATGATTTTGCATGTAATATGGCCATACACGACCTTTCTTCCTGCCCACTTCTCGAAATTTCATGCGTTAATTCACATGTAAGAGAAGTCCGAGTACTTAAGAAATTCGAGTCAGAGACAGGAGAAAGACCGACGTCTATTACTAACGGTGGTTCAGTGTTTATTAATAGTACTTCGTCTCTATTTCTACGTAACTTTACATTACTTTACAAAATGGTTCCTTTTCATCTTTGTAAATGAGTACTTCGCTACTTTTGTCTATTGTTTAGCTTTTGGGGGGGGGCACCTAATTTTTTGCGATATTCTATTCCGATGCGGTTGTTTTATGGTTTCTTAAGTTAAATTACGTTACCAACATTAAATTTAGCCAGCACTGCACAGCGAGCGTTAGCGAGTGAAGGCGGGTTAGAGCCCTGCAGGGCACGTTGTTTTCTATCTTCGTTACCAGCAATTCACTTTCTTTTCTCATATAAATCACTTCCACTTAGCTTTACGGTTTGTACAAATCCCCTACTGCGCTAAAAAAAAAAAAAAAAAAAAAAAAAAGTGTTCGATACTTTCTTTACTGCTTGAAAACCACTATCAACTCGATTGTTCCGTAAATCATCCTACTTTTTGCTAGTTTTGGGCCTCCAATACTAAACAATTACCCTACGTTTTAGCGCAGTAGGGGATTAGTGCAAATCGAAATGCAACTTAAAAACTCATGTTATTAGTTATATAAAGTACAGTCAAAGAATTTTAAATTTATTAACCTCCAAATTCTTTAAAACTTAGAAGTAAATCATAATATATTAATGTAATTAGTCATACGGTTCTTATAATTTGGAACATAAAGTAAGAAAATGAAAATAAATCCCTTCCCGGGAATTTATAGGCCAAAGAAAAACCCGGGAATATTCACATTTTTTAAATTCCTTCCCACCGGGAATATTCCCACTGCCCATCACTAGGTGCAGCGCGTCCGAAAGTTGCAGGTGTGTCACCGGCTGTGAGTATGCCCCCAAGTGATGGTAGTGGAAAGAAGTGGGTTTTGACATGGAAAATAGCATCTAATAGAGCCATCTTTCATATGTACTTATTTATTTTATCCGTTGCGAAGCACTTGTTATGATTTTACATTAGTAACCCTACACTTGTGAACCTAAAATACAACTCTATTATTTTTTATTTAATTCTACTGCCTGCAGAAATTTGTTCCTTAGAAGCATGTATTTCCTCCAAGGTATTAAATTTTACCTGTAAGGTTTCCAAAATGTGGCGCGTCAAAACTACACCTGCACTACATTTTATTTGATTTCGATCTTTTGGTTCCGGTTTTGACAACTTATCTATTTCTCTAGGTTCGTTTCTAGTATCGAGTCACATGGTGACTTATTGTTGATGTTGTTGCTTGTCTGTTTGAGCGGAAGTGTGGTTGATATGACTTTACGTCATGTTCTGATATTTTTCTTCTCGATTTGGTCTTGCTTGTGTTTTGACTTTAAGTGCTGTGCTTCCTTGTTACAAGAACATTTCGCTTGAGTTGCTTTCTATTGTGTGTTAAACTGTTTCCTGGTGGCACATGTTTGATGTGGATGTTTGTTTTGAAAAAGAACAAATTGAAAATTTGAATATAGATCGTTTGTCGACATTAGTATCTGTCAATGAACTCTTTTTCAGTGGTTGTTCGTCCGTATTGGTTAATGGAGACATTTATGTGTGATATATTCCTCTAACTTGGTCAATCTTATTAGTGGGGTATACGTACAAAATATTGACAATGTTTGGTGCCATTCCAGGAGTTTGAGGTTTGCGCATGATTCAGAAGGAATGATGCAATTCTATTATTTATGGAGCAGGAATTTTTGGTCTCGTTATAATATTGGGGAGGAATATTTATTCATAAATCAATTGCCGAATTATATTGGGTGCAATTTTACTGTATGGATCCATACATCTGCAATTTTATTACATATATATTTTATTTTCAGTAAATCGACCTTTTGTAGCTCAATCATTTGTGGGGTGTGGTTCGACTTGCATTTCTCTCTACTTATTTTTTAAGGAGAGCTTCAGTTTGCATACATGATAAGAAGTATTGTGCAAACCGACCAACTTGTGGTAAATGTCCACTAATAGGCACGAATGCTATCTAACTGAGTTGGAACAGGGGCCCAGCGGCAGCGAGGGACTGCGTCCGTAGGTATTCTCGTCAGCGATGGTGCGTACATGTATAAACGAGGCTAGAGCTGACTACTGCTATAGCATAAGATTACTTACATTAGTGTGAATTATGTATTTGCTCGTTACTAAAGACATAATAGGTAACATTTCGATATGTTTTCATTGCTTGCATATTTGTGTTTCAAAGTAACATCACATTACTAACGTAAGTTTCACAATTATGTGGATCCTTTATACCTCCGAAATTTCTATGGTTACCCATCCCGAGCTACTACGCTCACTTCAAATACTTCACTGTACTTTGCATACTGTGCTTACTAGCCACTTTATGGTGAAATTCATGGATAATATGTTTGACTTTCAGTAATGTATTTTTACGTATATGTGCATCTCACAGGCAAGAACACAACATATTTCGACCTTTTACACGCAACTTTATTAAAATTTTATTACAAATATGTTCTGTAAATTTTACAAATCTGTGAAACTGCACTGTATTTTTACCACACTATAATTTCAGATATTTCCACAAGAAAATGTCGAATCCTTAAAGGAAGTATCCGCTCTTCTACATGAGCAGCCAATCACGCTTGGTAAAGAATAATTTGTGCGAATAGATTCCCGATACTCAATCTCCTCAAGGGCACTTCATCTTGGCGATTAGCACGCGAGGATGTCTGTTAATGTCACAAGACTAGCTTCACAGCAGAAGGTTGGCATTATTCTTATAGTACTAGACTTCTTGCTTTCAAGTTTTCCACTAGAACAGTCAAATTCTCTACAGTCTGCACACAGCAGCTCAATACACAACTGAATATTCCTCAATGTAGCAGTAAGCAGACTAGAGCAGGTTTGAACTAGTTCACACCAGCTGACGGCTTAGTACTACAGAGCGACGATATCTTAATGGCTCTCAACCTGGAAAACAATATGTAATTTGAGTGAAATGTACCACACTGCGCAGTATGAAGTCACTTGTGAAAATAGAATGTATTTAGATTACAAAATAGTAATTTTATACTTACATTTAACATCAGATTTCATATGTATTTTTCTCTAGTCTTCTCATTGATATCTGAAATGCAGAGACTTTAGTCTTATTAGAGTGTCGCAAATTAATATACCTTATCATGAAGTAAGTCATACTTTCTTTAAGCTTCTTTCGTAATGTATAGTTTATCTCGATAATGTGTTTTTCGCCTGTTTTAGCTTCGAGGCTGTAGGAGCTCTTAGTTCCCATTAATCAAAATTATTTTCAACAAACTAATTAAGTCTTTTTTTATTGTAGAGTATAATGACTAAAACATATTGATTATAATATTTTTATGGTTTCAGAACTGTTCTCCTCTCAAATAAGTGGTGAAAATTCAATTCCACATTGTAATCAACTATTGAGTGAAATAATTACATTTGATCGTTCTAACATTACTTCGACTAACGTTGAAATGGAACCAGAAAATGGAGAGGTTGTTTGGATCAAAACTGAGAAGGAAACAGAAGATGAACTTCTTGTTGAAGATTACCAATATGAGCTATATAATAGTAATTCCAGTGAATCTAAAATTATGGATCCTTTCTCAGTATGTTCAGTGTCATTGGAATGTAAGAAAGAAGAAGAAAATGAAACGGAGACACAGAGTGTCATTAGTCAGCGCTCTTTTAAAAGCAAAGAGAACAATGCAATATCCGAATCAACCAATCAAGTATCTGGTGTTATTGGGGATCGGACAGACGAAACCTTCAAAGAAATGGATAGAAATTCTCAGAAACTCAGGTACGTTTACACGCATATACTATTTCTTCAGAGTTATGCTTTATATGATTTTCTAAAACTCAATATTCTCTTAACTATCCGAGAATACTGAAATTAGTCTCATTTTCTTGAAATTAGTCTAATGAAATCACAAATAGTTGCATAAATGCAAGAAAATAATCTAGTGCTTATTTTTAGGTATTTCTCTTGTGCTTCATGATGATACTTTACATTCACGTTTAACCTTTTAAGGACTAGTCTCTGGCAAGGCTATTATTTGTCGTACAGGAAAAAATAATTTCACATGTACGCCAGACATTGAGGACAGTCATAGAAATGAAGGGCTTAGGTACAGTAACAAGAAGGAGAAAATTTCGGAACGTCGTACCTACGATAATCACCCTATATATTCATATTTTTCGATGGACTGTAGTCTACCCTCTTGTTGGAAGGCCTACACATGCCCCTAATGTTCACAGGGACATGAACGATACCTCGTTGGAAAGCTAACGAAACGCAGATTCCAAAGAGGTAACTTTTATGCCCCTATACCTAAACCGTAAAAGACGAAGAAGAAAGTAAAAAAAAAAAATGAAAAACCCACATGTACGCCAGACATTGGGGAGAATCATAAAAAATGAAGGTCGTAGATGCAAGAGCAAGGGAGATATAAATTCTGAACCTGGTACCTACGAGAGCAAATGTGATGCATTTGTTCTTCAGCTAATATTGTACATGGAAAGATTATTTCATGAAAGTAAGATTTTCTGCCCTTTGTGGCTTCGAAACAGGAGGATTTCACGTTCTAGAAATATATAACTTATCAATAAAGCGAGACAGAGTTAAGATTTTGCATCCTTTATGGTCTGGTCCATTGCTGGTGTGTAGGTACTATTAGCAGCAAAAATAGAACACTAGGGGAGCGCGATGTCTTCTCACTTATGAATATTTGACATTGTGAGTCAAATTTCAGGGAGGTTGAAATACAAGGGTGACAGAACGTGTGGCCTACAACTTACTTTCAAACTCGTGAAACCAGCAATCTATCCCTCTCTTGAAATCGCTTTTCAGGTTGTGTACGGGTCGCACAAAAATTACCTCTTTGGAATCTGTATCCCATAAGCTTTTCAACGAGTAATCGTTTATATCCCTGTGACAATTAGATGCTTCTCTAGGGCTGCAACCTGAGTGTAGACCACAGTTCATTGAAAGATATAGTATGACTACTTACGACGTTCTGAATTTTTATCCATCGTGCTATTGTACGTTCGCCCTCCATATTTATATGATTATTCCCAATGTCTGGCGTACATCTGCGGCTATATTTTCCTGCGTACAACAAATAATAGTGTTGCCAGAGTAGTACAAAGGACAAATCAATCTCCGGGGCCCAAGGTTACCTCGTTGAAATCTATGCCCCATAATTTTTTCAACGAGGTATCGTTCATGTCTCTGTGACAATTAGGTGCATCCCTTGGGCTACTAACCTGAAAGTAGATAACAGCAGTTCATCAAAAAATATGCATGGACATATCGTTGGTACGATATTCTGATTCTTGAATATATCTTTTGATATTGTATCTTTGCCCTTCATTTCTGATATGATTTTTTCCAATGTGTGGTGTACATGTGAGACTATTTTTTCCTGCGTATGGCAAAAAATAGCAGTATCTCTATTATATTATAGTATCAAATAATAGTGTCTCTATTGATACTAATTTTTATGCTTGTAGCTCCTTTGTAGGGGAGTTTTTCCCAAACGCTATAGAGAGGAGAGGGAACTGAAAAGAAATCTGGTCCTATTAACAGGCCAAACCCTTTTTGCCAGTCGATGGAGCAAACTACAACTTTTGCTTTACCTCAAAAACTCGTTATATAATCCTCATCAACCCAATAGTATATGTGGTGTTTCTTCCTTTACGGAATGCAACGGTGTCACGGTGGCTCAGTGGTAAAGCGTTCATCTCTGTTGCATGAGGTCCCCGGTTCGATCCTAGCTCGCGCCAAGTGAACTTTGTCGTGGACAAAGCGTGTGCGTGTGTTTCCTGTGGATTCTCCCGTTTGCTCCCACTTTCATTCCACCATTTCATTCATTTCTCATCATCGCCGTCTCCTTTAGCCTAGCCGGCGTAACCATTGGACGTAAACTCAAAAATTTCATTTTCTTTTCCTTTCCGGAATCCAAATTGATAACTCCATTATCTCTTTAATCGTGCTTTTTAATTGCTTATTCAACATAATCTTTCGATTGTGGAAAATGAAGTTAATAGTATTTGTGATTGCTGCACTTCTTTACGTGTTTTTTCTTAGATAATGCAACCATTGTAACACCTAGAAAATTTCTCACCGTTCTCTGCTCAGGTAGATCTTCTTAGTAAGTGAAGTCTGTACTTTCATTGAATCCTATTGCATAGTCTCCTATTTTGTTGACCCAATACACTAGTATTTCGTTGTCTTCAGTGGCTTTCCTCCTTCTTTGATGGCTTGTACTACTTCACTTTTCAGTATACTAGGAGTCCTTTGTCTTCTTCATCCACTTCTTCTTTTCAATTTTCATGAATTTAAAGCAGTAAATAATAATGAAACCACTTTCTTCAGTAATAAATTTTTCTCAAGTTTTTCAGTGGGGTAATTAATATTACGGACGGACTGGTTTTGTCCCGTTAGACGGGCCATGCTCACACTGCACCATTCTTTTTTATTGCTTTGCAACGACGAGTGACGCTCGCACCTCGTTTTGTGTTTGTAAATTGTGATTGCGTAGTTTAGACTGCAAGCGCTACATGGCGTGGGTTTTGAGTTATTCGGAACAGTCTGTAAAATGTAAGGGGAATCAACAGCAAACAGTAAAGCCCGATGCTGTACTAGATTATAATTTCAATAAGAGTGCTGTTGATCGGAATGACCAACTAGTGAGCTACTAACCTTTCAAACGAAAGACATTGAAATGGGTTAAGAATGTTTTTTTTTCACCTCTTCATAAGGTCAGTGGTGAATGCATATATAATTTTCAAGAAACTATAACCAGATAACAGTAGCATGCCTCTTGAGTAATTTATCATTAAAGTGTGTGAAGCTCTTGTTATAAAAGAAGGTGAAGATCTCCAAAAATCAACCTTCAACCTCATCTACAGCTGATAGATTCACAGGGTGTCACTTCCCACACAAAGTACCACGTACGGACAACGAAGCAAGACCATGCAGATCTTGCAATGTTTGCGGAGGCGGACATAAAAATTAAACATGCAAGGAGACTATATTTTACTGTCTCCAATGTAATGTCGGTCTATGCGTTCCAAAGTGTTTTGAACTTTTTCACACTAAGGCTAATTACCTGTGATTTTTCAGTTTTCATGTGCAGATAACAAGCATCATTGTTGTAATCTCGCAAATTGTGTATTTTTTGGGTGTTTTCCAACTATACTTACATAACTTTTTGTTACATTGTAAAATTTTTTCTCTATTTGCGTAATTAATATACACATTAAATAAGTGAGAAAATAAATATGAAGTGTTACATGTAAAATCCTGTGTAAAGAAGAAGTTCTGTAAATTATGGAATGGTACAATCGATCACCTTATGTTGAAAACTACGAGTATTTTCTACGAATTTTTAAATTATACCAAAGAAAATAGTTTGCAGAGAAACCCCCGGTATTTAAAGGCTCGTCAGGAATGTGTTAATTACTCGGATACATACAATAATTTTTAGATCTTTGCAGTCTGGTTTCGAAATTCTAATCAGGATCTTTCTACGTTTTTAATTATTTACAATTTCGTCCTTTAGTTCGCTAAATGTCAACTCAGTACCGTTATTATTATTTTTAAAAAGTTTAATTTATTTATGTAATTTACGTTAAAAATTGAAGATTCTACTCTCTTTGTCTTCTGTACATTCCAGTTGTTTGACTCCCAATGTTCATAAACTAATCCACTAAAGTAAATGTTAATTTTGATAAATGATCATAATCATAACTTACGAATACATTTACAGTTGTATGCATCTGGAAATACCGGTTCATTACTTTGGTGTTCATTTCTTCTTACCATCTTTGTGATTTCGATTTCATTAGTTATCTCTTTTGTACTTTACTCGTTGTTTAGTAGCCCGGATGATGTAAAAAAATTTTCAATCAATCCATGTTTGCTTAATATATCAAGTCTCCAGTAACCTATTAGACTTATTGGCGAATATAAAGAATCTACTTTTATGTTCCGTAAGAATCATAGGAATTCAAGTAAACATTAATAAAATGTAAACTTTAATTGCATATAATATAAATTATGTGCTGTTTAAAAAATTTTGCAAGCTATTCTTTTACATGAATGATATACTTATTAAAATTATTTATATTTGTGTACTCTATTTTATCGGTCTGGAAGCAATTTCGCTCCCATCTTTCGTTGTAAAAGGAATTTATAATCATTGTTAATAAGTTTACTCACATCGGAGTTTATCGGAATCTTCGTGAACCCACATAATATTGTTCAAGGTACTAATTTAATACTCTTATATTGTTTACAATAATACATCAAAAGACTTTATGCGTTGTTGTATGGTTACTTCACTTCGGACTTCGGTGTTAGAGACTACTGTTCGATTTGTAATTAGAGCTAATGGTTCGGATCTTACGTAAGCTTCAACTCTACATCTCACAAACCATCGTTGAGACAGGGACACGAGCTGTTATCCATACAATTCGTCAAAGAATTTAAATTACCCAAGTTCGCTGGTTTTTTGACGGATTCCAGTTCAATTTTTCTAGATTTTTGAGATATCAAATCTTTATTTCAATCAAAGCAAGATGTGCTTAACATTGCTCATGTTAGCAAATGTGTTGTAAGATAAAATTATATTATTTCCAAGCGTTTTGCTATTCTTACATTTCAGTAATGTAAATAAACACCGAACCCAAGAAAACGATAATAAATTCTTCGGTACTGAAATTATTTGCAGTTTTGTTCCTTTAAAGGTGTAACTTTAGAATTAGTTTAGTATAGCTTCCTCGTCTAAATGTTAAATTGACTGTAGCAATCGAATATTATCAACAGAAGATTTTTTTACTTACATCCTATGCATTTTTATGTTGTGCTGGTGTTGTCTAGTCCGTTCTGTCTACTCTGTTATCTCAGTCTGCTCATTTGCTTGCAGAAGGTTTAAGGATATTTTTTTATTGATATATTTAGGTATAGTGTCGCAACTATCCAACGTATGGTAATTTTATGAGACATTATTTTGTCAAAAGTGAATTGCAGAAATCATATACTGTTGAGCTCAGCAACAGAATTTTCATTGAGATCAAGCTGTTTTTCGAAGGATAATATTTTTAAATAAGGTACTTTTACGTTTGCAGGCGTTTGTGATACTGTTTGCGACACTACTAGCTTGTGTCGCACAAGAATACACTAGTATTTTGTGTTGTCCTTTGAAGTTTAGATTTTTGATAGTTTGACGTAAGCTGTTTGGAAAAATAGATTGACTTGATTTAGTAGTATCACGGAGTAAGTAAAACAATGCCATTTTCTCGGAATGTGCATTGTAAAAATTTCAGTTTTTATCCTTTATTTGAGGTTTTATGAGATATTAAAATAAATGATCTATCCTATATATGTATATATATAAACTGAATCTTCTACGTTATTCATATATAGGAGAAAATAAGATACTTCTGTCTAGAAAACGCAAATGATATGAAATCAGTCGACAGTTTTTGCAGTCATAACTGCATCACGAGATACCCAACGTATGGGTTACTCAGTTGTGTGATGCAACAATGACTATCTTCAATGGAAATTCCATCGTTATTTTCCTGTTCAATTATACAGAAGCAGATGTGTCTTTTACGTGTTAGGTAACGTTTATTTCAGTCTGTATTTTCAAAATTATTTGAATTTGTTAGTTTCCATGACTATACTCTTTACAGAAACGGGAATACGATGATTTTCCACGGTGAAAGAGAGCCTTACATGTACCAGGAGTTTGGGATGGGAACTAGTCAGACAACAGATTTGAATACAGTTTTGTTAACACACACTACTGAAAAACTTTATACATGTCAGCAATGTGGAAGCAGCTTTAGTAAAAAAAGCGAATTCGATACGCACATTTTATCACATACCAGTGAGAAGGATTATTTGTGTCTCGAGTGTGGGAAGTGGTTTGTTAATAAATCAACTTTAAGAAGACATGTGCTAATACATTATTATGACAAAAATTATGTATGTCAGGAGTGTGGAAACAGATTTAGACTGAGAACCGATATGAAAAAACATATGCTAACTCATACTGGTGAGAAACCTCATACGTGTCAGATATGTGGAAAGGGATTTAGTCAAAGAAATAATTTAAAAACGCACATTTTAATACACACCGCTGAGAAGCCTCATGTGTGTCCTGTATGTTTGAAAGGGTTTAGAGATAAATCAAATTTAAAAGTTCATGTGCTAACACATAATGCTGAGAAACATTATGTATGTCAGGAGTGTGGGAAAAGATTTAGTAAGAAATCCGGTATGAAAGTTCATATCCGAATACATACAGGTGAGAAGCCACATACATGCCAAAGTTGCGGGATGCGTTTTAGCAATACTTCTAATTTAAAAAGACACGTTCTTACACATTCTGGTGAGAAACCTTATGCATGTGAGCAGTGTGGAAAGGAGTTTAGATGTAGAAACCATTTGACAACTCACATTCTAATACACACAGGGTGTAAACCTCATATGTGTTCGGTATGTGGAAAGGGTTTTACTGTGAATTCTAATTTGAAAACCCACATGCTAACTCATACAGGTGAGAAACCTCATAAGTGTG
The DNA here is from genome assembly GCF_964235325.1 of Thermobia domestica. Taxonomy (NCBI): domain Eukaryota; kingdom Metazoa; phylum Arthropoda; class Insecta; order Zygentoma; family Lepismatidae; genus Thermobia; species Thermobia domestica. The sequence goes on from NC_137469.1 coordinate 1,606,045, forward strand.
AGGAATGTGGGAGAGGGTTTGTTAAGAAAAAACAGATGAAAATACACATGTTAACACATAAAGAGAAGCAGCCTGAAATGTGTTAGAATTGTTTGCTGTATCTAATTCAGGGAAGTAGAGGTTAACTGACAAAATTTAACAAAAATTTGTGGTAGAGAGTTTCTGAAAATCAGAAAGAGAGTGTAAAGAAAGAGGCAATTACAATATTAAAATGTTTGTATGAGAGACTAAGTAGTATGCAATCAAATATTCACTTTCAGAATCTTTATATTTTGTATAATAGAGGAATGTCATGCTTTCGATAAGTGTGGAAAAATATTTAAAATATTTAGTCATACAGTATTGAGGAAAGATGAAATTTTTAGTTTTACTTCCCACTTTTATAGCGTGTAGACTTAAGGTGTCGATGGTGAAAATGAATGTAAAAATAGACAAGACAGCGTTTGTCTGTCATAAAGTGTAATTGGCGCAAATGGGATAAAGCCAGAAATCGCACACATCAGAGGGGTGTTCTATTAGTGAATCACCACGATCCGATTCCGATGGGGAAACTATATATTCAAATATACAAATAAATAGGAATAGAGAAAATGGTAGAATGAAATATTTGTTGTAGATATAGATGTGGAATTTACAATTTTTTACTAGTGAGTTTAAACGTAAAATGAGTGTATGCATCTACATGTGTAAGTGTTGTGGAATTATTTATTTATTTATTTATTTTTAGAATACTTTGTTCTTTAAGCCATAATGCAGTGCCGGGTGGAAAATAAGTGCTGATGTGTCGGACAGATCTCCCGATAATCACAGATTAACTGTATTAGAGAAGAGTTTGTACCCCTGGGATTGTTCTAAAAGTTTTATTGAATGACCTTACAGTATGTCAGTTTATCTGATAATACTACACACAATGGACATTTTTTTGACCAAAGGTAATTTAAAGACATCATCATGTAGAACTAGTCTTCAATATATCACATACTAAAGATCTCAGAAAATTCTTTTTTACGGATGTGAAACGCTTCAAACAATGCAAAAATGAGCTGCTTACGTCACAGGAACAACAAGAGGCGTGTCATACAGGTACTAGAAACACACTTTTCTTCTTTCAATGTACCAAGGGCCAATACTTTATATGTAATGATTACTATTTGCTGTAATAATCCTATGATTAGATTTAGTTTCGAAGCTAAAAATTTTTTGCAATAAATAATCCAGTAAAATTCTAATATACGGGGTGTAAAGAAAAGGTTTCAAACTTCGAAAGGTGATTCCTAAGATCAGAACCAGAGATAAAGTCCTGTTGCAACTTCTCGATTTTAGCTTCGGCTTGGAGACACAGGGTTGCCAACTTGGATTGACTCCTGACAATTGGAACTGAATACAAACATGTGGACAAACTTTGGAAGGTGGTTCCTGATATAACAAGCGAAAGAATCCTGTTGCAATTTCTCGAGTTCAGCTTCGCTTGCGAGATACAGAGTATCCAACTTGAACATCAAAAAGCAATTCTGTTCAATGGTAATATACGGACTATATAATCATAAATAACAAGCTAAACATTATCAGAAAAGTTGCTTGTCAGAAGGTAATGTGTAGCAATACGCTGGAGGTTAGGGAAGAACAAGTGATTCCATCAGGTCAGTGCTGCCATCCTGATTGATTGAGTTTGGTTTGCGTATTGCACTATCATATTATTAGGCATCCAAATATTCGCTAATGAGCGTATGCAAGATATGAAGCAGACAACAGAACGTCTTTTATTTTTATTTTTATTTATTTATTTTTTTTTTACAGCACACTCGTTTTTGGAGTCGATTTTAGGTTCCAAGTGGCCAACCCTTTGTCTCGAAACCTAACCTCAAATCGAGAAAGTGCAAGAGGACTTTTCCTCTTGTTTTGATCTGAGGAATCACCTCCCGAAGTTTATAACGACCTTTTTAGATCTCGTAGTCGTTTTCAAATGCACATTGTGTCTTGTTCATTTGGCAGAAGTGTTAAAATCAGGCCAGCCATCCTGAAGGAGATTTTCCTCATTTACCAGCCAAATGCTGGGGTGGTACCTAACATATAGGCCCCAAGCAGCTTCCTTCCTTCCCCAATCCTTTCTTCCTTACCTTTCCTGGGATAGTGTGCTCGCCGAAGTACGTCATCTCTCAAACGTGACGGGCTAAACATGGGCAGCGATGCCGAAAGCCGAGAAATCTTAAATCTTTGTGTCTCTTGTTAATAAAGTTAGTTTCTGAAGAAAAAAAAATTATAATGGGAAAGAGGAAACAGGTTATGATTTGTGGATAGTATTTTTTATCGTTTCTTCTGTAACAAATAAATTAGTAGTTGCAAACAATTGGTTATCATCTATTTAAATATTATTTCTAAGTACTGCAATCACTGTTCCTTAATTCATACCCAGTGTACAGCAAGGGACAAAATGATCTCCCCTTCCAAAAAATATTGCTCTGATATTGTCCTATATGCTACAATACCATTGTAACTTTTACAATGTGAAGCCGCAATTGTATAAGTAGGTCGTTCAATATATAAGTTCCCCTAAGCTGTGAAAAATTTGTTTTTTTAAGATACATGTGTAAACTATATGTAAATGTGTAGTGGGTTTCGGAACGTTCAACTTGCAATGCAGACTTTAACACCGAAAAAAAGATGGAAGTAATTCGACGCTAAATTGAGGCTATGTGGAGAGTGGGGCAGCCGTTCCCACCAAAATTCTTCAATTTTGTGTCTTGTTTGAGTGCTGATTGGTAGTGTGCATTATCGTCAAGAAGCTGCACAAATATACACATTTTAGTAAGTCAAAATAAATTTCCCTAGGTTGAGTAACTTCCCCTATAATAAGACCAGCACTTTTTGCGTGGAAGATCCATGTTTCATTCCCAGTGCGAGCTTATCCAATTCTAAATGAAATATGTTACATTTTAAATTACTTAATACTTTATTTATGCAGGACGCAAATACAAATAAAAGTAACGAATATCTTTAGAAAAATATTTATTCATTGACGAGTATAAGTTCTTTATCCAGTTCTAGAATGTTTTTTTAAAAAATGTGAGTACCATAGGATATATAATTGTCCTAAATTACTGAAATGCAAGATTACTGTCTGCTTGCACTTTGTTTCTGCGACGAGCAATTTGGTTGCAGATGCAACGAAGGGTGAAGAAGTACACAATCTCCACGGCACTCAGAAGGCTGAAGCCCAGAAACAGACTCATGATTCCGCCACTGTTCGCTGAAAATTATACAATTATCAAAGATACTTATGCTAGTACAAAATAAGTATATTACACAAGCTATGAGAATATTTAACATTTTTTTTTTCTTGTTAAAACTTAATACGGTAGGCCGAAGAAACATTCAAAAGAGTTATCGACTACGGTAATATGGTAGGGCCGAGGGTTGAGCGATTCTTACATGTTGTGCCCAAATAACTAAAATCACGTCAGATATAGAATGACGTTTACAAATGAGTTTCTAGAACTATTACACCAAATACACTAAAATACTATAATGTAAATACTATATATATATATATATATATATATATATATATATATATATATATATATATATATATATATATATATAATGTAAAATGTTCGGCGGTTAACCGGTTTTACACTGCTGGATTGATTTTGATGATTAATGATACACTTATGGTCACATAAACCTACAATCCCTTCCAGATAATAATAATAATAATAATAATAATAATATTATTATTATTATTAATAATAATAATAATAATAATAATAATAATTTAAAAGCAGTTTTTAAAGTTTTCGGGAAGGAAACCAAAATTTTTCGGTTTTGTCAAGCCTAAAAGCACTAGCTGCAACACATTTTTTTGACTTTGTACATCGTAGCTGCCCCTCTCAAAAACGACGGGCCCCTCTTACATAAATCTGCTGGCTATACCCCTGTTTATATATATATATATATATACAGTATATCGGAGGTGATTCCTGATAAGACAATATCTCTATAAAAATGTTGTGGAAATGCCGCAGGATTCTAAAACATGGATATTTGGATAGGGCACATAATAGTTCCTAAGTGAAGTCTTGACCCGACTATGGTAGGTCCCATAGTTTTGGAGCTATGGACCTTTAAAGTTTATTTTTTCATGTTTTCGACAGCCTATAACTCCGAAAGGGAGCATTTGCGCACCCAGATTGGTCTATACTTTTTGTGTTATCTTGGTGTTTGTTAGGAATCACCTCCCAAACGTCGCCGTTGTTTTGAAACACCCTATATATATGAGGATAAGTAAAAATATCCACAATGTAGCTATAACTTTTCTTACATTGTTTATACTGACCCCTGTCTTCGTTTATTTTATTGTTATGCTGTTGTGGTCATGCTACGGAAGTTCCATCCTAATTTCTCCATTTGTCTTCCTTTTGTTGTAGATAGATCATGGCCGCTCAATTAGAAGTTTGCACCAAAGACGAACAACGAATGGTGATCTGGTTTTAGTGGTTGGAAGGTTTATCAAGGGCCGCAATCCATCAGAGACTTTCGGCACAACAGGGGAACAGTGTCACCGCAACGGAGTGTCTATGAATGAATTCAAATACTCAAAAATGGTTCACACAAGTCAGGAGCCGGCCACATAGCATGACCGCAACAGTATAACAATAAAATGAACGTGGACAGGGGTCAGTATGTACAGTACAATGTAAGAAAAGTTATCCTGATACACTATTCTAACTTTTAAGCTAATGGACCAAACGAAATCAGAAAGTTCATATCTCGCAATGTCGGCAAAGAAACAACTGTATGTCGTACTTTGTGATATCACAACAAGATTAAAAGTTCCCAACCCAACGTCAAGTTTTGCTTTTAAAACGGCACATCAGGTTATTCAGGCACGTAGCCAAGGGGGGGGGGGTCCGGACCCCCCTTCGAGATTTTTCTTTATAATGTAAATATCAAAATTTATTTGAATTTTAAAATATATAAAACAAGGTAAATTTATATTTTCTCTAAAAGTACACTTAGTTTGTTTTATTGTTACGTATATATTTTATATTATTACTTTATATATTGTATTATTATATATTATTTTTTTTAATAATTGTAATACTAATTGTAGCGTATCTCTTGCAATTATTATTATTATAACTTGTAATAGTAACTGTATCTCTTGACGAAGCCATGAACGCTAAGTTCTTACGGCGGAAAATGAAATAAATAAAAGAAATGAAAAAAAAATTAAGCAAAGATGAAACAAAATGAAATGAGAAAAAGAAGAATCTGCGTTAAAATTAAAAAAAAAAAAAACTACAGGAAGCTTTTGGTTACTCTTTCTTATGAGTAGATTAGTATTACAGTAGGACGTCGATAATCCGAACGTGGTCCCTACAAGCTTTTTACATTTTGTCTTAGTTCTAGTGATAAACAAACAATAGGGTTGTCCGTCAGCGTTGTGTGAAATCAGTGGTTTTACAAAAGCTCATTAATATGTAATTGTTTCTCATGCATATATTTATTTTTATTTTCCCTTAGGCCTAAACAGGTTAAGTTTTAAGTGTGAGTTACAAGAACTGTGTAATTCAGTGTACGAGCAGGTTCTCCAGGAACATTAAAAGTAAGTAGCCTTAAGTACGGTATTGTAATTACTGTATGTACTGTATAACCACTGTATTGATAAAAGAGCATACCGTACGGTATATTTAAGCCTAAATAGCATTTTCTTGGTAATTTTAGAAAATCCGAACAATTTGTAAATCCAAACAACCTGTTGTTCCAATTAGCTCAGATTTTCGACTTCTTACTGTACTTGCAATACATGGTGGCGAGGCGAGCGAAATATCCTGGATGAGTCAGGGAATTTGAAATTTCTAGAAAAGTTACAGAATTCTCAGAATTTCTGCTACCAGTCAGGGAGATTTCAAGCTTCCGACAGCATAGTGCCGTTGTGTAACAGCCGTTGTGGACATTTTTGAACGTAATTTTTCTTCATCGCATCCTTGCAGTGTCAAACATGTTAGTTCAAAAACCATTTTCTACTAATCCTTTAACCTGTCATTTGGAACCGACAATAGTTGACGGGATAATAAAAACAAAAATTTATGTGTTAAGAAAGTTAGCATTTGATTCAACAGAGAAGATATTGTAAAATATTTTGCAAGACATTATTGAGTATGCACGTTTTATAATAGTGAATATGTACTTTTTATAATAGTTGAGGTCATAATGAAAGGAAAATTGTTATATTTGAATAAACAGAGGAAGGACGAAATATTATAAAATCTTTTTCAATACTTTTTTTTTTTTATATATATTCTTTTACTCGAGATTTCTTCATAGTTTGTTATTAAAATACGTACCAACATATCCTCATTTTATTGTCCTAACAAACCATCAATAGTTTAGATTGATCAAGCTCCTGGGCCTTCAGAATTTCATGTCCCCCCCCCCCCGTTAAGAAGTCCTGGCTAAACGAACCAATATATGTTCCAGTAAAATAGCCTAGAATGATCGAGCTCCTGGTGTGATGACCACAGTATTTCATGTCACGGACCCCCCCCCCTTCACGAAATCCTGGCTACGTGCTGGGTTATTACACATTTCAAATTTACAATGTTACATTTATTAATGAATTCGAAATCTTTGGACCTTGCATTACCACGAACATCCAAATTCTGTTAAGCTTTACAGCAGTAATAACGCAAATGAGCCAGACAGAAATATTGTAATTAATACTTTTACGATTAGTTTGGGCGTTTGAAAAGAATTATTTAAATACAAAAGTGTAACTTACATAAGAATTCCGTCAGACCAAACATCTCCCCGCGGCTGTAGCTGATAAATTGTCGATCCTTGTAGAACACTTGGACAACAGCAAGGTTCTCGCTAAAAGAAAAAGGGATTCACATTTACAAATAGATACATGGTATGTTATTCAGGTTATGTGCTATTCTCTATCATTACCGTTACATGTTAAGCAAAGTTCTAGGTGTTTGGTTAGATGTCCTAGGTTCGAGTCCCCTTAACAGACTCTTCAGCAGTTCTATCAGACTTACTGGAAACCATGAAAATTGTCAGGGTAACCGAATGAAGGACTCCAGCACCACACCTTGTAGGCTAATGATTGGCATGGTTGGAAACTGCTAATTGTAAAGTACGTTTGTCCAACACAGCATATGGTTGAGTATTGGTAATTGTATTGAAAAATACATTGTCCCAACATCCACGTAGTTTTAAGTGTATGTTGGCCAACCAACAATTTCCCGTCATTTATCCAACAGTTTGTACTTCGCACTCCCAACAGCAATTTAACTTGCTTCGTAAGAGTTTCATTTGCAATTGAACTGGTTCGTAAATAATCGACAAGGGACCATTGACATATTACGTAACACTATTTTTGACCAATTTTTATCCCCTCAGTCCCCTTTGTCACACTTCGAAATGTAAGACCGAACCGCTTCCCCCCTTTGTGATGTAACGCTTTTTGATTTTTTGTTTCTTCACCAATTTTGCTTATTTTGGGGGTTATTACAGTAAACAACTAATTTTAAAGGCACAACTTTTTATTACAAAATGCTTGTATTCTAAATAAATTTGTAGTTTCTTTTCCAACGAATCAAAGTATTAGAAAATGGTAATACCGTAATAATATTTTAACCCTATAAGGTTATTTAATTAACTAGTCTTCATTTTCAATATTACGTATTGTAAGTTCGTTTAATTACCAACCACTTGGCATAACCCTTTTTGTGGGCTTGAACGGAGCTGCTCCAACGCCACCTGTCAGCGACTGGCTGAAGTACGTCTAGCCCAGCGACGAACACGTAGTCAACGCGTTGCCCCTTCTCTAACAGGGATTATCGCGAGCTTTCTAGACCTAGTGGTCGTCACGTCTTTTATTCGTTTACGTCGTCACTCCCCAGTTTGCCTCACGACGCTGGGAGCACGCCTGAAATTGGGAAGCACCGGTCGGGAATCGAACCCAGGAGCACACGGAGATGAAAAAATGAAATCTTTGAGTTTTACGTCCCACGGTTATGCCGGTTAGGCTAAAGGAGACGGTGATGATGAGTAATGAATGAAATGGTGGAATGAAGAAAGTGGGAGGAAACGGGAGAACCCCGAGAAAACCCACGCACACGGTGTTTGTCCACCACAAAGTTCACTTGGTGGGGGCTGGGATCGAACCCGGGACCCCAAGCACCAGAGGTGAACGCTCTACCACTGAGCCACCGCGGCCCCACACACACACGGAGATGAGTCTAACCACCAGACTAAGTTGTGCCCCCAAGATTGTTTAATTAACTATTAACGATATTACATATTGTCGTTCTCCCAAGCAGATCGCAAGCATCCTTTTAGGTCACCGATAATTGGCAAGAAATACTGGTAAAAGATGCACGTGAAAGAGGATCTAAAGAATTGACATCGACTTCTTCTTACGAATCCAATATGCTTTCGCCAGATAAAGATCTCCAGTGTCGACGATGGGAAGAAGTTCTCTTCCTCGTCGACTACAGATTTCGACGTGGCTGCACACGTGGAGGAGCAGGGGCTTCTCGTTTGTGAAGAAGCTTTGGAGCATCTTCTTTGGACTTCAGTTTATGCCTTTTCAAATTCTTTCCTCAACTCGATTTCCCCAGGAAAACTGAAATCTACAGAGCAAAAAAAAATCAGTACAAGATGAATATCTGACGAATTTCGGTTTTTAATACCTTATTTTGCTCTGCAAATCGTGGGTCGTTCCGTCTCGAAAATTATTATCTCACTAAAAAGAGTTTCTTCTTATTTCACACGCGAAACTCTCTAGAAGAATAGAGTGGGTAATGGTTCAAATCAAAAGTTCTGAATCATATTCGTAGAAATAGCGATACAAATGAGAACGCGAGGGCGGTATTTAGGATCGCTAACCACTAATTCCAGAAAAGCTTCGTGTGCCGTAAATGCAATGTGGCGAGAGCCACAAAACGGATTTTTATCGTATTGTAATACACGCAGGGTTCGTCATACTGGTGTCCAGCAGCATCTTCGAATCCCATCTGTATGATTCAATTTATATACGCTATATATTTGCAATTTCCCAAAACAACAGAAGTATTTATTTATTTTTTTTTTAAAAAGAACTCAATATAATTATTTGTTAAAAAGACTGTATATAAACCTGAGAATGAACATAAATTCACAGGATAAAACATGAATTTCGTAACGAAGGCGCAAACCCCGTCCTCCCTCCTTGTAGCACTACGTAACGCAAGGTCAAACCCCTCACCCCCTTGCCACGTTACGTGATTTGTGGGCCACCCTCTAAAACGTCTAATTCCAACGTACGGCCAACATTTGCCTAGCGTTCTCACTGTTTAATCTACTGTTAGTGCTGGTTGAGGAATTCTTGATTCCCAGCTACGAAGCAAGAACACTGGTTTAACAAACAACCGCCAACAGAACTGAGTTCCCGTCTAAACTATTAAACTGAAAAATGAAATGAAATCTTTAAGTTTTACATTTCACGATTATGCCGGCTAAGCTAAAGGAGATAGTGATGATGAGAAACGAATTAAATGGTATGAAGGAGCTGGAAGAAAACGGAAGAACTCGGAGAAAACCGAAGCACACGGTGTTTGCCCACCACAAATCTCACTTGCACGAGCTGGGATCAAACTAAGGACCACATGCACCGGAGGTAAACGATCTACCACTGAGCCACCGCTGCCCAAAAAGCTATTAAACTGTTGTCTCCGTTGTTAAGTTAAAAAAGAAACGCAATTTTAGTTTTTTTAAAAAAATAAATAAATAAAAGTGGAATTTAATAAATTACAACTACACTGGCTTTGTTATTTCCCTCAAACACCACTACATGAACGACTTAATAGAACTTCAATTCACTTTAAATTCTGATTAATTAGGAGTAAAATGCCCAACACAACTTTTTAAAAGAAGAACATTTCAATTAATCACTTATTATACTTCCAAACTATGCTATGCGTAACCGTCCCAAATATTACGAAACGGCTTTGTCCGCCCATCCATCTGTGTGTTGACAGGTATCAGAGCAAAAATGGGAAGAGAGATCGACAAGCTGTTTTCTGCAATCGATTCATCGTTCCCAGGATAGGTTCCATCTTTTCCATTAACCTTTTATTGAAACCGGAAGGGGTTCAATTTAGCCATTTCCAGTTACAACTCTTATCACCATAGAACAAAAATGGCAATAGATAGCGTCAAGTGGTTTTCTGCAATTGATTCAGTGTTCCAACAGAGCGTATCGTCACAACCTCCAACACTCTACCAAAACCGGAAGTGGTTGAAATTGTCTGCTACTTCTGGTTTGAGCAAAAATCGTGATAGATATTAAAATGCAGTTTTTTTTTTGCAATTGATTAAGTGTCCCAAGAATAGATTCTATCTCCTTAGTTGACCATCTATTCAAACCGGAAGTGATTCAAATTTATTATTTCCGGTTTCAACATTTATCACCATAGAACAAAAACGGTAACAGTTAGCGGAAAGCAGTCTTTTGGAAAGGATTCAGCATCTCAAGGCATAAGGTACCATGAATATCCTGAACACTTTACCAAAACCGCAAGTGGTTCAAATTTAATATTACTTCCGGTTTAAATACTGATTTCCGTAGAGCAAAACCGGTAAGAGATATCGAGATACAGTTTTTTGTAATTGATTCAGCTTCCCAAAAGTAAGTTCTATCTTCCCCCTTAAACGTATTCAGTCAGGAATTGGATCAAACTAACGATTTCCTGTTTAAACCTTTGGCGCCATAGAACAAAAACAGTTAGGCACAGCAAGTAAATTTCTTTTTGATATGGATTCTGTGGCTATAGAAGAAGTTCCATATTTGATCTTATTAATCTATTGCAACCAATAGTTAGAGATACACCACTTCAAGTTTGACTATTGAAAGTCTACCGTTCAGTGGTCGAAGTGGAAAAAAGTAGAGGCGGTATGTTTTATTACGATGTTGCCTTGACATACTGGGTACCTAAATGTTGAAATATAGTGAGGGTATGTTGCTTAAACGATTCCATTTATATTTACATAATGACTGGAAACAATTGGAGAGTTTCTCTGTAGTAACGCGGGGGGGGGGGTCATTGAGAGACTTCGATCTCCTCCAACATTCTGAAAAAAAAATATCCCCTTATGTTGTATTATAGAGAATTATACATCAAAATGCTCAAAAACCGAATGAGGATATTAAACTCCCGGTCTCCCACTTGACTGTGAGGTATTTGAAACACCTGGAAGGTCTGCTCTCACAGCAGACAACTCCTTAGCCTATCCATGCTCAAAACACGGCATTTATATGCATTAACGCAAGAAGACACACTGTTGTGTGATTAAATTTATTTGTTCAGAGAAAAAAAAAGTCTCAGCAGAAGTAAACTTCTTGGATAGGAAACTATCCTAGAGGTTTGCGAGCTGGCTATCCTGTTTTATGACTGATCAGTGGTAGGTGCTGCCCTCTACGAAATTTCGTGGTTGTGCAGCAACCCTCCCCTCTTCAGTTGTAACTAACAGGTAAGACTAGAATTACCTACTTTTTCGTTTGTAGGCATTTTCTTTCATAGAAGCATGTTATTCTTTATTAATTCATATTATTTAGTGTTGAATGAAAAGTCAAAAGTGCATAGTGATTTGTTATTAGAAAATGAAAAGTGAAAGAAAGATAAGTTTTGTTATATTCGAAATTAGAAACGAAAATGTGCAAAGATCCTTTTTGACATAACCGTATCTGAATTGAATTGGACTCATAGATGTTACTTGAAGAAGACTTTTGGTATGTATTTCTTCATTTTCTATATTTTGGCATGCTGACTAATGATGAACATTTATTTGGAAGTATTGAAAATTCTGATAACATGCTACTTTGTTAATATTTTCTTTAATGACTGTTTCGACTTAATCGCGGATAGTCTAAATTTCCTGATAGTTAATCTACATTTGTTTGAACGATTTATTTCATGTTTGAGAAGTTATTTTTACATATGTTTCCGTTTTTGGTTTACCAATAAAATTTGTTATATTTGTTTAGTTGGAATTCAAATCTTTAATTTAATATTTAACCTGAGAAAACACCGTAAAACGTTCTATCCGAGCGGTTTAGTAATATTTTACTTAGATACCGCAACAACACACACACACATACCGGTACATAACAAAGAAAAAAAAAATCAGTATGGCACATTGAAATATAAACTAGGTGACTGCTTTGGAGACACTTCATTTTAAAATCAAAAGGTAGGAAAAACGTGAGAAAAATGTCCGTGTTGTCAACTTAGAAATTATTTCTATATAAGAAATAAAACCTTTTACGGGCAAAGCTATTTGTCAATTACTGTGCATACTAAAAATGGATTTATTAAAGATATTTAGCATCTACTTTCGAGTGACGGTATGTTTTAATCATTGATAAACCAGAGGCGATGTCCTTCATCACTGAAAAACCAGAGACGATATGCCTTCATCACTGAGAAACCAGAGGCAGTATGGCATACAACCGCATACCCTCTCATTTCGACCACTGTTACCGTCTTTTCACCCACTTGTGTATTTTTTTTTTTTTTTTAATTCTCGTAGCTCATGTTAGCTTAAAGAAGACAAGCGCTTTCTTATTCAATGACCTGTATTTCAGAATTTTCACTGCAACGCGATCCCTCATTCAACAAATTCCTTAATTAATTTGAGATTTACTTTTTTATTTTATTTATTTATTTAAAAATAACCAGATGCAGCTCAGAGGCCATTTTATACTGGATATCTGACAACAACAACAAATGGAAAACATTTGGGAAGGTAGGTATCGGCCAGGGCCTGTTTGGTAGGTATCATCCTCGCATTTGCCTGGTAGAACTGAGGAAAGCCCTGGAAAACCCCAGTCAAGATGTTCGGCAGTGGGAATCGAAACCACGACCTCCTGAATGCGAAGTCAACGCACTATCACTTGAGCTACTTAACTTCAGCAGAATGCGCAAATTAAAGTAAAATACTTCTTTATTAGAAGTGTATACAATTTTAACATGTTTTCGTAAAAACTTCATCTTATGAAAGCTGTAATAGTTGTCCCACATCGTTATTGACTAGCTACGTTCCGTGATACACATATACACACACACACCCAATGATTTTTTTGTTGTTCTAGGTCTTTCGATGTCAAACATAAGAAGTAAATGCAGTCTTTTTATTGATATCTATTGAGCGAAAATTACCCGTAACCTTCAACTGCTTATTTGCAAAGTATTCAATCAATTAAAAAAATTAATAACAAGAGATATGGAATATTGGCTTACATTACAACCAGACCAGTATCTTATTCTTCGTTTTCTGTTATCCCGACGTGTTTTTCTTGTTTTTTGTTTTGTTTTTCTTTGCGAGGAAGGCAAATACGTGAAACAAAACACAACAAACACTTCGAACAGTTTAAATCAGTGGTTCTCAAACTTTCCGATACGCGGAGCCCCTGTTCATTCGAAAAGTGATCTGCGGATCCCCTTGCATTGCTATCTGAAATTTCACATGATATTAAAAATATATACTAATTAGAATTACCACTGACAAGAAAAAGATCAAGAAAAATATTGCAATAAGTAATTTATTCTAAAGATACATTATCGTTTTCTAATGAACGACATTTCAATTGAAAATGCAATAACTTTCAACACTGAAAATCAATGTATTTTTTTGTTTAAAGAAAATAATTTAATCAGGAAAGGAAGAACATTTGATAAATAATGTTCCCAAATATGAAATCACTAATGTGAAGAATGATATATAATTACATTGAAATCTGGAAGAAGTTTTGTCACCATCAATGCTGGGTCTGATTCTACATACAGACGATTTCGCTTTAAGGTTTTAATATTGCAAAGAGCAGAAAGATCTGCTCACATAAGTAAGTGATCGGCAAATGCATCAAATCAGTGTTGCCACAGTCCTATCTCAGGAGTGGGCTGAAAAATAGTACCAAATTGAAACAAAAAGGGCTGAATTCATTATTTTATACCAGCGTAATACATGGCTCTGTAACACGAAACTAAAAAAAGGTGAAGTTCTAGAACACTCCCACTTCCCTCTTCCAAGAGTGCAAACCAAGAAAGTACTCTTTTTAAAAATTACTTTTTAAAGATATCCAAACAGGAGTAATCCGAAAAACTGTGGAAGTAGATGAAACTTTTCTCGCACGTAGGAAGTATAACAGAGGCCGCAAATTAAAAGGGAAAGCAGTTATCATCTTCGGTATGTATTGTAAGGAAATCAAACGCTCCTCTATTTCAAAGTGACCAATAACAAAAAAAAGTATTATGACCATACACACTGAGAAAAATCCATTCTCCGGACAGCGTTATATTGTACAAATATACGGAATCCTGCTGCTTACTACAGAAATCAGTATGGAGCATACGTTATCCATATGCTACATACGCACTGCCCTTAGGTGTTACATCATGCCGTTGCAGGATGTCTGACATCTAACAATTTTCCGTATATCACATGCATATACTTATGTCACACTCCCCAGCTATATGTTATATACGTCCACATGTGTGTAAGATCTTGACCGCCTATATTATTTCATATGGAAAGCACGTATAGATGGAACACTTATACGGAAAGTATTATAAGACATATATTTTCAGTTACACGTCTGCTGTACGTTAAGTCCAAAAACTACAGGAATTACGCATGTCACTTAAGTTTTTAAGTACGCCACCTACAATTTTTTTCGAGTTTGTGTAAATAGTACGTTATAATAAAATATTAAAATATAAATTATTGCTCCTTATTCTTGCTCATTTCACTACCGAAGGAGAATAATAGAATGTAAGAAGAATATAAGGTAAATAAACTGCCATTTGTAAATAAATAAATAAACAAATAAATAAAATAAAATAAAACCGGTCCAGGTATGACGGATGGGAATTCCAAGCTGGTTACCCACCGACACTAACGGGTATCCGCGGTCCGTCGTATAGGGTCCTAGAACCTTCCCTGAAAGACATCAAAAGAAAGAGATGTAGGGAAAGTCTTACTGACACATTTGAAAATGTGACAAGTATTTGTTAAATGGTGCTGAATTGGGTAGAATAGTACCAACTTTTTCACAAAAGGGGCTGAAAATGCCAGCGTGGTACCAACGGGCCGATGAATGACAAAAAGGGCTGAATTTGGTACAATTGTACCAAGTGTGGCAACAGTGCATCAAATGTTAATACCTTTTGAGATAACACTTCATACCCACAGCGCACATGCACCAAAAGCTACAAAGTTCATTTTCTTTGAAAACGTTTTTCCATGAAGTATTGCAGAATAGTTCCAATAGCTGTTCTTGCTCTGTGTTAGAGAGATTTATATCCAGAGGCGTCATTTAGGGGGCAGGCAGGGGCTTTTGTCCCCCTGAGTTTGAGATGTATATAGATTTTATCAATATAGTAGTAGTAAGTCAGTGAAAAACGCGAAATTTTACTTATATCAAGGGGTCTTGCCCCCCCCCAAGCCAAATCTGAAATGAGTCTACTGTTTATATCTTGTATGTTATTGATTTCTACATTAGTGAAAAGATTTTCAATTCAACTATTACTCGGTTGTGAGGCAGAGAAATATTCTCGAAAACTTGCAGCTAATACTTTCAAGTGTCCTACAAGTGTTTTGTGGATTTCAGCAGAGAGTTTTTCACCTGAAGAATCAATGAAATTCTTGAGCACTTGAAATGATGAATAGTTATTGTTTTGTACTCGTACTGCCCACAACTGCAGTTTCTTAATCTTAAAAGTACTTCTTGCATAACAGCTATGCATTCCATTTTATTACAACACATATCAAGTTTTTGGCGTCGCCGACCCCCTGGCTAGGTCCTGCGGACCCCCAAGGGTCCATGGACCCCACTTTGAGAACCAATGGTTTAAATAATGAGCAAAATATCGCTTTCTTAAAGCTTTCCTTGTCTTTTTTTTATATTGTTTTTGATTCTGTGCATGCCCAAAACCTGAAAATTCGATATCTGTAGACGTGATAGAAGGAAAGCAGAGTCTTTAAATTCGATCTCTCAAAAGCATGGTGGCTCAATGGTAGAGCGCTTACCTCTGGTACTTGGGGTCCCTGGTTCGATCCCCGGCCAAGTAAGTTTGTGGTAAGAAACGTCGTCTCCTTGGAAGTATTCTCGTTTCCTCCCGCAGTCTCACTCCACCAATTATTCCATTATCATTCATTTTCCTTAATTATGCATCTCCCTTAGCCTAAAGGACATAATTGTGGAAGTTAAACTGAAATATTTCATTTCAAAAATAGGTTCGAAAGAAAACAGGACCATAAAGTTCAATTACTCAAAGAACATAGAAGGAAAACATGGCCATAAAATTCGACCCCTCAAAAGAGGATGGAAAGGGGAGAAAAAAGTGAGAAAATTCAATCGCTCAAAACAGTGTAGAAGAAAAATAGGGCCAGAAAATTCAATCTGTAATTCATCGTGATACTTTCCATAAATCGAAGTATTTTGCTTTGGAAAATTTCCTTCTTTTTTTCGTATTGTGAATGGTTCGATTGCCTCTTTAGCTTGTCAGACATCAAAAAGAACAGACACACACTCTAAAAGCGAATTGTGAACTAATAGATGGCAAATCCTATAAAGTAAGAATTTCTCGAGAGATATATACCACTGGAGGAATAGAAAATGCCAGTAGCACTTAAGGTTGTTCCCACTGCTTTTTAAGTATTGAATACCTTATACAGCAATGAAGAATATGAAAAATTTAGGCATAAATCTACATAGTGTCTTGGAAGTATTGCTAGTGTCTTGAAGTAATAACTGTGTCTAAATTAGATCTTTTCTTAAGACTAGAAATCTGGGGCATAATTTGTGGTCCAATGATTGTAGGACATGGAAAGTTATGGACCATATAAAATATGTTAAATCAAATATTATTTAATTAAACTACTTTTCGTATGATATATAGGTCTACACACCATGATAAGTTACATTCTACCATAAAACATATCTTTTAATGTAACAGGTATTTCAAAAAATGTCTTCAGTTCTAGACTAACTACACTCTTAGGCGAGAGATTTTTACACAGGAGGTATACAGAAAATTGTGCCACACTGCCAGAAATGTCTGAAGGTTTTTGGTAACTACGCCGAAAACTAGCCATTTATGTTTTGAAAATCAA
Source organism: Thermobia domestica (assembly GCF_964235325.1). Taxonomy (NCBI): domain Eukaryota; kingdom Metazoa; phylum Arthropoda; class Insecta; order Zygentoma; family Lepismatidae; genus Thermobia; species Thermobia domestica. The sequence goes on from NC_137469.1 coordinate 1,623,211, forward strand.
ACAATAAATTTCTCCTCCTATCATTTTCTTGATGTTTTTTTTAAATATCGGCATTTTTTTTATTACATGTGCCTCGTATCAGGTAAGATGGCTGACTGACTTTGCAGTCCATCTGGATAGTTGTTTCCTTCCTTTATTACAAATTAGCATCCGAAACCAAGCCCTAAATACTCATATTTTTACAATATATTGAGTTGTACTGACTTGTGTAACACCCTCTATATATACATGACAAGTTTATGACATCCATTTGTATCATTGATTTGTGGTAAATAGGTCATGAACCTTAGAGTTAATGGCAGTGAAGAAAATGAGAATCAATGCCAACATAAGTCACCTCAAAAATCGTTGAATATTGATGTTGGCATTTTTCCTTCAACGAACGGCGTATCTCCCAAACAAACTATCCTTTTATATAAACTGTATGTAATTTAAGAACAAATAACAAAAAGGCATTGTTTGGATAAAAACCTGCTACGCTAAATTTATCTATTGCTAGCAACATGTTCTTCTGCCAATATGTAGTTATTAACTCTTTTTCCTTATTTAGGTAAGTACAGAACAGTTCCTGACAACGCACTGCAATTGAGAAATGATAATCAAACTGTGTTATATATAGTTTTAGCAATATAACGATGTCTTTACAACCCACATTATGATATACCTTTATCTGAGAAGAAACAGAATGCTACGAGAAAACACACGCCCACCAATTCATCCAGACCGTCATTTGTTAATGTTTCAAAATGCAATACGATGTTCTTTTGTTTGCATATTTAATAATAATAATAAACGAAACCTAGAAACAGAACTTTCTCCAAGAAAAATTACTTATATTCCTCACAATACACTGCTGAATGTTAAAAATGTAACACCAAGAAGAAATCATCGGATTGATGCACGGGTGTCGTTAGCGGGTAGGTCGTGGTGACGCGTCCCCCCACATTTTAGTCAAATATATTTAAAGAAACTGTACTACTTTCTATAAATAACTTTTGTTGGAAATAGGATTTTGATTTTGATTCATCCGATCCCCCAGATTTTAAAAGCTAACGACTCCAGTGATTGATGCCATATTGACAGAATGTGTAGTGGGTAGAAGGACAGTAAATCAGTACTAGTGGCGTATTTAGGGGCGTCTTCCGGGCTTAAGCGCCCCCAGAAATCTTACTTACTATAGTAAAGTATATGAAATACCTTGCAGAATTTTCACATTTTCAGGCAAAGCCCCCCCCCCCGAATGTTAGCAAAGTCCCTCTCGAAACAAAATCGTAAATACGCCACTGATCAGTACCAGTGAATCATGTCTACTGGCCACGCTCATTGAGATATACCAGTCAAAGGTAGGCTAGAGAACTAAAGTTCAGTAATAGCTGAGTGTTAGAGTGACGTATAAATGGTGTCCCAAAATTAATGCAACTTTTGAGAGGTCGTGAATGCTAGCAAGCATAATATTACATCATTCTGTGTTCCGGGAGAGGTTCGAGGCGGACGTCTGCGCTAGTTTGTGTCTCCAAAACCCACCACAAATGTTTATGCTCAAATCCAGGGATTGGGTTGGTCAGGGAAATTATTTAACTTTATCTCAATGTTCCTGAAACCACGCTACAAAAAATTCCAACTGTGTGAATGAAAGCATTATCAACCTGGCGTATGCCGCTATTACCCTAAAACAACAACTGGACCATAGGATACACATGGTTCTTTAAAATGGCAACATAATCAGAAGTGATGGGACCGGTAAGCGTCAGCATAGGATGCACCGAAAATCAGGGTATTACGGCTCACATATCACACAGTTGTTGCCATGTTTCACAGTTGGACAGAGATACTGCAGACTACACGCCTTTTTAGATGTCCGCCATAAACACCGAGTTGCTTGCAATAAGGTGAACGATGATCTGATAATACTGTTTCAGCCGTTTTTAGTCATAGGCAATGTATGTTGCATGTTCGCGGCATTATTGACGTCCGGCAAAGTTACGATGTTCTTTTATCAACTACTTCGCATGTAGGAACCAACTCAATATGCCCATATCATGTAACTCGCGGCAGTCGATGATTGTCGACACAGGCTGTGAGAGGTGTTGCAGTCACAGGAGCGATCTGAGTGACAATCTGCTTTCATGTTCGTCGGGATCTGTCACCGAGGGTTTTCTTTCGACCTCTACTCCTCTTCGCCGATATGTTTTTGCTGTGAATTTTGTGGACTGTTATAATCTTAGATACTTCCTTTCCCGATATACCCAATACACTTGATGATTTCTTCATGCTCGCTTCACATAATCGAATACCAACAATTTGCCCTCTTTGAAAATCAGAGAGATCATTCATTTTACACTACCATCATCTGCTCAGTTCATTGTAGACTAACGTTCTGCTGCTCCTCACGTAGTGCGGAATTTGCTCGAACACCACTAAGAGCCTGGTCGCCAACTTAATGTAGCAAACCCAGAAACCTGAAATCTTTTCAACTTCAGTAGTTTCTATTATTTTGAAACAATTTCTAAAGGATAATAGAGGAGAACATATACTAACCTTGGATGCGAGTCTGAGAAGTTATGATTAATGAAGAAATCGTGAGCTATTTTGCAATCAGACATTTCGTGGTCATACTTAAGTTCGTTGCAGCCGGGAAGACAGCCGCAGTCAGCCTGTTGAGGGTCTCCAACGTCATTTGCCAGTTGGTTGATCACAAACGTCTTCTGCCGCATCCACTCTGCAACGGAAAAAAGATAAATCAATGCATGCAGTTCTTTAATAGATTCAAAATACTAGCATTATTAATTATGTTTATTATACTGTATCTGGATCAGGGACGTACGCAGGGGGTGGGTCCTGGGGATCCGGAGCTCCCCAGAAATTTCGACTTTTGTGTAAATTTAGCCTAATTTTAGGGGCGATTTTAGGAATTTTAAAATAAAATACTCTCATATGGAATTCGGACCCCTCCCGAAATAAATTCCTGCGTACGCTACTGATCTGGATACAGATAGATAGCTATCTAAAAATGCTACATTTTTGTAGGCAAAAGTACTTAAACTGGGTAGCATAAATGCGCAGCTAAGTATCACAGGAGGAGTGAAATGGTTCTTCAAACAATGTGATCAGTACCTATATCAATGAATGCTCTGCCATACTGTTCACAAAGTTGGTAATGAGTAGAGACATGATTTTCTGGTAAATAAGAATTTGTTATTTCGTTATAAAAAAATGTGTAAAGCGGGATAAAATCGGTGAAAAAAAATTAATGTAAAAACACTATTTCCCTTGGCAATTACAATTAGTTATCTTTTATTTCACCTTAATTTCCACTCGTCAATCATCATGACATGAGCTCGTGCATGACTATAGTAAACAATATTTGAGGTTTTAAAAAATAACACTAAGCACTAAATTGAGCTTTGACCTTGACCGTCACTGAACCCAAAATATGACAAGAAGAGTTGGGAAAGTTTTGCCTGTCGCTAAACAATATTGCCATCTTCACTTTATGCTTAAAAAAAAAAAAATCAATTAAGTTAGATTTTTTTTTTTTAATACAGGAAATGGAGTTTTTGTTCTCTCGACGACAGGCAAAGTTCTATGAGGTTGTGAACCAAAGTTTCGAAAATGTTTCTGAGGGTTAGGTCAAGTTTAATACTAAATTTTGAGAAAGATTGGGGATCTAGCTAATTTGTGTATATATATATATATATCGGGCCGGGGTCGGGAAAAAACTTTTAAAATTTATTGGACCCGGGCTGGGCCGGGCCTAGGTACATTCGGGCTGGATTGGGCTCGGCCCGAAATTTGGCCCGTGCAGGTCTCTAGTTTGCAGTCAACTGTGACATGAGGCTCAGGAGAAACAAGCAGTTGTTGACTGAGCGCCACCTGTCGTTACCGTCAGCTCACTAGAGGAATCAAGGTTAGCCAACCGGAGCGTTTACGCTATCTACCGAAAGTGTTGCCGCGAGCTACTAATAGCTCACGATCGACAGTTTGGCGATGACTGATCTATATAATCGTACCTTGCAATAAAGCATTATCTTAGTTGACCACAAGTTCCTACCAAATGTAAAGTGTTACTTTTAAAACTATGATTTTGGCAGATTTTATCCACATAAGGAGACAAACAGGGCCGCTCTCGTTCTAGAGAACATTTACCCAGTTTCATTAGATTTACCCAAGTTTAAAAGATGGACCAATGTACCCTTCCCAAATTTTTACATAGGGAGCATCAATATACCCACGTCTTATGAAAGAGAATTGACACTGGATTCATCTATAAAATGCATTTAACACTACGCAGCCTTATCAAACAGGATATAATAGCATCCAAATTTGCAGAAAGTATATAAGCAAGTCCAAGAGAACAATTATGAATTTTTATTTTTTGAAAACTCCAAAATTTAAGGGTGGACCAAATATACTCTCCGAAATTTAAATAGAAATGAAATGAAATATTTGAGTTTAACGTCCAACGATTATGTCCTTTAGGCTAAAGGAGACGATGATTAACGCAAGTGAATGATGATGGAAGAATTGATGGAATGAGAAGAAGGGAGGAAACGGGAGAACCCCGAGAAAACCTAGGACACGCAGTTGTTCACCACAAACTTTTTTGGCCCGGGATCGAACCAAGAACCCCACGCACCAGAGGTAAACGCTTTATCACTAAGCCACCGTGTACCCCTCCCCGAAATTTAAATAGAGTATCTCAAGGCACTCATGTCCAGTGACAGAAAATGAGACCCTTTTATTCATTCATATGATCATATCATAAGAATTTATCTTCGTGAATATTATATATAATATTCAAAGTTCGTACCTCATGCTAATTCAATTTCACCGCCAAAATCTAAAATTACCACCAAATACTTGTATAATGTGTTATTTTTGACGATTTTGTAGCCATAAAAGGAGACAAGGAGGATCAGCCAAATTTACAGAAGCATTCAAGTCTTAAAGAACATTTACCGATTTTTTTTGACAATTCCCAAGTTGAAGGATTGGGCCAGTGCACCCTTCCCGAAATTTTAGATAGGTGTGTCAATGTTGCCATGTGCTATGAAAGACAATGGGCCCCTGCACAAAACATTATTATCATATAATGTGATTAACACTCATCAAAGGGAATAAATAATATTTTGAGTTTTGATAAGATTTTGGCCATAGATGAGAAACGAGATGGACTTTAAAATCAGAGGTACGTACCATGGTCTTATACTACCATACCAATTTTTAAATAATCTGGCAATATCCAATATTTAAAAAGTAGTTCTATCTCTCCAGAAAATTGGAAGGGTGGGCCAAGGGACTTATTGCCATAATTTAGATTGGGTGGTCTTAGTTATCCCTAGATCATTGACACTGGGGCAGGGACCATGACCCCTGACCCAGAGATCCAGGGGTACAAAGTGTCCTCAACTGACGCCCATAGTACCCATACTACTTTCAGGAAAGTTGTTGCAAATAGGTGTTTTCTTCAATCTAAAAAGATGGAATTTTTCCAATCGCAGGAACCGTTTCGGCTCTAAGCAGGATACCCTACGTTAAATAATAATAATAATAATAATAATAATAATAATAATAATAATAATAATAATAATAATAATAATAATAATAATAATCTATTTCAACAAATTCTTCGAATGGAACGTAAAGTCACGTGAAAATGACACGAGGAACTTCCCTAAGACATTTGTTATTTGAGGACCCAATTTTAAAATTTTAAATGGAAACATGGGTCGAGTGATATCTCGTTCGATAGATCTTCAAACAGTAAACAACGCTGTGGCAAAATATTTTTCATATCGGTCACCGTATTCAAAATGGTCACCAAGACATGGTGTCTGCATCAGATAAAACGTCCAATACCACTAATATGAAAACGGTTGAACATAAATGAACCGAATGAAAACTCAAATAGGAAATGCCATGGGCCCATCGAATGGTATTGTCGCGGTAACCCCAGGGCTGCCCTTCATGGGGGCCCAGGGCTCAACTTCGAAATTTTAAAATGGAAACATGGATCGAGTGATAACTCGATCGATAGATCTTTCAAAACAAAAGAGCGCTGTGGTAATAGATTGTTCGTATGGGTCACTGTTTTCAAAATGGCCACCAAGACATGGTACTTGTATCAGATAAAACATCTAGTGCCCATAAAATGAAAACGGTTAGAGATAAATGAACACAATAAAAATTCAACGTGCCTCATGCCATTTTTCTGTTTCACTTTTATGTTCTGTCCACTTATCTCCAACAGTTTTTATATTAGTTGTACTAGACGTTTTAACTGATACAGACACCATGTCTTGGCGGCCACTTTGAATATGGTGACCAATATGAAAAATCTTTTGCCACAGCGCTGTTTAGTGTTTGAAGATATGTCGAATGAGGTCCTGGGCCTGAGGGGGTACCGCGACGTGCCCCATGACATTTCCTATTTGAGTTTTTGTTCAGTTCATTTATGTTCAACCGTTTTCTAGATATTTCCGTGGAAAGATTAAAAGGGCCACTCTGTGTATCTCCAATAAATTTTCCCTCTTTCAATTTTTCCGTATCATTATTCTTTGCAGAGTTAGACTGTGGCCCCGGGCTTTTGGTACGCCCTACGTAGTCCAACAGTTAACAGCTGCTGATATATTTGCTCATTAGTTCATTGAAGCTTAGCGTTCCATTTCAGCATTCAGGCTATATAAGAGGTGAAGTCAAGCTTAATGCGGAATACAAATCATCCGGAATGCATTCAAATTTTATTTATCAAATTTTATCGGGAAGGTGACATGTCAACTCGAAAGTGACCCTTTTCTTATAGTATGGTCTTCTAAGTAAGTTTAGCTGTTACATATTACATCAGTGCTGAGTACATTTTGTTTTGTGGAGTCTGCGGTGGCTCAGGGATAGAGCTTCACCTCTGGTGCATGGGGTCCTTGGCTCGATCCCAGCTCGCACCAAGTGAACTTTGTGGTGGATAAACACCGTGTGTGTGGGTTTTCTCTGGATTCTCTCGTTTCCTCCCAGTTTCTTTATTCCACCATTTCATTCATTTCTCATCAACAACGTCTCTTTTAGCGTACACGATATAACCCTGGGACGTAAAACTTAAAGAAAGATTTTGTTTTCTCAGTATCACTTTTCTTGACAACTGATTTTGAAGATAAATTTGTCTCAATATTATAGAAAATTATCTGCATGGTAAAAGCAACGCTTGAAAGTAGATTTAAATTTTCCTAAACTATTTTTCTCCGTACATGTTAAGATAATCGCTAATCAAAGAGCATAGTGAATATACGGAGGCAATGCACTTTCGAATGCAGCTGTAGCATGAATATAGCCCAAAACTTATTGTCTGATTTTTGGTGGACTTTAGAATACACCTGAAAATGAAATGTGTTAGGTCTGAAGGGTTCGCTTTCTCTTCGTTGAGAATCATAAGGTTATTATGGACTTGCTACAATGCCTACAGTCAGTGGCGTATTTAGGATTTTGTTTCTGGGGGGGACTATGCACATTCTCCTGAGCGGGTATGCATATATACTGGGTCTATTTAGGTATACAGTTATTATTTCGAGGGGGCTTGGGCCTGATAGCCACCCCCCTAAATACGCCACTGCCTACACATATCATCTATCAAACATTTAATGTAGTAGCATTATCTTGAACGAAATTTATACACTGTGAGAAGCTCTGTTACCGGTATTAATTATATAAAGAGACAAATTACAGACTTTTGATTGGTCTCTCACAAAACGTAATAATCTATTGGTTTGAGCTTTATCACAAAATTTTATTCTAGAAAATTATTGATTCCCTTTACAAATACTCTTTTCCTTCTAGCATTTGCAACCACAATTGTACATATGTTTCCTTCTGATATTTGATGTAATTACGTTAGTTATACGTACATTTGAAGGGACAACGTGTATTTCCTTCTGGTAGTAAATGATATAATGATTTAATCTGTTTTATTAGTTTTATACCTGGTTATTTCTGCTTTTATTGGTGGCACCCAATAGGACATTCTGACGGCAGATCATTATCTACAGAGTAACTACCTATTGGAAGTTGCTTGTAACTTTTCTCACAGTTAATTGATTGCGTGAAATGAATGTTGATGGAAACCTCACTATGGTACATTTCTAACAACCAAAATTAAACTTTACCGTAATATTGTTTATGAGCAGTGCCGACACTAGAGGGGAGACGGGCGTGACCGCCCCCCGGTGGCACCGTCTGCCTCCCCGACACGTATTTTAAGGTATGTCAACGAATATAAAATTATCATTTACGGTAGACGCAAAAATAACTATCCCCTTAAGTATTTTTCTGTTTCTTCACTTGCCCCTCCTACGCAAAAAAAATAAGTAAATAAAAATAAAAATTAAAAAAATAAAATAAAATAAAGCTGGAGTCATCAGTAACTATGAGTCTCTGGAAATTAGATCGATTGATTTGTAATTATATCCCTTGTCAGAAGCAAGCTATGTAGGATGAGATCTACTGTTTAAAGATGCGATCTGGACCACTATATTACTTTTCCTTGGGAATCGAACTCGGAGCATCGCCAATCAAACACATGCACTAGCAACGGAGCAAGGAAACCACCAGATGAGTAGGAGTGCAAACTTCAGCAACAGAAGCGTCATTTCAGGTTTTGTCTGCGGAGGGGGGAGAGGATATCCACGGACGTAAGATCTTTCACGTTTTTCAATAGTATATTAGTATATGATTTATTTAAATAATGAAATGAATTTAGCGTCCCACGATAATGCACTTTACGCTAAGGGACGCAATGATTATGGAACAATTGGTGCAATGAGAGACTGACAGGAAATGAGAATATCCCAAGAAAATCCACGTACACGATGTTATCCACAAAAAACTTACGTGTCCAGGGATTGAACCAGGAACCTCTCTCACCAGCGGTAAGCGCTCTACTAATGAGACACCATGCCCACCTACAATTTATTAAAAACCATGTTTCTCAAACTCAGCATCCTCCAAAATCCATATAGCAAAAATCAAGTTCCGAGCGTACTAGCGCAATGGGATAGTAATTATAATTGCTTTTGGTGGGGATTCAAACCCGGGCCAAGGAGTTTTATATTTTTATATTTTATTTTTTAAATTTTCCAAACAGTTTTTTCATTAAAATAAGATTAAAATAATACTCAAGAAAGTGATTACGTTACATGAGCAGTTTCGTTATACGAATCCACAGTATAAGTAGTAGTAGTATTAAAAGTAGTAGTATTAAAAGTAGTAGGAGTAATAGTAGGAACGGGTTAGAAGTCCCGCAGGGCGCGTTTTGTTCCACCTTGACTGCCATTATATAAATTTAACTTCAACTGCTTCTTCAATTTTCTTCTTCTTCAATTCCAACAAAGTGACAACTTTCTTCTACTACTACTATAATACAAAATACATACACCAGAAGGTTTGAACAATCACAAGCTGCAACCAATCAGACACATATTTTTAGTTTCTATGGCTAGGGCCGAGGGTGAAAAAAATATGCTGTTCAGAAAATGCTATCTACAATGCAGTGAGCAGAGTGAGTCGGTGGGTCAGAGTGGGTGGTGGGTTGCAGTGGGTCACGGTGGGTGGTGGGTAGCAGTGGGTCACGGTGACTAATAGGTAGTAGTGGGTCACTGTGGGTGATGGGTCACATGCTATTGACTCACGACCCACTCAGAAAACTCGATCCATTTGACCCACTGACCCATTCCAACTCTGGATTTGACAACACAAAGAAGATTGCATGTTCACCATATTTTATTGTTTTACTTCAGACAAGGGAAGAACGCGCGAATAGTGTTTGAAATTTTTACTGTCCTCAATGTTTCTGTGGTTTTGTTCCTGTTCTTAAAGAGTTACTGCCAAAAACTGTAAAAGTGAGTAAAACGCGTAAAAATAGGAAACAAAGTACTAAGGAAGGTTCGTTAAATTAGTTAACTTTTAAAAAGATAATCCATGCCTTGAAACTCCAGATTCCAATCAATGAGTATCTGTCCAATGGCGTGCCGTGAAAAAATCAGGGCGCAATACGAGAGCAGTGGCAGCTCCTCCGTATATATGAGTTGTCAATTTAAAGTTGAATTCTTGTTACCAACTGCTGTCAGTGCCGAGAAAAGTTACGTGTAAGTTGGGTTGCATCTGTCCACGCGTTCTCAAAACTGCAAATTACCTGGACCCCAAGTAATGGAATTATAAGTGTCAGGGGTCCAGGTATTTATGTAAGTGACTGTACATATTGTCGTATATAGCATACAGCTGTCGTATGTAACATACGTATATGTATATAATATAGGAAGAGTGTTAGATATCACACATCCTGTAGCGGCATGATGCAACATCTAAGCGGTAAAAAGTAGTATGTATGTAGCATAGAGATAACATAAGCTCCGTACAGATTTCTGTACTAAACATATGGATTCCGCATATTTGTAGAATATACTGCTATTCGGATAACGGATATTTCTCAGTGTAAACATTTCAAATCCCTGAAGTTAGTTACAAATAACGAACTTGTTACTTTTTTCTGCTGCATCACTGTCTCCTCCTGGGGCACCCCCGCAATCATTTGGCCCTCAATGTTGGATGTAATCAATATTTTCTGTCAGTGTTGCCTGTTGAGAACAGAAGAGCTCAAGTATTAAGTAAAACCTTTGATAAAGTTATTTCAGAGGCTTAAGGCCCGATGTATTCAAAGTATAAGGTCGAAGCCAAAGATAAGCAGTTCTGACACGTGCATTTTTTTCAGAGTGGAAGCATATGGCCAAAATAAGACATTAGTTGAAAAAGTTACAAAAATTCAAGAGCTAGAATTTATTTAAGGTGTATTAGATATGATAATGATGTAAATTTATTATTATTATTATTATTATTATTATTATTATTATTATTATTATTATTATTATTATTATTATTATAGAACTTTCTTACCGAAATTTTCAACGTGATTAAAGATCATGTTAAATAAATCATAAAAACTGAATCTCTCCTACCTCTAACCCGAGTTGCGCATTCCATATTTCTGTTGCTGCAAACTGGTGTTGTAGCATTTTCTGAAAAAATAACAGAAATTAATGTAAAACCAATGGTTAATTGTATCTTCATTCAGGAGAGCACGTATATCAACAATTATAAAGGTAACCAAGAAAGTTCTGTCTCTTTTTGTGGAAGTCTGTGTCCAATTGTCCCTCACACTGTGAGTTCAATGCGAATGGACGTAAAGCGAAGTCAGTGTTTGGTGTGGGTATATCCAACATACTACATGGTTGTGGCAGTTCAGTTACAACATGCACTTGCGTAAGGACAGAGTGAACATGGGACCTCCACAGAGCGTCAAAAGGGTGTATATGATGTACAAGTTCAAACTGAGGTCAAAGGAAGCTACAGCATGGCGGAAGTTTTGCCAGGCCTTTGGTAAGGGTGCCATGACTACGCAGACAGTGCAGCGGTGGTTTAACAAGTTTAAAGACGGTGACGAAACACTCGGAGACGCACCACGCGATGGAATACCAACACATGCACAAAATGAATATCTTCAGGCAGCAATTGAGGGGAACAGTGGACACACATGTGAGGAACTGGGACTATAATTCAGTGTGAGTGTTCATCGGGACTCATCAACAGCAGTCACGACACCCTCACCAAAGGCCTGGCATATTTTCCGCACCGCTGCAGCTACGTTTGACTCCTGTTTGAACTCATACAGCATACACGCCCTTATGACGCTCTGTGGAGATCCCATGTTCACTCTGTCCTTACGCAAGTTCACGGTGTAACTGAATTGCCACAACCAAGTAGTATGTTGAATATACCACACCAACAACTGACCTTCACCTTATCTCAGAGTTTCCCAACCGGTGTGCCGTGAATGGGCCGCTGGTATGCCGCGAGAAAATCGAAACAAATTATTAATTCTATAGGAATCAAATTGCAAGACAAAGGAAAAATGCATATTTGTATTTCACATTACTATGAACCTCTGCTATGAATCTACTACTTTAAGTTTCATACCGCGTTACTTTTCTGTACATCTTTAATGTTGAAAAAAGTATTTGTTATTATTGTTATTATTGCTTCTTTATTGCTGCACACTATTTCGTAACTTGAAATTTTAAAATATCTATCATTTAATCCTTTCGACAAAGCAAACATGCATACAAATTACCTACATTTGTGTTTCAAAACTAAAACAGATTTGTTTGTTCGTTCGTTCTTTAATGATCTTTCTTCTTAGTGAAAGATTGCATACAGTTTTCGAAAAAGAAAGCTCAGTTTTAAAAACCTGAGTCCAATATTTCATTGGAATTGTTTTCTATTTTTGAATTAGAATGAAAAATAAGCATAATGATTTACCACGGGGAAAAACAGTGATCGAGCTTTCTTCTCTCTGAAAAAGAGATCAGTAATCACAGAAAAAAATACCACGGTATTTTATACTTACAAATAATAATATATATGAGTGTGCCGCGAGGATTCAAGTTACACCGTAGTGTGTCGCAAGTTGAAAAAGGTTGGGAAACGCTGCCTTATCTCCATTCGCATTCAGCTCACGGTGTGAGGGTCAATTGAACACATACCTCTACAAAAAGTGACAGAACTTCGTTGGTTATTTTTATAGGTGCAGGAAAGGTTACATTATTTGGAAGAGCAGTTTACAACCATTGCTGTACATCACAACAAACAATTTTACATATTTTAAGTATGAAATCCGAGCCAAAGAGTGGCAGCTTCAACTGAAAAAAAAAAAAAAACTATATAAAAATTCTAATGTGGAAATCAATCTAATTTATACCTGGACCAGAGGCACCTAGAGAAACTGAAATCTAATGTACCCGTAACAGATTGGACCCGTACTTACTAGGCAGGTAGAGAGGAACACATCCACAGACAAGCGCTGTGACATTTGATTCACACTCCATTTGACAATTCTGCTGTGTGTAGAACCGAAAGAACATAAGATGTCTTTCGTCACTGAAGTAACAGAGTCGCTTGCTGGGTTTGATGCTCTGAATTCCTCGAGCTGCCTGCATCACCCGCGGAGACACTGCAATTGCTGTCTTTGTTTCAGGAGCTATCAGAATGCCCACTTGCGATACCAACGGCGTCTCTACTGGACTATGAAGAGACATCTGAAATAAAAATGAAATGAAATCTTTAAGTTTTACGTCCCACGGTTATGTTGGCTAGGCTAAAGGAGACGGTGATGATGAGAAATAAATGGAATGGTGGAATGAAGAAAGTGGAAGGAGAACCCCGAGGAAACCCAAGCACACAGTATTTGTCCACCACAAATCTCACTTGACGGGAGCAGGGTTTGAACCCGGGGCCCTATGCATCAGAGGTGAACACTCTACTACTGAGCCACCGCGGTCCCCAAGAGACCTCTGAAATATACAACATAACTTATAAATAATGATAAGGATTTATTAAAAAAAAAAAATACTGGTCAGTTGAGTTCCAGTCATAATAAAGTATTTCATCAAACATACCGTTCAATTTAATAGCCCATCGATTTGGAAAAACAAGTAGATAATTTATCAAACAGAAACAGTTGTTTCTCCAGTGGTGGATCGCCCCGATTGCCCCCCCCCCCAGAAGAGAAAACTTTCTTATTTCATGTATAAATAAAAGACATTCCAGAGTTTGGAGCTCTTAAAAGTAGCAGTGTTACAACCCACCGCCCCCCCCCCCGGGAGTCCGTCCTGGATCCGCCCCTGTGTTTCTCATTGATGCTATCTGTAATATTTCGTCTTCTGTGATAGTTGTTTGCCGATTTAATCTGTGAAATTCAATAACAAAATTTGGATATCCTAATAAGCACATACTACAGCAGAAATATTGCGGAAAGCATACGAAATAGCCAATAATTAAGACTTGTGCGCGAAGTGATACAACTTCGAGTTGCGCGGTTTGTTTATGAAGGCTGCAAAGCTTCATGAAAAAGATTTTAGTTTTGAATAGTGGAAACTATCAAAAGCAGGTGTAGCCACCCATACCTTGAAACCTAGGTCGCTGTGAGAGCAGAAAGTATTGTAATCTTCGAGGCGAACATCTAAGATTAACACCAAACCGTAATTCACTCCTTCTCCAATAGAGCGACGAGGAACAGATGTTGGACCTGCGCGTTCGGGATATCCTTCATCTGGAGTCCAGCCATGCCATTGAAGTTCAGGGAGAATTGATTCATTCCTGTAAAAGAAAAAATATGACAATTAGCTTTTCTAAAAGGAAAGAGCGGGTGCTCCTGTTTTAAATGTATGTCCTTGAAAACTTACGAGGTGTCACCAAAATTTTCTGAGAATTTTCTCTGAACAAAAAAGAAAAAAAAAAACATTTAAAGTTGTTACATTGGGTTTATTCGCAGTGATTCCAGCTATCATCCCATTGTTTAAAGCACTGATAAAAGTCCACTATGTACAAGATCTGCTCCGATTTCGTTTGAATGTCTTAGATGGATTTAAAACGCCAGCCTTTCAAATGGAATTTCATTTTAGGGAAGAGGTAGGATCACAAAGGGAGGATCGGGATAGTAGTCATGTTTTTTTTTTTTTTTTTTTTTTTTTAATGTGAACTCATAGTCTCTATTATTCTGGTTCAAAAAACGAGGAACAAACTTCCTGGGATTTGCTTATTGTTCTGTTTTTCGCTAGAATGCGTTTAAGTGTCCCGTATTATAGTTCAGCACATTCCCGCAACCAGCCACAGAGGTTTGGGGGGGACATGAATATGTTAGGGGGGCTAAATCATTAAAAATTTTCTTACAAATAGCTAAATTGTGTTTTTTTTTGTATTAATAATAGCATTTTGTGTTAAGGTCTGGAGGGGCCACGAAAAGTTTAGGGGGCCAGGCCCTCTAGCCCCCCCCCTCTGGTTGCGGCCCTGGTTCATCTCTATGACAAATATGTCTTGTCTGTCTCTCTTTGTCATTCTGCACAGATCCCAGGGCATCTTTGAAACAGTTGAATCACTCAAACGTTCTTGCTTAACTTAACTGTTGCTCATTTAAAGCCTCTTTCAGCATTTGGTAGGTTTTAGCTTTTTTTTTAAAAAAAAGTTTAAAATAGTGCAGATCCTTTGCTGCTTCACGTAATCTATCACAAAATTTGCGACACAGCAGAATATGGTGTAACAAAACCAGCAAAAACTACAGAATTTTGGAACGCACACCAACGCAATTTGGTAGCTGTCAATTGAAGTGTACATCAAGCAGTAACCAGTGGTGGAGTCTCTGGTTTGTGGTCGTTCAAGGAGACGGGGATGATGAGAAATTAATGAAATGGTGGAATAAAGAAAGTGAGAGGAAACAGGAGAACCCCGAGAAAGCCCATGCAAACGGTGTTTGTTCACCACAAAGCTCACTTGGTGCGAGCTGGGATCGAACCAAGGACCCCATGCAGCAGAGGTGAATGCTCTACTACTGAGCCACCGCGGCCCGTTTGAACGTTTAATATAATTTTGGAAGATCCTTTAAAAATGTAAATAAACGTTGGTTTGTTTATTTAGTTGCTAGCAAACAAGTTTGGGAGCAATAAATAAATACAGGCATCGCCGATCACGTACTATCTGTGTAACTTTACAAATGCTTTAAATATTAATTTCACAAGTTGCTGCGTTAACAGCTTAATAAACTTCATGTACTGTACCTACAGCTATATTTTACGATTGTACGGAAAAATGCTTCATATTAAGAACTGGTTAAAATGTTATTTTGACCGAAATTTCAAAATTGTCATTACATTCTTTTATCAGAAACGAAAGGTTTTTCGAGTTTCTTCGTGGCTAAGCGGTTAGCATACTCACTTTTGGCGTGGAAGGCCCGGGTTCGATTCCCGGCGGGAGCTCATATGGTTTGCATTTCACGTTAATCAGTAGGTCCCGTTTCATATAACCTCGCTGCTGAAAGGGAAGTTAAACTCAAGTGAACTCAAGTCAAGACAGCAAAACTTCATTTAACCTCTCTTCTTCAATGGGTTGCATTTCGCAAAAGCGTATCTTTTACGTAGCAGCGCATCTTCGCTGATCCCAAGCGTTTCGACTCAAGAGGTCTGCTATTAGATGAGCAAATAGTGACGTCTTCACAATAGTTCTCGGTTCCTACTAAGTCATTGAACTTGAGACTTTGTACTCGCTTCTCTTCGTAATGGAATCATGTATTAGATAAACTCTTGGATTGAGCACATATCAATGCATTTTTTAAGAAATCGCTACTGGGTATCCAGGCACAAAAGGGGGCCTTGTAGGGATGCGCACGAGACAAGATTTGAGGCTGTCTCGTCTCGAAAATGTCCTGTAAAAGCGATGTCTCGACTCGAAAAATGTATTCTTCGCTATTGGAAGAGTTGTGTCTCGACTCAAATTTTGTCAGGAAAATTCTGTCTCGACTCGTCTCGTGCGCATCCCTAGGGCCTTGATACACATAGCAAAATTCAAATACACAGAGATGTTTTAAAGTGCATTTTTGGACAATGTACACTTTTGAAATAATGACATACAAAATGAGGTATTTGTCGTACTTCTGCTGAACCGTTTCATTTCCGATTCAACACATCGCCATCAATATAGAAGCGGACATATCATTTCTACATTTTGGCTCAGATCCGCCTTCAGGTCGGTACTTAAAGATAAAACCACAATTGGATATTTTCCTTCATTTATTTATTTTTTTAAAAAAGAAATTTTATAACCATATTTTAAAGTTCGACGTAGACAGGACAAAAACAAAGAAACGCGACTGGTACAGATGAAGAGGATACAAAAGACACAATACAAGACACAAACTACTTAACAAGGGAATAGCACGTGATCTTGACTAAACATTTTCCTAACGAAATCGTTCTATGTGTATACATATGTATTCAATACTAAATATTACTACCAATATATATCAAAAATGTATCTTTATGGAATGGAAATTAACATCGAAAAGTCGAAAGACATGAGAATATTCCGTGGAAATACGCCCTTACGGATCAGAGTAGAACAAAAAGAACTTGAAGATGTCGATAATTTCAAGTATCTGGTAAGATTTTGACAAGAGACGCTTACTGCACCAAAGAGATCAGGTCAAGAATTGCCATAGCTAAAGAAGCATTCAACAAGAAAAGGTCAATCTTAACTAGCAGGCTCAATATTGGACTTAAGAAGAAGTTGGTTAATGGACATTACGGAAGTTAGAGAAGAAATATTTAGAGAGCTTCGAAACGTGGTGTTCGAGGAAGATGGAGAAGATAAAATGGACAGAGAGAGCAATAAACGAAGATGTTTTAAAACGGATAGGAGAAAAGAGGACACTTCGTAGAAAGGCCAATTGGATTCGACACATCTTGAGAAGAAATTATCTTCATACCGCCATAGAAGGAAAGATGGAAAGGAAGCGAGGAATAGGAAGAAGAACACAGTTGATCGATGATTTGAAAGATAGGAGAAAATATTGGGAGTTAAAAGAGGAAGCTGAAGATCGACAAAAGTGGAAGAAACATTCCAGGCCCAAATCTAAAATTAAAAAAAAAAAAAAATCCTCATTAGTCCTAGGACCTGCCGAAAGGCAGTATAGTTAATAATAATAATAATAATAATAATAATAATAATAATAATAATAATAATAATAATAATAATAATAATAATAATAATAATAATAATAATAATAATGGTTTAAATCATAGCATGTAAGCCTTTTTGTTAGTGGTTCCACTTCTGCTATAATTTTTACACTTTAAATCTCAATTTGTTTCACATTGTTTGTTTTCTCTCCTGTTTTAAAGCGTGTTATTCCACTTGTAACTGGTTAATTTCTAGTATTATTTTCACACTTCAAATTTTTAACCTGTCCCGTATTATTTGGTTTCTTACCTGTATTAAAGCATTTTAGGCTATTTGTTAATGGTAATACTCTTGCTACTATTTTCACACTTTAAAGCTGAACCAGGGGCGGATCCAGGACGGACTCTTGGTGTGGCAGTGGGCTGTAATACTACTACTTAGAGCTACTTTTAAGAGATCTAAACTCTGGGACGAGTTTTATTTATATATAAAATAAGAAAGTTTCCTCTTCTGGGGGCTGATCGCCTCCACTCCTGGATCCGCCCCTGAGCTGAACCTGTTTCACACTGTTTGGTTTCTCACGTGCTTTAAAGCCGTGTTATCCCAGTTGCTATTAGTTACACTCTTGCTATCATTTTTACACTGCATCTGAATGTTTTTTGCATTGTTTGGTTTCTTACATGTTTAGAATATAGGTAATTGAGTATGTTTCTCATTTAGTTACAATAGGCTTAACAGAGCCGTTAATATCATTAGCAGTCTTAACACCTGTATACAAGGACGCCCATCAGGAGGGTAAGGTGGGGCTTTTGCCCCCTAGAGGAAATTGTACTTCAGAATATCGAAAACCCAATAGAATTTTTACATTAATTACAGCAAAATTTGAAACTATATTTGAAACGTGACCTCTACCTGCCCCCCTTGGAAACCACAGCATGGGCGCCTTTGCCTGTATTACTGTCATGGCAATTGATACATGATCTACTATCAACGAATAAAGGATACTGACTGATAACATCGCAACAGATGCCTATGTGACACAAATATATTGATTTTGAATATAACAAATTATTCAACTGTGAAAAACTTTTTCACTAACTCCTTGCTTTTATAGATAGCACTATTAGGACTGCTCCCCCGTCTGTCATCTTGCTTCAAGAACTCCGCTACAGCCGGTCTTACGTCGTAGTTTGCAGTACCTGTTCTATTTAGCGATGTCATAAGTCGGTCATTCGTCATGTTTTCACTCATCGATAAACGATGAATACTTCGAAGCTGGTTATAGTGTGAAATAGTTCGTACAACTGACATGTTGTGAAGTGATATTGTAAGTAAGGCAGCAAGAAGTTTCTGCAGCATTCTAGAAGAGACTGGTAATAGTCTTCTCAGTCTCACAGAATATTTCATTCCTGCATCAGCACTATCCATTAGTAATGGTACTTCTTCATTTCCTGGCTAGTTGTCGCATACATTTGAGGCAAAAGTCAGTACTTTAAAAAAAAATATATTGCTTAATATTGCTTCTACTAATGGACGAGCAACATTTATCATCGACTATGCTGAGACGCGTACAAAGTAGTCTGATTGGAGCTGAGAATGCTGCCATCTATGTTCAGTGGAACACCAAGGAATTTTAAGCAAGATTGTACTACTTCTGTTCGAACAGCTTCCCAGTTTCTGTTCCTACGAGTCACATGCACATTATGATTTGTACGGCACTGTAGCCTCTGTTCATCGTCATTCACGTTGTCGCTAACTACGCAGTCCTCCTTTCCACCGAGAAAGGGATTCTCCAACATTAAGTTCAGTTTCCTTAATGCTGCATCTCTTGTTGTAAGAACATCAATCAGTAGAAGATCAGAGCATTGAAGAATTCTCTGCATCTTCTGGAAGATTCTAGTGATGACATGCATGAGAACTACTATTAAACTGCATGGAATTTTCAGCCCACGCGTCTAACATCCCTTTGGCAGCAGCTCCATCCTTCTTCTCCCCTTCCCTGACAATTGCCTACCAAACATCCAGGTAAGTTGTGGACTACTGCGGTAATCAATGTATGCAAATGTTCAGCAAATCGTACCTCGAGGTACGCAGGAATCGTATTTAAATTAGCCATTGTTTTGTGCAGCATTTTTGTTTTTGTTTTCGAAGTTCTGAAATACGTTGCAACATTTTTCAAATTTGACAGAAAATGTGTCATTTCAGGAACAAAGTCCAACATATGCTCCATTACAAGATCGAATATGTGGTAAACACGTCAAACAGTAAGGACGTCGGCGTCGACACTCTGAATCAGCAGCTTCTCGCTCTTAATCTCACCGTTATCAGAAATAATGAGTTTTAATTGTAACAAACCAAAACAGTGTTGTAAGCTGAAGATAAGTAAAAATTCCATTTGATATAAATTAAATATCTAAATAAGTTGTTTTCTTCTGTTTTTTCTTCTCAGAGATTATTCAAAAGGTATATAAGCCAAACGTCATTTGGATCGTTACAAGTGAGAGTTTAGCTTCAACCTTTCCCCCTTTACCTCTTTAGTCGGTCTATTAACTTTCTCTTTATTAGAGTAGAATGAAAGTGCTAGGTATACAAATGAGTACGCAAAACGAAGGAAAGAGAAATATCTGAAATTTTAAGAATAAAGCTCTCCAATTTTATATCTATCCACAGAATACAAGCTAATACATATAGTCACAAAACCTAAGTACATTGAAGTAATTTTAAATTTACAGTAGGGGAGACCGGGGTATTCATGAACACTTAAGCTTTGACTATAAATAACTCTTTTGTTTTTAGAGATAAAATTAAGATTTCTTGTAGATAGAAAGCTTGGAGTTTTCCTGTTTACTAAACTTTAGAGGAAAGTCAAAAATAACATTTTTTTAACAAATCAGTGAAATGCTTTTAAAATGTACCTATGTTCGGGATTGCCCCGGTGGTCGGGGTAATCCCGAACATACTGTTTACTTTAAATTTTCCTTTACGAAAGAAGCGAAATTCATTAAAATACATTCAAATTATACCGTAATTTAGTATTTAAATCTTTATTAAGAATTATAATTACAAATATAACTCAAGTTAATGAGAAACATGACTAGACCTCATTATCTTTGAAACTATTACAAATGAAAGGTAATAGGCTAAACAAAATGTACTCTTATGAAACAATGAGCGGAAGATCATTGGATTCCATGTTAATCAGTAGGTCTACATCTCCTATAGCTTTGCTGCTGAACAGAATGTTAAATTTAAAAAAAACAAATAAAAATATCCCTTACTATTAGAAAGAAGAAAAGACATTTTACGAACTGTCAATTTTGTGCAATTAAAAAATGACTTGTGAAAGTTTTTTTTTTTTCGAAATGTTATCTTAATTAGTTTCAAAGCGGCTGATTAACTCATATTGGACTTATATCGAGCTCTTGTAAGAAGAAATGAAAGTATGCTCGAAATGTTGCGCTCCAATAGGTAAATTTTTGGACAATTTTTTGTGGCAATTAAAACGCAATTCTTGTAGCTTTCTGAACTCCACGGGAAGACAACCGGTGTGTACTCAAGCAACGGCAAATATTATTGAGACTAGTGCACCATTTTTTCTAAATACATACAAAAACTTTACATTTCCATGAAACTATATACATTAATAGGCCATTTCAGAAAAGTGGGGGAGCAACTGACCCCCCCAATCGCCGCCCATGTGTGTAACGATACCAACTGAAGCAGACAGTGTAACGTTTACTCAAGTATATTTATTCTAAGAAAATCAAGCTTCACTTTACATTCCATGCTCCAGTTCGCATTCTTCAACAGACACGAACAATCACACTATTTCCTACAACGATAAGCTATATAGGAAATATTGGAACAAATAAATCTTCATTCATTTCCATAACCATTTTCATTAAAACGTTAAGTCCACTGGACCCTCCTGCTTCACCTTGTCCTTACTCGGATTGAATGTAATACTAGTTTGTAAAGACCACCTACCTCAAGTTCAACTATCTTTCCCCGCCCTTTTATATCCTTTAGACTAAAGGAAATGAAAAATATATTATGAAATTAACCGGCGAAGATGTTTCCTGCACATGTACCGTTATCAACAACAACAATTATCAAAGCGATGCCGTTAGATGTCAGACACAAATGAGAATGGTAAGTGGTTGCTTGAACAATGTCGATCAATGTGTTCACGAAGATTGTTGCACGTGCCACTGTAATGTCTTCACGAATAATCCCTTCGTAGATGGTTTTCTACGGCACACAACATTCTTGAACTGCCCCAAAAGTTAAAACTCAAGTGCTAAATTTAGCGACATTATAGAACTTGAAATTCCACTTTATAACGGAAGTCCGATTCTCAAATATCTAGCGTGCACCGGCCATTTTGTTTTACTGTTATACGTACATGTTACAGTCATCTGTTGAGGAAACATTATATCGATATCTGTTGAGGAAAGATCATATTACGAATTGTAAGAAAATTTAACTTCAAAAGCAATACACAGATACCGTTATTAAATTGTGTACACATTCTCTGATGGTTTCTGTGTATTACTCAGTTACTCTACCTACTTTACTTTGTCATACTCTCATTAATATTAGTAATGCCAATTCGTTAACCACAAAACACCAGGAAATGAAAACACCAATGTTTTTTTATTCACCTCCTTTCTCTGGGAGAGCTATTTCCCTCCACCCACCTCACCAGTCCCACCGACCAGTTCCCACCCTCCCTATTCCCTACCAGCTTTCCACCCCAATTACCCACCGGCTTTATAGGGTGGCTGAAAGAATAGATAGATAGGAGGAAAGCAGGCAGAGGAGAAGGCTGGCTTCAGGGCGGGTATAAGGGCACAGAGGGCATCAGGTCGGGATCAACATTTAGGATTCAGGCGTCAGGACAGATATCAAGAACCCCAGCGTCAGGTCAGACAGAAGCACAGACACCCAACCAGACAGACAGATAATATGTCGTGGTAAGGCTTCTTCTTCTTTCTTCTTCGTCGAAAGAACTGAAAAAGAAATACTAACTGTTTGTGGATGTGTTCGTGAGAGAAGTCGCACCGGTAAAAATTAAGTTTTTTTCGCTTGAAACTAAAAAAAAAGATAACTTTCTTAATGCACTAATTGTTGTATACAACAATTAATACATTAGATAATATTTATTCTTTCAGTTTCAAGCGATAAATCTAACTTTTACCAGTGTAACTTCTCTCTCGAGCCACCTCCGTGTATAAAAAGTGTTTGTGTGCTATCTGCAGGCATAAAAGGTACTATATGTGATGCTTATGAAGAAAAGCATATTGGAAGAATAAAGGACTTAGCTTTCAAGATTCACTCTCTCGTCATCAGAATGTATCCAAGACCGAAGAAGAGGGAGAATACTAGACAAAAGTGTCACTATCATCATATTGAATCATGTGCTAGAAGGTTAATATGAAAGAACGTGAGGCGAGGTCAAAGTATTGACTAGATATTCAGAGAAGAGAAAACATTAAAGATGAAGGCACGGCACACAAAATGTCATTAGATAACCATGAGACACAACAACTGTAAATTGAAATATTGCAGAAAGAGAAAAGATTCGGGTGGAAAGAAACTGGAGGCAGTGTGGTCGGTGATTAGGGTTATGATGGTGATGATGATGATGGGAGGAGAAGAGTTATGATTAGTTAATTAAATTATTTATTTATTTAACTTTTTATTTATATTTTTTACCTACTGTAACTTATCTATTTAAGTTATTTATTTTATTTATCTATTTATATTTTTTATTAATTTGATTTACCACACTGTCTCCACCCTTTCACCACCTCTTCATCCTAATGATCTTTCTCTTTCTCTAATATTTTACATTACAGATGTTGTATCCATTGGGTTCTTTCGAGTGATTTTGTCGCAGACGTGTCCACTATTCAACTTTTTCTCATCTCTCGATTCTAATCAGACTTTGACCTGATAGCACGTTCTCCCAACATAACATCCTAGTAGAATATTTAATATGGCAAATAGTGGCACTTTTTTCTTCATTTCTTCACTCTGTTCTACATTCTGATGGAGAGACGTCCTCATGGAAGCTGTAGGAAACGAAAGAAATAATATTGAAGGGTGTGAATTGAGAAGCGAGTGGTTGTAATCACAATGTATAAAAGAAATAGTATTGGAACAAATATAAATTGAAGAATCAATTATTCTTACAATACAGAGAGAGATTATGAAGAAATAAAAATAATTGGATACAGAGAAAGGAGAACGAAGACACATTCAACACATATTGAACAGTGATGCCCACCCCCCCTCATGTTCATGACGCACCCCCCCTCAAATGTCTATCCGTAGGTGTTCTTCCATGAAAAAAAAATCTTTTCGATTAATTTTTACACCCTCTCAAACATATTTATATAGATTTTACCCCCCCCCAAATATTTCAATGACGCAGTTTGCGTCATAGCCCCCCCTTGTGGGCACCCCTGTATTGAAGAAAGCAGAAGAATTATTTGAAGAACAATCTGAAAGCAAAAGAATTTTCCGAAGAAGATCAGTCATTTGTGTAGAAGTCTGTAAATGCTACAATACTTACCCATCTGGATCGAAGCGCGAGGTCCCTCGCTGCATCAGTGTTTGTGATGATGAGGAATGTAGGCGTTTGGATGTGCGTACGTGTGTATGTTGTGTATATCCACCCGCCAAGCCAAGCACCCACACCCCCACCCTCCCTTCTTCCAAGGCCCCCTCAACCCATCCGTCAGCCCATCTCCCCCTTACCGGACCGTCTGCCCAGCGGCCCAAACACCCGACCTGTCCGCCAGTCTACTCCCCTGCCTGCCCATCCAGTCACCACCAATCTTCCTAAGATCTCTAGGAAGATTGGTGGTAGACATACCCCATCCATCTATTGATCCAGCCACCCCACTTAATCAAGCACCCACCCCTAAAACCCCAAGCTAATTCTTTTAAGGAGGGTTTTTGTATATTTTTTTTTTCATTTTTTCAAACAGACATTACATTTTAATAAATGAGACAGTACAATAATTGACTTGATGTTTTCTTCTTGGCTCCAATCCAGCGGTGAAAACAGTCATACTGATAGACACTCATCAATCTTCAACTTCTTCGTACTAATTCCAAATAAAACATAGCATCCATCAACTCAGCTTCTTTACGAGAACCAAACAGTTAGTGTAGTGGTATTGCGTTCTCAGAACACTCAGCTAACAAAATTTTGAACTAGATGACATGGGCGTGACATTGAAATGTTGGCTTATTCTTCTGCCAACTCTCTTTCCAATTTCCACAGCTTAGTTGGTTGATTAAATTCACCAAGAGTAGTGTCACCAGCGATTATTCGAGAATCATAAGATATTTAGATGCTTTCTTGTAGCTATTGATTCTTTTGCAATTTTATTTCTGCTCTCAGAAACAACCAGAAACAGAAACAGAGAAAAACTTTTTGTATAACATTTCGTATAGTTGGTGGGTTAATATGTGTCCTTGAAATTCCAAAACAACTTGCATATGACGACATCTCTGAATCGATTTCACTCAACAATTTGTTCATTTTACATCTTTACAACTTATTTTTCCGACGACAACACACTCAGTTTTATTTCCTGCAGAATAGCAGTTTCTATCTAACAGCCTCCAGTTAGATGTCAATATAAAATAATTCAGGAACTGTGAATCACTTATAAAGATCGTATGAAGAAAACATTCTACATTCCTTGTTGAAATTTATTACAATTCCAGCCACTCTGATCATGGAAATTTTATACTCTGTTTACACAATGCTATATATGATTCCATATGGTTCATCGTCAGTCAGCAGTTGGTCTATCTAACATCTTGATTATTTCATTCAAACCTCAGTACAAGAAAAAAGTGATTTCCAGTGGTAGACAAAAGGCTCCAGATCTGTTGAAAAAGAGAAATTTTAAGAAATGAAGATTGTCAAGAACCTTTTATAGTTGACGGTCTTCAAAGTAATCAACCAGTATGTAATATCTTTATGTACCGTATGTAATCTTTTGGTGACGACTGTACTAAGAAATCAAATTCTGGGTTTAGAGGGATTTAGGATTTAGATTTCTGGGCTTTCGGCATCTAAGGCCATTTAGCCTGTGACGTATGAGAGATAACGTCCCTCGGCGAGCACACTATCCGGAGAAAGGGAAGGAAGAAATGATTGGGGAGGGAAGGAAGCGGCCTGGGACCTATAAGTTAGGTACCACCCCGACATTTGTCTGGTGTGAATGAGGAAAACCCAGGAAAACCTCATTTAGGGTGGGTGGCCTGAAAAAGCGTGTTACACTTTTACGACCGAGTGACCCCACCGGGAATCGAACCCGGGACCGCTAGCACTGAAGGAGAGAGCGTTAGCGACTACGCTACGCGGGGCCACAAATGTTGGGTTGTTAAGGAATGATTTGAAACCGTGAAAACGATACTTCCTCAAGAATCAGAAATGGATGTAATCAGGGGCGTCATTTGGAGAGAAGAAAGAACGAAACAATTGCTTACCACTTAGTTTGAGAAATGCATGTTTGTAATCAATATAATAATCTATCTATTAAAATGGTAGAAAAATTTATATCTTTGTGGCCAGTCCTTTCGAACATGAGATCTTGAAAACCACAAGTACTAGTGCTATTTTCGCTGGTCGATTCCAAATTTTGTGTAGTTTTCCAGTTCTCATTCAAATTTTCAGAAAACTTGTCTTTATTTTATTATTCCACATTTTAGGCGTCGTTTTGAGTATTAGTTTAATATTGCTACTAGAACGTTAAGGTTGATATCCTTGTGAAAGGCAGCCAGTAAAGGAGCTACGTATAGCGGGTTGATGGACATTTCAGGCGCTTTCCTTTAATCTGAATGACAAAACCTATTGCAAGGTGGCAACTTCGAAGGATTGTGGACCCATAGTGAGGCGTACTCGGATATGGAATTATAACAAAAAATATTGCATTTGATAACATCTGTCACTTATCCAAGTTTGCCACAAACTCCCCCCAACATTCTATATATTAAAATACTACATTTAGGCAATATGTTCGTCTATAGCAATTCACTCCCTTTGAGAGTCTTCTTGTCCTTTACTAAGAAGTAGGAAGGAGATTCACGCTCGTACTAGAACTGTGCGCTGTGTAAATAGCGCAGGTTCAACTAGTAATAATAATAATAATAATAATAAAAAGTATTTCATGAACGAAATAAACTGTGAAGTTACGATATACGTATATCACGGAAATTTTGCGTACGTTGCACAGGTAATACATCCTTTTTGAAAGGTTCTTTTTATATATACACAGAGGTTGATTCTGCTATATTGATCCGAATTTGAATGTGTCTCTTGCCTAGTAAATGCCATGTTTCCACCAACAGATGTATTCGATCTGTAGACCACCTCTACTGACAATTACCCGGTATCAAAAGTTTTCACTGCAGGTGGCTGTGTTGCATCTGGACCATGGGTGTTGCATCCTACATCTTTTTTCAGACTTTCCATAGGCCGATGACGGTGCGGACTCAACGATGGGATAGGCGCCGGTTGAGGAGTCGAAGAGCACAATAGTTTATTGGGCTGGCATCTCGATTTTTGACAAGAATGTCAGAGAAGGAAATTGTCGCAATTGCAGTTTCTTGCTCCATACGGCGATAGAATTCCAGCAATGTTTTCGCCGTGTGCCTGAATACCCTGTCTTGTTCATGGTTTGTTCTTACAATGCTGGGATTTCATGCTCGTACATTTCAGTCAGGACATGAGTATGGTAGGTAATACACAGGATTGTTTTTGACGTTTTGCTCCAACTTTTGGAGACGCAGTTTGCCTCTGTACGAGAAAGCGGTTCATGAGCGCTTTTGGGAAACTCTGTCTATATGTAATGTTACGAACTTTACCACAATCTGTAAGATATATCCACGCTTCACCAAGAGTAACAACGAAGTTTCACCGACCACCCGCGAGATGACATTCATATAGCCCCCTTGCAGTTCCTTCTTCTCTCAACCACATGACACGGTTTCAGAGCGTGCACACTGCTTTTGCAAACGACTATGAGACGTGAATGATACGATTGATAATCGCATGCAATATGCGTCATCTGTTGGCCATCATACACTGTGTGTGGGGGATTTTTTGGAAGATCGACGTACGCCAAACCACACGCAATAGCGGTCAGATCCTCTCCACTGAAGGTCAGTTTTCAAGTGTTCCCGTCAGTGTGGTGGACCCAGGGCTCTGTGTTGCATATTTATGTATAATATGATTCAGAGTGGCACGATTTACTGTATATGTAAATCACACTCTTTACACATTTCTACCATACACGGCGCTGTGAACGGTCGGCATCGGAAAAGGACAGAATGGACCTCTCACAGAATCTGTTCAGTTTCGTTGGCATCAGACTACGGTCGATCACACTGCTCTACAGCATGACTAATGCGATAGATTGCTTACCTCATGGCAATCTCACAGGGATGAGTTGCGTATGCACGGTTCAGATGCACACTGACTTCGGCTTAATATAAATGAATCAACCTTTGTATATGGATTGTATGTGGATATTTTATTTCAAGTTATATGCTTATTTGAATTCAGTGATTTACCTATCACAAAAGGATTCACTAGGCTGGAAACATTGGACCGTTGCTTCTTACCCTTCAATTTGCCGTTGAAAATAATTTGGATGATGTGTAGAAGGAGGAAACAAATACAACATCAACTACTACTATTACGGTACTACTACTACT
The DNA here is from genome assembly GCF_964235325.1 of Thermobia domestica. Lineage (NCBI taxonomy): Eukaryota > Metazoa > Arthropoda > Insecta > Zygentoma > Lepismatidae > Thermobia > Thermobia domestica. The sequence goes on from NC_137469.1 coordinate 1,651,498, forward strand.
ACTACTACTACTACTACTACTACTACTACTACTACTACTACTACTAATAATAATAATAATAATAATAATAATAATAATAATAATCTGGACTTTTCTTTGGCAATGCGCACTCAGTGGTCGTAGTTTAAGGGAAAATGCCCTAATTTAGGGAAATTTCATAGATGGATTTAGCAAAAAGGGAAATTTTCGATACAACGTTGAAAATCCAATGAAATTCTGGCACTGGCTGATTGACCAATATAAATGCTTACATTTTCCTTTGGTTTCCAGAAATAAAACAATACAATTGCTATAGTTTGTGTGTGTGCGCGCTCAAAGTAGCATAATTTGCACCCATTGTTGGTTGGGTATATTTGTGTGTATTTTTTTTTTTTTGGTAGAAAAAGGTAAAGGAAAAAGTAGAAAAATAGAAGCAAAAAGCAAATGAATACATTAAATGTGGTTTGTGTATTGCCTTTAATATAAATTAATCTTATCGCATAACTACTATCATAGAAATTGAATACTCAACAAACTAGAGAAAATTTGATAAGAAAAAGGAAAATTTTGGGGTAATTTGAGGGAAATTTTCTTACGGAAACCTACGAAACAGTGTGCGTACTGCAGCACCCATTTTTAAAAAGCTATTTCTTTGTCAATTTTATTTATTTATTTATTTTTGGTTTACGAAATTAACATTTTACTTTAAATTGATTAGAACACCAGAACAAGAGTGTATTATATGAATTAAAAAGGTAATAGAACAACAGATAGCACCACACTAATTTTTGCATTTCTTAAATTTTGACGCTTGCCTTTGCAGCCAGTGATAGGTATTTATGGTGGGTACACACATTTTTTCTAAGATAGGAGCAATAATAATAATAATAATAATAATAATAATAATAATAATAATAATAATAATAATAATAATAATAATAATAATAATAATAATAATGTGAATTTACAAACAGTTTGAATTATTATAGTGGTTACAATCAGAAACTGTTGCATTGTAAATGACACCGAACAGTGAAATAGTGTAGAAATTGTTTTCAAAAAATATATCTTTTTATGTTAAGTGAAAAAATACTCACCAAAATGTTGGTTTCACGGAGCACGGACCCCAATGGATCCAATGTGAAACCAGTCTTCACTTTTGAATCATAAACTGAATAGTTTCTGAGACCTTGTAACAGACATGTAGTTGACATATCACAGCATTTAATAACGAACAAGGAATAAATTATTCAAGTATATATGGTAACGATTATATTTAGCAATGCGCTATTGTTTGATTGTAAAACAATGCAAAAATTATGAAGAATCTTAAATACTGTTAAAAATTATAAAACATTTCAATGATATCTTTCATAAGGACAGAATTAATTTTTTTAAGACAATCTAATTGCGTCTGAAAGCTATTATTCTGCACTGATATTCAACTTCAATACCTATACTGCATACTTCATTTTCAACATTTTATTGATAAAATAACAGTTCATCCTACCTCTTCTATTTATTAAGACACAAAACAAAATTTAGTTATTATATTTAAAAAACAGTTTAAAAATTTCAATAAGTAAAGAACATTAGCCAATAGGGAAGAAAAAGGATGAATATGTGGACACAGAGTATTTAGATGAAAAAAAAATCCTATTGGAGTAATATTCAATGACAAAAAATATTATCGTATAAAGATTAATAGTAGCAGCAATAGCTGTACTGAAAATATAATGGTTAGATTTCGTCCAAGAATTATCATTTACAATTTAAACTAAATCTGTAGTTGGCTGTGTGCGAGAATTCAGGTGTATGATGCAAGAGGTTTCTGCTTCAATCCCAGAGTAGGCCTATGTGGGTTTGTAAAGGATAATATCGTGTCTGTAGTTTCCTCAGGATTCTCATTTACTTCCACATTATCATTCCACAAATGATTACATAATTATTCCCTTTCATTACTTATTCGTCTCCTGTAACCCAATGGGCAGAACCGTTGGAAGCGAAACTTAAAAAAAAAAAAAAAAAAAAAGTCATTTCATTCTGAGAAGTTCAGTTAGTCATGTATTTTAGGAGTCAAGTTGCATTTTATATGCGAATATAGGTGTGATAAATCTTTCTATCGCGTTGATAGAAGCCTTTAAAATTCGAGGTGGAAGAATGTCTTTTGCACCATTACCAAAATTTTAATGACTAGCGTATTGCTCGACGCTAGTTCAATCATTCTATTAGATGGATTGACACCGTACGCAGATGAAATTATTGGAGATCTTCAGTGCGGATTTAGACGAAATTGATCAACCATCGACCAAACATTTACCATTCGCCAAATACTCGAAAAGAAGTGGGAATACAATACCCCGGTACATCAACTATTTATTGATTTTAGAAAGGCATACTACTCGGTTAGAAGAAAAACATTGTACAACGTTCTTACAGAACTTGGAATACCCAGAAAGATAATTAGACTAATTAAGTTATGTTTAAATAAATCCCAAAGTAAAGTCCGAGTAGGAAAATTTTTGTCCACTAGCTTTCACGTCGAGAATAGCCTGAAACAAGGAGATACGTTATCGCCATTATTATTCAACTTTGTTCTTGAGTACGCTATAAGGAAAATCAAAGATAACAACCAGGGTCTAGAGCTGAATGGTATTCACCAAATTATGACATATGCTGATGATGTAAATGGGGGGATGACAGGAGAATAGTAGAAAGAAATGCAAAGGTCGTATTAAACGCTTGCAGGGACATACTTTTAGAAGTAAATGCAGAGAAAACTAAATACATGGAAGTCCGTCGAGACTGTAATATTGCAAATTATGGATGCGTTAAAATATCAAACAATACTTTCGATAAAGTGGATGCTTTCAAATATGTAGGATCAATATTTACAGACCAAAACCATATTCACGAAGAAATTAAATGTCGACTAAAAGCAGGGAATTCGTGTTATTATTCAGTTCAAAACCTTTTGTAATCGCGAATTTGTCGAGAAATTTGAAGCTTAAAATACAGTATATCATGTCGGCGATAATCATGTGTGTTGTGCTGTATGGTTGCGAAGCATGGTCGTTTACTATGAGGGAAGAGCGGAGACTGAAAGTGTTTGAGGACTAGATCCTAAAACGAATATTTGGGCCCAAGTGAAATGGGAATGGGGAATGGTGCAAACTTCATAATGAGCAACTAATTCATAATGTTCGGTAATTTATATCATTTACCGAACATTGTTAGGGTCATCAGGTCTAGGAGGTTTAGGTGGGTAGGTTAGGTAGCGAGAATGGAAGAAAGTAGTGACGGTTTCAAATTTTTAACTGGAAGACCAACCGGGAAACGATCATTAGGAAGACCTAGGCCCAGATGGGAGGACAATATTAAGATGAATCTCACAGAAATAGGAATACAAAGTAGAAAGTGGATCCAGTTGCCTAAGGATAAAAGTCAGTGGAGAGCTATTGTGAACGCGGCATTGAACCTTCGGGTTCCTAGATCATAGAGTTAGTTAGTATTGACCCACGGCAGTATGCATAAAGTTACTTTATACCCATTCTCTTCTTACTGAATACCTACAGATGGCAGTTTATTTCTTCAGTTTTGTAAACAGTACTCACATTAGATTTTTACTGAGAAAAACAAAAATACAAAATAAATCATTTTTTAATTCAAAAAATACATTTGAATTTCAACATTTTCAGGAGGATCTTTTTTTTTTTTTCCTTTCGGGGAAAATTCCTGTATCTCCTGCTAAGCCTGCAGTATATCCATACTGGAACTCTCCGGCTGTGTACTATTAATTAGAGTACAACCAATGATTTTCATAACCGGCGCCGGTAACCTCACCCCAAATTAAACAATAGTTCGTAATTTACGCAAACCTAAGATCGTTTGGTGTTTTCCAATCTTCAGAAAGTCCGTATTATAGTCTTATTTAAATAAACACGTGTTTAAACTCGAAATCTTGTAATACACATTGCAGTAACAAGTTTTCTTTAAATTAATATCGGAGCCATGAACAATGGCTCCCACGGCTGACATATATAAATTCGGGTAGGCGATGCTCACAATAAGGTGTGCTAGAGACATCTATACTATCACTAGAGTTATTCTATTTCAAGTGTGCTCTCGGAAAATACGTGAAACATACTTCGGCCCCACCCCCGCCGCGCTCTTATGGAGGAAACCTTCCGTTTACTTTAGGAAAAGAAGTGAATGACGTCGGCTGTGTTGTCAATTTGTCATTCAGTCGTTTGGTCTTGACGAGTGAAGATCGTAGGCTACTTAGAATGGTTAACAAGACAGAGCACAGCGAAGTACGTGAAGCAATTCAATGTGGCAACCCTGTCCGCATCCAACCATTCAAGGATCTCGGCCACAGCAACTTGTGCCTCCTCTTTCGAGAGAGGTAGGGAATATCACCAAGGATTTTAGAAAATAGAGGATCTGCCCTTACAACAAAATCTTGAAGCCATACGTCACAGTTTCGCCACTCCTACTCTGCCCACTCTGCCCAATAAGATCGCAATGTTTTGTGCCAACAATCATGACGGAAACGAAAGTAACCAAAGAGAGTAGCTAATCAGACGTGCCGATGCTCGGTTATTTTTTGGCTTCATCGATTTAATAGGATGAAGATACATATGGGCAGATCCTCTATTTATAATATCCTTGACACCAGAGCTGTTTAAAATATTGAGTTTTTATGCAGAGATTTCTTATGGCTCCGCCAGAGTGTCATAAAGTAGGTCTAATATTGGATTTTCTGAAATAACGTTGAAGAAATGGAAATGAAGAAAGACATAATTACAAGTTGTGCAAAAATTACAATAAAACAGAAAATGTTTTTATCAGATGAGCAGCGATTCGGTTAGTGGCCATATTATTCCCACTGAGTGAAAAACTAATAGGGTTTCTTGAAGATGACTATAATATTCTTGATATATATTTTGTAATATTGAATTCATTTACATTACACGAATAGAAATAGTTAACAGACATACGACAAAGCATAATTGGTTGTAAAATGAAACGAGAACATCGTTTCAGGTATTATGTTCATCTTCATCTCCTCGTGCAATACAAATGTACATTTACCTGTTGGTGAAGAGTATTTCCTTAGGCATTAAGTTGAAGGAGCAGCAGAGTCCTTCGTCTGTCACGAGTTTCGTGAAAAGTTCGCCACAGTTGGTGTCTACGTTCATCCACTCGCAAGAAATCAACATACTACTGCATGGTTGAGCCGTCTGAAAAAAAAAAATGCACTGAATGATATACATTGTAAGTAATAGTCAAATTTGCATAAGTAAAAGCAAAGATCTAATTTGTATTACAACAATCTAACAGCTAAATTTGTCCGAAGGAACATCATGACATTAGAAGCAACCAACCTGTCATTAGATTATAGAAATCCCATCACGGTTGTCCACCTTTGTTCTCGTCGTCCCTTTCACCAAGGGCGCAGATTTCTCTGTGAATTTTGGAGCCCCATTCAGATGCAGAAGGTATATGTATATGAGGATTTTAAGACAAATTGCATTCAAATTATGCCAAATATTGTATATTCAGAAATACAATAGGGGGCCCACATGACCTTTGGGGGCCCCTGGACACCCAGGATTGGCGCCCCTTCACTACTTAACATGCTATTTTGTCCATAATTTAAAAAGTACTGAAAGTATACCTAGTGCGATTTAAGTTTCTGTGTTTTATGTCCCACAAAGGATCACAAGCACAGGATCCACTTCTTATGGCGTTTGCATCCGGTAATGACGGGTGCGCAGATCAACATAAATCAACTCTTATGATCCCCACCAAACAACTGACTCGCTTGTGAGTCAGTTGGATTACAAGGTCATGCTGCCACTTCCGGTCAAATGTAAATTTCTAATAGGATTAGTTTAGTGTGCCACGACATGATAAATTATGTTGTGAATAACAGCCCATCCAGGGGCGTAAATAAGGGCCCCGCAGACCCCGCATTGCTGGGGACCTCAAACCATAAGGGGGCCCCAAATTGTAAATTGGAACCTAGAGAAGGGGCCTCACTCCACGCTGTTTGCGGGCAGCCCCCAAGCCTTTAGTTACGCCACTGCACCCATCGCTATGAATACGAGAATTATATTTTGCAAGATTCTATCCACTTGTCCTTGGAAACTGTCCGAATTTCTTGGATAACGTTCGATTTCAATGCGATCCTGTATCGCTGCGAGAAACTACATTTTTTTAAAAAAAAAAATCCATAATGCTATCTGTACAGGATCTAACAAAGCTTGATCAAGACTATTCAAGACTATTTAATGAAATAACAGCAGCACTGACATCTTTTTGATCTTGAATGCAATAGTTTTCCCAAAGAGATTTTGTTTCGGTCCTCTTCTAAACAAACCCAGTTCTAGGGCTTTCAATAGCCAATTAGCGCCTGAGTTGATTTCAGGAAAATACAAAACAATTGTTTGCGTCGTGGAACAGAGCGGTAGTTGTTGAATTAGTATATTTTTTATGAATCTTTTCCATGTTTATATGATGTACAAAGTGTGATTTAACAATAAACAAATGCAAATATCCGTGTTGGAAGATATTGCATGTAATATTGCTGATAATATACACGATTTATGTAATTTAAGAGCTTACATGCCCATAATTACTGTTAAAATTAAGACAAGATAGGTTTAAATATTAACTTGAGAATTTAATATACAGAAATATTTACTGTAGACTAAGAATAGTACGTCAAATATACAACTATGGATATATATATATATATATATATATATATATATATATATATATATATATATATTACTAGCTTTAATTCTGGACTGTTATTACCATGGAACATGCCCGAAATAATTGCGTACAGATTTGTAATATGCGTGCAACCTGAAGTACCCTGGAAATAATTAGACCCCCTACATATTATCCTAATTATAATATATGCAATTATTTCACCACGGAATTCGTTTAGAAGTTGTTTCTCGGAGTAGTTCAGTTCATGGGTGGAGATTAACTTTACGAGGGCTTATAAATACGCACCCAGACGTATGCCATAGAAACGACTGACCAATGAAAGCGATAATACTATTTAACCGAGTCAGGGCAGGATAACAGCAATGGGACTCACGTGGAAGCACATCCGTAAGGATCAGGCGCATTATCGACGAAGCGTATACACATAAAGGAGATTGGTGCAACGAATACTTGATATCGCATTCTTTCATTTTAACTTTATCACAGCCCTTATTATGGTTTGATACTAGTTGTAATGGTTTCATACTAATAGCATTAAACTTAGTAAACATAAAATACTGGTTTCCTACATTGTGCAGAAGTGGTCCGACAATGAAAATTAATATCCCAGACAATCTTATTAATATCCCACTCATTTTAACCGTACTAATTACCAGTTTTATGATGGACTATTCTTAACCAGTACTCAATATCAGCTAGGTCTGTGAAGAATCTGATGCATATGTGAGTGGTAAGTCCAGAAGAAAAAAAATATTGCTTCGCTAGGTATTGGCTGTTTAGTTTCTTCTTTAATATAGTATTCGATGCCATAGCATAAATAGCATTAAAAGACCTCGTTGTCTCGTGGTATTGATCTCCAGAATCTTGAAAACGTTTCGAGATTTTTTCTTAGATGTGATTCTGTTACCCCTATGCCATATGATGAATAAAATTTTGAAAAAAAAATCTAAGTACATGGAACTATTTTGTACCTAAGCAGCACTCTACTTTTTAAACGTAAGCTAACTTGACCTACATTTAAGGTAAAAGGACCAAAATACTTACGGAAAATCTGATCGCGTAGCTGCAAAATCAACTGCGATATTTAAGCGGCCGCGGTGGCTCAGTGGTAGAGCGTTAGATATGGTGCTTGGCGTCCTGTTTCGATCCCATTCCCGCTAAGTGAACTTTGTGGTGGACAAACACCGTGTGCGTGGTTTTCTCGGGGTTCTCCCGTTTCCTCCCTCTTTCTTCACTCCACCATTTCATTCATTTCTCATCATCACCGTCTCCTTTAGCCTAGCCTGCATAATCGTGGGACGTAAACTCAAAGATTTCAACTGATATATTTTGTAACAAGTTTAATTTACCGTATCTATTAAATTTGAAATATCTGTACCAAGTTAGAAAAGAAACGCTTATATTGCAACTATTCATGTGCAAGTCTGAATTGAAACAATACGCAATTTCGCTTTCGACTTTTTCATATTTTCGATAACTTTTGATGCTATCACCTACCAACAAGTAGATAAAAACATGATTCAATATTCCTATGATCGTGTAAAAGTTGTTTTAATTTCATTCGAGACTTGTTCAAATGTCTTGAACAATATTTCTTTGAACGTGTAAATTTGAAGTATTAAATTGTCTTGTTCAAGCTTTTTTTTTTTTTTTTTTTTATTGTTTAGAATAGTATAAGAAATGTCAAGCTTGCAAGCACATTGTTACAGTTTGTGTCAACAGAATGCGAAATTTGCGATTTAGTTTGCGAATATCGACATAGCAGTTATAAGTTTTTGAGGTTTTCTTGCGTTCCTTTGCTATATGTAGAATTTTGCGAAGACTGACTCGTAGAAGCGTCCTTTATATATATATATATATATATATATATATATATATATATATATATATATATATATATATATATATATATATATATATATATAACAATAGCCATATGGATGGTATCTCATTAGCCAATTAATCAAAATCTGGAAAATAATTTTATGAAACACTAAATCCTGTCTCAAACGGGACTGAAGTAAGGCTGCGATTCACGATCTAAAATTCACGACCTTACTTAACGATCGTGTGAGAAGTAACTTGCCCTTAGTTCAGGTTGAAATTTTCTGCTGTCCTTATTTGGATCCTGACTTGGAAGAAATAGAAACAGTTTTCTTCTGGACTTACATACAACTACCAATCAGAAAAGAGTAGCGCCTGACGACATTCAACTTTATTTCCGGCTGTAATTTTAAATTCAAAACAATGTTGCCTGGACAAGTGATTTTTTGTATAACATGAAGCACAATTTATATTATTAAAAAAATGCAAGAATAAAGACCTTAGACAAAATATGCAGTGAAGGAATCCGCCCGAACACCACAGATGTGAACAAATGTAATTACATCTTTTAAAAGAATAAAAATAGGTGATTTAAGTAGCCTATATTGTGCAATTTGTATACCAAAAAATATAACATGTTAAAAAAAAAAAGCGTGCAGGTTTACTTTTGGCGCACAGTCGAAATAATTGTTCAAAAATTCAAATTCTTTCACTAATTACCTTCTTATTGTTTTCTAAATGATTTATGCTGGACGACATGAAAATATCTTCATGGCACAGTTAAAATTCAAGGGGATATCATAAGCAATTGTTGAAAAATGATAATTCTTTTACGATTTGCTTAAGTTTAGCTTCCGGATGCATGCATAAAAACTACAGCCCAAAAAGCACAAAACTACCTGCGCTAGGTCGCCACTAAAAAGCATGAATGCTATATAACCGAGTCATAGCAGAGTGAAGCTGTAGGGCCCGAGCGTTAGCGAGAGGGTGCGTCTGAAGGGAACAGGCGCGTCAGCGAAGATGAGTATGCGCATAAGCAATGGTAGTGAAAACGAGTAGATTTTGACAATGATACGAGTTTCAATAGCATTTGTCTTTATTTCGTATTAGTGCCCTTTCACTTGTAAATAAACTACAACTTCTGTAAACAGTGCAGAAATTCACCGCCGGTGGAAAAGAGTTTGTATACAAGCATCTTTCATATCAGCTCACCTATTTTATCCGTCGTAAAGCACTTATAACAACTCTAGACTAGTAATCCTACACTTGTAAACATAAAATTCAGATGTGATGGGCCAGAAGTAAACCAGCGCCAAAAACAGAAACAATGAGAGTTAATTGTCATCAGTGTTATGTGGCTTTCGTGAAATTTTAGGGAACAGTTCTACAATGCTGGCACAATACAAAAATTCCGGGTGTAGTGCATGAGATGGGTTCCCGGCGCGGTATAAATTTATTTTATGGCCCATGTGGGCATTTTTTGTGGGTACTGAGCTGAGCGGATGCACTGAGTACCTATACCAGAAAATTGCTCTTTCTTCTTTATTTTAACTTTCCGCGAATGATAACTGCCCTCATGTACATATTTGGACAAGTCATTTGATTTTCAATTCTGGTGGGTCCAAGGATCTTTAGACCATTTTTCAGCTTATACAGACTCCAGACTCGTATCTCACTGCTGAATTTTCGGAGTTACTAATTTCAATAGCATATGGAATTCTGAATAATCCATTCTGTAGATTTTTTTTTTTTTTTTTTTTTTGTAGGAACGAGTATCTTCTGTAAGTAGTTCATTATTCACCATTGAAAATACGGTGCTTTCTTGTGCATTATTGCGGCGAAGAATTCACTCTCTGCCCACCAGCTCCTCTTTACTCTTTCATTCTCTCTCTCTCTCTCTCTCTTTCTCGTTTTTTTGGGGGGAGGGGAGGGCGGATTTTGTGTCAGCAACAGAGCAGATATCGCTGCTATGGCTATTTCATCCTCTTCGGATGAACTCATATTGTGAAATAGAAAAACAATAATATTTACGATTACGACAGTTGATTGCCCTGTGCGTAACACGTTTTTCGTCTGTTTAATACAGCGACCACGAGAGGCTCTGCTGAGGACTAGCTCGGGAGAGTAATGCTCCCGGAAGTAGAAATGAGAAACATAGTTCTGATTGGTTGGCGTTATCCACTTCTTGCCACCTTGCATTAAAATAGCAGAAATCAAACGCCGTGTGGGCTAGCGCTGTATGTTAGTAATAAAAGTCTCTTTTGGCGCGAGTTCAAACTCGGCCCGAGGAAAGTTTTTTTTTTTACATTTTATAACACTTATTAAATTACAATAATATGAAAATAATACTTAAAAAAGTTATTTATTTATTTTTGTGCAGATAAATAGTAGTAGTACTTATGCCCTTGTACTCCATGATATAGGGCTCGTTTTGTTCCCCTTGTACTTCATGATATAAATTTTGTGACCAACTTAAAACAACTGGCTAGCTAGGATAGCGCGTAAAACAGCTGGCTAGAGTAGCGCGCGGACAAACGTACTTCCGGGAGTATTACTCTCCCGAGCGGGTCGTCTCTGCTGGTGAAACCTACCTGGTTTTAAGGATTGTCTGATACCCCTACATCACGTAAGGATAAAAGAAATTGTATGGAAGTTTGAGTTAAGCAACACTGTTAAGTTGTAGCCTGGGTTGAGGCCTTAGTTCAGATCCGTGTGAGACGGGCTTAAGCCTGATTTCAAATCAATATTCGGAAAATTTGCGTACTGCAACGCAATGATTTTTTTAAAAAAGAATTATGGAAGTGAATCTGTGAAAAAAAAAAAGTTGCAGAGGATGCATTATAACAAAACGGAGCAGTAGCGTCATTTCAGATTTTGCTTGGGGGCAAGCAAAACTCCTTAATATAAGTCAAATTTTGCGTTTTTCACTTATTTACTACTATTCTATTGATAAAATGGATACAAATCTCAACCTCTGGAGGAGGCAATCGCCCCTCCCTGCCCCCCTAAATGACGCCCTTGAAACGGAGTTACCATAACAACACGTGATCTTAGCAGTAGTTTTGAGCCCACGTTGGCCATAGACCTCTTCCATCATAACCTTGGTGTTTGATGAAGAGACAAACCTCAAAAGATGATTGAGTGATATATTTCCAATGCTTCTGAAGCAGAGCAGAAAGCCCCAAAGAAAGGGATCTCCCGACACTGGTGGCAATCTGTATCTTTCTTACTGCTCGAGCCAAAAACTATAAGTAGCATTTTATATTCATAAGAGTTTGTTGATTAAAATTAAAACAAATGAAATAAAAAAAATATATGTATATATATTTGGTAGCTTCTAAGTCTTCTATGGCACTTGCATACAAAGAAAAGAATTCCCAATTTTCAATCTTAAATTTTTCAAATCCTTACCTTTTCCATGAACTGTAAATAATCCTTTTCAAAGACATCGGACACATTCCTTGAATTATTACTTTCTTTTACTTGACATATGGTGTTGAAAATTTCTAGGTTTTTCCTGGATAATAATAATAATAATAATAATAATAATAATAATAATAATAATAATAATAATAATAATAATAATAATAATAATAATAATAATAATAATAATAATAATAGCATGTTATGAAATTAGCATTATTGCATTATTGACTTTACATGATAGATCAAAAAGCAATTTGCCTTACTCAGGTATCAGAAGTGTAGTTTTGTTGTTGTGTTATATCTGCATAATATAAAGGCTCGTAGCAGAAGGTATTAATAAACCATCCGTGCTTGTCTAGTTTCTAGCGTCCGCGTCTTACGTATGACCACTGTATGACGTACCTCATAGTAGCACTTGAACCATATGTAAGTTAAGAGGAAAACCTTGGTGCTTTCATTGTCATTAAATATTTCTAAAATTAATTTGAGTGTGTGTCAAATTAATTTTTGAAATAATATCTGACGTTTAAATTTGTTACTTTTTCGACAGTCTGTTTTTTTGAGGAAAGACAGAACGTTTCTAGGAAGTCCCCTCTTCCCAGTGACGTAACTAGGAGGGGCGCAAACGGGACTTGTGTCCCGGGTGCCGTATTGGGAGGGCGCAAAATTGGGCAAATATTTGAGGGAATGTTTTGGTTTGGTTTTTCAGGGGGTCGCCAAAGTGAGTTCTTGCTCCGGGCGACAACTAGCTTAGTTACTTCGTTGCCTCTTCCTCAAAGGTGCTCCTGATTTTCACTTTACAATTTTTCATATACAATTTGTTAATTCTAAACAATAAATACACAATTTACATGGAAGTATTGTTTCTTTATATTTGTAGTAGCGTGCAGGATATGGAAACACACAATGGTACATAGTAAGCCCAGATGCGGGAAATAAGTGCATTTGTCGCTGAATAAATTGCTGTTTGTTGTTAGTCATTAAATTGTTTAAATTTATATTTTATTTGGTTATTTTCATTTAAAATCAAACATATATTTCAACTGAAGAAAATCTCTTATATTATTAATTATTTATTTATTAGTATCACGGACATGATGTCCATCATTTGGCATGTTTACTATACTCTTTTAAAGTTATGGTTACAAATTTAATCGTCATTTTCTCGTTTTTTTTTTTTTTTTTTTTTTTTTACAAATTTAGGTCTTTTCCCGTGTTTTAGGGCATTTTATGCGTCATATATCTATATTTTTAGGTCATGAACTTCCGTCCCCTACGTAACGGGTTACAACTAAAAATCTGCACAAAATGTGAGGTAAGATAAAAGCAACCAGACGACAAATGGAAACTATGTTTTAACGTTTATTTACAGTATATACATAGGCAGAAAAGAAAATGCTAATGACACATTGCAAATAGTGCGTGATCAGCTACAGTCCGCAAACGTGTTGGAATAGACGCACAGGCTGTTTGGACGCCAGTTGGGTCAATTTCTTTTAAAGATTTGCGTATTCTTCTTTGAAGTTGCTGAACAGTTTTTGCCTTCCAATTGTGTTTGTACACCTTGTCACTCAATTGTCCAAAAAAAATCTTCGATTGGGCGGCACTGGGGCAAGTTAGTTGGATTTTTGGTTTTGGGCACAAAAGGGATGTTTTGTGACATGAGGTACTCCTGAGCCTTTCTCGCATAATGAGAGCTGGCTTTGTCAGACCAGAAAATAAAATTATTCTCAGAATGATTTTTTCGTATAAAGGGAACTAAGATCTTTTGAAGACATTGCTTCACGTACACATCTTGATTAATTGCTAACTCACTAGGCTTGAAATAAGGATGCGACACACCTTTGTCCGATACAACTAAATAAAGCATCACTTTGCTTTCAAATAACTGCTTGCCTTTATATTTTATATTAGAAGGAGTGTGTTGTTTGTCTGAGGAATAATAAATGTCATTTCCGGGCATTTGGGATTCAGAAAGGCTAAAGTAACTTTCATCATCCAAAACAAACGATTTTCCTTTGTAATTTCTGACCATCCAACGACAATTTGATTTCACAGTTTTTGTTTGCGTGGCTGTGTAAGATGGGGCTTTTTTCCTTTTTGCATGCTTTGATTCGCATTGATTTTAATGTTTTAGATATATATTGTTGTGAACACTTAAATGTTTTTGCTGCGTCCTTCTGACTAATGTTGTCTTTCTTGTCAAACATCTTTTTCAGTCTTTGTTTATTTTTATTCGTCATAATTGCTGCCTATCGACCACTTCCTGCTTTTCTTTCTATAGTTCCGGATTTAAGTATCGCATAAATTGTTCTTTTTGGCACACCTTGAGCAGCAAAGTGTTTCACACAATATGATTTCCCCGATTCGTGATGTTTTTCGTGAAAATTTACAATGCGTGCACGGAGGACTTCTTCTTTTGACGCCATTTTCTACCAGTTACTTTGCATCTGAAAGAAAGCAAACATATTGTGAATTACACAAAGGGTGTACTATCAACATACCAAAGAATAGCGATGACTGTGTCAATAGGTTTTATTTTATGACTCCGCACATTTTGTGCAGATTTTTAGTTGTAACCCGTTAATATGCCTTTGTTGAAATCAGTGATGTGCCGTAAACTATAATTTTACGTCTACGCGATTGTCTACTGTAATCTATACGTAATCTACATTACACCTTTTCCCGTGTAGACTATGTAGACAACCACTATCAAATGTAAGGAAGAATTTCGTTGCTCGTTTGTTCATATTTCCTCATTCAGTTGTTTTGCTTCGGTGCAGCGAAAGATTAGGGAAACGACTAACATATAAAAAGTAGAGGGAATTATCTAATCTGTATGTTTACTCTGCTCTGCACATACCACTTCCTTAGATTTTCCACTTCGAGCACTGCTTTTATAATGAAATTTACAAAACTAATTCTCACCTGTGGGCTTTCAGTCTTGAATCTGCTGTATTTGGCAATTTTTTCTTGCATATTTTACAAAATGCATAATATTAGCCAATTTGTTCTTGCATATTTTACAAAATGCATAATATTTTTCATTTTCCTTCATCAAGACGAAACTAAGTATTCGAAAGTTACTATTTGCTGGTCTAGGCATTTTATTTTGTACGCAATTTCGCAAGGTAACGACAAAATAAAGCTCCTTTATTGTCCACGACGCCATATTAAATTACGTGTTGTTGACATATTCTACATAGTCTACGTTGTTTACATTGTCTACGCATAGTTGACACGTAAACGTAAACTATCGTTTTTTACGCGTAGACGCACATCTCTGGTTGAAATCAAGACATTTAATGAACTAGCTTTTTTTGTTTTATTGTTTTACTTGTTCATAGTGCCCAGGACGGGACCAACCATTGCTGCAGGAAGGAACCCAAACAAAGGAAGGTCCCAGAGAATCGGGGTACCATATATATATATATATATATATATATATATATATATATATATATATATATATACAGATAGATAGATAGATAGATACATACATACATACACACACAAACACATACCTACATATATACATAAATTAAATGAAGAGGACCGTAATATCAGCTTTAGGTGAATCAGGTGTAGGACTAAGACTGCAGTGATAGATTTCACTCTTTCAGAAATCGGGGATTTTGTCACTATCACTTTTATGACTTATTGTATGATAATCCTTGGAAGGAAGCAGGTTCATTATTATATCAATTTGGTGAAACAGTTACAGGTTCGTACCCAGAAACTTTTATAGGGCGGGCAAGCTTTGGCCTCGTCCAATACTACAACCACTATCAGAGATAGAGTGGATCAGTGAGTCAATATTTTTGAGTGGGTCAACAGGACTTAACACACTGCGACCCACCACCCACCGTGACCCACTCTGACTAGTAGTCCCCCTTGACCCGCCGACCCACTCTGCTTAGTGCATTGTAGATAGTATCTTCTGAACACTGATAAATTTGTCTACGTTTTACTTTCAAGGCCTCCATTTTTCTTCTTTTTAAATTTGTTTCTATTTACTTACCTGAGATGAGTAGGCCCTATATCTAAATGAAAAAAGAACTTCAGGCACTTTTAGATATTGATATATCCAATTTTAATAATAGCAATAGAACTTTCTACTTGTCTTTCGAGACACAGACCAATTTTACTTTTTTTTTTTTTTACTTTTGCCTACTTTACCTTGATTTGAGACTCAAATTTCACCCTATTTTTCACTGAAAAGTATCTGTAATTCAAGAAGGAAACAATTATATATGATAATTAAATTGAAATTTGTCGTAATATAGCCCATGACAAACACGTTACCATTTTAAATTATAAGTCAGATCCACCAGTATTGTAATACAGTGGTGCTTGAGCGAATTAGTGTAGAAATTTGAACTCCAATTAGTGATAATTCACAACATTGTTTTATTACCTTTTAGTCAGTGCAGAGGAGGGCGTGGATCATGGGTCAGAGTTGATGACTATGGATATTGGTGGGTGGTGATTATCGGTCAATTTTTCGTTAATCCACGCCATCTCTGGCTAGGTTTTGTAAAATACTTCCACCTATATTTTCAGAAATATATATGATAGAACTAGATATTTTTAAAGAGAAAGAATACAGATGAGGTATTAAATTAAATTTTCATGCTACGTCAAGCATTTTCCTGTTAAACAAGTATAGTTTTATGGAAAAAATGTATAAATGTAGGTTGAGTTAGTAAGTTCAGGGGGCGGGGCAAACCCGGTGGACTCACGTGGATGCGCCCCTGGTCGTTTAATACAGGTTGTTTAAGTTCTGGAAATGTATCTGCAAACAGGGACACAAATTGTTTGGTATGTGTCATTGAATTGCAGTGCATGAGAATGTTGAATTTCGTTTACCAGTTTATTCGAAATTTAGAAAATGTCATTTACCATTCACCTTCCCCGGGCCTCTCAATGTATTAAAAAATGTGTGTTTCTGAAACTGAAGGACGGCAATTGCTCCTCAAGCCCTCCCGCAATGACGCCCTTGATTGTAGAGTTAGGTCTACGTTACTTCACGGTGTTAAGTACCTGCTACTACAACTTTCTTTTTAGTTTACTGATTTATATGGGATTTTTTTTAATGAACTGGCATTTTAAGTCCATTTTACACTAGTATCTCAGCCCGAGCTAGGATACTTTCGTCAGTACAAAACAGGGGCGCACCTAAGGGAAGGGCCCACCAGGTCTGTACCCCTCAAAAAAAAAAAAACTTCGTAACTCAACATACAAAGTCCTTAATAAAACTATACTTGTTTCACAGGGAAATGATTGATGTAGCTTGAATATTTGATCTTACACTTCATCCGTACTCTTTCTTTTATAAAAACTATCTAGTTCTAGCATTTTTTAAGAAAAAGAATATAGGCCTAAGTGAAAGTATTTTACAATTACTTATAGTCTTTTGGAGTCCAGAATACAAACTAATGCCGTTTAATACTACACAGACGCAGTAGCTTCTAGTATTAAACTCTCCCAACAAAAGATTCTGGGTACGAAATCGCTAGGGGTGAGTTGTGTAAAATCAGTCCAATTCCAACAGCGTTTGGTCCAGATATGTATGCTAATCCACATCGGAAATATTGAACAACGTCATGTTGAATTTTCCTTGTATTCAATAATCGAGAATTGATTTATTGCTATTGTAGAAATTTACTTTGGAAGGTCCACTTCATTCATTAACTAACAACAGTCTCAAAATAATACGTCGTTAAAATATTTTTTGTTGATTTCCAAGGAGTTTTCTTCGGTTATTGATCGAGCTAATTCCGCAGATAACCAGGAGTTTTACTGTATTCAAATTTAATATAACTGATATTGAATGTATATACCATGCAAATTATTTTTTTAAAAAAACTAGCACACATTCAAATAGACTTGAAGAAAATAGTGAAGGCAAAACTTTACAATTCTAGTTTATTTGAAAGGAAACACAAAACTAGTTCCCCGCGCTATAATTACAGACCCCGTATGTTATCAACATTAAAAAAAAAAAAAAAAAAAACCTTTGCAACTAGCTTATCAGATTACTTCTTAGGAAACTAAAATCATTTCTGTAAATTAGTTTCAAAAAGAATGTTATAAGGACATTATACATCTTTATATAATCGGCCTACTGTATTTAAAAGGTTGCAACGAAAGTCCCATCCATGTCCTTCATGAGCAATAGGAAATCCTAAATTATATTCATAAAGTTTATAGTATTTTTATTTTCCATTTCGGATTACTAAATAACCTCCGGGAATTTTTATCTCATGGCTTCAGCATCTCCTTACTTAAACAGAAACTATTATCGTTTCTCACGTTAAATTATATTTATTTCACACAAGAGTATTTAATGTTATAGGTTACCTGAAAAATTACTGCATTAATATTGTTCATTTACATGGATAAAAACTAAGCAGCCAATCATATTGTGAATATGCAAAATGGAAACAAATGAGAGCTTCTGATTGGTTAGTTTCCGCTATAGCGAAACTTTGCAATAATTCCACTTCACCCCCCTGGTGAAAGTGAAAGCTCTCCAAGATATAAGGGAATGTAACTCTTGCAATTGACTTAATTGTCGTGGTAGAGTGTTCATTGATTGTTGTGAAGTGCTATATCTCATGGAGCCAATTGAATTGTTTGACTATGTAATAGTGAGAAGGTTTGAAGCCACTCTTCAATTGCTGCATCCTAGCTGGCGTCTTGTCCCGCACGACGCTGCTTATGGTTGGACTGAAAACCACGAGATCATATACCATTCGTTACTGTTGAAAGTGGAACGCGGTGTTATCTCGTCTCCTTACTATCAGACAGAAGTGCAATATGATATAGCAAGTGAAGTGGCTCGAATGAACGGCGTGAAGTTTCTGAACGCTCCAAGAAGTGCTCCTGTACAGAGCTTGATGACTCTGTGGTTGCAGAAGTTGAAGTTGCAGTGTTTTCCCTTTGACCAACCGCCTGATTATGATGGTGATGATGAATGGGAAGAAGGAGATGAAGAGACCTACAGCTGTTGGTCTGACGACTCTACCCTTGATGAGACGGCACTCGTCTGGGACAATGTCCTTAATTTTTGATATCAGGGAAACGCAGTCTTCATTTCATTGTTTTGACAAGTCCTGTGATGGCGGCCAGTATTTGAGTGTTGCTGTCTGTATGGAGCGACCAAAGCGAGTAATTGTTTACGTGTGAGGGAAGAGGAATGTAGTGGTGAGTAGTTTTCTTTTTTTTCTACGTTAATTGTTTTTATTTGGATGTAATGTTGGTGGCATTCTTTGATGAGGACCTACTGCTTATTACTGCATGCTGTGATGCTAAGGTATTTTTCATGTAGACCTACTGAGATTACTGTTCTTTTTAGTATGGTTTGTGACCAGTCAATTTTGAGGATGGACTTGGCTAAATTAAGGACTTCACGGTTTCTAGGTAGTTACATATGGATGTGTCCCTTTCAACCATATAGAAAACTTCAGTGAATTCTTTCATATTGCAGTTTCTTACTGTTAACTGCAAATAAGTTCAGTGGCGAAGTGAGAAAGTAAATGAAGCGTTTTCTGTATATAAAGATGACGTGTTTAATAACACCTGTTTTTTTAAGTTTAAAATGCATTAAAAGGTCATTTTTAATTTTCTATCATTACTTATATTTTAGATACGCCCCTAAGCAGGATTACTTTATTGTTGTATTACATTAAATGTATTAGAAGTCTCAAGTACCATGTCGATTTACATTAAATCATGCGCAGCTTTAGAATATCTACGCCACCGTATTATGGCCTCTTTTTATTTTCAAAGGTTACTCTCAATCCTATTATACTACGACTAGAAATAGGCGCTTTCTGCACCAGAAAGCTCTTTAAAAAATCCGTATCCTGCTGCATACTTACATTCTTGTTTTAGCACTTGCTCATCGTAAAGGAGATTTAAGTGCTCTAAAATTTTCCTTCTGACCTAGGCGCCGATTCTTAAAACTAGGCACCGTAGTATAATATAATTCCACACGTAGGCCTACGGAATTTTATTTTGAATTTGAATTATTTAGGAGTGAAACTCGTATTTCTAATCATCTTGCTACCTGCAGTCCGGAATTTTTTAAGCCTGAACAACAGTGGCGGTTATAGCCTGGGGCCGAGCGGGTCTAGGACCCCAGTTTTTTGAGTGTTAAACGTACTTTAAACGATTATTTACATAATTTTGCAAGTTTATGTTACGTCTAGGTTCTGACTGCCCCCTCCAAGTTTTTAGCTTCTAGATCCGCCTCTGCTGAACAAACGGAATATCGGCAGAAATTCGTTGTGTATTACATGCGTTCTTCCTTTTAAACTTCATCTTTTTCTTTTCAACAACCTCACACGAAATAGTGTTCTAAGCATACGGACATAAGTGATTAGTGTTTGGTATATGATGGTACATTTGCAAGAGATTATGTCGTGAAAGTGTTGCGTTTTGTATGTTTTCGAAGCTGCAAAAGGAAAACAATAAAATTATGGAAACAAACATTTGAAGAGCTCAGCTATTTGTTAGGTTTCGTTCGTGTAGACTGTTTTCCCTTACATTGCTTCACTCATTGGAACAGAATATTGTGTTTCTTACTCTTCATCACGCGGATCAATAGTGCGAGGGGTGTTCGGTCCGATCCCAGGCTATGAGTTTGTGGTGGACAACATGGTGTCCGTGGGTTTTCTCGCGATTTTGACGTTGCCTCCAACATGACCATTCCACCGATTCTTTTATCACCATTCACTCTCATTATTCGCTTTTCGCTAAGCCATTTTTAAGCTGAGCGACGTCGACACCGTCTCCTGGACCGACATATGATGCACAAAGTGGCGTTCCGGAATTCAATCCCAAATTTCGACTAGTTAGAATAATCACGAGAGAGGGCAAGAAAGTGTTCTCAATGGTCGGTTAACCCTGAAGTATTTTGTAGCGCAATGAAACAAATCAGTGGAAAGATGTATTGAAGTATGTTGAAGATAGTTAAATAAGACGATTTCCATAGCATCATAACGACTCTGCCTATTAATATTTTTCAGAGTGCTGGTCTTTCTTAGCATTTTTTTTTTTTTCGGGACGAATTCATCCATACGTCTTTGCTTATGAAATGTCTGAAACTAAGTTGTCAGGTACACTTAAAGTTAAAACGTAAAGCCAATGCAGGGAATTTGGAAAATGATTTTTTGATTTGGGATTTGGTAACACTTTCAGCACCAACGCTATATAAGACGTGGACTTGGAGCTTAATTTTGGATTGAATGTCGTGGGTTTTCATCGGGAATCCTAGTCTACCGTATACCGAAGACCCATAGCTTCGAAGAGGTCAGATGCGGAAAATGTGCGGGAACGGTCTTGATTATATTAAGGGCATGGCTTCGTATATGCTGATATAGGTATGGTTTGCCTGGGAAGTTTTTCTTGGAGGGCCGTTTTTTTTCTTCTTCTTCAGGGATCCAGACCTTTACATGCAGTGAACCGCAAAGTCACTTTTAGAATATAGAGGCATTAGTAACTTCCATGCATAGACTCCATATACTGGTATATTACACATATGTGCGGTTGATACGTGGGTTTTGTCCCTGCGTGAAAATAAGTGCTACAGGTTGTGCCAATGGACTATTCAAAAATGAATTTAAAAAAAGTTTGTGAAGAGAGATTCCCCATATCCCCCAATGTGTTGAAGCTGTTTAATTGTTTTTTTTTTCTGTCATATCTATTTTATTATATGAAACAGTAAAAGAACAGTAACCATTCATTAGAGGCCTCTACGGGCCGAATTTTTCTGAGATTTTCTTTTTTGAATTTGATTTGAAGTTTTTTTGAGATTTTCGGCCCAGGCTCGGCCAGATAAGTTTTTAAGGTTTCATTTTGTAACATTTTTCACGGGCACACTTCTCCCACGTTTGCCTTTATTCTAATTATCGTTTAACGAAAATCAATAATTATTAAAGAATTGCAATTAATCGGTCCCAGCCCTGAAGAGAATTCAGTGTCGGCCCGCGGGCCGGGCTGGGCTTAGGGCCTCGGGCTGAGCCCGGCCCGTGCAGGTCTCTACCATTCATGTATGAAGTTTGTAACTTATTTGCTAGGTTTTCACTTGCTTTTATGATTTTTAACATTTCTTTCTTTCCTTAAGTGATTACTAAGTAGCTGATACAGAAAAAAATGCTGTGGGGCGTTGTCTGTTGAGCTGTAGTCTAATTGTGATATATTTCTGTCCATTATATTAATTCTCTGATGACTTTTTTTCTTTCTTTCAGATGTGTTTGCTCTTGGGGATCCTACGTAGTTTAGAATCTGTTCGAGATGCAGCGCCTGTTTCCTTTACTCGACGATTCGTGATTTGGACGCCCTACCATCATTGGTGCTATGATTTATATACACACATTGACGCTGGAGCTCTGATATCTGTCTTTGTATATGTAATGGATTGTGTATATTTCAGTAGCTTGTGTTATGTGTGAAGTGTGATTAAATGTTATTTTTATGGGAATATCTTAGAGTCTTTTTTTCTCTACTCTAGGGGCCTTGTTCCTTACAAGTCTCCGTAAGATTTGCGAAGGGTAGCGAAACGCAAGCCGTATGATTTGTTTAAAGAAACCAAATTCAAAATCAGTGGCGGATCTAGCTCGGGACCGGGTAGCCTGGGCCCCCAGTTTTTCAGTCGCAAAAATAATTGAAGTTATTATTTTCATATTTTTGAAAGTTTATAGTAAACTCATGATATACCTATTATAGTCTGAATTCGGCTGCCCCTCCCTAAGTTATTACTTTCTAGATCCGCCACTGCTCAAATACCATTCTACAATTTCCGGCTTGTAGTTTGGTGTTCAACTTTTAGACTCTTTGCTTGCTTGGTTCACCTTAAATAGATGCTCCTGAAAAGTATAAAATACATAAGATTACGTACTGTATAAGATTTTATTTTTATTGTGATTGTAATTTTTTAATCAACCTCTAAGAAGCTGATAATATCCATCGTTGTAATGTTCTTGTGTGCGCTCAAATTCCACTTTGATCTTGTACTCAGCACAACATTTTGCTTTAATATAACAACTTTTCCCGAACGCCAGGTGTCAAGATCAATATCAATGCTGTAAGCGTTCTGGATTACTTTTGGCACATCACTAGAAATGATTGTTTAAAAATTATAATATGTTCACTAATTTCCTTCCTTATTGACCTCTAAAGGGTTTGTGGGGCCGACATTAAAATATTTAGCTTGGGATAGGCAATATTCACGGGAGCCAGAAGTAATTGTAGAATAATTGGAATTTTACGATTTGCGTATAAGTACGGCTTTTGGATGTATGGCATAATGACTGCAATGCAAAAAGAAACCAACTTGTGCTAGGGGGCATTGAAGTGACGAATGCCATCTGGCAGAATCCTGGCAGGCGAAGCTGGTGGCGCGTCCGGACGGAGCAAGCGCGTCAGTGATGATGGGTGTATGCGTATGCGAAGGTAGCGAGAACAAGTTAGTTTTGGCAATGGTACGAATTTCGATAATACTTATCATGGTTTCATACTAGTAACGCTTCGCTTGTAAATATAAAATACAGGTTCTGTACACTGTGCAGAAATACACCGCGGGTAGAAGATAGCATGTAATACAATCAGCTTTTATATGTGCTCATTTATTATATCATCGTAAAGCACTTGTAACGATTTTACACTAGTAACCCTAGATTTGTAAATCTAAAGTATAGCTGTGTTATTTTGTGTTTAATTCTGTCGTCTCTTAAAATTATTTTCTTATAAATAAGTGTGTCTTTTCTCGCAAAGTATTGAATTTTACCTGTAGCTCTTCCAAAATGTACTGCACCAAAACTAAATCAGTACCGAAGTAAGTTCATTTTTTTGAGGTACTCTGTAGATTTAAAAAAGAAAATGTGACCTCGTGAGAAGAATAATCGGACTTGTTTGTTAGACTTAGGCTGTCGAAATTATCGCAACTTATACAGAAAAAAGTTTAAAATATGTTGGGTTGTGTTCTCGCAAACTAAAACGTGAATTTTTGTTGAGTTGACGTCAACCGTTACGAAACGTGACCCTAGATAATTTGATGAATTCTCTCTAAGCATGGACATTTAATATTGTGACTGTTCCAGCTGCTAGAATACTTTGTACCAGGAGTGGCATCCGTATTGACCACATTGTAAGAGGGAAGCCTTTCTATTATAATCTCGCTCTATCCTCACTTCAGTAGGGTTAGTAAAGGGGTAACTAAGTAGCCAGGGGTTTCTGAAGTGGAAAGTAGCTATATATAAAGAAAAAATGAACCACTCCTATTATACAAGTTGAGTTACGGCTTTTTTTGTGTGCTTTTGGAGTATCGAGGGATTTATTGTGGCAATCAATATTTGGGGATCGGTTTGGTTGATTTCTTTGGTTAGTTGCGGGTACCATGTGACACGGTTGGATTCCTTTACGTCTAGGGTTGCTATATTTGTACACTGGAAATACATAATGCACGTAGCCAAGATAAAGCTTTTTTACATCCATGCGATACGTAAGTTGTTTTAGTGTAACTTCTTTACTAGCACATTTTATGCTATAATAATTTAAATTATGTACTTTTGCTTACCTTGTTCAGTGAGAATTGAAAGTTAAGGAAGGTAGAAGAGAGACTGCTTTGAGGCGGTTCCTGAGGCAGTGAGATAGATCGCCAGCCCTGAACTGTTATTAAGTGGTGTTTCCATTTAACTTTTAGGCCCTCAATGCCACGCGATTGCACAAAAATGAAGGTTTAATTTACTCTTAACCTCACCTTTGACATGACAAAATATACTTGCGTACGTCACGTGCGACAAATGATTTGTTTTAGGTTCACTCTTTTTGTCATAAAATTATTACTGAATTGAGTGTTTTGTTTTTCCTTTTTTCATTATGCTATAAAACAAATTTATTTATTTATTTATCTAATTAATGATATTTATCAAAACCAATCTGGGCTAAACGGTGTTACTCATGTTTTACACGACAAGTCTTGGGAAAGGCGTGTAACTTTTTTCCTGTGATTATCATGCGTTTGATATCTGATAGCTCTTGCAATTATCTTTCATTGTAGTGTTTTGTGAAAAAATATGCACAAGGAAGAGAAGTAGAATTAGTTAGAAAGGACAGACTTATCCCGTTGAGGATTGAATTAGGTGTCTGAAGCTACGTGTGTATATAAACTAGTGGTCCCCAGATCACGAAGTTAACTGTCCCATTACGTTTCTCAAAAATACAAAAAAATATATATGTTGCTGCTCAACTATGGACAAATCAGATTTTGCCAGTAGTTGCAGGTAAAATTCAACACTTTCTACCGAGAGACATAGTTATTAGGAGCAAGTTGAATATATTAGATCCAGGGGCGTCATTTGCGGGGGGCAGGGAGGGGCATTTGCCCCCCTGAGTTTGAGATGTATATAGATTTTATCAATAGAATAGTAGTAAATCAGTGAAAAACGCGAAATTTTACTTACATCAAGGGGTCTTGCCCTCCCCAAGCAAAATCTGAAATGACGCTCCTGATTAGATCACTGATCAATTCAATTCACAATTCTATCTACGCTACAAAAACGTATACGTAAAATTAATTGAAAAAAAAAAAAAGAGTTGTAGTGTGTGGTCTGGAGAGTGTAGTCTGAGGAAGGAAGTGCTATACTTCCGAAACCGTTACTTTTCTAGTTTAATTTTTCATAAGAAGTATTAGCTGGTTTTTGTTTATTAAAAATCATATGTGTAATATTAATTTCGCTTTTATCAATGGTAGACTATATATTTTTTAAAGTTTATGATCAATTTCACTTCACCGATATTTAAAAAATATATAAAAACAAAAGTGGAAGTCTACAAAAAAATCTTACCCTCACTTAATTTTACTCGCGCTTCTAGAAATAATCAGCTTGTTATCGATATCTCTAACCGGAGACTGCAAACTAAAGAACATTATTGGTTGGAGTTGGTCTGTGTTAGAGGGCTACAGGTAGCAGCATTAAAAGCGAAAATTTGGATATACGCTGTGTACATTCCCAGCTCGTCAACCCTTGCGCGGCTTCAAATAAAACGAAAACGAACATATCTAAATTGATTCGAGGTAATAATGTTTCATTGCGAAATTATAAATTACTCGCAGCACAAAGATCACTAACTTCTTTAAGTCGTCAAATTATCGTTCAAAAATCACCCCAAAAGTCGCTAATCGGGAAAGTTATATTTTGTCGCTATCCTCTAAGCCGAATCCCCTAGATTTAGCACAATCCCCTGGGGAAACTGTGACTTCTCCAAAATCGGCAACACTGTATTTACCTATTTCCTTTATTCTGCTGAATACATATGTTTCGAAAACCTCTAATATTGCTTTTGCGTGCCTGCTTGGAGAACAGTCCTTCGACAACTGCTTTTTTCCTCCTTTAGCGTAAAGGGCATAATCGTGGAATTTTAAACTAGTACTTCTTTGTGAAACGGGCGAAGAGCTTGAACGCCATATTTTAAATATTTTTTTTGATATTATGTGCAGTATTTTGTGAGAAAAGTGGTAAGTTGCTCTGGTTACCTGTTTCCGTCGATGAGGTTAAGAGCTGATTTGAGGACCCTGTTGGTGTTGCAGATAGTGACACTTGGAAAAGGTATGTCCCACACTGGAGTCGAGTCTGAATCCAATGACACAATCACTGGGCACTGCTCCCATTTGTCCCACACTCGCTTGATCATAATAGCTGCTAGATATACTGCGACGCTGAATGCCATGAGCCACATTAATCTACAATTAGAACACAAAACAGCAAAGGATTTAAGATCATTCTACAGTTAAGGCAAATATTTTAAATCGTTCAATGTTCTTATTGGAAGTATACTGCAAGGATTTGTATAAGAATGTGTTGAATTCACCACAGGGCTTAGTGTGCATGAAGAGTGGTCCCAGAATAGGATTTTTTTTAAAAAATAAATCTTATCCCAAGAATTTTCACCTTTGTATTATAAATGTTAAATAAAATCTATTGACTTCGAACGACCGCCCCCCAAACTTTCAGCCTGGATCCGTCCCTGCTACCACCAGACTTATATTTGTTCTTTGCGAGTTTATGTTTTGTGAATAACTTCTTTCTTCCAGGCGTCTGTATCTCGCTCACCCTATCAATTGAGTCAAGCGCTGCTAAGCGGAGGAATTCGTAACTATTACAGAAGCTGACCAGTTGCGGAAAAAAGGCAACCGCATGAGACCAATACGGGAAGATAGGAGCGATGCAAGAATAAATCCACTTCCCCATGTTAAGAGATAGGAGCTCGCTGCCATATGCTCAATGTTACTGCTTCCAGTGGCAACGTTCGCTGCCACCGGAAATGTAAATCTCTCTCTTTCTTTCTGTTTTTTTAATTGACTTTTTTCACAAATGCATCAATACTGTTTTGCGCTCAAGAGCAGAGGTTTATTTTTTACTGATACACTACTTTAATACTTAAAAATAGTTTTAGTATTAAAAAATATCCGGTTGCACAACCATGCAACATATAGTACCAGCCGCCGCTGGTAAATAGTTATGAGAGAATTAGTGAACGACAACGTGGGAGGAATCGGAGAACCCGAGAAGTTTCCCTCTACTGATCTTCGTTCATGTTAATGCAAGGATATTATGAAATAGAGGATCTGCCCATACAACAAAATCGTGAAGACATACGTCACAGCTTCGCCACATCTACTCTGCCCACTCCGCGCCACTAAGAACGCAATGTTTCGAGCCAACAATCATGGCGGAAAGGAGAGTAGCCAATCAAACGTGCCGAATCAGACGATGCTCGGTTGTTTTTTGGCTTCATTGAGTTCATATGTTGAAGATACATGTAGGCAGATCCTCTATTTTATAACATCCTTGTGTTAATGCCTTCTATTTACTAATCACACAATATTTATGAATTTACCTTTCCAGTAGACATCTTCTTTTTTCGCCAATGTACTGCAATCCATGAAGGGTACTCTTAGAGCAATATTCCTGGGCATAAGATGAGCTGGCTTTCCAGCATTTCTCCGCTCTCCCTTCCTCCACATTCTCCAGTTGGGGCTTTTCTTCTACGCCGTTGGACGAGGAGCTTCTGTTGGAGATCCATGCCAGCGGCTTCTGAAAAAAAAAAAAAAAAAAAAAAAGTATACATCACTCAGTTGTCCATATCCTTACTAACATATAAAACGACGTGTATTGTCTGTGTGTCTGTCAGTTTGTCATCGCATTTTCGCATACAGTAGAAAATAATCACCTAAGTCACCAAATTTTGTACACGTATTTTCAGCAGATTTAAACATGTATAAAACATGTATGTTTTTAATTTTGGACTCGAAAGAGGATTGGAAGGTCACACGTTCTGGAGGTTCGGAAGGTATAGGTTGTCTCACAAGCCATTAAGTTAGACAAAGTTCACTACTCCAATGTGATGCAAGTTGCATATTGTTTACTTTGTGCTTAAACAGACACTTCTTATACGGTGAACTGAATGTTTGTCTGGCCCCTACACCAATCCACATGGTTGATTTGATATACTTCTTGGAAACTACAGCGAAGAGACGTAAGTTATGTGGATTTTTATATGTAAATCAGCTTTATAGTTAAATATTATCAGGGTGTCTATCGGTCACGAAAGTCATGAAAAAGTCACGAAGTGTAACTTTATGGTCACGACTTTTTTTTTTTTTTTTTTATCTGTACGAATGTAAGTACAGACTGGAAAATGTTATTGTATAAAACGTCAAAATTCACCGCTCAAAATATTTATTGCCGGCTTTTATTAGTGACACTATTATTTTATTCATAATTATTTTGCTAATAATTTTAATAATCTGCATAATTATTAGAGATAAATGGATTTTTCTTTAACTAAGACGTAACTAAGTGCGATTTTTGGAGTTTATTTTGCCATTTTTGGAGTTTATTCTGCCATAACTCCCGGCCTTGATTGATTGCTGCAAGTGTTCCCACCAGTGATCGAAAAATGTTACAGGTGGCTAGCCTCTGTTCGATTGCATTATTTAGTAGAGTTGAGTTCAATTTGAGTGTAACGTCCCTTTCAGCAGTGAGGCTATATGAGACGTGGACCTACTGATTAACGTGGAATCCGAACCACACGAGCTAACCACTTAGCCAGCAAGGATCTCGAATTATATAGTAGCGTTTAGCGTCCCTTTCACCAGCGACAGTATATGAGGCGTGGACCTACAGCTTAACATGGGATCTGAATCACATGCGCTCGCGCTAGGAATCGAATCCGGATCTCTCGCACCAGAGGCACGTATGCTAACCATATAGCCACAAGGGAGCTAAATCTGTTCGTTTTAATCATTGTTCAATCAATCTGTTCGATTGACAAGGAGTATGTCAAGAAAGGGCCGATAATTTTCTACGCGGAGTAGGATACGATGATAAGTTGGGCATTAGTATTGTGATATGCTTTTTGAAGAAAAGTTAAATTGTAATTTTATATATGTAATACCTTTTAAGTGAAAGCATATCTTGCGGTAGTAATAGTGTTGGTATCCCTTTACCTTATTAGAGATTTGGAAAGAAAGATGATATTCATTGCTCATTATTTATTACAAGTAATTTAATGTGACAAGATGCAGACTTCTGATAGTAAAGGAAATATGCTTAACAAGACAAATTGTAAAGTGCTCTTTAAATTGGTCTGCATGATTAATAGTTACTTCAAAGTTTCAAAGCAATTTAAATACATATTAAGGTAAGCCTTAGGAGACCACCAATTGAGATACAATTCTTAAAAAGACATATCAATAAAGCAAAGGTAAAAGAAAAACTTTCTCTCAACTAAATAGCGGTTTCTTAAGTTCTCTCATGTCTCTGAATATTAAAGTTCAGTGAAACTATTAAGAGAGAAACGTCCATGTATGTGTCCACTTGAGTCGTAGTTTTCCAAGACGACGATTGAAGAGAATGAGATTGAGTGATACAAAATGTATATTTTCCAGACTATTTATATGATTCTACTTTTTGTGAATAACATGTTTGTCTTGATAAAATCCAAGAGCTTAACTACGTCAGTGTTATTTTGTAGAGTGTTTGTGTCCTTGGATTTTCCGTTCACTTTTTAAAATAAACTTATTTTTCTACCTGAGTACACACTCAAGAAAAAGTTCGGATTCACATACATGGTAAAAATTTTAATATTCCAACTAAATGAAATAATTAGTTCTTTTTGATTATACAACACATAGCCAGCTCTTCTTTTCGAAGAAGTTCTCTTATTTGTATAATATTTTATCAAATTATAAAGAGAACGGCTATTTTAATATTCCAACTAAATGAAATAATTAGTTCTTTTTGATTATACAACACAGTATTGTGTGCTTGCAACGGCGATAGAATCGTCGGAATGGGATTGTGTATGTGCGAGTAGCAATAAGGTAAGGTAATGCAAAATCCCGCCAAATATGAAGTGAGATCTGCCATAGATTTCTGAGCACTAAAGGACAGATTGCAGTTGTCATCCTTCGGGAATTGTGTGCCATTTAGGGACCGACAGTAATGAGAGAAGGGAAGGCGAAGCAATGGTGCAGAGAGTTTCAGGAAGGGCATTCAAATCTTTATGATAATTAGCGTGGGCGAAAGCTTAGTGTTCCAACAGACGATCTAGTGGAACGCGTTAATGAGAAATCCAGTCCCCGGTTCATACTAACTGAACCTTGGCACTGAATTTTCAAAAGTGTTTGCAAAAGCAATGAGTTGAATTATGATTGACAAACTTCTGTTTTGCAAACAGTGAAGCGCAAAAATTCAGTTCTGGAGTGGCTGTACTCTCAGGCAGCAGATTTTTACACAGAGGCACAGGCGGAGCTATGGGGAGCATTGCCCCCCCCAACTTTTTAATAAAAATAAAAATGCCACCTATAAGATCCTTCATTTCTCATTTGTAAATACCGTGCCCCCCCCCGGGAGGAAATTCCTAACTCCGCCCATGCATAGAGTGTATGCGGAAGCTTGTGCCACGCTATCAAAATGTCTGGAGGTTCGTGGTAACTGCGTCGAAAAGTAGCCTATACATTTCTTCTATGGTTTTTAAATGGCCCTTTTTTACATGCGCCTTGTTTACATTGCTTTATTTCCTTGTTGCTTTTTATGTTGGTACTGCAAAATATACTATGTAAATTGCAGACTACCACTCGTAATTATGGTCTGTACTTTCAAAAGGAATTGGCATTAAATGTAAGTCTATAAATGTCCGTCGGTGACTCGATTCATTTGATTCAATGTTTCTGTTTAGCTCTTTTTTCCAGCACCAACTCTATGTATGTAAGGCGTTGTCATGTTCACACTGCAAAGTAAAATGAGTTTATATTCTTGCTTTTTTTTTTTTTTTCAGAAGCTCTAAATCCCGGATTTCAACTGAATACAATTCGCACATTATTGTTTGAAGAGTTGTATGTCGTGGCTCAGCAGAAACTCAGGTGATTACTTTGTAAAATTTCACGACCTACCAAGTTTGAAACTTTCTAGTAATATTCATTAGATATTACACGTTGGCACAGCATATATTCTATATCAGTTTCTAGATAGAATTGCACTATGTAAAACCTTCGGACGGATCCAGGACCGACTTCTGGCGCGGGGGGGGGGGCTGTCATACTGCTACTTTTAACCAATCAAACTTTGGGATGGATTTTATTTATATATATAAAATAAGAAAGCTTCCTCTTCTTGGGTGGCGATCGCCCCCCTGGATCCGCCCCTGACACTACGAAAGTGACAGTCAGTGAAGGATCCTGAAAAACAAATTTGAGAGAAGTTAATATCTACGTGTTGTTGGGGCAGAAGACATCCATGTACTGCGAGAACATCAAGTCAGAAATAATTGATGTACGAGGGAAATTCAAAAAAGTAAAGGCACATTTGCAATTTCTCTTTCCAGAGATTGCAACACTGCTAGTAGCTAGCGCTGAATGAGTGTAGTTGGCAACACTTCGAGACAACGTGTCGCACGTATTCCTGCATTCGTCGTTGGAGTGCAGCAGACAGTTAAACATTTCTGCTCCATTAGCGATCTATACCAAGGAGGAAATGAGAGCAGTGATTCGCTTTTTGTTTGCAGAAGGTGTGAAACCTGCGGACATTATTCGTCGAATGCAAGCACAGTATGGTGACAGTTGTTTATCGCGAAGAAACATCTACTTATGGATAGAGCGTTTCAAACAGGGAAGAACTTTATGTGACGATGGAAAATCCGGCAGGCCATCGACCTCAACGACTGAGGAACTTGGGTACATCATCCCGAACCGGAAAATAAGACTGCGAGCTGGTTTGGAAACACCCATCATCACCGGAAGTTAAGAAATTTAAACGTCAACCATCAGCTAGTCATTGATTACAGATGCAACCGAAGAACTTTTTTTTTCTGACGGAATAATAATAATAATAATAAAGAAACTTGTAAAAAGTTCGGAAAAGTGTATTGAAGTCCAGGAAGGTCACGTAGAAAAATCAGGTATGTTTCAGTTTTCTATCATTAGAATAAGTACAGCTTTTCTCAAATGTACCTTTACTTTTGGAATTCTCCTCGTATTATGAGGGCTGGAATGAATATAGAAAGAATCAGTTCCATATTCATTGTACTTGCAGCGGAATCTGCGCTGTCTACTCAGTGCATCATTCTGATATGACCATCATTCGTCTTCCCATTTCCTCGCTATTTCTGTGCATGTCTGTTTCCACACATAACTGAAGGACAGGATGACTCAGAAAGTGAGTGAATTGCAACAGACAAACATATCAACGTAGCTTTTAATGTATAGATGTTGGGTTCAGTTTGTGGTAAACTTGGAAAACTGACAGATGATGTCAAATGGATATTCCCCCTTATAAATCCATATCCGTCTGGGTACGCCTCATTGTAGCTCTTGAGGTCTTTGAACTTGCAGGATGCAACAAGTTTTGCCATTCAGATTCAAGCAAAGTGCCTGCAATATCCGTCAACCTGCTCTACGTAGCTCCTGTACTGGTTGCCTAACACAAGGATATGAACCTAAGCTCTACCTTGCTGACAATGTTAATCTTATGGGCTCAAAACGATCCATAAAATGTTGATTAGAACAACAAAGGCACTTTTTTTTTTTAATGAATGAGAACTGGCAGGTCTACACAAAGTTTGAAATAGAACACTGAAAACAGAATGTTTCTAGAGCTTGTGCTTTCCGAGATCTCATTGTAAATAGGAATTGGCCATATTAACAAAATTGCCCACAAACATCTAAACGTGGCATTTTAATATGTAGATGCTTAGAAGTCATCCTCAAAGGAACCACATAGTCCGGAAGGATTGCAAGAGTGACGGATAATATTATGAAAGGACATTGAAGTGGATATATTGCAAGAAGTTATTGGTTGGATTATGGCCAAGCGTCCTTTGCAGAATCAAGGTTGTAAGATGTGGCCATACGACTTAACGTGGGATCCAAACCACATTCCGTGGTTTTCAGTTCCCACCGGAAACCGAACCGTATAGCACGAGGGAGTTCTGCAAGAAGTTATGATTGGTCCATCAACAAGAATAATACTTAAATATATAATAAGAGACCATCCGTCCTTAAAATTTTCTTATGGAGAACAGTTGGGGAAACCTCAATACAGTAGTGGATTGACAACGGTTGATTTTATACTAAATTTAAGTATAGATGCCACTGAAAAGTTAGGTGGGCTGCTTTCATCTCATAACTGGATTTTATTGACGGGCTTACAAGAAGAAATTAGTTTTTTTTTCTATTCGACTTGACAACTATATATGTATATTATGCATGTAAGTTTAAGGTTCTGTCTTTATATGGGGATCTTTTCGGGATTCAATCCACAGTTCAATAGCATTCCTCTCCCTGTCTTTTTTTTTTTTTTTTTTTTTTTTTTTTTTAAGATGTGTGATTTTTTAAAAATCGGATTGCGCTGTATTTTTCATTATTCGTGTTCATATGTGTTGTGCTTTCATATAGTTTGGAGAACTTCACGATGACGATAAATAGTGGCGCCATTTCAGGTTTTGCGTGATGGTGGTGGTGCTGGGTAAGATACTTCAACGAAAATAAGCAGTTCACATTTTTAATTAGTTTCTTACTATATCATACTAT
The DNA here is from genome assembly GCF_964235325.1 of Thermobia domestica. Classification (NCBI taxonomy): domain Eukaryota; kingdom Metazoa; phylum Arthropoda; class Insecta; order Zygentoma; family Lepismatidae; genus Thermobia; species Thermobia domestica. Next base: position 1,685,573 of record NC_137469.1, read on the forward strand.
TGGAGAGAACAATTTTTCCCACTTCTCCCTTTAATGATACCACTGCTTATAATGTCTCTTTCACTTTCTTATACATGTATATACATTACAGAATAAGAGACTGATATTCTGTTTCGCATATTTATCTACTGATCAAAAGATCGAGATTCTCAGTTGAAAGAGTGTTTAATGGAACTATACAGATACTTTGTATTTGATATACAAGGTATAATTAATTAGGAAACATCATTTGTTAAAAGGTGACTTTTGCGTGATGATAAGCTCTGTCGTCGCTTAATGTAAGTACCTGCGTGCTGTTGCTACCATAAGCAGATGTAAGCGATACGTGTACGAATTATTGACAAAATAAAATACTTTGTGGTTCACGCTTCATTGTACAATATAACACATATCATACTTAGTACGGTGTGTATATATATGTGTGTATAGAGCAAGACCTTGATTTTCCATTAAAAATGGCGACAAAAACCTTATTTTTATAGAAATGAAGTAATTTATTAAGCAATCCTCTTATTAAATAGAGTCCATAGTTACTGGTAACTTCCGCCACGAGGCGGTATTAGTACACTTTGTAATGTTAACAAAGGTATGTTGTATTTTTTTTTTATTGTATACTTGTATTCTCTTCGAGCAATAGTTGGTTTATAAATATGTACAATTCAGTTTATTTTATAGAAGAAGAAAAGGAAACAAATAATATAAGATTATTATATATATCTTTAATATAAATAATTGAATGTAGATACGTAACTAAGAACGACGAACTGAAGGTTGTCATAGAAACAAACAAACAAGTTATAATGTGATGTAATGTCATGGACTCGCTGTTAGGTTGTATGTGAGTTAACTTTCTACGAAGCTTCAAAAGCAGGAGCGTCATTTCAGATTTTTGCTTGGGGGGGGGCAAGACCCCTTGATATTAGTAAAATTTCGCTTTCCTCACTGATTTACTGCTGTTCTATTGATAAAATCTATATACATCTCAAACTCAGGGGGGGCAAATGCCCCTCCCTGCCCCCTCTAAATGACGCCCCTGTTCAAAAGATAATAAAAGGTTTAACAAGGTAATTTACAGTCGGTCAATTTTGCTATTTACGAACCATAGATATATATTTTGTTATATTAAATGGTGCCAAAACGTCGGGAAACTGTGATTTAGATTAGAAGAATAGTAAATCTTTATCATCATTGACCGAGACGTAAATTTCAGTTTGCTTCGTAGTGGAACTAAAATATACAGGAGCGTAAAGATGAGTGTAGGAGAAATGACTCTATTGCGAATACAAATAAGGAAGATGGAACGAATACTTCTGAAAATGTGATTAATAGAATGCCGCAAGAAACAACCCAACCGAATGTTACCTTGGAAGTAATTCTTCAACAGTTGAAACAAATGTAATAACAAAATAATCACATGAACCAACGATTGGAACAAATGCAACAACGAGATGATGAACGGTGGAATCAATTGAACCATCGATTGGACCAGATGCAACAACGAGGTGATGAACAAAATAGTCACCTGAACCAACGATTGGAACAAATGCAACAACGAGATGATGAACGGTGGGAACAAATGCAACAACAAATGCAACTACAAAATCAACAATTTAGTGCGAAAACGGAGTTACAAGAAGGTTTGCCAATTATTGAAGAAACTCTATTATCAGTCACCAGGAATGCGATAAATGAACCTGATCATTCTACAGATCCTGAATTTACATCGACGAAGAAATATGACATTATTGATTTGAATGTGTGGATGAAATTAGCTGAATGTTCGCAAAAACATACTGCGGTATTGGTTGGATAAGATTATCCTAACTTCTCTCCTCATTCGAATGTTTTTGACTGCTTTACTGATACTGTGTGTAATGAAGATTCTGGTATGTATCAATGTGCGAAAAGTTATGATCACTTTCGTCTTAGGAACGCTATTGACTGTCTGTATTCCCAGTATTTTCAACATGATATTAATCCTGTGGTTCATGTAGCAGGAAGAAAGTTGATTCCAGTATTCGTGAAATGCAGAAAGAAAACGTGTGTTTCTACTAGTGTTTGTAGTGATTGGCCGATTGAATTGAATTTGTTGAATTGTTCATTCAACGAAAAAAACCAAAATGATGTTAGTAAACAATCCGATGATGTTTTCACAGAATCTGGTGCAGTGCATTGACTTTAATAATCTAAGCATGATATTGCAAAGTTTTGAAAATCCATCAATGGTGCAATACAGTACTAACCTGACTGAAACTAACATTAATCGAAACCAAATTCGAAACATCCCTGTGAGATTAAATTTAATCCGAATGTAAAAGGTGATGTTAAATCCATATGCACCGATAATGTAACTGAACCTCATTACAGAAGAAACAGAAACCATGGCAAGACAGAATACCGTCGATGGCATGTAAAGAACAAGTACAAATCCATTAGGAGACGCGATATTTCAACACCAGTGAAACGAAAGCGAACTGAACCTAATTTTACCGGTAATACTACGCAATCTAATCACAACAGAAATAATATGGCTTTTCAGAAACGCTGCGTAGATGGCAGGAATTACGGTAATAAATATAAGAAACTAAGAACTGTAAAAGTAATGAAAGCGGAAAACCGTATTCCGATTTATGATTTTCAATGCAATTTGGTAATGTAACTTAGGCTGGAGTTCCGATGTCCGATAAGACCGTATTCAATTGATTTTGCTTTAAATATCGTTATGATTTTGTTTGTCATTCGTACCTTATTTGAATTCTATAAAGTTAATGTAAATGATATATAACAGATCTCATTTTGTTACAAAAGGAGAAAACTAAGAGTTGTGGAGATACATATATATAACGCATAATGTTATATTTTAATTTATGTTAATGTACGTGCTGATGTAATGTCTTGTTTTCGATATTATCAATGTTTCGTCTTCGTTTTGTATTTCTTTTGTATATATTTGTGTTATGATTGTTTCTTGTTTAAAGCATTACATAAAGATGGTCCGTACTTCACCGTAATGACAACAAATTGAGAGTCAAAAGAATAAATGGTATAATGTTTTAGGTATCAAATCAAAGTATAACTGGAATAATTTATAAAATATATCTGTGTCAACTTTCTTTTTGATTTGCTCGAACAATTTTGATTTGTTAATGAACATCTTTATGGCTTAAAAACGGACCTAAAATAATTTACAAACTCGACTTCTGACGTGCCCTATCGACGATATAAAATGTAAGAATGTAATTAATTACGAAATTGAAAATAAATATAATATTATTATTAATATAAAATAAATATAATGGATAATAATTATGATACGAAATATAATTTGTATATACAAGGGTCGTATAAAATGTGTAAAAGTTAACGGTCCAGAGTTCTTTTTCTTGTAATTGGTAAACTAATAAAAGAAAAGTCTGTTGAGCGCCATATACAACGGTATGTTGTATTCTTTATTGTATACTTGTATTCTCTTCGAGCAATAGTTGGATAAATATGTATAATCCAGTTTATTTTATAGAGGAAGAAAAAAATCTAGTAAAATTAATATATATATTTTAATAGATAATGGAATGTTGATACGTAAGTAAGAACGACGAACTGAAGGTTGCCATAGAAACGAACAAACAAGTATAATGTAATGTAATGTCATGAACTCGCTGTTATGTTGTATGTGAGCTAACTTTTTACGAAGCTTAAAAAGATAATAAAAGGTTTAACAAGGTAATTTAGAGTCGGTCAATGTTACTATTTACGAACCATAGATATATATTTTGTTATAATGTAATGGGACAGAAAATAAATAACAAGAAATAAAAGGTAAGGAGGTAACAATTAAAATACAATATTTGAGTGGTTATTGTGGAATCCAATATTGAATGGTAAATTTTGTCAGAATATTATGCTTAACCCTTTGGGGATCCTATGGTACAATTTGTACCATATGCACTTTTCATGGTACATTGCGTTATTTCTCTTCTATTTGAGCTTTTTCGTCCGGGTTTTTTTGTTTTCCAAGTCCAGAGGCCTTGTAGAAGACATTACGTATGGTTTCAGACCGTCCTGCGTCCAGACATAGGAGGTGATGACGTCATAAGTCAAAAATTTATTTTCTCATTTTCTAAGCCTATGTTCAATATTTTTTGGCGGGCTTATTTTTCTACGTAGAAGATTGAAATTTTGCACAAACATTCAGTTCACCGAGTAGTATTTACCAGATTTTTTGTTCCGATGTCAGTGCCAAAACAGGGGAAGAACCAGAGGGGAAAAGAGGTAAAAATAGGGATTTTTTACCCCCAAAATCCCGTTTCTCGTCATTTTCCCGCCTCACATACAAGATAGGACCACGTGAGTCATACCGTCTGAAAGGCCGTTCTATTCTGAAGAGAATGACGGTCGAATTATTATTCTAGGGTAATTAGGGACGTCTCAGGGATTTTTTGAAAAATTTACTTCTATATAGGGAAATATGGGTCATTGTCGGTATATATATTTTTTGGCGGGCTTATTTTTGAACGTAGAAGATTGAAATTTTGCACAAACATTCAGTTCACCGAGTACTATTTACCAGATTTTTTGTTCCGATGTCAGTACTAAAACAGGGGGGAACCAGAGGGGCAAAGGGGTAAAAATAGGGATTTTTTACCCCAAGAATCCCGTTTTTCGTCATTTTCCCGCCAAAAAAACATGATAGGACCACGTGAGTCATACCGTCTGAAAGGCCGTTCTATTCTGAAGAGAACGACGGTCGAATTATTATTCTAGGGTAATTAGGGCCGTCTCAGTGAATTTTTATCCAAATATACTTCTGTATAGGGTAAAAGTGGGGCAAAGTAGGGAAATTTTCTCTGGCAGGCCTATTTTTTCACGTAGAAGATTGAAATTTTGCACAAACATTCAGTCCACCGAGTAGTACTTACCAGAAGTTTTTTTCCGATTTCTGCGTAAAAACAGGGGGGTCCAGAGGGGCAAAAGTTGAAAAAAGGGAAATTTTGCCCTCAAAAATCCCTTTTATCAGGAATTTCCCGCCTTAGATACATGATGGAGACATATGAATGGTACCGCCTGAAAGACAGTTCTATTCTGAAGAGAATGATTGGCGGATTATAGTCCTAGGGTAATTAGGGATGTCTCAGGAATTTTTTTCCCTGAGATCATAGTGTTTTATGGTACTTTGGGGCACTGTGGGAATTTTTGATAAAAATGCTCCCGCCCTTACTATTCAAGATAGAAACTTGAAATTTGGCCCACACATTCAGTATACTAAGTACTATTCAGATTTTTTTATATGGCTACGATCACACAGGGGGGTCCAGGGGGGGCCAAAGTTCGAGAAAAAAATTTCCCTCCGAAAATTTCACTTTGACATTTTTTCCCCGCTTCTGGTATATGGTATGAGCACGCAAGTAGTATCATTTGAAAGCCAGCTCTATTCTGAAGAGAATGAGGTATGAACCATGATCCTAGGATAAATAGTGACAATACAGTAGCTGCTTGACTGAAAGTCTAAAAAATAGCCCAAAAAGCCAGGATCCCCAAAGGGTTAAAGTACCTTATCAATTTCGGTACTGCCGTTGGTTATAAGATAAGAGTGGAAACAAGAAGTGCATTTTCAAATGCGAAATCAGACAATTCTACGCAGCAGCGAATAAATTTGCTTCTACCGGAGTCAATGACGTCGTTCCAACTGCTCCGCCAATTAATGTATATCATTCCTTCTCTACAAAATTATTTTTATTTTTGTCGTATATGGCGGAAGAGGTAGACAAAAACTTTCAAGAGCTCTTTCGTAGCTAAATGGTTAGCGTACGCACCTTTGGGAGACCCGGGTTCGATTCCCGAAGGTAACTCATGTGGTTCGGATTCCACGTTAATCAGTAGGTCCACGTCTCATATATCCTCGCTGCTGAACGGGAAGTTGATTTCGAAATCAAATCAAAAACTCACAAGAGGCAAACATTGTCCAACTCTTAGTGATATAATGTTCATTGCTCTTCTCCCTCAATCGTAAACGCTGTAAGTGTGCACAAATATATGTTAACGATATCTGACATTGAACTGCCAGAAGTCTCACTTGCGCTGTGTATTTTATCAGAGTTCACAACAGAAGAGTAGTACATATGAAGGCATCTACATAGTACCTTAATAACACCATAGAGTTATTGATGAAACGAGAAGTACGTTTTCCAATTTGAGACAAGGAGACGAATATAACAATCCTCGTCTCGAAAGCTTTACGAGGCTACGAATTTCACGAGTCTTATTAACAATATTTGTTTACTCAGGTCTCTGATACCAGGGGCGGATCCAGGATCGACTTCTGGGGGGGGGGCGGTGGGTTGTCATAATGCTACTTTTAAGGGTTCCAAACTCTGGGATGAATTTTATTTATATATATATAAAACAAGAAAGTTTCCTCTTCTGGGGAGGCGATCGCCCCCCCTGGATTCGCCCCTGTCTGATAGTGTCTTAGTGTTAAATGACTCATATTAAAAACTTAGAACTTGATAAAGTGACTTTAGGAACACAATGAGGTGAAATTCTCAACGTTTAAAGACAATATGCTCCAAAAATATTTAAATCAATGTTTTTCACCCTTGAGTGAATGAGATTCTTCTGAGTAGGTCCGTCATCTTAACCCCATCCATGCATGCACAAGCCTGAACTTAAGACTTCGACGAAGCAGTTTAGAAACCAGAAGATAGCTTCAATTTTTATAATCAATTTTGAGGAATCTTTATTATTGTTTGTAAAAGTGTTTTATCTTTCAGTAATTTATAAAATACATAATGGTTTTTATCCAATAATACGATAAAAGGCCAGGTCGGGAAATCTAAAACCCTCCAGTTCCCCCTCTTTGTTCCAACAACCCCTTTGGTAACAAGATATGTATTGAGAATTATTGGTGTGGGGTTGTGTTACGTTCCAGAGAATCGTTGCGCTGTACTTTTTAGAAGGTGGAAATGGTAACGCACTAGCTGTCCCGTGCTCGATAACGGGCGATGATTCAAAAAGTTTTGCGCCCTGCATTGAAGCTTTCACGAAATGCTGATAATCCTTGGCCACGTGGATCGCCACAAACTTTTACCTTTGGTATCATCATATGGAAGGATATATCAACAAACTTTTGGAAGTGCGATGACGAATGTTGTGGGAAGAGCTTATGCGTGTAAACTGCATCATGGTGGCCATTTACATGAAATTATTTTTTCACACGTAAATAACAGAAATCTCTCATATGTAATGTATCTTGACAGCATTTCAATACATATTGATAACATGCGCGAGGAGTTGTGCTATTTTGAAACCTCTTCGTGACTTATGGTCCAACCTGTATGATTAATTTTGGCATTACAGCAAGAAAGAAATGCATAACTGTAAATGTATTGTCAATTTTCATACGGATTTTTAGCTTAGAAATTTGAAACCTTAACTATTGTGCATCTTCAAAGACGTATGCATTGGTGAGTATTAGGGGTACGAACTCCCTTCACCAAGAATCTCGACTTTCCTATAAAATTAGTCTAATTTGATGGGCGATTTTATAAATTATAATATAAATTATTCTCATATTAAATTCGGAATTTCTCCAAAGAAATTCTCCCGTTCGTACCTGTGGATCTTGTCGATACTGTATTTCATTATATAACGCTATTTACAGAAAATTCAATTTCAAAAGAATAAGTTTATCTGTCTCAAAGGAAAGAAGTTGCACAATTTAAACTCGTAGTTATTTCTGTTGTCTGTATATAATTACACATTAAAAGTACTTACTTGCAGTTTTATATCATCACGATACGGGAGCATGTTAATATCTGATAATCACGACCCAAGTTCCCGTTCTGAAGATAGAATCTACATCTTCGTATAATGCATGGCATTGGGTGTGATGAAAACCCTTTTGTTTACCTGTTGACATTGAGGCGGTATTATTGGATTAATGAAAATTTAATTATTGACAAGACGCTCTTTTCAGTACATGAAGGATACGCTTATTAATGGTCTCTATTATATTTTTAATGTCTTCAAAGGTGCAGCGCTTAGATGTTCAACGTAACTATGATTGATGTTGGTTCCCTGCAAGTTTTTCAGGGAACTCCATAGAATTTTGATGTAGATTTTTCTTCAATATTTACTACGAATAATAGTACTAACGTCACAAAGGAAAACTTCTTATTTACAAACTTTTTTATAATACGCTTTTCTTTAAGAGAGAAAGAGATTATCTTATGATTGTAAGCGTTATTTAGCAAAATCATTTTACGCGAGTTTTGTATAATGGACGTACCTATAATTTTATTAACGAAAATTAAATATTAAGACTTAATAACACCTCATCAACGATACCCTCCTCTGATAAACACCACCTTTACGATGACTTATGTGTCAGGTGGGAAGGATTACGTGCTACAGTAAATTTACAGCTATGTCAGCGGCAGTTCTCTACGAAAAGGGCCTCCCCTACCGAATTGATTAAATGGAATAGCCAGACGAAAAGTGTTGTCGGAGAAGGAGCAGTTCTCCAGTAGCCAACTTGACAGAAATTATAGTGATTGGTACCCCAACTTGGACATTAAAAGGTCGGTCATAATGGTATGATAGAAAAAAATCATAAGTTGTACGTCCCATCGTTATACCGGCTAGGCTAAAGGAGACGGTGATGATGAGAAATGAATGAAATAGTGGAATGAAGAAAGTGGGAGAACCCCGAGAAAACCCACGCACACGGTGTTTGTCGAACACAAAGTTCACTTGCCGGGAGCTGGGATCGAACCCGGGACCCCAAGCACCAGAGGTGAACGCTCTACCACTTAAAAAAAAAAAACTTCCTGACTTTTTTTTTTTCTATTTCCACCACTTTTCAGGACTACTAGACTCGACAGGAACACGAACACCGAAACATCGAGGACGGTTAAAATTCCACCCTTGCTACTACAGAGGGACTCGAACCCCCAATGGGCTTCACCTTACGATAATCAGCCTAACGCCTCAGACCGCTCGGCTACACCCACCGGCTCCACTGAGCCACCGCGGCCCCAATGCTATGATAGAGTTATAATGTTAAGACAAAGGAAAAAATAAGGATGTAGTGGTGATACAGACATACATACGGAAAACTTCGCATACGGCTGTAGAAGTAGAGGAAAATTATAAGAAAATAGAAGAAATTAAACACAGTAAGAAGAGGGGTGCATGGAGATTTCAATGCAGGACAGGTATCGGAAGATCTTGAAGAATGCGATGACCCTTCCCGGGGCCAACATTTTCTCTGATCATAACCTTGTGTTAGCCGAAGTGGATTTTGAAGTGATAAATGTAGGCAAGAAGATGTTGAATACTGAAAAGCTGAAAATCGAGGAAGTAAGAAATCTTATCGTTGAGAAATTCGAAGAAAAATACTCAAATGAGGAAAGGATTCATATTTGTTCTATTATAAGCAGTGTTTCTTCCAGACATGTTTTTTGCGGGGCACTGCTTCCCCGGAGCTCTGACAGTGCCCCCGGAGGAGACCAACAAAATAAGGCGTCTATAATATAATACTAAATAAAATAGTACCGGCAGTGCCCACCCAAAAATACTAAGTGTTCCCCCCTGGAACATTTTGTCTGAAAGAAAGACTGATTATAAGCAATTGTCATTACTTTAGCAAACACGCGTAAATAAACGTTTAAGAGTCGAACTGTATTTGGGGGTCCAGGAAGTCGTTTGGGGAGCCCGTCCCCATTTGCCACATCTCTTGGGTATACCCCTGAATATCTTTATCAAACTTTTTTTTTTAGCATGTTCAAAATTAATTTGTTTGGTTTCTTTATCGCTTTAACATAACTCATGTTATAGATAATTAAGTTTTCTCACAATATTACAAAAATATAATTTTACAAATTATTTTAATAATCATGCTTTGAAGTTTAAGTGTTATAAATTTAAAATTACATATCACTTAATAAAAATTATTTATTATTATTTAATTCCTTGCATTCATTTGTACTTGATCATGTTTTAAACAACTGCTTCTCTATACTACCAGTAAATTAACAAGTAAAATAATTTATTATAGTTAATAACATCACTAATGTAATATAAGGTACATTCAATCATATTTATGAATTCGTTTCAATATTTCACGATTATTACTGTTCAATGATTGCTCGTCATTGTAACACGTCATACAGTCTTTCACGGCTCTTAGGAGCATCTCTTAGTTTGGGACCCATTCGTCTATTGGATCTGAGACAAAAATTACGATACGAGAAGTTGTGATTTAGTTTTATGTACCGAATCGTGTATACTAGGGCGGCAGCAAGACCCATGCGAGAGGTGGGGCTGTAATGAGATGTCGAGGTTAAGGGGAGACGGATCAAGGTATTCTCTGATTTTAATAGAAATCAGCCTAGGCATAGTGGTGGCGATGCTGTGAGTGAACACGAAGGTAGGTCTTCTAAAGATGATTACAAGTATCCACACTATTCCTGATGCTAATCAAAATATATTCCTGATACTAATCCCATGAATTACTGTGCTTTTGAATTTGTAACGCGGCTCCTTTCATCATATCTGGATCACACGGTAAATGACCAATGGAGAGCCTGTAACAAGCAGAGGGAAAATGTATCCCTGTTACTAGGGATGCCACCTTTCTTAAGCAAGTTGTACGAACACTTCGTGGAGTGCGGAGAAATGTACCAGTGGCCTTTTGTTTTCAATAATTTAGCACACTAGTAGGTCTTTGTGATGAAGAGATAATCAATTCATTTTTATCTAATTGATAAAAGGAAAGCGAGAATTTATTTCATACAGACCTTATATCATATACTAATAAAAATTCGGCTAATTTAAATAGTATATAGCCTATGCATAGACTGATTTGTTATGTATTTGCCTCTCTGCGTGCCGCTGTTCTGAGGTTTCTTCTTATTTTGAATTCTGTTTAACAACGTAGAAACTAAATTACAATACTACTACTGCTACTACTACTACTACTACTACTACTACTACTACTACTACTACTACTACTACTACTACTACTACTACTACTAATAATAATAATAATAATAATAATAATAATAATAATAATAATAATAATAATAATAATAATGACCAATGTAATCAAACCATGAAAGTCATTGGTCTCTCCGAAAACGGGATTGTTCCGACAAAATTAAGACGGGTATTATCCCTTCCTGCTACAGCTGCAACCAAGTCTCTTCTAACTTCCTTAAATTAAATCTCTTCGTTTTCAGATATTGAATACTTCCCTTTATTCTGCTGCAGTGAAAATAGATCTGGCAATGGTGGATGCCATTACGTCGAGCATGATCGATGTGGTGGTGTGGAATACCATAAAATAGCAGCGACTTCAATTTGTTTTGTTTGAAATGGATCAGCCTCTGTAGAGTTTTCTAGTGACCTACAGATTATAAATCTGAACGAAAATTAAGTCAATCAATGAAAATCCATCCCTCTTTTATGAATAGAACTCCATTGTATATAATCTGTTTCCGTTTTAAATAAATCATAAAACGGCATCTTAACAGATGTTAATAGACTTTTGTTAAGTAAATGCAATAAGTACCATTAGCTATGTCTATATACATTGACCGACATAAAATGCGAAAGCAAAAATCGACTGAGAAGGAAAGTGTTCTCACGAGGAAGGTCCATAAACCGTGAGAGTTGAATTTTGATGAAAATTTGTGACAAGATTCACTTCGAGTTGCTAAGTAACGTAGTAATAGTCACTCGATGCGCAAATGCTTCGTTGAGCTGCTACACCGACGCCATCTTGAAATCCTGTAGGCAATGTCCAAGAATACCCTTTTAGCACAAAAATGAAAAAGCTTTTGATATATCTGACTTCAGTATTGTAAACCAAGGTAGAGGATCTATATGCGAGAGTACTTCCAGTGCATGACCGCCATCTTGAAAGGCGCCATATTGAATCGTCGTCAAATATGATAAATGACAAGGGGGTCATGTGGGATATCAAGTAGCACTGGAATTTACTCCTGAATTCATTTCCGTAACCAAAATTTAGATATCTGTTTTCACTTCAGAGTTAAGAGCCCTCTTACCCACAGGAAGATATAAAACTGTACGGTCGTGCGAGCACTGCATGATTTTAACTAATGCAGTAGTTTATAACACAATTGGTTCGGTTCCTGTTCGGGCTAGCCATTTTTATAACACAATTGGATTGTGTTAGGTTCGGTTCCAGTTCGGGGCAGTTATACTTACGACCTGTGGGGCTCGTGTCTTGATCGGTACGCCTGAATTATGATTTCACTAAGTATAATTATTTTATTTAGACACTGAGAGTTTCCATTTGTAATGAAAGTGAATGATGGAACGGAGTGTAAAATTCTCTTTTGTGCAGTAGTGGTTAGAGATTGTGGGATGAATTGCATGTAGTCATTAATTAAGATGGGTTCGATCCAAGTCAGTTTATGCGCGTACCCACGCTCAGTGACACGCCCGATGCACATCCGTACAATTTCTACACCAACCAAATATTCTTACCGTTCCAGTAGTGATTTGCGTGAGAAACTGGTATGGAGCAACTGAAACATAATGCATGTATGATATTGATTTACTTAAACACAAGTATTATACATACAACATACATACTTACTTCAACGTTTTAGTTTGATACCTCTGTAATTTTTATATTTTAGGATTTTCATTTGTCATTTACCATATTGAATACAAGCCCATGAATTTTATTGGAAAAATAAATAAAAATAAAAAAGGTATTTTGAACACTTGAATTTGAATTTTGAACTATAACGACGAAGCCGGCAAATTGCTTAACAAATCACCAATTCACACACGCACTGGGGCTTTGGAGATTTTGAAAAAGGAAGGGGGAGGCCAATAGATGTATTGGAGGGCAGTTTTCTAGAATCTTCTTCCCATTTTTCTTCGAAGGGATGTCCTGTTTTCCAACATAGTTTCTATTCTCATTATTCAGCTGCGTAGTTGGCAATGTACTGGCTTATGTTTCCACTGATTGACAATTTACAAAATATATTGATCTCTTGTTTTACCTATGTTCCTTTATCATAACATGAGTGAAATTCAACATTAGATTTGTTGTTTAGAACTGAACAACAACGCTGTCACAAAACTAAAAAGGTGTGCTCGTACTTAGTTGGAGCTGTTTTGAGGCATTTTGTATTATTTTCGTAGAACTTCACTGAAACTTACTTGAAATATAAAATAACACAATTTCTGCAGTTCACTTCGATTTATATTGATGCGATTTCCCAAAGGATTGGTGAACTAACTTAGGATTTTGATGCTGTCCCAAGTACCTCTTCTATTCATTGCTGCATCCATTATCGCGCACCGTTCCCGCCTTCTTCTTCTAGCGTCGGTTAGCTTACTCCAATCACACCAAAGGATTATTTTAAAAAATATATCCATAAGCAGTATTGTTAACAAAAATATGGATCACGGGTGATAAATAATCTTGCCATTAACATATTATACTTAAAATTCTGAAATCAATAAAAACAACTTAGGATGGCTTTTGAAACTACGGCACTATTTTTTGGAACATCACCACATCACGTCCTTTTTGTTCGGTCAACCGGAAATACAAGTTACTGCTCACAGCACTGCCAACTCATAAAAAGGATAAAACTAACACAAAGTTTGCGTCGACGTATAATCCATGCGGCCTCATTCCAAATCAGTCAAGGAAAACTGGGAGAATTTAAAATGGAATGGGAGTGAGGGGGGCCACACGCTCATAAATGGCGTGCGACATGGACGATGATCTTCTTTGAAGATTATCAGAACCCTGGGACCTTGGGTTTCCTCTTCTTAGAGTTATTTTTCCGGTTATTATTCCTCTTCTTTCTTCCGTTATTAATGTTTGATTCATTACGGTTCACTAACACTTTACACAAACGTAGATGGGCTTTTATTTCATGGGCTATATACTTTAAATGGGCTTCTTTTTTTGTGTGTGTGTGTGTAAATATAAGATTACATTTGTTTTTATAAGACAATATTTCAATATAAGTCGAGTAATATTGATTATCTATTACAGTTTCATTTTATATTATATCTTATTCATATTTTATTTATTAACATCAAACCAATATATTTCTTACACTATTACTTAAATCAAAATTTTCAATTTTTTTTTTTTTTTTGTAAGTATCTGACTCGTGTTTTAACATCTTACACTAAAGATAATTATCATACTGAAGACATAAAATTTTCAATATTTTGAGAAAAATGACACATGAAATGCAAAAATAACCTTTTCATCAATATATGCTTCCTTATAACTAATTCTCAGAATAACTCCTAATAATATAATATTTCCATTCTTCAAACCTTTAAAATACAACATATAAACAGCACTATTGATTAGTTAATTAACTTTAAACACAATACAATAATACAGTAACACGAATATATGAAATGAAATCTTTCATTCGTAAACAAATATTTAAAACATATTACATATTAAAAACTTTATTTCACACACTATTGAGTAATATACGTTTTGTCGAGATTTAATTAAATTTATCGGCGCCTTAAAGATTCACAGCTAAATTTTTACAACGTAATAATTCAGTTATGACTCTCTCTGATCACTCGACGGGATCTGCCTGGCTAAATTTCGAAGGAACCTACCCACAATGAATAATCTGTTCTACCACCCCGAGATGAGGCCGAATTAAAGAATACAAGGTTAAAAACTTAAAATAATAAAGAATGGGATTTACCAAAATAGCTTACTCCGAGCGTTAAAAACATGTTACATTACCCAATACACATATAAAGGGGGGGGGACCTCATCTCCATAACTTGGCATATTTCTTTGCTGGTTTTTCCATTGCTTTGGAAAAGAAATATCAACGGCCATCTGGAAGTCGCATAGCGGGTCACAGATGCCTGCATATATTATATGAAACGACTTTTTTTTTTTTTTTTTTACATTCCTTGCACTTGTTCATTTAGTGCCACATAAGGATTCTGTAGATTTACTAACGCAAATTCCAATACATCAGATGAACATAAATTTTTACAGTACAGAAAATTCAAATACTTATCAATATCTAGCAATTTCTCCAATATTTTATGTATTCGTTGGTTATTACTTCTAGATTGAACACTTTGAGATAAACATACTGGTGTTGTAGTTAATGCATTGCAAAGAACAGTTTCAACACTGCTTTCTAGATCTGAATTTTTAAATTCATTTGAAATTACATCATGGTATTTCTCAGAACTATGTTTTACTGCTAAATCTAACCAGATTTTACGAGTTTGTTTCGTAGGTTTCCACACCTTAAGTCTATCCACTGAATGTGAACCAATTGATTTACCAGTTAAAGGATCTAACAATTCGAACACCTTTTCTGAATGGGAGGGTTTGTTAACACAAAGATAGGGTCCTTTGAACACATTGAAAAATTTGGAAATTTTCTTGTCCGTTGCGGAACTTAAGTTTGTCTGTTTCAAAAAAACCAAATCATTCACCTGTATTTTGTGTTTACTCTCCTGTTGTGAATTATACCTTTCATTTCGCTTTCGGATCACTTCTTTTCTTTTAAAATCTGCCATTGCCAATTTATTGTCCCAACTTTCATTATCGTTTTCGTTCGTATCATTCGTAAAAATGCCAAAATGTTCGAAGACAGGTTTTTCAGCCTGTATGTTCAAATGTAAACTAGCTGGACTCGCGCCAAGACTGCTAGATATAGAATAGTTCAGCAACACAACGACTTGTGGTATAAATTTCTCCCAAGAACCATGATCATCTTTACAAAATAGTCTAAACAACCTATTCGTCTCCCGATGGATTCTCTCAACTGCGTTCGACGCCGGATGGTAAGGCGTTGAATAAAATATCTTAACACCATATTCCTCCATTTTCTGTTTGAAGTTTTTAGAGATAAAACAACTACCATTGTCCGCCAATATAGCTGAAGGTATTCCCAAGTGCACAAAGTACAATGTCTCCAAACATTTAACTACGCACTTCGTAGTAGCGTTCCGGATCGGATAAAGAACAAGGTAGCGAGTAAAGACGTCCAGAACTGAAAGTATAAATTTACACTTTGAGGGAGATGGCACAAGAGGTCCGATAATGTCAATCGAAATTAATCTCCTAGGGCCTTTCACCTGTATGGTTTCTAAAGGTCTCGCCGGGGGTCGAGTATCGACTTTAGTTCGTTTACACTCGAGACAATCGTTGATATAGTTCATCACGTCTCGCCGCATAGATTTCCAATAACAGATCTCGCTGATGAAGCTTACTGTTCTTTCGCACCCGAAATGTCCACGGTTATTATGCATTTCTTCAATAACCAGATTTACTAAAGATGGTGGGATGCAAATTCTCCAACTATTAGGAAAGTGAAAGTTCTTATACAACAATATACCATTTTCTAGTTTGTAAAATTTTTCTACATTTCTGTTTTGCATCTTACTATAGGGATCATTTGGTTTCTCTAGGAATTTAATGATTTTACTGTACTCAAGATGTTCCTTTTGTTTTTCGGTTAACTCTCCTGGTGTGAGATTTCTGAAGAATGATGGAAGTACTTCTAAATTGTTTATGTCCAAAATTTCACTAGGAGGAGCTAAAACTATCCTGGACAATGCATCACTAGCCACATTTTCACTACCTGAAATGTGCATTATTTCTAAATCAAATCCCTGTAGTTCAAGACTCCACCGAGCCAAACGAGAGTTCCAATGGCGAATTTTATTCAAAAACACTAATGAGTTATGGTCTGTGTAAACTTTCACGTGATGGCCATATAATAAATGTCCCCATTTACGTACGGCTGTAACGATTGCATACGCCTCTAATTCTGTAATAGTAAAATTTCGCTGTGCACTATTCAAAGTTTTACTGTAGAAACCAAGTATGTGTTTTTCACCGTTAACTTCTTGAAATAATATACTCCCCACTGCTACCAAGGAACTGTCTGTCACTAAACAAAAATCGTGATCTAACAGCGGATGATTTAACAACACTTCTTCAGCTAACGATGCTTTTAACTGAGTAAAACTTTGCTCACATTCGTCAGTCCAAACCCATTTTTTATTCTTTTTCAGAAGTTCAAACAATGGATTGGCTAAATGAGCGAAATGATATACAAATTTAGAACACCACTCGAACAAACCTAACACTCGCTTAAGTTCCTTTACATTTTTGGGACGAGGCAATGTTCGAATTGTTTCTACATACGACGGATCCTTTTTCACGCCTTCAGGTGTGACTACGAAACCAAGAAATTGAAAACTCGTATTGCAAAATGAAGATTTCTTTAAATTTACAGTCATATTGGCTTCTTCTAATTTTGTAAACAACAAATTTAAAATTTCTAACTGTTCATCAAAAGAAAATGTTGGTACAGAAATGTCATCGATGTATGTGACTAATTTATCAAATAATGCATGACCTAAAACAACCAAAAGACAAGCCATTAATCCTACACCTCCATTTGCATATCCAAAAGGAATAGATGTAAATCTATACATTTTGCCATTCCACGAGAATGCTGTGTAATCTCTACAATTTTCAGAAATTGGAACTTGTGTATAACTTCCTACTAAATCAATGTTTGATACGTATTTAGCACCCTGAAACTTTAACAACAGATCATCAATTTTATTTACCTTTAATTGTTTTATTTTTACATGCTTGTTCAAAACAGTTAAATCTACCACTACTCGCATTTTACTAGTGTTTTTCTTTGGCACGCAAAAGATTGGGTGTGAGTGGATTGACACACAAGATTCTATTACGCCACATTGTAACCACTCATCGATTTGCGAATCAATATGCTCTTTAAATTTATATGGTAATGTATACTGCCTTTTAACCAAAGGTTGATCAGTGTCTACCTCAATTTCATATTCAAATTTGGTACAACGTCCGGGAATATTTTTAAAAATTTTCCTATGTTTCAACAACAATTTGAACAATTTCTCTTTCTCAAAATCAGACAATTGTGCTTCCATAACCCTTTCCCGTATTTCTGACATTGGAACAAATTCACTTTCGATTTTACTATCAAATGTATTACAAACTGCAGCTCTATCTAACGATTTACAATGCGATTTTTCGATCTCACAGTCTATTTCTGAAATTTGCTGTGAATAGTAATCAAACAAAAATTTATCTTCGTTAGCAACTTCTAGATTTAACACTTTCATTTCTTTTTCATTACTACAAGAATTACGAACTTTATTATAAGCTTGATCAGAAAGAACAACATGATTAACCCATTCTTTTTCTAATTTTTGTTTTTCACTGACCAAATTATTTACTATGGGACACTCTGCATTTATCTTTCCAATTTCAAATAAAATTTCTGATTCATCCTCGCTGTCGCTAGTAACATTCATTTTAGTATTAATACCAACTTGAGATACGAAATTTACCTTTTTCTGTACATCACCTTTAGTCAGAATTTTTGTAACTTTTACGTTGTCAGCTTGACCACCTAGCATAGGTACGTTAACAATTTCTCCTTCCTTTTCAACCGTAATAGAATTATCACCAAAATCTATCTTTGCCTTGGATTGTGTGAGAAAATTTCTACCCAATAAGCATTCAGTATTCAAATCAGAGACAACTAGCACACGTACGTCAAAACTAACTTTCCCTATTTCAATACACAATATTGTTTCACCTTGCACCTGTTTCTTTTTCTTACCTGAAAAATCCACCAACAAAATATGTGGAGCTGGTCGCAAGTGAGGGTGTGATATGATTGACGCTATACGTTTCCATGTCTCTAACGACAAAATACTAACCGAAGCTCCAGAGTCACACAAGGCTACTACCGGTTGATTTAAAATATGTACTTTTATTTCAGCTGACCTAGCTTGGCTATTAAATTTCTGTTCTTCATCACTACTTTCAGATGAATCAGTGTCCCAGCTTACTACATTTACTACATTTTTTCCAATTACAATAAGCTCGCATTGCGAATCATTGAGTGCATTTTGACTTTCAGTACCAAACTTACCATTTACATTACCAACTCTGCCAACCGCACTCGCGTTGGAGAGCAACTTTAGTTTAAATGTTGATCTTTGTTTTGTGGAAACATAACTCTTGGGCTATAATACGGAAATTGTGGTCCAGATTGAGTATATGTAGACATTGGCTGTGTTCGGTTCATACCTTCATCATGGTTACTATTTACAAAGCTCACTCTTTCGTTTTGATTTGAATTTTCATACTCGTGATCATCTTCGTAATTACTACGATTATTACCCTGACCTTCATTGCGATCATTATTCCTTCTGTGATCATTCTTACCTTTGTTCCAATGGAACTTTCTCTTGTTCGGAGTTCCCTTTCTTCTGGGTCCGTCAAACTTACCTTTACCTGAGTTTTTGTGGTTTCCATTACCATAATTTCCCCTCTTATTAAAATTCTCGTAATTCCCTTGCACTTCGTCTACCTGATTGACACGTACAGTTCTACCATGAAAGTTGTTTCTATCGTTAGTATTTCTTGCTGTCATAATACAGTGCTTCAAGATTTTGTATGGCTGTTAAAAATGAACTGAAATCTAAATTTGGGAACAACGCTAATTGTCGTCGGTAAGAAATGGGGATCAACTGTTTAATCGTATTTACGATGAAAGTATCCGGTATATTAGGTGACAAACCCCGTATCTTATTAAACCTTTTGTGAACGAAATCGGTAACCGTACCATCAGTTTTCGGATTGAACGCTTGCGATTGCAACACTGAGAGTTTGCTTGCGATGACTTGTTCAGAACCAAATTGGGCTTTGAATTCTTTAGTGAAATCTTTAAATGAACGAAATGTACCTAGTTTTGACTTGTACCACTCACGAGCGTTACCGGTAAAAATAAACCCTAATACATCTAAATATTGTGATTCAGGTACGTCTACAGCGTGCGCTGCGATCTTAAACTGCTCTAAAAACGAAGTTGGTGACTCGTCATCTTCTAAACCAGAAAATTTCGGGAACATTTCGATGTCACCGTGACGCAATATTCGTCGTTTAGCCCTTTTTACGTCACCCCTGTCTGATTTTCTTACTTTAATACGCTTCTTTAGTTTTGTTGTCTCACTAGCTGTCGAAGAACTAAAATCTGTTTGGTTGTCACTACTAATTTCTTCCTTACTGCTGTATTTTGACTTACGGCTACTCCTATCATCACCGGATGTACTTAATCTACGCCAGTTACGTTCACTCCCCTCTCTGCTAGCATGTTCAGTCAATGAGCTTAACTTCGTTTGGGTTTCATCTACCTTAATTTCTAACCCTGACAACCTGTCACCTATCAAAGCAATATTTTGGTTCATGCTAATGATATCAATACCGGGAGGGATAGCGTTCTGTGACAAAATATCAACCCTACTGTGCAAAACTACGGCATTTCTTTCTAACTTATGGGTCGTATCATTTAATCCCACTAACATTTTTTCTTTGTTTTCTAAATTATCTTCAATCTTATTTACTGACCCCTCGATTGCTTCAATTTTCTCAAAAGCTCGGTCCGCCTTTTCTTCACATTTACCCAAATCGACCGTAATGTTCTCGAGTTCCTGATAATTCTGAAGTGTTTTCCCCCATATTTTCTCACATTTATCATTTACCTTTTCATATTTCTCATCTATTTCTTTGGATATTTGTTCATATCTACCTACGCATTCTTTTTTGAATATTTCTAATTGCACCTCAAGTTTATCGTCGATCTGCTGTTTTGTTGCCTCTGAAATTTCTAACATCTTGTTTTCTAAGGAATCATTGATCTCAGCAATTTTGCTTTCTAAAGACTCGTTAACTTTTTCAATTTTGTTTTCTAAAAACTCACGTACGTTATTAGTTTCTTCAACAACTTTTTCTATTTTTCCTTCCAAAGATTCATTTATTTCAACTATTTTATTTTCTAACGATTCACGTAAATTTTGCATTTCGCCTTTGATGGCGTCCAACAACTTGGCATTGCTTTCATCCATTTTGTACCATTACATACAATTTCTAAATACGAGTCAGATACTTTATACCTTTATGTTTCTACACATAAATCACTACTTTTTACATGTACGGTAAAGGAGTTCTGTTCCTGTTTCGGAGCGCCATTTTTATAACACAATTGGTTCGGTTCCTGTTCGGGCTAGCCATTTTTATAACACAATTGGATTGTGTTAGGTTCGGTTCCAGTTCGGGGCAGTTATACTTACGACCTGTGGGGCTCGTGTCTTGATCGGTACGCCTGAATTATGATTTCACTAAGTATAATTATTTTATTTAGACACTGAGAGTTTCCATTTGTAATGAAAGTGAATGATGGAACGGAGTGTAAAATTCTCTTTTGTGCAGTAGTGGTTAGAGATTGTGGGATGAATTGCATGTAGTCATTAATTAAGATGGGTTCGATCCAAGTCAGTTTATGCGCGTACCCACGCTCAGTGACACGCCCGATGCACATCCGTACAATTTCTACACCAACCAAATATTCTTACAGTTCCAGTAGTGATTTGCGTGAGAAACTGGTATGGAGCAACTGAAACATAATGCATGTATGATATTGATTTACTTAAACACAAGTATTATACATACAACATACATACTTACTTCAACGTTTTAGTTTGATACCTCTGTAATTTTTATATTTTAGGATTTTCATTTGTCATTTACCATATTGAATACAAGCCCATGAATTTTATTGGAAAAATAAATAAAAATAAAAAAGGTATTTTGAACACTTGAATTTGAATTTTGAACTATAACGACGAAGCCGGCAAATTGCTTAACAAATCACCAATTCACACACGCACTGGGGCTTTGGAGATTTTGAAAAAGGAAGGGGGAGGCCAATAGATGTATTGGAGGGCAGTTTTCTAGAATCTTCTTCCCATTTTTCTTCGAAGGGATGTCCTGTTTTCCAACATAGTTTCTATTCTCATTATTCAGCTGCGTAGTTGGCAATGTACTGGCTTATGTTTCCACTGATTGACAATTTACAAAATATATTGATCTCTTGTTTTACCTATGTTCCTTTATCATAACATGAGTGAAATTCAACATTAGATTTGTTGTTTAGAACTGAACAACAACGCTGTCACAAAACTAAAAAGGTGTGCTCGTACTTAGTTGGAGCTGTTTTGAGGCATTTTGTATTATTTTCGTAGAACTTCACTGAAACTTACTTGAAATATAAAATAACACAATTTCTGCAGTTCACTTCGATTTATATTGATGCGATTTCCCAAAGGATTGGTGAATTAACTTAGGATTTTGATGCTGTCCCAAGTACCTCTTCTATTCATTGCTGCATCCATTATCGCGCACCGTTCCCGCCTTCTTCTTCTAGCGTCGGTTAGCTTACTCCAATCACACCAAAGGATTATTTTAAAAAAAATATCCATAAGCAGTATTGTTAACAAAAATATGGATCACGGGTGATAAATAATCTTGCCATTAACATATTATACTTAAAATTCTGAAATCAATAAAAACAACTTAGGATGGCTTTTGAAACTACGGCACTATTTTTTGGAACATCACCACATCACGTCCTTTTTGTTCGGTCAACCGGAAATACAAGTTACTGCTCACAGCACTGCCAACTCATAAAAAGGATAAAACTAACACAAAGTTTGCGTCGACGTATAATCCATGCGGCCTCATTCCAATTCAGTCAAGGAAAACTGGGAGAATTTAAAATGGAATGGGAGTGAGGGGGGCCACACGCTCATAAGTTAATGCAGTACAATAGCCACTATACCAATCAGATCTTGAGACTAGTAAGAAAATCTTTAATTAAATTGAAATTTCTGTAGTGAAAAATGGAATACAGTATCAGCATGCTACAAGTTATACCTATTTCAAAGTGCGATGGAATAGACTGTTGGTCGATGAAACACATGCCTAATAGTACTGAAAGCAGAGAATACCAAAGGGATTATTCGGATATATATTAGAAAAATTATATAAACTGGTACATATAAGTTGAACGACCAAAATGGTTCGGATTCCACTATAATCAGTAGGTCACGTCTCCTTTAGCGTAGCAGGCGTGTGGGACGTTGAATTGTATCAAACCAAAAATTTCTTTTAGGCAATTTTACGTGGTCCATTATAGTGTGTTAAGTTTTATTCTCCAATCTAGAAACCTTACGCAAAGACCATCATTGTTGCAGAATATTGCTTTCCTTTCCAATACTCATATTTTACGACCTATAATTTACCGTGCATATTACAAAGTTAAAATACTTTAATGTATTTATTGACAGTTTCTCTAAATACAATCGATTTATTGCTGCCACATTGAACAATGAAGGAGATTTAAATTATCAGTTCACAGCCAATTCTTAGAAGATACACCTGGAAACTTAGAATTCACTTTTCTTGTGTCTGTTCTGCTATTAGTGATAAGAGAATGCATGCACAACTGCTAAGAATATGTGGCAGTAAAGTTTATTACAAGATTCAATCCAAGTTGCAATTTCAAGTTGCAATCCATAAAACAAGCCTCTTTCTTCCTTTTCCCTTCAATATAAAATAATTAAATATCTGCATCTTTCCACCTTTAACGATAAAACACTTGCTTATAAGAAGGGCAAGACTAGTTTTCATATCAAAACTGTGATAAATAACTGATAACTGAAATGTGAGTACGTAACAGGAGCAATAGTTGGTTCATTTACAAATGTTCTGAAGACTAGTAGAAAATAGTGTCTGTGGACATGAAGATTGTGACGAAAGTGCATTTGTTAAGTGTTTGCACTGCTCCATGATGCTGTGTGCTAATCACTACGTCACCACGAAATAGGTATGTTTTGGATCTCCATCATCACAATTGAAGAGCAAAAGGTTAGTAGGTTAATATTTGCTTATGTGCAATAGTTTATATTATTTTTCTAATATTTTTTCTATTAATTTTCTAATACGAGTAACTTCAAGACAGATTCTTTAAAACCATATGTGCCGTTCCACCTAACTTATATTACAGCATTTAAATGCTATGTATAATCGCAACACACACACTCATATACCGGTATATAGCGATTTTGAAATAGGTATAATTTGTTACAGTGCTGCTATTCCATTTTTCACTACAGGCATTTCAATTTAATTAACGATATCTCTCACTAGTCTCAAGGTCTGATTGGTATAGTGGCTATTGTAGATCAAATAACTACTATTGCATTAGTTATAATCATGCAAGTGTTTGCACGACCGCATTTCATATCACAAATTTTACTTGCTCAGTTTTTGTATGTTCCTGTGAGCGAAAGAGCTCTTAACTCTGAAGTGAAAACAGATATCTAAACTTTGGTTACGGAAATGAATTCAGGAGTAAATTCCAGTTCTATTTGATACCCCACATGACCCCCTTGTCATTTATCATATTTGACGACGATTCAATATGGCGCCTTTCAAGATGGTGGTCATGCACTGGAAGTACTGTCACATATAGATGATTTACCTTGATTTACAATACTGAAGTCAGATATATCAAAAGCTTTTTCATTTTTGTGCTAAAAGGGTATTCTTGGACATTGCCTACAGGATTTCAAGATGGCGTCGGTGTAGCAGCTCAACGAAGCATTTGCGCATCGAATGACTATTACTACGTTACTTAGCAACTCGAACTGAATCTTGTCACTAATTTTCATCAAAATTCAACTCTCACGGTTTATGGACCTTCCTCGTCAGTGTTGCTAATTTACTGACTTTGTCGCTAGCTTTAGCGATAAAATAAGAAACAAATAGAGCCTAGCTACAAATCTTGCTAATTTTTTTTAAAAAAAAGACGAAAATGTAGTATTGACGGCAAATATGCAATTTTGTCATTTTCAAAAATTTCTTGTAATATGATAGTCTCTAGGCTTGCCAGACGTCCCGGTTGACCGGGACAGTCCCGGTTTTGAGGGGTCGTTCCGGACGGATTCGTGTTTAGTTCCCGATCAGACGGAGAAATTTAGCTTCTTCGTGCCCAAGTTATTTAATAACTTCTAGCGCTTTTCCCATAGAGAAGTTGAATGGAAAAGTCAACAGTAAGAGGAGGCTTTTTTTTTTCACGCGCCAGCCTAGTCAGCTGTTTTAAGTTGGTCACAAAGAAGTGGGTGAGGTGAGATTTACATCTAAGTTGCACCGCGTGAGGGGTGACGTAATGTCACGTGGTATTATTATGGGGATCAAGGTGGAACAAAGTGAGTCTTGCGGGGCTTCTAACCTCCTTTGCTCGCTCAGCTATGTTTCGTAACGTAAGCAGGGGTGCCCACAAGGGGGGGCTATGACGCAAACTGCGTCATTGAAATATTTGGGGGGGGTTAAAAATCTATATAAATATGATTAAAGGGGTGTAAAAATTAATCTAAAAGTTTTTTTTTCATGGAAGAACACCTACGGATAGACAATTGAGGGGGGGTGCGTCATGGACATGAAGGGGGGTGGGCACCACTGACGTAAGTAAATCATTTGTTACGCATTATATATTACGTACAAGAAGAAATGAGTATTATTTTCATCCTATTTTAATGATAAAAGTGTTGTTAAAATTAAAAAAAATAAACTCCTTGGGCTGGGTTTGAAAAGACGAAAAAATAATTTTCATTGCTAGTCTGTACGCTAATGTGCTCGGCCTCGAGGACCGACAGCAGTTCGGGTTTGATTTGTGTTATATGTACGCTACGTGGCGAGAAACATATAACTTCAGCCAATCAGAACCGTGTATTTAAGTGGTTAAAATATATGCTGAGAGGGGTAATGCTCTGCAAAATGAACTTTGCAATGACTTGCAGTGAATTCTTTGATAAAATAAAAAACGATAAGTGATTTTACTCGTAGAGATAGGTTCATTCATGGTAAAAATGTAAATCTGAATAATGTGTAGTAATTCTTTGTTTCCTCCTCGTTTTGTGAATGTTAAACTAGTTACTTGTCAAATTTTGTCTTGCTATATATATATATATATATATTTCAACAGAAACAAATCTTGAGAGAAATTCAACTGCTTCAGAAATGAACAGCAAATTTTGAAACTAAACTACCTCATACTAATTTCTGCATTATTATTATTATTATTATTATTATTATTATTATTATTATTATTATTATTATTATTATTATTATTTGGTGCTACAAATCAAAATACTGTCTTTGTTTCCACTAATGTTTATACAATGCATAAATTTGTTTGAATTCTGAGTGGTGTGTAAGAATAAATCTTATATTATAATTTTTAAAAACGAGCTCTATCAATTTTCAATATGCATGTGTCTTGTTAAGTTGAGAATTTCTCAAGAGAATTTTTGATAAAATATTGGCACTAACTAGGTCTCGGTTTGAAGCTTCAGAAATGTGACAAATCTAGTCATATATCACGAAATCTACAAAGGATTATTACTATTTAAACTTCGAAGAACTCCCGTTTTAATTGAGAAGACAGCTAAACAATGACGTAGTATCAGTAATTTACAATTGGAGAGCACAGAAGATACTGTGTCGTGGATAGAATTGAGCAAATGCCACAATGCTAAACCCATTTGGCGATTTGGGTTAGCTTCTTCCTTCTTAGCTTCCACAGTTTTATCGTTGTCAAGTGGAAGAAGCATTTAGTAGTGTGAATGTAGTTTAATTCAAATTGTATAATAGGAAAAATCTTTAACGTTTCACGATTATGCCTTTTAGGCTAATGGAGATTATATTTAAGGCAAAGTCAATGATGATTGCATTATTGGTGTAATGAAAATGTGGGAGCAAATGGAAGCACCCGAGAATACCCACAAACTTACTTGGCCAGAGATCAAACCAGACCCCATGCACTAGAGGTAAGCACTCTACCAGTAAGCCACCGTGCCCCCCTCTTAAATTAAGGGTTGGTCTACCTATGCTAAATGCCATTTTAACCGTAGGTCATTCCTTAACCCTACAACGCATAGTGGAATAGATATAGAAAAAAAATGATTTATTTGAGTTTTACGTCCCACGATTATGCCGGCTAGGCTAAAGGAGACGGTGATGATGACATATGAATGAAATGGTGGAATGAAGACAGTGGGAGGAAATGGGAGAACCCCAAGGAAACCCACGTACACGTTGTTTGTCCACCACAAAGTTCACATGGCGGGAGCAGAGTTTGAACCCGGGACCCGATGCACCAGAGGTGAACGCTCTACCACTGAGCCACCGCGGCCCCCTGGGTCATAGTGGTAAATAATATGTGCTTTCCTACATAACGGTATGTAGTTGCTAATGCATGTTGAACAAGATTGGGAGCGTTCCAAGTTGTAATTCCACAGTTTCCGCATAGATGGTACTATTAAGCGTACCGGTACTTCCGTTACTCATTTTTGCTTTCTCTTTCAAAACTATTTTTTTCCCATCGAAAATAATAATAATAAAAAAAAAAAACATATGCATTGCAGGGTTAAAATCATTAGTACGGATCTGTAACACCTACGGACTTCCACAAGAAAGAATTTAATCTTTCCTGTCGACGTAATTCTAGTAAGTTTTCTCGGGTTAAAACAGTTATCAGATAAACAGACAGACAGACTGAAAATGAATACAATGTATTTAGGGGACTATCTGGCTCAAGCATCCCCCGAAATAAATAATATATATATATATATATATATATATATATATATATATATATATATATATATATATATATATATATATATATATATATATATATATATATATATATATATATATATATATATATATATATATATAGTATATATAATAACTGTATACCTATATAGACCCACTATATATAACCACTCAGGAGGTGCATAGCCCCTCCGAAACAAAATCCTAAATACGCCACTGATGCAATGTATACATTCGGAATGTCGAAAGTCAATATTTTACTTGGCTGATATTCCCCAACAAACCATTAAATTAATTGGAGCGATGGTTCATTCCTATCCCGTGTCTACTTCGAGTGCTGCAAACAGCAAAGATGTTGAAGAATTTTCGTTAAAAAAAAAAAAAAAAACTTAAAGTAGGTTTGTACTGTGTCATTTGTAATGGGCTCCTTTACAGTTTGCTTAGTAACAAATCTAGCAACTTCCCTGTATCTATCTAGCGACTGCACTTGGTCTACTGTTGGCAACAGTGGTGTCCTTGACACTTGATCAGGGAGCACAACAAAATAATATTTCTAATTGTGTCTTCTATTGTTACAATTATTTGTTGTTCGTTTTTTAACCATTCCTATTCTTAAGTAATAACTCTTAACAAAGGGTGTTTACCCACGGCCTCAAGTGTCGTAATTGAGTATTTGATATAGATTTTCCACCAAAGTGTTCCAACAGATATTTCAATAGTTGTATTATGAGATTCGATTTTTTGTGTGAAGCACGTGCCTTGAGCTACCGAATGTAATACAAAAAGACTTGGTAGTTGTCGCTGCTAATCCATTGAGTTCCAATCGAAGAGCTCGTGTGTCAGGTGATAGAACGATAGTTATCCTTCATTCCGTTCGGAACGCTACATCGGTGAAATGCACGTGTGATCGAAGGACGCAGAAAATAATCGCATGTGTTGGTAAACAAGTCTGTCTTTTACGCTTTTAAGATTGATGATCCAAAAAAGAGTCGAACAATAAACTTGACTCATTATAGGTTTATCATGTCGCATTATCGGAACAAACACGATGCGATTGTAATCAGTTGTTGCTGTTTTGTGTCTGTGTGACAGTTAACAACTTGCATTTTTTTTTTTTTTATTGGTTTCGTCCGGAGACTTCAAGAAGCATTCACATCAAATGTTAAGTGTATTCAGATGACAACAAAATCATTTCAGTTACAAATTATCATTTTTGTATACGTTTTTTAAAGTTAACGCATTCATTGGGGTATCCAGAACATGGAAAAGCGATAGCTTGTTATAAGATTTACTTAATTCTCCATTTTGTTTTATTTATTTGTTTATTTATTAGTGTTATGTTTGAGTGAGGTTAAACATATCAACAAAACTGATGGATAACACAGAAGAACTTCCAGTATTCATTGGAGTTTTTACGTTTATCTAGCATAACAGAACGGAATAACTGGAACCAGGTAGGACACAATTTCTCTTCCGAATACGGCTAAAAGTTTATATATTTAAATGCATCTAAACGGGGAGTGCTAATCATGAAACCATCGTTTCTTTGAAGTGATGTCTCATGGTTTGATCCCATACTGATATTGTGGTTGTGCTTGGCGATGCTATGTCTGTGCGTTTCCTCGAGTTCGTCCTGTTTCCTCCAGCACCTGGACCATGCCAAACGTAGGTTTAAAGGGAGTTTCCGGCCCCGTATTTTTCAACTGTTTCGGGTTTAAAATGTAGATTTTGATGAGTTGGATTCAATGGCACCACTTTTGATTTCTGGAACCGACCACTTCAAGGTCAAATTAGCAGTCAAAAATGAAAAGTGGGACCATTTGCGCAATGAGGACCAGTGACCGACTAGGACGAACTGGATGTCATAGTCATTCGATTCGTATTCACACGTATATGAATGACTGATATTCCATTTTCCCGAAAATTAACTAAAGTCTGTAATTTTGAATCTTGGGTTTTGGTTAATTTTCGGGAATTTTATTTTTTGTTGACCTGGAAGTGGTCAGTTCGATAGATCAAAAGTGGTGCTATTGAACACAGGTTATCGAAATCTACATTTTAAACCCAAAAAAGTTGAAAAATACAGGTCCACGGTAATTCCCTTTTAACCCCCCAAACGTATTCACAGCGACAGTTGTGTACGGTTTCGAGGTTTGAGCCTCGAAAGCAAGATATTATAGAAAAATAAACATTTACAACTTTAATATATAAATCATGCTTGTCGTGTAGAGATATTAGATAGAGTGTTTGAATCCCGCTGAGGAAAGTCTGCATACGCCATTGTAAAAGGATGACTTTTGAACGAGAGAAAAAAAGTAAAAAAAAGCAAGGATTTTATAAAGGTTCCTTTATTTAAAAATATGTTGATGATCCGTTTTGAGGACTGCACATTTTTGAAAAAATATAGTTTACAAATGTGTTTTTATAGCTATAATTACTATATACTTTTTGTTTGTGAAAACAAAACATATCTGGGAACTCTCATCCACAAAACTGCGATTGAAGACCACGGAAGCAGGACATCATGTTTGAGGGCGCAAGGCAGGGAATAGCTCAATTTTTCTATTTTGGGGACATTACTCCTCCTTCGCTGATTCCTTATTATAAGTACAGTCTTAATTTACAATACATCTCATGAACTGAGGAGTTTATTTTCAAAAGGGAACATTTCCGCTTTATTTTCCAGCTAAATGGATCTAAAATGTCTTCTTAATGCTTGAAAGGAACTCTGTTGGATTACGCAAAAGAATTTGTACAAAAGAATAGGTTCTTGGTGATCACAATGTAAAGTTAGTCTCGTATGTATATGTATATGTATATGTATACAGGGTTGGATTCAGGATTTTCTGAAGGGTGCACCATGACTACCAAAATAACCAGTCTCATTGAAACTCTTCAAAGTGATGTGTGACAGTATTCTTTACACCTGACAATGCTGATACATAGAACGAAGGGGAGGGGGAGTATTTTAAAGAGGGTCGCAAATGATATGCAGGAAAAATTGTTCTTCTCTCTTCCTAGGTTCCGTTTCTTCCCTACTTGACACACGTTATATTACTTTGCTTGGTGAATCGTGTTCCTTGAACCTTTAGAAAATCAACTTAAACAATTGCTTTTGCAAAAATTCTCTCTTTTAAGCCCCAGATGGAAACACGACGGCAGAAAGTTTTGGAGTGTTCTATTTTCAGTGCTAACTACTCATTTTAGATAGTGTATATTTACAACGAAGGGGGTGTACGTGAATCTGTGCACTCCCTAAATCCCTCCTTTATATATATATGTATCGGGTGTTCTAATAGTGGCGCCAACGGAACACAGAGAATTATTCTGAAAGTCTAACTTTAGAGCCCTAGTCTCGAGACACAAATTGCACTATGTAGCAACATCGCAAATAAAGAACCATAGATTTGATCTAGCAATCTATCAAATAGTTCTATCGATTCTTTCCAGATGACAGCTAAAGTCGATGTTCTTTGCCTACCACCACTTATTAGTGTAGCAATCGATTCACCTGCTTGTTGTATTCATAGAGTAATGCTAATGGCTCCAAGTTAATGTGCGACATTGCCACATTGTGAAACTTTGATTCCCCCATAGCAGCTGAAGGAGGCCTCGAAAGGCAAACCATCATATAAAATGTTCCTTTTATTTTGGCCTGTAGAATAGTGCTCTGTGATCCGTGGGCGCCATTTTAAAAACACCTAATATATATACATATATCATATATACATTGGCGGATCCAGGATATGATCAAGGGAGGAGCTAAACCATAGTTTGCAGCTTTATCCAGTGTAAAGCAGGATTGAAGGCCCATTTTATCCAGCGTATACCTAAGCGTCAAGAGTGAGCTATAGCCCTCTTGGATCCGCGCCTACACACACACACACACACACATACACACACATATATATATATATATATATATATATATATATATATATATATATATATATATATATATATATATATATATATATACAGGGTGTTTAATAAATAATGGTCATAAATTAAACCGTAGATAGTACATGCCAAAACTAACAAAAAAGTCTTAGTAAACATGTGTCCGCAAACGCTTCGTAACGGAGATAGGGGCTGTCGAAAGTGTGGGAAAATGAAGTTTAGAGACGAATATCTCAAAAAGTGTGAATCGGACAGAGGGTGGTCCAATGAATGACTATCGAAGTCAGATATGCGCTATGCAGAAATGCATGGTTGATAACTCTGCAATGTGCGCGCAGGGGATTCCCCAAAGAAACGGAGGGATTCCCGGAAAATTGTCTAAGGAAAGGGGGCTCGAGATGAACATCGAGGGCGAGTCTATCCACCAGTAATTCATAAGTCGTGGTACCAGGTCGAAAGCTCGAAAAGATACAAAATGGCGGACAATGTTTACGTTCCGGGTGTGGTTGCATAACCAGCAGGAAATGAGAGAGGTACTCGAAGTGTGGTGATGTACATTGTAAATGGCTCCAGGAAGAATTCCAACAACTAATGCATACGTACAAGTGTGGCAGCACTTAGGTAAATCAAACAGTATGCAAGGCACCAATGAAGCATTATGTGCTAAGCAGTTAACGTAACGAATATCCGCAAATTGGATTGCAATGGAAAAAGCATGACAACATTCGAGTATGTGGGAGGTGAATCAAATATTGCACGTGTTGAACGCGTAAGTGTATTACAACAAGCAAAAAATTATAGACATGTCGTGTTTGTCCGTATCAACAAACAGAAATCGTCATGTTGGTAATGTGTACAGTATTAACCATAAGGTAAACAGTAAATACCCAGATGTGTAATCACAGAAGAGATGCATGAGAAATTAACGTACCTCTATCATTAAAGTAAATGTTGGAAGTGTCGTCCATTCATGCGAATGCATGCTCGTACCCGTTTTCGCAAAGATCCACGTACTCGTGATAACATGTCGGTATCCTGTTGAATATGTCCGCACCATTGTTCCACCCTTTCTCGAAGGTCTTCTAATGTTGCAACAGGGGTAAAATAAACTTGCGATTTCACATGGCCCCAGAGAAAGAAATCTAAAGGATTTAAGTTTGGGGAGCGCGGTGGCCTAGCAATAGGAACCCCACGTCCTATCCACTTTCCGAATTGGGCATGTAAATGTTCTCTGACACGATTAAAGAGAGGTGCTGGCGCTCCATCATGCATAAACGACAGTCGCTGACGCCTATCAAGAGGTATATCTTCGAGTAGAAGCGGCAAACCGTATTGGGGAAAAAATCCAAACATGAGACTGCGGTTAATGCATTAGGAAGAAAGAATGGTCTTACGAGCTGATCATCTAAGAGTCCTACCCACACATTTAAGGAAAACCTACACTGATGTCCTAATTCCAATATTGCATGTGGATTCTTAGAGGCCCATACATGAGAATTGTGAAAATTAACAATGCCATTCCGGGTGAATTGTGCTTCATCAGTAAATAGGACGTCATCAGTGAAATGAGGATTGCCAGTAATTTATCTGCGAAGCTCTGACAAAACTGCATTCTCGTCGGAAAGTCTGTGGGAGGGCAGAGGTTGGACACGTTGCAGATGTTATTGGTACAACTGCTGTTCATGGAGAATGTGCCATACGAGAGCATTGGATACCACCACCTTTCTTCGATTGCCTCTCTCATTTCCTGCTGGTTATGCAACCACACACGGCACATGAACATTGTTCGCCATTTTGTATCTCTTCGAACTTTCGACCTGGTACCACGACGTATGAATTACTGGTGGATAGACTCGCCCTCGATGTTCATCTCGAGCCCCCTTTCCTTAGACAATTTTCCAGGAATCCCTCCGTTTCTTTGGGGAATCCCTTGCGCGCACATTGCAGAGTCATCAACCATGCATTTCTGCATGGCGCATGTCTGACTTCGATAGTCATTCATTAGACCGCTCTGTGTCCGATTCATACTTTTTGAGATATTCGTCTCCAAATTTCATTTTCCCACACTTTCCACAGCCCCTATCTCCGTTACGAAGCGTTTGCGGACACATGTTTACTAAGACTTTTTTGTTCAAGTCTTAGTATCATTTGACTCAGTATGATGTGCTTATTCCGTAAAAAGTACAAAAACTCAATTTAGGGGCCTTTCAAAAATGTTGTGGGCCCTGATCCATAAACTAATTATTGGTCAAGATTGCAGTTTTTTGATCTATTTTTGGACCATTTCAAAAATTCTTGTTTTCTCAACAACAATAAATAAATAAATAAATAAAACTCTTGTTTATGCGCCATAACTCGGGTACCAAAGACCTGCACAGCACCAACCTTACTAGTAGAAGAACGTGCCTATCTGTCATAAGAGTCTCACATAGAATAAAGTTACCTACAGCCACCAAAGTTTGTAGACAGATATATCTTCATCACATCTAATTGCGTACGAAGTCATTTTTCGATTTTTCAAATCGAGGAGAGACTGAATGGTTAGGAGCTCTTGAGGTTCAAAAAATATAGAATATCTCAGAAGTAATGTTGCCTATAAGACAATAGTCTCGACGAGAAATGCATTTTTATATTCCAAACGAGACGGGATGTATCAGAATTTTTTCGTCTCGTCTCGATCGATTCAATAAAAAAATATTTTCCTTCTTTTTTTTTAAAAAAAAATAAAAATGCTCTGTACACTAGATTTAAAACGAAAATGCTACTTCGTATTTCGAAGGTCTTCGGATATCCAAAGAAGAGAAGAAATTGAGTCTTTTTTTAAATGTGAAAAGTGATTTAAAAAGACACTAAAAGGCAGAAAAATAAAAAGGTGCTAAAAAGTAGACGATAGTAATAATAATAATAATAATAATAATAATAATAATAATAATAATAATAATAATAATAATAATAATAATAATAATAATAATACGTTTGAAACCAGAAAATAAATTATTTGTATTACCTATAACAATTTCTGAAGTCGTTCCAGACCGTACAAGTTATTACCTAATTGCAAGATTCGTTCGGAAAGTCACAATTTTCTTCAGAATATGAATGCTGTGCGATCATTTGTTCCTCGAATTCAAAGCTTGCATACGTGAATGTATCCCTCTCTGTCACCATATTTGATTTGCTCTCCCTCCTGTCTCTCAATGTCGTCCGTCACGACCTCACATGGCCTGTGATCAAACGTTCGACTTTTGAAACCAGATATAAGTCTCTATCAATGGCCATCGTGACTCCTTATAAGTTCGTTGTTAGTAAATTTCGAATATTTAGGCACTTTAAATAGAAAACATAGACACAAAAGTCAGTAAGACAATCATTTTCGTTCCGGAGATTTCGATTTCGAAGATGCTTCTCGCAATGGGCAAACAGTCGCAGAAAAAGAAAAGTATATGATATTCTCACAAAACTTGAGCAAGACCGGGATCTTAAGGGTCTTCACTACAGCGAAATTAAACTACCGCTGATTTTAGTTTTTTTTTTTTTTGGTAATATCTTCAAAATAAATGAAAATATTCTAAAATCAGAAACTTAGTGAACTAGACAATACGATTTTGCATGCGGTACCTTTATCACAATTCACCATTTATCAAATCGAAAGCAGATAGATGAGTTGTGATAACGGTATCACATGCAAAATCGTATTCACTACGTTTCTGTTTTTCGAATATTTGTATTTGTTTTGAAGATAGTACAGAAAAACTCTTTTAGCGGTACTTTAATTTCACTGTAGTGAAGAACCTTAACAGTGACGACATCGCCAATGACATAAACTTGTATCACCAATGTTAAATCATACGGAGAAAGATGGCTGAAACAGTGTATGTCCCTTCCTTGTATGCAACCTGTTTTACTTTTTCGAATTTCAGAATGCAGCACACTTAAGGATATATTTTTGCTCACATGTTGAAGCAATTGTTTTTTTAATTGATTAATTAATACTTTTTCAGTTTTTTATAGGTATAAACCTTCCTTGGAAATAGCTCGTTCGATCAATGAGAACCGCATCGAAATAAAACGAACGATTCTCAATAGAGTAGTGAACATACGTAGATACATACAGATATACAAATCGAAATGAGATTTATGTTTTAAAGTCGATTAGGTATAGATACCGTAATTGTTTTGTTTGTCGTGTACGAGGGTGGTCCGAAGAAAGCAAAAAATAGAATTTTGTGACTCTTTAGTACTCAAACGGTGACCAACCATTAGCTTAGTAACGGGTTAAATTTTAGGATTTGTGGGTTAATATGCTTTGACTCATCAAATGACTCAAATTTAAAAATTGAACTCCACCGTGGCTAAGCTGTTAGCGTACGCGCCTTTCGTGTGGACGACCCGGGTTCGATTTTCGACTGGAGTTCATGTGGTTCGGATCCCACGTTAATCAACAGGTCCCGTCTCATATAGCCTCGCTGCTGAAAGGGACGTTAAACTCAAAATCAACTCAACCCCACTCAAATTTGGAAATTATAATATAATTAGGTGAAAACCCGAAAAGTATCTTTTTTAAAAAAAATGTTTGCGTTTTTATGCTTTGAATTCATAAAATCATGGTCCTTGCCATCACTAAAGCGACGAAGAACTATAAATCCCTTAGCTGCATGAAAACAGGCTCCATACAATGGCAAAATATATCTGAAGTAGAAACAATTTCAAACATAGTAGCCATACCTCGAACTGTGATAATAGTTCAAGTGTCCACTTTCCCTTCTCCTCAAAAGATTACTTAGAACGACAAGGCATCTGAGAACGACAAGGCATCTGAAAATAGATGTCGGGAGTGTACTGTATATCTACATTTACGAAACGGCAAGATGAGATGTTTTCGAAAAGAGACGAGAAGTTAACCGAGAGTCGAGATGAGACGAGACTTCCATAAAAATTTGCGAAATGAGACAAGAAAACCTTACGTCTCGTGAGCAACTACTACTCAAGTTAGACAACGCAAATTACTCTGCTGTGTTGCAGGTTGCATACTATTCTGTCCATGCAAAGAGCAGGCACTTCTGCTAGTATTTTATATGTACTAAGCCTGCCAAACTCTACCTCCCACAAGGGTCCGCGGTGGTTCAGTGGTAGATCGTCCACGTATGGTGCGTGAGGTCCTTGGCTCAACTCCAGCTCGCACCAAGTTAACTTCGTGGTGGACAAACACCGTGTAAGTGGGTTTTCTTGAGGTTGTCACGTTTCCTCCCATTTTCTTCATTCCACTATTTCCTTCATTTGTCATCATCACCTTTGGCTTAGCCGGCATAAACGTGGGACGTAAAACTCAAAGATTTCTGCCTCCCACCATGTCAAGTTGAACGTCTCATGAGTTTCATTGATTGGGGAGAGAATTTATTTGCGGAAATGGCGCATAACTCTGGAAACAATGGCCCATATTTCATAATAGTTTATGCGCGTACTAAGCTCGCCAAGGTTTAACCACCATACCAAGCTCAAGGTCGATCTGTGACATGCTCGTAGTAGGTGATCTAGCGTTACAGGTAACCTATCCTGTATTCCCCATTGGTTTGAGTACGAATCACGTCATTCGTCCATTGCTGTAATTTAACTTAAGCAAACAACACAGAAGGACACTTGAATAAAATGAAATAAATATGGACACACAAGGGAATAATGCACTGAAATAAATTACTTGTGTCAGTTTCTTCGAAATGGGTACACTAGTCAACTTTAGTTATTAGAATGAATAACAATGTTGCTAGCCTAACTTTTTTTTTTAAATGCCTGCTTTTGTGTTCAATTAGTATTAGGTTTCTTCTATGCCTTTTCTAAAAGTGCCTAGCTTGAAACAAAAGCAACACACAGCACATTGTAAACATCACATTCTCATTATCCTTTTAAACATTGTTTTTTTTTTTTTTTTTTTAATGATTGACTTCGTAGAAAAGTTAATATATCTTATGACGTGCGAGTATAGACGGCAAAACTGCAAATTTGGAAGATAAAAGGAGAGCGATAAGGTGAATTGCTGCTAAAAGCAAAAGAGTGATCAAGTCTTTCCGTTACAATAATGTCTAGATAGGATAGTAGGAGTGCAATATAAGTGCATGGCTATTTGATGCGTTCGCAACGCGTTTTTCTGGCTCATGCGTACGTTTGGAATATGCTGACTATGTATTTAAATGTGGATGGCTAATCACAACTCGCTGCAAACGAGAAATCAATAAAAACGCGCAGAATATGCTGGCTTAAGCGTATTTGGTGCGTTTCGGAACAATAGACCGCCCGCTGTTTCGGAATAACTAAAAGATGTGTAAAGGAAAAAAAGGAAAGACGTGTTGCCAGCATAGATGTCCATTTTCCACTTGGCTCGCGCTCACCTATCTCAACTGGGCTCGCGCTCACTCGCGCTCGCGCTCACTTCTCTCAATTGAGCTCGCGCTCATCTCGCTGGACTGGGCTCGCACTCACTCGCGCTCGCGATTACTTCTCCCAACTGGGCTCGCGCTCACTCGCCCTCGCACTCAGTAATCTT
Organism: Thermobia domestica; assembly: GCF_964235325.1. NCBI lineage: Eukaryota > Metazoa > Arthropoda > Insecta > Zygentoma > Lepismatidae > Thermobia > Thermobia domestica. The sequence continues at coordinate 1,723,603 of NC_137469.1, forward strand.
ATCTGGGCTCGCACTCACTTGGGCTCGCGCTCATCTCTCTCGACTGGGCTCGCGCTCACTCGGACTCGCGCTCACCTGTCTCAGCTGGACTCGCGATCACCAGCGCTCGCGATCACTTCTCCCAACTAGGCTCGCGCTCGCACTCACTAATCTTATCTGGGCTCGCACTCAGTCGGGCTCGCGCTCACTTCTGTCCACTGAGCTTGCACTCACTCGGGCTCGCGCTCACTTGTCTCAACTGGACTCGCGATCACCAGCGCTCGCGATCACTTCTCCCAACTGGGCTTGCACTCACCCGGTCTCGCGCTCACTTGTCTCAACTGGGCTCGCGCTCACTTGGGCTTACGCTCCCTTCTCTTGACTGCGCTCGCGCTCGGGCTCATTTCTCTCAATTGAGCTCACGCTCGTTCGTGCTCGGGCTCACTTCCCTCAATTGGGCTCGCGTTCACGTATTTCATTGGGGCTCGAGCTCAATTCCACTCGGGCTCACTTCTCTGGGTTGGGCTCGCACTGACTTGTTTCATTGAGGCTCATTGAGCGCAAGAGCCATGCTCGCGAGCTTGTACACCTTAAAAGGCTGATTAATGGCGTATGCCCCCTCCAATTTCAACCCCTGATGGAGTTGTTACAATTAATCGGTGTTTTCTAACTTTTCCTATTTTTGCGGCAGCCCAAACTATTATCTAAATCGATTTTTGTTAAAATAATATGAGTCACTTTTATATCGATTTTCATTGTTTCTGTTTGCAGAATCTATGTGGATAGGGCTATCATTTAGTTACAAAATAATGTTTTTTCTTATCTCATAGAAATACCTGACACGTTAATACTAAACTTCGTTAAAACAGGCGCTTTAACAAAATGAACTAGTCCTACAAGTCATAGGTTGTTTATGAAGCTGAAATTTGAAATACTGTTGATTGATTAATTGGTTATCTTTCAGCGTCCCCTTTCATCAGCGAGGCTATATGAGACATGGACTTATAGTTTTAACGTGGAATCTGAACCACTGTCGTTTAATACTTTCCCACAGGGAATCTATCATGAAAGTCGCGCGTGCTAGCCACTAGACTAGTGGAAGGGCTTGTAATACTGTTGTCCAATGATTTTTATTAGGAATAAATTATAGGTTATTTTTTTTATCGTTTAGTCAGCGTAACGAAGATGTCCAAACTGACTGTGAATGTGATATTGAACCATTATGTAGTCCACAATCCAGTATACACCTTCTGAACCCCTGTCACCAAGGCATTCAAAGTGAAAGTGTTAGTGCTCTGAAGAATGTTAACCCTCCCCCCGTCCCATCCCCATTGTTAAGAAACCAACTATCCAACCCCGAGTCAGTGGAGCAGAAATCGATCTTGGCCGATGATAATTTTGTGCTCAGGAACTGCATGAATTAGTAAGTACAACCAAATTAGTAAATCCCAGATATGCTGAAAGCAGACGTTCACCTTCAAGTTTTATTGTATTGCCAAGGCTCGAGGCTCATTCATTGTCGTGCTCTGTAGATAATAGCTATGTATCTGAGACCATGCTTCAATACCATACACTGAGAAAAAAGTGTACGTGGCGTATGTAAAATCGTATGTTACATTTGTAAATCCTGTAGTTTTTGGACTGCAAACGTATAGCTGAAAACGCATGTCTTATAATACTTTCTGTAAGTATTCCATGTGTACGTACTTTCCGTATAAAACAATATGGGCGGTCAGAATCTCATATACAAGTGGACAAACAAGGGAACGTATAGCCTGTTGGCCTCTATCTGGAATTTGAAGGAGTGAATAGTTTGTATTAACAAACAAGCAATATTTTCTGAAGTTAAGTCTGTAGTAGTTTCTTTATTTCTTTACGTTTCCAACTTCTGATGAAAACATAGGCCTATTAAGTGATATGACACCTCCATGAATACCGGGATGATATAGTCTTAATGCGATGTCTTTACATGTTTTTCTGAAACCTGGAGCCCCACAATAGTGTTCCCATTCGGGCCTGCATCTTCTAAATCCATTAGATTACTTTTTGCCCTTACTTTGAAGCAAGAAAACCTTAATTTTTTAACTTTGTGACTTCCCTCAGGAGCAACCTCTAATTTTAATTATTTATTTGAAAGCATATTATCCTGCTAAAATACATGAAATATGAATATTTGTTAATTTAGGCTAAGTTTAAGAGTATTAAAACTGAAAATTTGAAAATATGCGTTGATTATAGCATGTATTTTGTTAAAACACACCAAAGAAAATTAGAAGTTAATGCAAGCTCAATAAAGATGTTTATGAATGAAATTTACGTCATAACATCAGTTTGAGTCGAGAAGTTATGTGTAATACTTTCGAAAGTGGTAAGCATATTGTGGTTCTAGTTTTCAATTCATCTTTACATTTCCTTATGTATATTAAAAGCCGGTTCTTTAATGGCGTAACATAACGGAAAAATAGTACCTATATAAAATGAGGTAATATTAAGGACTGCGTTAAAAGAGGAAATGTAATTATGTCAATTTACGAAGCTATCGTGAAATTTAGAATGTTTTGTGTTTGTTTGTTTGGAGCTTAATATTCTTTTTCATCAGTGAGGTTATAAGAGATCTCGCTCGTCTGGAAGATAGATTTGATAAATTCGCAATGAAAATATTGTGTCAACAACATCAAAATTGAATTGTAACCAAGGGTAAAAATGGATTTGAAAAGGTTGGGGAACGCATGACGTTATGCTGTCCCCTGTGCCTATCTTTGCCCACTATATTTTTTTAGGAAGTGGAGGTACGCCATAGATATTTTTGGAAGTGGGGGACGACGTCCCTCGAGGGCCGTCTTTTCCCTCACTTTTAACACTGGTTGTAACAAACGACTCGCCATCGTTTCAGGGTAGCTTTCGAAAAAAGACTTTAATGAAAGGAGGTGTGTGTCTTATTTTTTTGGATGTTGAATTGCTATCTTTCTTTTTTTAATAGCCCATTGACTTATATGAGGAAGTATTTGTCTTTCAAATAGACGAGATTTTAATCATTCAATTTTACTAATTTCTTTTTCTGGCCTATTTAAGAGTTCCTTGCTTTAAAAATATTCAATGTAATATTGTTTTAGTTTTTATTTATATATATTAAATAAAATTGCATAATACCGTAGTTAAATTTCGCTTAGAATACATTTAAATATCTCAAGAAGAAGTAGTCAGTAAAACTAACAGGCTAAAATTCTTTTATTTCAAAAAATTAAAACAATGTTTCCTCATATAAATTAATGGGCTGAATAACCATTATGGTGCAAGTTATCAACATTCTTAAGAGCTACTCTTGTTTATTGGGATTTAAAGAAGCTACAATTAAATAATACATAATTATTTCGCTCGACTTTTCTATGAACGCACAGCTTCATTAGTTGCTAGTAAATAAATTTCCTACTTCGCAAGGTCAAGTAGTCTCCTTACTCTATGATCTAAAAAAAAAAAAAAAAAGCTTGGGTCATGGAAGTTGTTACTAAAACAACAAAAACAAATACCTACCTCAAACAAATACCATCCTCTCATAACCATAAAAAAAGTCGGTTCTCTATCGAAAGGTGTTTGAAGTCCTCTGGACAATAAAATGACAGCTCAGACTTCAAGAGTGTGCTTTTTCTTTTTGTAAAGTTTTTTCATTCTTCCTTTACAATTCTGCACATGGAATGAGTTTCCTTTTTTTTTTTTTTTTTTTTTTTTACTCTAAAGCAAATGAGTCCACATGAGTGTTAAGTGAGCGCGGGCTCGCGCTCGCTCGGGCTCACGCTCACTTCTCTCAACTGAGCTTGCACTCACTCGGGCTCGCGATCACGTCCCTCAACTGGGCTCGCGCTCATTCGCACTCGCGCTGATTTCTCTTAATTGGGCTCGCGATCACTTCCCTCAACTGGGCTCGCGCTCACTTGGGCTCGCGATCACTTCTCTGAACTGAACTCGCGCTCATTCGCACTCGCGCTCATTTCTCTTAACTGGGCTCGCGATCAGTCGGGCTCGCGATCACTTCTGTTAACTGGGCTCGCGATCACTCGGGCTCACGCTCAATTATTGAGCCCGAGCCCGGTTGAGCGCGAGTGCCGAGCTCACGAGCGCCGGGCTCGCGAGTTTGAACACCTATGGTTGCCAGACAAGGTGACTTTAGCAAGAAACAGCTGCTTTTAAGATGCTTCGTCTGGAGTATTGGGACTCTGCTATTATAAAGTATGTGCGTGTAAAACAAAGAAAATTCACAAAAATAGAAGGAAATTCCGAAAAATTAGCTAATCATAGAAAAATCTATGTAACACAATAGGGTTATTTCTCGTGATTCCCATGAATGAGAATAAATATGTGACAGTAAGGCCTGGAAACCCTGACTGGCCCACAGTATGATTTATTACTCTGGAGAAAATAAAATTATCGAGTAGCCACCTAGGTCGCGTTAGTTGCGTGGGGTAACGTTCAGAAATGCATCTTCGATTAGCCATAGGCTAAGCGACGATCCTATGTTGGAGGTCATATCATGTTTTATGAATCGTACTGCAGATGTTATCTAGTTTAGAGTATGCACAATGTACATGCAGCTAAATTTACAACAGTTTCCGTAACTATTTTATTTATTTTTCTACTTTTTCCTTATCTCTATGTACGTATTTGCGTATTAACCGTTTTGCGTAGTGGTCTTATGAGAAAATTATAGTTTTAAATATAAACAAAAGCTAAATATCTGGCCATAAGAATTGCGTGCGATATCTGCTGATTTACTAGCGATAACCTTTCTATTTTATCTTTATCATATTTTGTTAGTTTGTCTGCGTATTGAGTTTGCATATGTGTTCTAGAGTAACTGAAATTGACTTGGGAACAACCTTCAGGCATCTTGGAGACAATGTAGAAAGCATTGCTCTTTTTTTTTTTTTTTTTTTTTTTTTTTTTTTTTTACTAACTCTCTAGCAGTGTTGTCGGTGGAAATTAAATTATAATCATTTAATTATGTTGTAACATTTTCCATCTTGAATTAGAAACATGCAATTGTGTGAAGTAGTTAAATTATTCTATTTTCAACGTACTTAAAAAGTTCGTTATTGAATTCTGTATGTTTGTATGTCTGTGTGTCTATGTGTGTCTGTTATTTGCGAATTTTTCAATTTTGAGCCCTCAATTCGATACAGCTTCAAATACTTTCTGAAAAAAGAGATGGAATTTTTCATGTCACTTTTACCATTCCCGAGATATTGGCCAAAATAATTCTGATTTCGGGAGATCTAAGGACCCATATTTCGAGACCCGTAAGTCATAGAGAGATGATATTAGTGTTGGTTAATACCTAAGAGGATGGTAAACTTTTAGTACTAAATAGTAACTGCTGGCCACCGTTCCCCAGTTTTTGGTCACAAAAGTTCGGATTTCAGAAGATCGAAGGAGCCATATCTCGGGAACCGTAAGACATGGAGAGATGATATTTTGCGAACTTTTCAATTTTGAGCCCTTCATTTTGAAAATGAAATGAAATTTTTGAGTTTTACGTCCTACTGTTATGCCGGTTAGGCTAAATGAGACGGTGATTATGAGAAATGAGTGAAATGGTGGAATGAAGAAAGTGGGAGGAAACGGGAGAACCCCGAGAAAACCCACGAGCACAGTGTTTGTCCACCACAAAGTCCACACGGCGCGACCTGGGATCGAACCAGGGACCCCAAACACTGGAGGTGAACGCTCTACCACCGAGCTCCCCCTTTCATTTTGAGTATGTGTCTTCGTAAAACAACATATCGTAGAAAGTTTTAACAGAACTCTTAAACAAAACATGTGTGGGGAAATTATTACTGAAGGAAAGTATAAATGGATAGATATATTACAATAATTGTTTAATGAATATAATAATAACGTACATAGAACAATTAGTAGAAAGCCTGTAGAAGTTAATAAGAAAAAAAATTATTTTCAAGTTTGTTCTGGCAATGATCTTGGAGCATTCTTAACTGTTTTTTGGCAATTCTCTAAAAAGGCGAAAGAATAGTGACAGAAGCGCCTGCAGTTATTTTCCAGAAGGGGAGAAACCTAAGCACAAGAGAAGTCGCGAATATAAACCCCTTGATGCACATAACACATCAGTGGAACTACTATTATTCATGCACATTCCGTAACTTTATTAACTACCGTAAATGTTGTAGTGGATGAGTCAGCAATCTAATTTGTTTTGTAACATATTTTGAGGAACCGAACCCCTTTCAAAAATTCGAGAGAGAGGAAGAATAATTGACCCTTCTGCGGTTGCCCATGAATAGTGATAGTTCTCGATTCACTTGTGAACTTCCGAACGATTCAATCAATTCGAATTTTGCAATTGATTCAGTGTCCCACGAATAGATTCTATTTCTTCCTTTTGCCCTCTATTCAAACCGGAAGTGGTTGAAATAAACTTGTTTTTGTTTCAACCTTTATCGCCATGGAACAAAAAGCAGTAATAGATTAGCTAGTAATAGCTTTCTGATATGGACAGTGCCAGAGGAACAGGTTCCATCCTTGATCTTATTACTCTATTGGAAACAGTAGTTACAGATACACTACTTCAAGCTTGAGTATTGGAATTCAAATAGTTAGGAAGTCTTAGTTTACATCGATAATGTATATTTCTTATGTACTTTTAAGTTCACGGCTAAATGGTCACCTGCAAAAATTCTTATCTGATTACTTCCAACGACATTTCTCGGTTGCATCAGCACAGAGAAGACTTTCTGCTCTCTTATTGAAGGTTCAAAGATAAAATGTAACCTACTGAATCACTGTATACCACTATATTATGAAGGATTCTGCCTTTCGGCAGGTCCACCCTCTAATGAGTTTTTTTTTTTTTTAATTTTAGATTTAGGTCTGGAAATGTTTCTTCCTGGTTTTCGATCTTCAGCTTCTTCTTTTAGCACCCAATATTTTCTTCTGTTTCTCAAATCATCAATCACTTGTGTTCTTCTAACTATTCCTTGCTTTCCTTCTATGGCGGTATGAAGAAAACAATTTCTTCACAAGATGTGTCCAATCCAATTGGCCTTTCTACGAAGGATGTTGCCTAGAAATATCCTTTTCTCTCCTATCCGTTTTAAAACATCTTCGTTTGTTACTCTTTCTGTCCATTTTATCTTCTCCGTCTTCCTCCAACACCACACTTCGAAGCTCTCTAGATATTCCTTCGTAATGTCCAAGTCTCTGAACCATACACTCTAATACTCCACCATACACTCTAACACTCTTGGTTTATTTTATTTTATTTTATTTTATTTTATTTTATTTTATTTTGAGTCTAGCGTTCCTTTCAGCAGCGAAGCTATATGAGACGGGACCTACTGATTAACGTAGAATCCGAACCACATGAGCTTCCGCCTGAAATCGAACCTGGGTATTCCACACCAAAGGTGCGTACTCTAAGCGCTTAGCCACGAAGGAGCTCTAAACTATTAGTTAAAATGTATATAAACAGGTTGCATCATTTGTCTTGGTACACAATTGTAAGTTTTAAACTAATTTTAAGAAATCTTGAAATTTTCCATCATGCAAATATCGGCCATGGGTTTTGATATACTGTGCTACATTGCGAGATTTATAGCGTTACCAATTCAGCATAAAGTTATATATATATATATATATATATATATATATATATATATATATATATATATATATATATATATATATATATATATATATATATATATATATATATATATTGCAAACGGCACTACGCCAGCTTATTTCACATTTAAATTTACATGTCAAACAAAAACATATTATATCTTTCTATTAGCTTAACAGTTACAAGGGCGTATCACCATAAGTCGTCCACTTAGGAGGGACATGCTAAAGGTCCAAATGATGCCACTGTTTGCCTAGTCGAATGGCTATTGTGTTGACCTTTGGTGCACGTGGTATCGGAATCGATTCCCGATGGGAAAGTATGAATTGCATTACATTGATTCAAATCCCAATTTCAACTTGACAAAAGACGTCAAATATAAAGCAATCAGCCAATAAGGTGTGTTTCTCTTAAAATATGCTGTTTTTCTTCTATTTTATTAACACATGCAAATATATATTAGAACATTAAAACTTGCTTAAGCGTAACACACAAAACACTGTTTGCTATTGAAAGTGAGTTATCAGTTCTGTGACTAGCATGACTACAATAACAGGAACAGTGCCACATTTTCTCTTTACTTTTCTTTTCTCTTTTTTATCGTGTGTGTGTGTGTGTGTGTATCGACTCTATTAAACGAATGTTACAATATTTTGCATCTTCTCCATTAATTGACTCTTAAAATATTAGCTGAACATGCATAGTAGTTAATTACAGGTAATGTGTAGTGAGTTCGTGAAAGAAATATGCTGTATTTTTAAGGGGGATGGGATAACCATTATTGTTGATTGGTTATAGATTAGAGTCCTCTTTTAGCACCGAAACTGTATGAGATTTGGACGTTGAGTTCAAAGTAGATTCCGAACTACCGTAATGCGTTGAAATTTGAAGTCTATTTCACCAAGAACCGAGCCCTGGATCCCATGTACCAAAGGCGTGCTTTCTAGGCACAAGACGAGCAAAGAGGGCAAAATTGTAATTGGTGAAGATTGCAACTATCTGTAGCGCAGCTAATGGAACTCCTTTTTGTCCATATGAGTTCTAGGTTCGATCACTGCTTTCAGTATTTTCCTCGGATAAAAACTCGAAATGTAGTAAAATAAATTTTATACTTTAACGTCCGACGTTTATGTACTTTCCGGGCTAAAGGAGACGGATGAATAATTAATTACGAAATAATTGCTACAACGAGAATATGAAGAATCCCAAGGAAACCGACAAACACGGTGTTGTCTGCCACAAGCTCACATGGCCTTAGAACGAACCAGGGACTCAACATTCTGTTGCTCAGGCAGCCTTCGTTCCGATGAAAACTAAAGTAATGGTTTAGAATACACTCTAAGAATCAGCAGTATTTGGAAGACAATTGTAACAGAGAAAAGCTTATTCTTAGGATGGAGCTTGGCAATTTGTTAAGCATAACAAGAAAACAAGAAATATCTTCAAAACGTTGCAATACAGTCAATGATATTCAACATAGTCATCAGATGATAAAAGTTAATCTCGAACGCATTATGTTTGCTTCAAAGAACTAGCGACCTAACCACTAATGAAAAGTACCCACGCTTCGATAAATTTCTAATTATTCTTTTTATACTAGTTTAAGGACGCTGAACCCAATTAAACTACTTTTTAATATACACGACCATAGAGTCCCTAAGAAAATGATCTCAAATGTGCAGCATAAATAAATATCCCAACTTTGAGCTAATTTCTCTAGTGATTCCATGAACGAATATGCAAGTAGTTCCATCGCATTCAGCGTCTTCAAATTAGTATACATTATTCATTTTCTCTCAAACTACGCATGTGCTTTGACACTCTAGGATGTAATTTTGTTCTGGTTAATAGAATAACATCTATCTATCAATTTTTATATACAGTGTGGCACAAAAGTAGGTGTAACCCCTACATTGATCAACTATAACATTCTAGTTTACGGGTTTATTTGCTTCGGCTCTTCCGAGTTTAATATACAGGTAAAAGGACATTAAGGGCAAATATTAAATAAACTAAGTCTACCTGATGGATAACAATAAGAAAAGATATAAAGTGCCATAAGTTGATCAGTACGAGACTGTATACCTACTTTTGGGCCACCCTGTATGTCTCATCTTTGAACTTTTTTGTTAAACACTAATGCTATTATAAAATTACTTTTATGCTTATTATTATTATTATTATTATTATTATTATTATTATTATTATTATTATTATTATTATTATTATTATTATTATTATTATTATTATTATTATTATTATTATTATTATTATTATTGGGGCCACGGTGGCTCAGTGGTAGAGCGTTCACCTCTGGTGCTAGGGGTCTCGGGTTCAAACCCTGCTCCTGCCAAGTGAACTTTGTGGTGGACAAACACCGTGTGCGTGGGTTTTCTCGGGGTTCTCCCATGTCCTCCCACTTTCTTCATTCCACCATTTCAATCATTACTCATCATCAACGTCTCCTTTAGCCTAACCGGCATAACCGTGGGACGTAAAACTCAAAAATTTCATTTCATTTCATTCTTATTATTATTTGTTATGTTTTGGCTTCACAATACGAAATATAATTTACGAAGAACCCCTGGGTGTTATACTGAGCATGCAAACTCTGAAGCCTTTTGGGTTGCATAAGATAACACAATATCTAGTTACTTGATGGCAGTATTATTATCTCACTGTATAGAAATACGTAGTATTTTCTGCTGAATTAATGAATGTCATCATTCTGACATCGGGAAGTGAATAAAATTAAGATTGCAAGATCTGAGGAGTAAGAACACAGTTCAACCATTGTGAGTAAAAGAAAAACATGTAAAAAAAAACATTCTATCGGTTACCGTTTTCACTCTGTGGCGTTAAAACCGGATGCGATTGATTTTGGTACTTTCGGTTTGAATAAAGGGATAAACAAGAAGCTGGTATCTATGTTTGAGATACTAAAATCACTTCTCGCTAACTCTTTATTTTCTCTGTCTTCCTCTCTGATACTTATCGACAGATGAACAGACATAGCCGATCTTTAATATTTATGCATAACAGAGTTTGGAAAGCTAATAATACAGTATATTTGTGGTAGAAACAAATAAACAAAGCAGGAAAAATATTCCCTTTGTCAAAAGTAGTAGTAGAATTTGGTATAAAAATTAAATATGCAACATAGACTCCATCAACTTTCCGTTGGATTTTATCATAGGGGTGTTACTCACTTCCTGTAAGCTTCCCTTTCGAGGGGGAAGAAAATAATTTGGTCGTTGTGGTAGAGATAAAGAAACGTGGGAACCCCAAACAATGTTTTCAATGTTCCTTTTCGTCATCGAGGCTATAGGAGTCTTGATATGTTACTAGAGTGTCTCGGTGATAGCCCATGATAATAGGCAAGTGGTATCAGTTATTTGGCTTCGGATCACCAAGAACACTCCATGGGGTCGATTCTTTCTGAAAGGACCTCTGGTGCTTGGGGTCCGGGTTCGGTCCCAGCCCCCGCCAAATGTACTTTGTGGTGGACAAACACCGTGTACGTGGGTTTTATCGGGGTTCTCCCGTTTCCTCCCACTTTCTTCATTCCACCCTTTTTCATTCATTACTCATCATCACCGTCTCCTTTAGCCTAACCGGCATAAGCGTGGGACGTAAAACTCAAAGATTTCATTTTCATTTCATTTTTTTCTTTCTGAAAGATTTGGGTGGTTTTATGTCGAACTTTCAATGCTCTTATACCTGTTGTAACGCTTTAAAAATAATATTATTAGACCATGGAGAATTGTCCCAGTTCTATCTTTTTAAGAAAAAGTGGCAGGGGGCTAATCTCTGGTGCGAGTGGTACGTGGTTCAATACCAGGGTGTGTTTTTGCTGCATTACCTTACTTAAATGAGTTTTCTCAGAGTAGTTTCGTTTGCTCCCATCACATTTTTTAAAAATAAACATTCCTTTTCATTAACACATTAACTGGCTTATGAGTTCAATTTAACCCACGTTAGTTTTAAGCTAGGGCCTTTTGAATCAATATAACTCATATATACAGTTCTTTTACGTTGGGAACCATATGGTACCAAATTTATTCACGTTACCATGCTCTAGCATTTATGTAGTCTGATATGTGGCTTCCTAGGCCAAACCCTGCAATTGGATAACTAATTATTATTATTATTATTATTATTATTATTATTATTATTATTATTATTATTATTATTATTATTATTATTATTATTATTATTATTATTATTATTATTTACGTACTTTCGAACTTGCACGGCGAAATTACTGCAAAATATCTTTTATTTCTGTAATTTTTAGTGGATTGTGTTTTTCCTTTATTAGTGGGCATTAATTTTTCTCTAGGCCGTCGAATAAATGAATTTCGTTGTGCACTTTGGTTCGCTCCAAAGATCAGGGGTAAACTAAGTAATACATGGCGTGTAAGTTCAGGTGGCCCAATAATGTAGGGGTAACGTAATCGTCTTATGAATAATACAGCTATCTAACATAGATTCAAATCCTGTTCACGCCAAAATTAACTTTTTACAAAGTGATTGTGAAGAATCGCCTTATCATACTGGACAAGCAATACATAAGAATGTGGACGCAAACACCTGTATCATGATAGAGACGATTTACGAATGTTGGTTGGGAAAAGGAAAGGGAATTACCAGGACATTCCAAAGACATCATTGATCTGCAGTATACACTTTTCGTGTTATCGTCCTCAGAAAGAAACACTACACCATTTGTTAAAAAAAGTTTGGCTAAAGCAATCGGTGGTGTAGTGGTAGCGTGCTAGACTTCCAACTGGAAAATCTTGGTTCGATTCCCCGTCAGGTAGAATGATTTTTCGCATAAAATAATGGTTGCAAACAGATTTATCTTCTGATCGAGAACTTACAAAGCATAACGTGCAATAATTTGAGTAAACAGTGTCTGCGTTCTACATCATACACTGCAATGATAAGTATGTTTCATATTTATATTCGTCCCCCTCCCTCTCTCTCTCTTTGTTGACGTTTTCCTATTTTGTCTTTGCATCTTTCACTGCTCCCCGGCTCTCTCTCACGCACACACGCACTCCATGTTCCAAAGTTAAAACGGAGCAAAAGCTCGATATATCTGGTCTGGAGAATCTAATTAACTGGGAACTTCGGCGTCGTGTTTTTCGTGCTCTGGGGATAACATGTCCAGTTCTGGTCATCTCTGACAGAAATAGTTTAAACGCACGGAAATAAGTAAAATCTCCTTTTTATCCCTTGGGTTACCGAATCTCAGTCGAATTACCGGGTCACTACGGATTTGAATCCTCGACCCAGTGATGGTCTACATCATCCGACTGACACGATGATACGTTTGAGCTCTTAATGTGTTCATTTTTATCTGTGCAAATTACGTTATATCCGGAAGAGATTAAATCAATGCTGGATGTTCGGAACAGATAAATCTTCGGAAAAGACTAGAAAGTGGTAACCTCTTTGGTTATTTGAAAACAGAATTTTATTTATACTAGTTCGACACAAAATTTATTTCCATCCTATAATTCAATGTGTTTTGTTCACGTTGAAATTTGAAACATGCTAAATCTAAGTGGAACATAAACTTTTGCTTTTGAACATTTGTAACTTTTCATTACGATGCAGTTTGGACTTTTAATATAGGGTATTTCTAATAGAAATGTTATTTAAAAAATAGCACTCACTCAATTTTCTCTTTCTTTCTTTTTTCTATTAGTTTATTTTGTTCAGTTTGCATAGGTGGTCTGAAATGGAGGATATGATCAACACTATCTACTGGGTATATCAGAATGTGTTTTTGGATCAGTACGTTCAATGAACACTACCGAATTTGCAATCGAACCACCCGGAAACAAAGCATGTGTGTTAAACTTTTGACATTATTCTAAATGAGTGTCGGAGTTATAGAGTTCTGCTGGAAATTGAATATGCTATCCAGTATGAAAGTGAAATAGTAAATGTTTAAAGCATCCTCTATATATTCGAATAGTTCTGAAAAAATAAGTGAAAACATACGTTATTCCTATATTACTGTTGGATTTCTGGAAACGGAACTTTATAATCTTAGGTTCTTTTCTTATTACGTTTGAATTCCACAGTTTTATCTGTTCTCTTTTTCTTTTTCTTCTTCTTTCTCTCTCTTTCTTTCTCTCTCTCTCTTTCTCTCTCTCCCTGCTTCATTTTTGAATCTCTGTGTAATAGAAATCCATTGGTTTCAACTTTTCGTTGTGTGTTTCAGTTTCTCCCTACATCAACTTATGAATCTTGTTTTGTCTCGGTTTTGTTATTTCATTTTATTGAAGCTAATACATGTATAATTTGAAATTAGAATTGCGCTCATGTTGTTAGGTAATTTTAGTATGGGAGAGAAGAAAGGAGGAGGGAGAGGGGGTCTCTTTATCTGACCCGATTATGGGATAAGAAGGTGCATATTGGATGGCCTAATTGCACGGCATTAGCTGTCGTAATTTTTTTGATGCGGAGTGTACAAATAAGAAAAGACTTGCTCCCAGGAAAAGTTTTTTTTCTTTCTTTTGGTATAGTAGTCAGTGTGTTAATTAGCCTACAGGCTGGGATGCAATGGACGATATACGGTGGTATACAGCGTCCACCCACCTAATATCTTTATACCGCAGCGCATGCTCACTTAAAATTTATGCAAAAATGAAAATATGCAAGAGTGTATCAGAGGTAGTGTGGGTTAATGAAAACTTGACTTATGACTTACTGACCCACCACCCACTGGACTCACGACCCACTCTGTCCCACCACCCACCATGACCCACCTGGCCTACCACCCACCAAAATCCATTATCATCAACTCTGACCCATGATCCATGTCCTCCTTTCCACTGACTAAAGAGTTTACACTTGTAATAGAAAAAAAAAAACAATACTGTGAAATTATCACTAATCAGAGTTTGAATTTCTACAGTCAATCGCTCATGCACCGCTCTGTTACAATACCGGAGAATCTGATCTTTAGGATTTAAAATGGTAAAATGTTTGTTATGTGCTACATTACGATGAATTTCAATTTAATTAACATGATTACTTTATTGAATTACAGATACTTTTCGGTAGAAAATGGGATGAAATTTGAGTCTCAAATCAAGGGCAAAGTAGACCAACGGAAAGGGAAAAAAGTGTAAATTCGACTGTCTCGAAAGCCAAGTAGTAAGTCCTATTGCTATTACTACAATTACAAATATAAATGTCCAAAAGTGCCTGAAATTCTTTTTTATTTATTTATTTATTTAGGTGTACTCATCTCATATAAGTAAATAGAAACAAATGGAAAAGGAATAAAAATGGAGGCCTTGAAAGTAAAACGTAGACAAATTCACCAGTGTTCGGAAGATTATGTTTACAATGCACTAAGCAGAGTGCGTCGGTTGGTCAAGGTGGGCTACTGTTCAGAATGGGTCACGGTGGGTGCTGGGTAGTGGTGGGTCATGTTCTGTTGACTCACGAACCATTGACCCACTCCATCTCACGTGTGTATATAAGTTAGTTTACGTAGCAAAGATTTTAGTATTATATCATTGCCTACAGAACATAACAGACGGACGTAAAAAAAAAAAAAATAATAATTCTTCATTTCTTTGACCTACTGACTGGAATTCGTTCGTTATTTTAAAGTTTTATTATTGAGACATACACCCTACCGAAAACCCAACACGGGATTTCGCGCACCATAGCCATTTGTCCTTCTGGAAGAGAACTTTCGGCATTACAAATTACATTTCTGGGCATTCGATATCTATGACCTTTCAAGTCAGTTGTGTATGAGGATGACACCCCTCGGCAATCACACAAATGGAGAAGGAAGAAAGGAAAATGAAATGAAATTTTTGAGTTTTACGTCCCACGTTTATGCCGGTCAGGCTAAAAAAGGCGATGATGATGAGAAATGAATGAAATGGTGGAATGAAGAAAGTGGGAGGAAACGGAAAACCTCGAGAAAACCCACGAGCACGGTGTTTGTAAACAATAAAGTCCACACGGCGCAAGCTGGGATCGAACCAGGGACCTCATGCACAAGAGGTGAACGCTCTACCACTGAGCCGCCGCGTTCCCCAAGGAAGAAAGGAATTGGGAAGTAAGGAAGGGCCTGGAATCTGTATGTTAGATGCCATCCTGGCATTTACCTGGTCTGAATGAGGAATAAGACAGAAAAACATGTTACTAACGATGGCCGGCCTGTAAAAAGTTTGTAAATTTCCGACCTGGTGTTTCCGGGGAGCGGAATTGAACCCGGGACCACTTGCACCAAAAGCAACAACGTTAGCGACTACGCTATGTGGGGCCAGTAAGATGAGCAGTTTCGTTAACATAATTATCTGTAAGTTGTTTTCATCATTTTACGTAAACCACGATCGCTAAAAACTCTCCGGATTGTCAGTTGTTTTGAAATTGATAATCACCCAAAAGCAGATACAAAGCGAAGCCACATCCATGGTTAATGATATATGTAAACAGTGCAATATTGACTGTCATGTTGCTTACTACACGTTTACATCGATCCACGTTCTCTCACATATATTGTTATGATTCATTTATTTTTCATTATGGGAATTACACAATTGTGATTTTCTATCTGTGGCATGGCATGCAAGCTGGCAGTTTTTGTAGCATGTAATCTACTGAATAAAAGAAAGACATTTTGTTGATGGGGTGATAACAGTATAAATAATGACCTTCTTCATTCCACCTCTTAGGTTTGTGACTCAAATTGCCATACGTTTCTTTTAAATGGTTCTCCATCTCTCGTAATTTTCTTTTAAATATTTAAGTTCCTTTAGTAAAAGGTATCGTGTCAGAGGCAGCTTTCATGGTTCTGCAATCGCCTATTTTTTAACCTCAAAAAATGGTTTCGAGCTCTTAGAATATGTTTGAGTCAATTGGTTGAGTTGGAAAGAGGTTTGTGTGTCATAAAATTTCATACCGTCCAAGTTCCATCACTGGTTTGAGTAAAACCAAACAATCATTCTTCAAAGTAGGACAATACTGATGGGTGGTATCTCTCAGAAGTTCATAATTAGACAGAAGAAATGGTGGGATTTACATTTACGAGGGGGGACCCAGAAATAATCGAAATTTCCTGGAGAAAAGTATGAATTTTATTGTCTTCTAATATAAATAAAATAAAGAGTTTGTTTGTCTGTCTGTGTGCGGCCTCAGACCAGACGAATGAACCGAGAGTTACCAAATTTTGGTCACGGGTACCTTGGTCCAGGCCTCAGACTAAGACGAAGCGTTTTGTTTTTTTAATTCGAATAGGGGAGTCTCAGGGGGGCGTTTACCGAAACATGTAATGTGAAAATAGTAGAAAATAACCGATATTAGTGTCGAATTCATAGTTTTCGCGGTTGCTGAGATCAATGGTGAAACTCTGATTGCATTAACTTCCAAATCTACCCCATTCGGCTGTGAGCCGGGGGTCCCCGTGGGGAGATACCGATACATGTAAAAATAATCCAAAATGAACGATATTAATGTCAAATCCATAGTTTTCGCAGTCGCTGAGATCAATGGTGACACTTACATTAGCGATGGCTTTCAAATACAATTTATTTACATAGATATTTTATCTGACCCATGCGAAGAAAGAGTATTTCAGCTAGTTTTAAATAAAATTTTGTTCCAAATACAACTTTAATCACCCTCAAAGTACGGTACTTTCCATAATACTTCACTTGTCCAAATGTTATTTTATTGTAGGAAGCACCTTGCAAATTTAACCTCTTTGATACCTGTTAGTGCCGTTATGACATTGCGTTTGACGTCGACACGGGCAAAACGCTTACCTTTGAATCCTCTTTTCATCCGACGGAATAAGAAGTTCCAGAGGGTCAAGGTAGCCGTTTGCGAATAGGACGCGTGGGTCAAGGTAACTGTTTGTATTGAGACCTAAACCCGGGGAACACTGAGAGCGGCGTGCGCAAGAGCATTGTCATTATGCAAGAACCGCTCTCCCGAATTTCACAAGGCCGGACGTTTTCGCGTCTCATTTCTGGGCAGCCGTTTCAACATCTCTAAATATAATTCTTGGTTGGCGGTGTCTGATTTGAGCGACAAGTTGTAAGTATAAGATCCCTTTGATGAAAAGAAAAAAAAAAAACGTAAGCATCGTCTTTAAATCCGACTTAACCTGATGTTTTTCTTTTTGCTTTCTTCTTCTTCGTTTTTGACAATGCGAATCAAGCGACTTCGATTGAATTGACTGATGTTTACGTTCAGGATCGTATCCATAGCACCATGACTCATCGGCTGTAATGATTTCTTTCTTTCTTTCTTTTTTTTCTTTGTTTTTTTTTTTTTTTTTTTTTTTGAAAAAAAATCTAGATCGTCTGTGACTGTGTCCTTCATCGCACGACGACAGGCTTCCACGTGACGATCTCTTTCTTCTTCGGTGAGAAGTCTGAGCACCAACTTAGCAGCCACTCGTTGCATTCCCAAATCATCGTGCAAAATGTGCTAACTGGAGATCTAGGATAACCAATTGCTCAATCGTTTTGTGTCGATTTTCTCGATGAGATCAAGGATTCAGGAGATGTTGTCCTCGGTTTGCGCACTTGAAGGACGACTGAAACGGGGATGATCTTTAATGGTCATTTTCTCTCTTTTAAACCAAGTACACTTGCGTTTTACTGAGAGCATGTTCTTTGTAAGCTGTCATCACAACAGTTTCATCTTTGCATCATCACAACAGTTTCTGCTGCGTTCTCGACAAGTTAAAAAAATCACAGTCGCACATTTATCGTGAGAATCTGTTGTTTCTTCAAGCCGCGAGTGCACTACAGTTGCACATACGGAACTGCTAGGGAAACCATACGCATCGTTGTTGGTTTAGGGCACTTGCCATGACTCAGTAGAGGTCCTCACACAGCAACTTAGCAGTGCAACCTTGTACTACAAGTACACCATGCGCAGGAGTACGATTCCGGTTAATTTTGGGTCCCCTCCTCGTATAGTTACATGAAATTTGCAACTACATTTAGTAGCATTTTTGAGCAAATGCCAAACAAAGGGATCGTAAATAACAGGTCCCATCCTCCGCAAAGGAAGAATATGGTTTATCGAAAATATTTTACAAAAATATTTTTCTCAGCTTGAAAAATACTCGTTGCTATCAGCTAAACTTTACTAGAGTGCAAACGTAAATGCTCAGTAATCATTCCAAAACATTAAGAGCAAGTTATATGGTTTTCACACAATCTTAAAGAGGTGGATTCTCACCAATTCATGCTAAACGTTAAGAAAATTTTTAGATCTCCATTGTACCATTTTTAAGAGAGAGAGAGAGAGAGAGAGAGAAATCCCTATATACGCGTTTTGTCCAAGTTGAAACCAAGCTAAATCATTGCCCTGCTTTCAAAACGAGAATATTTTCTCAGTTTCGTACAAATTGTTATTTAAAATGAATTTCTGTGAAACTGAACGTTTCAAAAATATCTTTACCTAGTCTCGAAACAGTCAAATCGATATCTTGTAGGAATTATTAATGTTCTGTGTGTCAATGTATATATACACAGCAGTATACAGATTTCGTGGCTGTTACGTTAGCTTTTTAAAAATAAATTGGAAGTAATAATGGGAAACCTCTTAATCAAATATCAGTATGTATTCTTTGTAGTAGAGTTACTCAAAACTCCATATTAAATACAACTTGGGATATATATTAAGTATTTGTATAAAATGTCAAAGTTCCCAGAGTGAAGTTACTCCTTTTTAACACTCCCGTTTACAAAGTGCGAATTGAATATTTTTCCCAGGAGCGGATGAATTTCACAGAACGTACCATGACTATTGTACCATGCAACGTACTCAAAACCGGAAGTGGTTCAAATTTACTATTACTTCTAGTTTCAAAACTAATTTCCACAGAGCAAAAACTATAAGAGATATCTAGATACAGCTTCTTGCAATTGATTCATTGTCCAAAATATAAGTTTCATCTTCTCCATTAACCATATATTTAAACTTAAAGTGATTCAAATTAACAACTTCCGGTTTCAACGTTTATCACCATAGAACAAGAACGGTAATAGATAGCAACAAGCGGTTATTTTCAAACGATTTATGGTTTGAACGTAACATACCATCACAACCCGCAAAACTCTACCAAACCCAGAAATGGTTGAAATTTACTACTATTTACGGTACCAGTAGGCCTATTGTTTTCCACAGAGTAAAAACGGTAAGAAATATCGAGATGCGATTTTCTACAATCGATTCGTTGTCCCAAGAACATTTTCCATCTTTTCCATTAACCCTTTATTCATATCAAAAATGTTTTAAATTACCCATTTCCCGTTTCAACATAGCCTTAGAACAAAAATGGTAATAGATAGCCGCAAGCACTTTTTTTGCAACCGGTTCAGTGTCTCAAGAAACCATGTCATCATAACCCGCAACACTCTACCAAAAGCGGAAGTAGCTGAAATGTACTACTACTGCCAGTTTTAATACTGATTTTCATAGAAGATGAACGGCAGAAATATCAGGATGCGGTATTTTTTTGCAATTAACTCAGTGTATCAAGTGTAGGTTCCATCTTCTTCGTTAAACCTCTTTTCAAATTAGAAATGGTTTAAATTAACGATTTCCGGTTTCAACATTTATCGCCATAGAACTAAATGCTATTAAATAGCTACAAGCTGTTTCTTCAAACGATCCAAGGTCTCAAGAGAACATATCATCCACAACCCGCAACAATCCACCAAAACCGGAAGTGGTTGAAGTTTACTACTATTTCCGGTTTCAATTCTGTCAATAATGATTTTCATAGATCAAAGGCAGTTATAGAGATATCGAGATGCAGTTTACTGCAATCACTCCAGCTTTCCAAGAGAATATTCTATCTACTCCCTTAGCCATCTATTCAATCCAGATTTGGTTCAAATTACGTATTTCCGGTTTCAACCTTTTCCGCAATTGAACAAAAACAGTAAGGGCTAGCGAGCGGTAGATTTTTTTATGTGGATTCATCATCCGAGCAATAGACTCTATCTGTGATCTTATTAATCTATTGCAACCAATAGTTATAGATGTACTGCCTCAAGTTTGAGTAGTTCAGAACTCTATTGTAGTTTCACACTGTGAAACGAATCTCACTTATTACCATTTTCAATACGTAAGCTGCTCACCTGAGCCTCCTACACTGAGTGAGCTTAAGTATGTCAGGTAAACAGTTCTCTATTATGAAGCTTCCGCCATTCTTCATTTCCGTTCCTTTAGAATCCGAATATTCACCTCAGGATTTTATTTTCAAATACTTTGGACAACAATTGGTAGGAGATGGATGGAGGGTGGATTTTAGATTTCTGGGCTTTCGGCATCTAAGGCCATTGAGCCCTTCATGTTTAGAGGGATGACGTCCCTCGGTGAGCACACAATCCGGGGCAATGGAAGGAAGGAAGCGGCCTGGGACCTATAAGTTGAGTACCACCCCCGCATTTGACGGTGTGAAATGAGGAAAATTTCCTTCAGGGTGGCTGGCCTGAAAAAGCGTTTTACACTTTTTCGACCGAGTGTCCCCACCGGGAATCGAACCCGGGACCGAAGGCGAGAGAATTGGTAGGAGTGTGGTATTATATGTTTGTAGATATTTGCTGCTACAGACAACTCACACCGTATTACCAATATAGTCAGGTCATTATAATTATAGATCCTAACATGAACATTAACTTTGAAATAAAGGTTCTTGAAAGAAAAGGACTGTTTCAATTCGAAATTTGATGATAAAAGACAGCCGGCAATATAGATCCAACTTCCGGTTAGCAAACTAGCGGCTTGCAACATTTCTAACAACAAAGATTCACAAGATATACGAATGATTTTGGGTATTATTTTAAAAAGTAAATATTTATTAATTTTATTTTAGTTATTATTAGATTTTTTGGAGGGAGGCCATAAAGGACAAGACATGCGGGCAGTCAACCTCTATTTGGAATCTAATTAATTTTTCTTTCTTTTTACCACAAAAATATCAGTCACAATTTACCTTTACTTATTCTAACGTCTTTGGATATATTATCAATCAAGCAAAATTGTAGCACCATCTAAAACAAACTATTAGTAGTGGGTCTACCTTTGATTTCTATGATAGACTCAATTACCTGGTAGTTATCTTGTACTATGTAAACATGGTTTTGGTGGTTGACACGGAACTAGGCGCCGACCTACTTCTCCCATCAAATTATCTGTATTGACCTACCTTCTGATGATTATCTTTCTCCACCCATGCATTGCTTCAGACCATTCAAAGTCATTAACAAAATTGATTAACAGATTATGTAATTTTCCTGTTGCAGTCGATAAGTTGTAATGTAACTTTCAATATAGCGAACTTAAGTTGTATTACAGCAGCTGTCATGCGAACTTGTGTTCGTGGGCAGTGGCGGATCTAGCCTGGGGCTGGGGGGCCTAGAGCCTCCAGTTATTACTTTCTAGATTCGCCACTCCATTATTTCAGATTTTTCTCGAGGGTAATTTCAATACACACGGGATTAAAATAATTCTGAGAAAATATAGTAGGTAAATCTTATTGAGTGCAATCGGAGATTTCCCCGAAGGTGAATTTCGAAATTTCAGGGGGGGGTATTCCCCAGTCCACCCTCTAAATCAATAGGTTTTAGTATCCGTAGCTACGCCATTACTTAAAGTGTTCTAATGGCAAGAAGATTGTAAAGTAAAAAGAGAAACCCACGAACAGTAACGAATCTAAAAGGTAAACACTTGGGGGGGGGGGGGTTCAGCCAAAACCCTGACTATGATACGTATATCATAAGCTTACTATAAACTTTCAAAAATATATATATAAATAATAAATACAATTATTTTTGACACTCAAAAATCTGAGGGGCCTAGATCCCCAACCTCGGGTTCAAACTTGCCACTAATAATCATGGCTGGTCAAACGTCTTCAAAAATGGGATCAACATAGTTGAGAACTGAAAAGTATTATCATCTCATGGCCTATGCTTGGGAACTTCAAAATTTCTCTTACAGACTAAGAATACAAGGTCAAGCTGATACAACAATTAAACTCACAAAATTTTTCCTGTAAATACTCCTAATGGATTTTAGTGCTTTTTTTGCGCCCACACCTCACTTGGCGGAAATAAAGTTGAGGGACGCCACTAAAAATAATTGCTCAAAAATTAAAATTAAATTTCTAATTATCTTCTAATACAATCTATACTACGCCATAGAAACGGCAAGTGCGACAAGCACACTTCAAATTGTGCTGGATTGCTACTACAAGCTAACTATACATGTAATTCTGGTTGAGGGCAGGCGGAAACTGAAGGGTCCGAGGGAAGAACGACATTGCGTTCGTAGGGGTAAGCGCTAGATGGTTGGGCTGGATTAGACTTCAGCGTCTCTTTCAGCAGCGATGCTAGCTATGTGAGACGTTAGCTTCCGTCATGAGTTGAAGCCGGGTCTCCCGTGCAAAAGGCACGTACTCTAACCAAATGGCCGCGAGAAAGCTTATAGGAGCAAAGACATTAGCGAATATGAAATGAATGTGCATATACTGAAAGAAAAGTACATTTAATACGTACTAAGTTGTGCTAGTATCACTACAATCAGTGGCGTATTTAAGATTTTGTTTCGGGAGGAGCTTTGCTAACATTATTCCTGGAAATGTGGAAATTCTGCAAGATATTTTATTTATTTTAAAATAGTAAATAAAAGTCCGGAAACCCCCTTAAATACGCCACTGACTAGAATCTAGCATTGCATTACAATTGCATAGTAATAAATCATACCTTTTAACGTTCTTATATTCATAAATACATACATAAATCATTTCATTAAATACCACTCTTTCCTTTCAGATGAAAGATCCTGTATCCTTAACCAATTTACTATTTTGATCTTTTTCCAAGGTATTGTTTTTAATGCTAAATATTTACATACCCATTTGTCCGTAGTATTGCCACGAGACGAGATAAAACCCTTTGAGGCGAGACACGAGACGAGTGAGACGTCTCGTGTCTCGAAAATGCAAACACAGTTTTAGAACTTTATTAACTTGGAATAAGTTTAAAAATTTATTAATTCGGATTAAATTATTTGCCAACGTTAATATTTCAAATGAGGACTATCCTACAAAGAACAAAGTATACCTAAAGTTATTTTTAAATGATTCTTACAAACAGCTTTCATTTCCATTTTCCAATTGATTCAAGTTTAATTATTTTGTTATAGTGCTCCAGATTCAAGTGCAATGTTAAAGCATTCATCGAAATCAGTGATTCAGAAGATTTCATTCCGGGTGCTGCTGGAATATCTATGTATAAAAATCCAGCTATAGAAGTATAAGTTCTCTTAATGGCAGTTTTATAAGTAACTAACCATTATTTCATCGTCTTTCTCGTTCCGACGAAGAGGCAGAATGCGTCAGCCTTTTTCGTTATTGATTTTTCAAATGATCTTGCTTTCACAATTAAATTTAGTCCTTTTTTTATGATGTTATTCGAACCTAAACCATTTCTGAAATTTGCCTCCTTATTTGTTGAAGTGGCGCCAGAGGTTCTGAAAAAAGGATTTCAGAATAAGTGGGAAAGGCTTGCCTTTCGACTGTATTGACAAATATTCCTGTCGCAGTTGTTATTCATTACTGGTTCAGTCCAAACTAAGCAGTTGTTGTTGGGAGATTGTAATTGTGTTTTGTGTTGTGCTCTAACCAGTTGGTATAACAGCTTTTTGTGGGCCTCAGTCGCTCTAGTGTTACCACGAGACAAGATGAGCACGTCTTTTCGAGACGAGTCATGCTTTGCAAGAGACGAAACGAGATTTTAGGTTCTCTTGTCTCGTCTCGTGGCAACACTATTCGTTCGTATTTATATTATTATCCTCGTCACACACGAGGTTGGGCTAGCAGCAATTCTTTACAAGGCCAAACGCAGGTTTCTGCAATAAAATTTATCAATGTTATATGCGGTGCTATTAAGGTTCTATTTCAGTGGAACTGTCTGTCAACCATATCTACTGCTATTCTATTATGAATTGTGATAGAATACACAGACCGAGTGAACTTTCTGGCTTTTGAATCTAAATTTTCGTTAACATATATTTGTACATTTTTAGAAATGAAATCTGTGAGTTTTACGTCCCACGGTTATGCCGGTTAGGCTAAAGGAGACGGTGATGATGAGTGATGAATGAAATGGTGGAATGAAGAAAGTGGGAGGAAACGGGAGAACCCCGAGAAAACCCACGCACACAGTGTTTGTCCACCACAAAGTTCACTTGGCGAGGGCTGGGATTGTACATTTTTAGAATATTTATGATAAGGCAGGGAGAAGAGAAGAGGAATGCAGTGAAATTGTATTGTTAACGAGTTCAGTGGCGCATTTAAGGGGGGTTCCGGGCTTAAGCCCCTCCCAAAATTTTATTTACTATTTTAAAGTAAATTAAATATCTTGCAGAATTTTCACATTTCCAGGAATAAAGTTAGCAAAGCCCTTTCCGAAACAGAATCGTAAATACGCCACTGAACGAGTTGGACTTTTTTTTTTTTTTTTTTTTTTTTTTACCTTTTCGATTATCCAACACGTACAAAAATTACACTGAATGATATAAGTTGCGTACTATTCTAGTAATCTATGCACTAATCGACGAAGCAGTGACACGTCGCCGTTGACTTCAGTGGAATTTCTCGTGCTATCTATTGCAGGAATTAGGATCTTTGTGACTTCGCACTTGTCGTTTAATGTGTGAATTATGAATTTCGGATTTTAGCTTTTGTAATCTATTATGCGAATTAAGAACTTCGTGACTTCGTTACTATCATTTATTGTGTGGATTAAGAACAAATTACTATTGTCCAAATTTTAAACTCCGTGAGTTCGCCCTTATCATTTATTGTGCGAATTAAGAATGCCAGTTTGTCACTGTCATCTATTGTACAAATTTAGAACTTTGCGAGTTCACTACTATGATTTATTGTGTCGATTGAGAACTTTCGTTCCTCTCAACTGTTGTCCGAATTTAAAACTTCTTGAGTTCGCGCTTATTATTTATTGTGCGAATTAAGAATGTCGTTAGTCTGTTCCTTGTCATCTATTGTGCGAATTTAAAACTTCGTGAGTTAGTATCCTCTATTGCAGAGATTTAACCTATTCTAAATATTTGTTGAAAGATTCGATTTCTGACAGAATCGGAGCCTTCATCCTAGAGAAAGCATGGAACATAATTTATGATCTTTTATATAGCAATCTTTAGACCAGGGCAGGTTTTTATAATATAAATTTAGAAATACAATTATCATGTTCGTGTTAACTAACCAGGAAAGGGGCGATTGAATATCAGTGCAAAGGGAAGCAAATCCTGACTAAGGCGTACACAGGGTTGCCAACCGTCCGATATTTTACCGGACAGTTCGGTTTTTGACCTTGTCCGTTGTCCGATACAGCTTCAAAACTGGACGTTAAATATCCGGTATTTTTTCCCTTACTAGGAGGAGCGTCATTTCAGATTTTGCTTGGGGGGGGGCAAGACCCCTTGATATAAGTAAAATTTCGCGTTTCTCACTGATTTACTACTATTCTATTGATGAAATCTATATACATCTCAAACTCAGGGGGACAAATGCCCCTCCCTGTCCCCCTAAATGACGCCCCTGCTTACTAGTCCTATTCAGATTATTTTGGAGTGACGTAAGGAATCGCTTGTTGATGAACATGGTTGAAGCAGAGCTCATAAATCGCTTTGATATCGATCTGTCGTGCGTGGAATTTGCTGAAGAATTGAAGGCAGGAAAATTCACTGAACTTATCAAAACTGTTAAAGGTCAACAAAAAATTATTTTGAAGAGCGCAGCTAGCACTGCTTCAGCCTCAACTACATTTTCCAATTGAATGATGCATCCAAATCCAGCAGAAGTAGGATTATGAGACATTATGCAGGCATTATGAGACATTACCACCCCCAAAGAAGCTGGTAGGACTTATTTTTCAAGTATGTTTTGTGCGTGCCATAATTATATTTCGTCTTCTGTTTTAAATATGATGTATTATTGATGGTAGACTACAAAATTTACTTGTGCCAACTCAACAAAAATTGGAGTAAGTAAGTTTAATAAAGGCTTCAAAAATAACTGAAGTTATTAAATTCGAACTCTGAATCACTCAATTTTATGTGAAGTAACCACTTTCACGTTGTTCACATTTTTGACGAGCGATGATGCCACAATCTTAAGAGTAGGCTTATACGCATTATCCAGGAGGTTGTCGATATTTCCATGTTCAAAAGTTGGCAACCCTAGGGGTACATCGAAAGTTTTTCTCTGGGAATTCGTAGAATAATTATCATTGTCTTCATACCCATTTACTCATAAATTTGTTTACATTTTTTTTAAAAAAAATAATACCAGCCGTACAAAGGCCAAATTTTGAACGTAGTTTAACGGCAACTACAAGTATTCAAATGAGAGTTACCATTGTTTGAGCAGACTAAACTTTAAAAAAAAAGTCAAACTCTAAAGCGTAAACCAGTGGCGTATTTAGGGGGGGCTTCCGGGCTTAAGCCCCCCCCCAAATCTTACTTACTATAGTCAAGTATCTTGCAGAATTTTCAAATTTTCATTCAAAGCCCCCCCCCGAAAGTTAGCAAAGCCCCTCCCGAAACAAAATCGTAAATACGCCACTGGCGTAACAACAAACTAACTTAAAACTCTCACGGTGTCCTATAGACACTGGCCCAAATCCCGGGGAGATGAGGGGGACATGTCCCCTCCAATCTTGGAACTGGGGAGACTGTTCCCCCCAATAATCCGATTTGAAATGTGATTTTTGGAAAAAAAAAAAGTGATGATTTGTGTCCGATTGCCACAAAGGAAAGTGAGATGGAATTTATGTCCCCCCAGAACAAACCTTAAATCTGCCCGCCTCCCAATGTTAAAGACAACTCTGTTCCCTGATCCTCCACAGGATTGTTTTTCAACTTCACAAGTATTTTGAGCATCGCTTAACCAAAATAAATAAATAAATAAATAAATAAATAAATAAATAAATAAAATAAAATAAAATAAATATATAAAGGGGGAAAATAGTCTTACTTGTCCCCGCCAATGTTGAAGACAGATTTCCGCCGCTGCGTACAGATGAAGGCATTTGTAGATTTAGAGTCCAGAAAGTTGGATTGTTTAGAAAAGCAGTGATTTTACTGTCGCCTATTAACATGAAAACATAGTTACTTATTTTACCCTAATGTTCAATAGATATAATCGATAAATGTACGCGCACAAGACTGCAATTATGGTAATGGGATAAGTTATGAGGTTTGGAGGCGTCACTCCGTGCTTCCTTAAATGAGTTAGCAAATGAGGTTTTTGCGGTGTTCTCTGTCGCCTACTTTCCTGCTTGCGTTCTAGTGCGTTTGCTTAGCCATCATCTGGCAACGCTGCATCACAGCCTTCACAGTCTGGACATTGATTTATCTTATCCCCACGATTTAAATAGTTTCCGTTCTATCTAAAGTAATTTAATTTTCCTGCTTAGTAAAAAAATAAACAAAAGTATCGCCATATTGTCCAAAAACGGAAAGACTCAGATTTATTTATTTTTAGGGGAAAAAGTGAAGTGTCTTTCGCATTAATGGAAAAATTAAAAGAATGGCGATTACATACTCAGTAAGCCCTTAAATCATAAGTGATCATTTTACATTACAAGATTTCGCATTTTTTTTAAATCGTGTACAATAAAAAGGATTAAGAGTTGCATTCGAGAGATTTGATAGATCTGAATGTAAGATTATTTATAATGTTCATCAAATGCTTATTCGAAATATTACAAAACAAACGGTTACAAAAAGTGCCGCCATCCATCCCTCAAAATACCTAGAAACTGTGTAGATCAAAAATAGTGTGAGTCAAATGGTTTTCATACTTCATACTTCATGAAATGAAATGAAATCTTTCAATTTCACGTTCCAGGAGATGGTGATAACGAAAATGTAAGAAAAGATGGAATGAAGAAACGGGAGATCCCTAAGAAAACAAACACATACGGTCAGGCACGTACCCAGAAATTTTTGTTCGGAAGGGTGGAAGCTTTGTATGGGAGGGTCCAATATTACTGGCCACTGCATCTATTTAGTATTGAATGGACATTATTCTGAACCCGCAAAGACGATAAATAATTGTAAAATACTTCTATCTATATTTTCAGGAAAAAAAATGATGGAACTAGACTATTTTTGGTAATTGTTTAGTAATGGGGGGCCAACACTAACGAAGACAGAAAGCAGTGTGCCCTGCGGGGCTCTAACCCGCCTTCACTCGCTAACGCTCGCTCGGCAATATTATCTGAATTAAATGTTATTAATCTAACCTAATCAAATGTGAATAGAATATCGCAAAAACGTCTGTTAAATATCTGTCCCCCGAAGCTAAACAATAGCCTTATTTTTTAAAAAAAAAAATAAGAGATAGAGTGTAGTTGAAGCGTAAGATCAAATTTTCATGCTACATCAATCATTTCTTTATTAAACGAGTATTGTTTTATTGAAAAAGTGTATAAATGCATGTTCAGTTAGGAAGCTTCTGTGGTTGGGTCCAGACTGAGTAGGAACGTACCGTGGGTACGCCTCCACACACGGTTCACAGCTCATGTAGTTGAGTTTACTGAGATAGTGTTTGATAATATTTCATGTCACTTCTCCACGCTTTATTCAAAACAGTATCGTGTTTCTGTCAACACTATGTGAGCCACTGCTAAGAGTATTTCTCTGATTTCTGTCACAGATTATCCTGCAATGTTTTTACATATTTAATTAAATATAAACACATTGCGCAATGGCTCAGTGGTGGAGCGCTTACTTAAGGTTTGTGGTGTCCCTGGTTCGATCCTTGGACAAGTAAATTTGTGGTGGACAACATTGTGTCCGTTGGTATTCTCAGGATACTACCGTTTCCTCCCACAATTTCATTCCACAAATTCTCCCGTCATCATTTATTGGCCTTCATCATCCGCCTCTCTTAGCCTAATCGGCATAATCGTGAGACGCTAAACTGAAAGATTTCATTTCATTCCATTTTCTCAATGTTGTGATACGCTTCCCCATCAGGATCCTGCCGCCTACAGTCGGACAATTTGTCCATGCCAACCAGATGCCGCGGTCGGATTGCCGGCGCCGGACACCAACGTCTTTCCGCGCGATTTTCGACCGCGACGAATAGTTGCCTTGCCGAGCAGTCGGAAATGAGCATTAAATGCGCCGGCGCCGCCGTTGGGAAGTTGCTTGCCGAGCAGTCGGCAAACAGTCGTAAAGGCGCAGTAAATGCGCCATCCCCGCCGTCTAAAAGAGACCTGCATAAAGAGTCGGAAGAGGGTCGGAAAGAGGAATTTCCGACTGTTTTGCCGTCTCTGACAGTCGGCAAAGGACATTTTATTTTACGATTTTGGACGGCTTGCCGCCTCGGCAAAAGGTCGGCAACTTTGAACAAGTAGATCGTGCCGGCGGACGGGTGCCGGCTACCTCCGGCGGCCCGCTACCGTCAACGGCGGCAATCCCTCCTTCCGACGACTGCGACTTCCTGATGGAGTTATTTCTTTCTTTATTAATAATAGTGTAAATATAAGTTTCTATAAAGGACTCATTTTATATAGTACTGAGCATTGTTTCAATTGCTTGAGGCGTTGACTATAAGGATGGATGTGGTACAGCGTTCACCTCTGGTGTATGGGGTTCCTGGTTCGATCCCAGCTCGCGCCAAGTGAACTTTGTGGTGGACAAACATCGTGCGTGGGTTTTTTCGACGGTCTTCTGTTTCCTCCCACTTTCTTCATTCCACCATTTCATTCATTTCTCATCTTCACCATCTGCTTTAGCCTGGCCGGCATAATCGTGGGACGTAAAACTTTAAAAATTTTGTAAGGGTGAGTACGAGCGAGTTCGAGTAAGTATTTCTTTGAAACTCAACTCCACTCGAAACAGACATCTTGAGACAGACTCCACTCGAGACTTGAGAACTCGGCTCGAAAACTTTCCTTTAACTCGACTCGAAATCTGACTAGAATTCGGGTCGAGTTTCGAGTTGAGTCAAGCCAAATCGAGCCAAATGCAGTGTGTAGCTTCAAGTACTCTCTTCAAATACTCTGCATAGACAATATAATTATTATCAATGATACTACATTATTATTATTATTATTATTATTATTATTATTATTATTATTATTATTATTATTATTATTATTATTATTATTATTATTATCATTATAACAATACGTATATAAACACGAAAGATAGTCGGTTAGTATATGAAAATGAAAGCTAGTTGACTGCTAACCTCGGTAGTCGTGAAATCTAGGAGGCAAGGACATCGTTCAGGGGTTCTGTATTTGAGTTTCAGAGGAGCAAGTATTCTGGCTCAAGCCAAAAATTGTTAAAAGTTATAGGGCGCCGGCCAAACGTCTTTAAAACTGCTCGGCCCGGGTTGAGGGTTGCAACGGCTCAAGCAGCTCGGCTCACAGCTTATTCAGTATCGAGTCAAACAGAGAAGTGAGCCGAGCCAACAGCTCAACCGAGTCGGGTCGAGCCGAAGGAAACCGAGCTGATTGCTTACCCCAACTTCGATTCGACTCGAAACTTGACCTCAAAAAGAGTGACTCTGCTCGAGAACTCGACACGAGAACAATACCTTTGACTCGACTCGTGCCCATCCCCTGTCTCAAAATTGTTTTTAACTAATTTCTTAAGACCGATATAATTTTCAAATTCTAAAATTTCGCGACACGCTTCATGGGATTGTGCAAGACATCGTGTATAGCAATACACCGGTTTCTAAGGTATCACCTAAGCATTTACCTTGTGGAAGTGACGTTAAGATTATTGGCAACGAAATTCGACAATGCAATTGTACTTCGATTGACTTGACTGTTGTTTACGTTCAGGATCGTATCCATAGAACCATGACTCGTCTGCTGTGATATATATACTCGTGTGCTGTGACTGTATTGTTCACTGCACGACAGGCTTCCACGTGACGATCTCTTTCGTCTTCGCTGAGAAGTCTGAGCACCAACTTAGCAGCCACTCATCGCGTTCCCAAATCATCCTGCAAAATGTGCTAACTGGAGCTCTTGAATAACCCGGATACGTCTTCCAATTGCTCGATTGTTCTGTGTCGATCTTTTTGATGAGATGAAGGATTCTGGCGATGTTGTTCTCGGTTTACGCACTTGAAGGACGGCTGAAACGGGGCTGATCTTTAATGGTCATTTTCTCCCTTTTAAACTAAGTGTACTTGCGTTTTACTGAGAGCATGTTCGCAGTTTTTTCGTGAGAATCTGCTGTTTCTTCAAACCATGAGTGCACTACAGATACACACGCAGAACTGCTAGAGATACCATACGCATCGTTTTCGGTTGACGACACTTGGCATACTGACTCAGGAGAGTTTCTCACACTGCGCCTTAACGGCGCAACCTTATACTACAAGTACATCAGGCGTAGGAGTACGATTCCGGTTATTTTTGGGTCCCTCCGTCCTATAGTTACATGAGACTTGCAACTACATTTAGTAGCATTTTTGAGCAAATGCCAAACAAAGGGATCGTAAATAACAGATCCCATCCTCCGCAAAGGAAGAATGAGATTTATCGAAAATATTTGAAAAAAATATTTTTTCTCAGCTTGAAAAATACTCGTTGGTATCAGCTAAACTTTACTAGAGTGCAAACGTAAAAGCTCAGTAATCGTTCCAAAACAACTTTCCAAAACATTAAAAGCAAGTCATATGGTTTTCACACAATCTTAAAGAGATGGATCTTTCCCAATTCATGCTAAACGTGAAGAACATTTTTAGATCTCCATTGTTCTGTTTTTTTTTTTTTTTTTTTAAGAGAGACAGAGAAAAAAAATTCTACAAACGCGTTTTGTCCAAGTTGAAACCAAGCCAAATCATTCCTCTGCTTTCAAAATGGGAATATTTCCTCCGTTTCGTACAAATTGCTTACGAGGAAACATTAACGACAACGTTTTATCTTCACTTTACTTAAAATGATGACTTCCATAATGCAATGAAACGTTATATTGATTAAACGAAACACTCCATCTCTTCTAAGGTCATGTAATAAATATTTATCTTCGCTTGAAGAAGGAAATAAATTACATTTAATGGAGGTTTAATGGAATCAATACTTTGACGTGTGTTTATGTCAGTAGTCTCAGTACCATTAATATGCAATCCAATAACTTCCTGAGCGTGGAATTTCACTGCTCTTTTTCGTTATATTTTCAAATTCTCATACAAAAATCGAACAATCGCGGTGGATTCAGAATCCTTAAGTGCACGGCTATTCAATGCGTTCGCGACGTGTGTTTTTGGCTCATGAGTACGCTTGGAATACACTGACCATGTATTTAAATTTGGATGGCAAATCACAATGTGCTGCAAACGTGAAAGCAATAAAAACGCACAGAATAAGTTGACTCTAGCATATTTGGTGCGTTTCGGAATAATAGACCGCCTGCTTTTTCGGAATCAGTAAAAAATGTCTAAAGGAAGGAGAAAAAGGAAAGACATGTTGCTAGGTAAGGGAATTTGGCAAGAAACAGCTAGTTGGAAGATGTTTTGTGCAGAGTATTGGAACTCTGTTATTATAAAGATGTGCCTGTAAAATAAAAGAAAATTCACAAAAATACAAGAAAATTCCGAAAAATTAGTTAATCACAGAAAAATCTATGTAACACAATAGGGTTATTTCCCGTGATTCGCATGAATGAGAATAAGGATATGGCAGTAAGGCCTGGAAACCCTGACTGGTTCACAATATGGTTTATAACCAGGCAAAGTAAAATTACTGAGTAGCCACCTAGATCGCGTTCGCTGCAGGCAGGGGGGTTACGCATCGGAACGCATCCATAAGTAGCCACATACAACTTTGGCATGGGTCAATGTAAACTTCACCCACCGTGACCCACTCTGACCCATCAAAACCCATCGTCATCAACTCTGACCCATAATTCACGCCCTCCTCTCCACTGACTAAAGAGTTTACAGTTGTAGTAAAACAAGGTTGTGCAATTATCAGTAATCGGAGTTTGAATTTCTACGGTCAGTCGCTCAAGCATCGCTTTGTTACAATATCAGTGGATGTTACCTTTAGGATATAAAATTGTAAACTGTTTGTTATGGGCCATGTTACGATGAATTTCAATTTAATTATCATTTGTAATCATTTCTTTGTTGAATTACAGGTACTTTTCAGTGAAAAATAAGATGAAACTTGAAAGTCTCTATTAATATTTAGTGACTGTAGCTACCGTAAAGTTAAGAATTACGGATTCTTCTTTATTTCGCCCTTTCTTAGTCTATTTTTAGATCAAATATTTTCTTTAAAATTATGTCTACTTTTTTATTTTAGATGTAACATTGAAATATTTGTATCTTTTCTTCCAGTGGAGTGTTGAGGTTTTTCAATTTACCTCGTAACTCATCAATTGTCTCCAAGGATGCTGGAAAACATGCGAGCAAATAAACCGTCTCCAATGAAAGTGAACGCTTGTCCGTCTGTCACGATAATTAAAGTTCGTGACATGGCGTGGGACGAACCACTGAAGGAGAAGAAACCTCCGCCTGTAAAACCATCAAGATTCAGGAACTGTTTCATGCAGACGCTGGACCTCCTGGACGACTACTGTGACCATAGTAGCATGCATGGACTCCAGTATGTTGGCGATGAAGACAGACATATCACAGAAAGGTAACGCGCATGATTTTCATAATTCTACTAGCAAATTCATTCGCGTGTTACCGCGAGGAATATTTTGCAGTTCTCCCTTTGCCTGTATTCCCACATTTATCATGCTTCCTTGTGCCGTATGCATTCTCTATCCCTATAATAGTACCTATATAGGACATAATTAAAGCAGAAATAGGACATTTTTTTAAAACTTTATTTTTTATAGTAATAAAAGAAGTATATTTTATGCAAAAGATATAATTAAACTCTTTGTGGTGCAAGAGATAAGATTCAATATTTTCATATTGTATACAAATACATCGCATTTTCCTAGCTGTTTGTATTGAGTGGTGTCCATGGATGACCATATTGCATGTAATTTTAGATTACAAACTCTGTCGTGTGTCCTCTGTCGTTTAGAGGACATATACTATATATTCAAGATATGTATCAGATGACAACAAAATCCAAAAATGTTATAAAACAAAGGCCCATATGTATCTTCATTCTATTAACTGAATGAAGCCCAAAAGCAACAGAGCATCGATACGTCTGATTGCCTAATCTCGTTTCCACCATGAATATTGGCTCAAAACACTGCGATCTTAGTGGACGAAGCGGTCCAGGGTTCGATTCCCGGTGGGGGCACTCGGTCGAAAATGTGTAAAAAGCTTTTTCAGGTCAGCCACCCTGAATGAGGTTTTCCTGAGTTTTGCTCATTCACACCAGGCAAATGCCGGGGTGGTAATTAAGTTACAGGTCCCAGGCCACTTCCTTCCTTCCCTTTCCCCGGATAGTGTGCTCGCCGAGTGACGTCACCCCTCATACGTGACGGGCTAAATGGCTTTAGATGCCGAAAGCCCAGAAATTTAAATCCTAAATCCTTAGTTGACTGAGCAGGCGGAGTGGCGAAACCGTGACGTATGACTTGACGATTTTGTTGTAATAGGCAGATCCACTATTTTATAACATTCTTGACAAAATCACTTCATTATTTACGTTGTTTTCTTCAAATTTTGTAAGATCACATGAGGATCTACCCAAAAGACCTCCAAGAAATTGAAATAAACATATTGTGCTTATTCCATAATGGTCTTAGCAAAATTTACCGATAACAACGCAACATAAATACACTAGAGTAGCGTTTAACCGTATTCGGTGGGACCGGTGGTGCTTCGATTAAACCGGAATTATGTTTTTTTTTTTTAATACAGTACTGTATAATTGATATATTTCGATACATTTTCATCGTGGAATGACGTTGTTGACAACACCTTCAAAACTGAACATTGTTATACTAAAGCCGTACGACGAAAAAAAAATGAAGTTTAATTTACTTAAAAATTTCGGTTAAGCCGAAATTCTGTTAATCGAGATTCAGTGAAAGGGAATTACAGTGTAATGCAATAAATAATTACAACTTGTATGCCGTATCACAAACTGAAAAGCAAATTTTGCGTTCTGTTTACATAATCCATTATGGAATGATGCCCTGCGTCTCCAAAGATTAATTGTCCTATCATCTGATTGGCACATTGTATGTTTTGTTTTTATTATAACATTTTCTAGGAAATATTCCTTGTTTAACACTAGAAGGACCGGATGGGTCAAAATGACCTATCACCATATTTTAATATTCCACTGTAAACGTACTTGAAATATTATTCACTTAGTATTTCAAGTATTATAGGGAGCTAGCTTTAATGCGAGGCTGAGGAATTCAGAGTTGATTGGCAGGTTCCCCACCTCGTCGCCGAGAAACGGTCACTCGACGATTCTGGGCAAGGTTGCCAGTGCATTGTCAAAAAATTCAGCAAATACTCACTTAATTCAAAGAGTTTATACAATTATGCAATCCCTATCGAAGATCCCTGTATACGTGGACACACGCAAATTAGGCTGTGATAACAAATGCTTCAGTTTTTCTCCCTCGTTTCTTCGTCGCACTACACTATGGCTTTCCTTATTACTTCTCTAGCTTCGCTGTGTATAGTTTGCCCTCTCTTACGCTGTGAAGCCATTGTCAAATGAATAATAAGCAACAAAACCGCAACCACAACAACACACAACAAATAACCAACTCACACTAACTCTTCAGAATGACATTCACCTGACAAATTTTTAACCCTGGCAACACTGACATATAGAAGGGGGGGAAAGGGAGTATTCAAGAGTCAGGCAGAAAAATTGTTGAAATTTTTCCCCCTTTACCTCAGCCCCCGCTGGTAAACAAGCTAGCTCCCTATAATACGTTTACAGTGGAATATTAAAATATGGTGATGGGTCATTTTGACCCATCCGGTCCTTCTAGTGTTAACTGGAATCAGTCTAAAGTAATTCATTTTTAAATTAACCCTTTTTTCCTCAATTATCTTTTTAGTATTCAATCCTTTAAGGTAGCTGCTGTAGAAAGTTCAGGATTAGTAAAGAACTTATTTAAGGTAGTTTTTATTCTATTTATTTATATTTTGTCGTTGTTTTTTTTTTTTTCGAGAGTCGCTCCACGTATGAGAGAAGAAAACATGGTGGTCATAAAAAAGAAAAGAAATGGAGTTTAGAGATTTCAGTGGATTTATGTTTTTCATGGTCCATAGATACCGACAAAGAATTTCTCCGTTTGTTCGTCCTGATGTACACTCACCTAGAGGCTGTACTACTAAACGTATCTCAAGCAAGTTTTGAATTTAAGGTTTTTATATGATCCTTTAGGGGGGGGGGGTCGAATTTTTTTCCTACCTCTAAAAATAAGGGTAGTTTACTTAAGGGTAAAAAATTTTTTAAATGTCATTTTTTTTTTTCAAAAACGGCTGTAACGATTCTGTTTATATTTGATAAGTCAATTTTCCAGAAACAACCCCATTATGTGGTATAAGTCATTTCTCTGAAGAAAAAAAAGAAACTACGAGTAGTAGTTTATTGTTGGGGTCAGTTATTTTCAGGTAATTTTCTCAGAAATGTTGTTTAGTATGCTTCGTATCTGAGTTAGCATTTAGGGCTAGCGTTCTGACGCATACGACCACATCTCCTGCAGTCTGAAACAATTCTGCTTCACGACAACGCCAGATCTCATACTACCCATACGGTACAGACTGAAAGAGAGAATTGAAATTTCTGTTTAATACGCTGAAAGAAGGAAATTTAAAGACCAAATAGTTCAAAGATACAAAAAAAAAAAAAAAAGCGTATTAGTAAAAAGAAATGGGAACGTTCAGAACCTATCACAACTTTACCTAACAAAAATATTGTTTGGAACTCAAAATATGACTCCTGGAGATTGCTGTTAGGTTGAGAGTAGAAGTGACAAAGTCACTTGACTCTTCCACTGAGATTACTTGACTTCAATCTGCTCCTACGCGTAGCTCGCTCCTATAGTCTTTCAAAATGGCTTCTGCTCTTGACGTTCACCGAAAGCAATGTGTTGTGATTAAATGCCTGATTTGTGATAGACACTGTGAAACATCCACAAGATGGCGACTCTCTTGTGGCACTATTCTTCGGTCCAGAATTTTACGATATAAATATAAAAATCCGAGTTTCGAAATGGCATATTGAAGTAAATAGGGAAAGATATTGTATTGAGCAATGAATGTGTATTACTGAAGCATTTACCAATATAGTATAAAAATAGAGCACCTATAAAGAAAAATGCAAGTAGGAAAAATGTGGGTCATTACTTTTGAAGTGACCCTTTTAGTAGGGTTTTAAATACTCAACTCTGTCCGTAAACATCGATACTCATAATTTTCCAAGATTTTCATCCATGAATGAATTGTAAACTTATATTTCCTGTATTGAAACAATTCTCTGTTTCTGTTTCAGACTGTTTTGGTTGGTGGCCTTTCTATTGGGCGTCAGTCTTTGTCTATATTTAATTGCGGACGTCTGGAGGAAGTATTCCGAAAGCCCAATCTTAGTGTCTTTCGATGCAAGCTCAAATCCAATTTGGGACATCCCGTTTCCAGCAGTTACCATATGCAATCTTAACAAGGTTCGCAATTCGAGCTTCCACAGGGGAGACCCTCAAAAGTAAGTTTATATTGTAAGGCTTTTACTTTTAAGAACATTCAAAATACACGTAAGAGAATTTTGACGTCATTTCCTATAATTTTGGACCATGCAGACACAAAATTTTAACTTTATTACAGTAATATTTATACTAACATACGCATGCACCCTGAAATTTGTTGGGAGGGTTACAAAGTCAAAAGTCCAGACCAAGTGGATCCCATGACTGCACCCCTGGTGCAGACATAACCAGGAGTACGGAATTTAAAATAGAAAGTTTTGGTGATCCAGAAGTGGTTGACTTCCCTGTATGTGCACCCATGTACTAACATTATATTATTAAAAGTATTTGAAAATATAATTAGTAAGTTACTTGATGGTATCTATTTCTCTAATTCGTAATTTCTTAAGGCTGTTGCTACCTCTTTGTCAAGTCGAGTTTTCCCCTATCTAATAACATTGGAACTTTTTTCAAATTTTTCTCAGTAAGCAATGAACAAATCCCTACAAAAATTTGCGTGGAGTCAGGTCAATAATAAAGGATTCCTTATATGAGCTTATAATTTTATTAAAAGCCTCCAATTAAATTATTCATTCCCCCCCTTTTTTTTTCATGTGAAGATTTGCAACAATGCGATCTCTCTTTCTTCCTGTTTGTGTTAGCAGCGTGCGAGAAATTCGGGCTAGTCATTTAAAACAGGTTTTAAAACTCTGTCCATAACGCATCTGCGGAATGAATGTTTCTACCCCTGTCGCCTTTTTCCAGGACATATTTATGGCATTCAGAAGAGTGGGCGCTCTTTATTTTCTTTGCTGAACCTATTGCTTTTAGTATATTCGTCCATGGAAGTTTTTGTGGTTACTTTCAAACCTAGCAAGGTGCCTCTTGCATCTCGTGTATTTCAAAGTCTTAGATTTAGTGATTGGTTATACAAATATAAATTAACAGACGACTGTGATACCAGATCAATCTCCTGTGTGAAATAATAATAATAATAATAATAATAATAATAATAATAATAATAATATTATTATTATTATTATTATTATTATTATTATTATTATTATTATTATTATTATTATTATTATTATTATTATTATTATTATTATTATAGGGAGTCCGTGGAACAAGAGCCTGTAAGGAGCAGGGAATCTCGGTGCGGCTTTGACACTAGTAACCTAGTTAAAATGTGAGGTCACCACATCGGTTCTCCCTTGCCGGTAATGCTCGTTTCCCTGCCGCCTTTAGCGTGGGAGATCCTTATTCGATTCCCGGCGGGAGCTCATGTGGTTCGGAATCCACGTTAATCAGTAGTCTCGTTTCATATAGCCTCGCTGCTGAAAGAAACGTTAAAATTAATTCATTGTTTCCGTGTCGACACCAGCTGGGTTTTCACATTGAATACACTAGCGGTTTTTCACTTTTGTAACCTCACGGAAACAGGTAAACCAGTTAAGGTAGCATTTTGGACTAATAATCATAATTATAATATGTATCGCTTTAACAACTTTGAATACTATTATAGAATTTTTATGCTAAATAGTAATCATTTTTTTTACCACATGCGAAAATAAAATAGAAATAAACCTTCTTTTGTTACACAAATTTGTTCTTAGCGTGAATGCTGTCGAATTCTATTCCTAGTGATGACAAATTTTTCGGTATTGATTCAGTATCGCGAATCAATTGGGAAATTGAGGAACTGACCACACATTACTCTTATTACAGAGCGCATTTGTAGGAGAAAGTGAACTGTAGTATCAGGAATTCTTTTATTACACAAGAAAGACATCTATACATAATGAAATAGGCTCCACTAGACAATGTAGATACAAATATCATTTTCTATTATTATAACTTTTCGAAATATGAATAGGGATTTATTTCTTGGTTACAGGATATAGTGTAATCTGATAATAACCTTGAAACTTACGCATTCTACAATGGAATATTTATTTCCAAACGGTGGAAGTGAAATTTCATATATGGCTACAACACATACAGTATTATACAAATAGTACAACATATATTATTAACAGAATAATTTTAATTTTATACATTATCTTTTGATGCTTCATTTTAAAATGCAGGCCTTACTTTTTATTGAAGTACACCCGTTTGTCAATGTCATACTTATTCAACTAAAACATTTTCGCATGAGTATAAAAATATGTGATGGAATACTGTTTCATCAAGCTACCACATTAATGAAATTCGAGTCGAGACAAAAAATATACAAGTTAAAATATACACTCACATCAGCGAGAACATAATGACTATCTACCTAATTGTCAGTATGTCCACCTTTGGCACGAATAACAACGGCAACACGTCTTGGTATGGACGCAATGATCCTTGGTAGATCGCTGGAGAGAGTTGGTACCACATATGCACACAGGTCACCTGATTCCCGTAAATTCCGGGTAAGGGGCGATGCGCTCTGACGTCACGTTCAATCTCATCCCAGATGAGTTCGATTGGGTTCAGCTCCGGCGAGTTGGGCGGCTAGCACATCACTTGGAACTCGCCCCTGTGATCTTCAAACCACTCTATCCCACTCCCGGCCTTGTGGCATGGTGCATTATCTTGTCGAAAAATGCCATTACCGTTGGGAAACATAGTCGTCATGAAGGGGTGTACGTAGTCTGCAAACAGTGTGACGCCTGGGCCGTTGTGGTGCCTTGCTCGAGCTCCACTAGACACATGGATGCTCCCAGAAATTGGTTTCAAAACTGTTTCTGAGTGAATACTTTCTTCAAAATAATATTACAAATTATAGAAATATTTTCGAGATATTAGAGTTGAGTCGAGATTTTTACGAGCAGTCTCGACTCGACTAGTGTCTTGAATCGAAAATTCGAGTCGAGAGATAAGTTTGTCTCGACTCGTCTCGAATTTTACAAAGTGTGTCTCGACTCGAATTCGGTTACCGGATACAGATATAGTGATTATACATAAAAATCTGCTCCTAGAAACGCTTTAGTAAATAACGTTGTTCAATATAGATTTTCTAATGGAGTTATGAATAAACATGTTTGGACAATTTTAGAGTGCTAAACACGAAAATAACACTGAAAAAGCGAGATTAGTTTTTGTTTTGAATTGTCGCGGAGAAAAGGGTGAATCTAAAAATTACACTATTCTCCAAACTTTAGTAGGTATTGTGTAACGGAGACATAAGCAGACATTATTGGATAAGGGTGCTGAAGACGAAAATGGCAAAGGGGTTTCTTGTTTTGATGTTACAGAGAAAAGGGAGGAAATGGAAATAATGGAAGGTTTATGTATTTTTCCGACTTTCATGTGGGAACTTCACAAATTCTGCACATTTTTCAAAGCCACGCATATTATGGCCTTTGTATTATTTTTATATGTTTTGTATGCCACTTTATTCAAAAAAGTTATAATAATAATAATAAACTGATATTCACTTTCGTATACACTAAAAGTATCTTTATTCAATAGAGACAGTTCGCTTCTAATTGCTTACAACTGTCTATCCATGAACGGGGGAAAAGCTAATGTAAAAGAAGAATGGATTTGTTCTCATTGTTTTTATTTTTTTTTTTTTTCTGCTTTCAGCAAAGAAAACGTACTCCAACGCCTCCTCATTGAAA
Source organism: Thermobia domestica (assembly GCF_964235325.1). Taxonomy (NCBI): domain Eukaryota; kingdom Metazoa; phylum Arthropoda; class Insecta; order Zygentoma; family Lepismatidae; genus Thermobia; species Thermobia domestica. Next base: position 1,765,537 of record NC_137469.1, read on the forward strand.
TGCCATAAATATGTCATTCTTGAAAAGGATCCCCTCGCAGCTGTGGACAATGTTCAACCTGAAAGTAACCCTCCGCAACCTGCTAGAAGAGAGAACCGAGTGTCGTCAATGCGTTGTTGCGAATCTTCACATGATAAAAAAGGGGGGAATGAATAACTTAATTGGAGGCTTGTAGTAAAATGATAAGCTCATATAAGGAATCCTTTATTATTGACCTGACTCCATGCAAATTTTTGTAGGGATTTGTTCATTGCTTACTGAGAAAAATTCGAAAAAAGTTCCAACGTTATTAGGGGAAAACTCGACTTGACAAAGAGGTAGCAACAGCCTTAATACCCTTAGTATTGTAGTTATAAAGGTAACCAAGAAAGTTCTGTCGCTTTTTGTGGAGGTCTGTGTTCAATTGGCCCTCACACCATGAGTTGAATGCGAATGGAGAAGAGGCGAAGGTCAGTTGCTAGTGTAGGTATATCCAACATATTACCTAGTTATGGCAGTGCAGTTACACCGTAACCTTGCATAAGGACAGACTGAACATGGAACTTCCACAGAGCATCATAAGAGCGTGTATGCTGTACGAGTTGAAACTATAGATGGCCAATTTCCACTGGGCTCGCGCTCACCTGTCTCAAATGAGCTCATACTCACTCGCGCGCACGATCACTTCTCTCAACTGAGCTCACGCCCACTTGGGCTCGCGCTCATCTCTTTCGACTGGGCTCGCACTACTCGGGATCGCGCTCACCTGTCTCAACTGGGCTCGTGCTTACTTGGGCTCACGCTCCCTTCTCTAGACTAGGCTCGCCCTCGGGCTCATTTCTCTCAATTGGACTCACACTCATTCGTGCTCGGGCTCAGTTCCCTTAATTGGGTTCGCGCTCGCGTATTTCATTGAGACTCGCGCTCACTTGCACTCGGACTCACTTCTCGCAGTTGGACTCGCGCTGACTTATTTCACTGGGACTCGGGCTTATTCGGGCTCGTGCTCAATTATTAAGCCCGAGCCCGGTTGAACGCGAGTTCCGAGCTCACGAGCGTCGGGTTCGGAAGTTTGGACATCTATGAAATGGGCTGATTAATCGCATACTCCCCGCTCCAATTTCCATCCCCTATACAGGAGTCTAGGATGTTTCGGTGTACGAACGTTACGGTGTAAGGACGCTTGGCTGTAAAGAACGTTTCGTTGTATAAAATATTTGAAAGAATTAATCATATGCTTGTAATGAACAGTCATGAAGTGTCATAGTGTAGCTACTCTGCAATAGTGCAAACTGATCAATACTGTTATGGAATCAATTACAGGATGATAATACAACGCCTATGCATTCGTAACAATAATTTCGATTCAGAGGGTCCATAGGAGAGTCTTATAGAATAATAATCAAATCTAATTCAAAAATCAAATTTAATTCATATTTACTGCTAAGTATTCAGCGTCATTTCTGAATAGAAATAAATATATTGCACGAAGTTCCTGAGACAGTAATAATATTTACAAACTGAATAATGCCTCAAAGGAATTTTGTTGAAAAAATTAAAATTACATAGAATCACTCAACTCAGAATCTAAAATTGTACGCAATTCCTTTTAAGAATGTAATTACGTCATCAGATTTGTAATTTTCACAAACGTTGCTCAGTCTCTTCGTAACATTGGTGTATTTTTTGTTTGTTCTGACTTCATGTCCGCCAGTTATTTGTTCCATTCGAACAGCACTGACAAGGAGACTTGCGGAAGTGTCACTCACCGATTTCAATGAAACTTTCCATACTTGTAGGCAGTGGCGGCTAATGTTAGCGTTGCAGCGTTGCGCAACGATCAAAGTATTTCAAGAAAAAATATCATTATCAATAGTAGTAAAGAACAGAAAAAAAATACTTTTTAATACTCGCATATATACACTTTAAATAACATTTTTTTACTTCTGTAACTGTCCGTTCCGTTAATCCATTTTAAAAAGCGAAAATTATCCGTCACAGAGTCTCTAATTTATATTGTGTTGCAGCGAGCATACAACGACCAGATTCCTTCAGCGCGGCAATTGGAGCAAATGTTAAGTCTCCTTTCCCATATCTCAGAAGTTAAAGGGACTGGTCGTTGCAGTGCTTCTGCAACACAGCACGGTTTCCAGTGAACGAGGTTTTTCGCGCTAAATAAGACTTCTGAATTTTCTTTCACTAGCAAGGAGACTCACTATAAATAAGCACCCCGAATAGTGAGAGGTGCAGAGACTTATCAAGCATCCCATTAAAATAAGTACAGAAAAGGGTTTCAAATCGGTCTGCAACCTTCTCGCAGTAACCCCTGCTAATTATAGCAGCATTTAATTTTTTATTTTATTTATTAATTTATATTTTCTTTTTCATGAATTTATTTCTCCCTAACGAATAATTTTCATTTTGAAGAGCGGACGTTTTGGTATAAACATTGGAACTTCTACACGGAACCAGGCTCACACCTAAACTTCCTTACACCGAGACGTCCTTACACCGAAACAACCGAAACACCGAAACCCACCTGATACAGTTGTTAAAATTAATCGAAATTTACTAACATTTCCTATTTTTGCGACAGCCTAAACTACACCTATCAGAATCGATTTTTGTTAAAATAATGTGAGGCACTTTTGTATCGATGTTCATTGTTTCTGCTTGCAGAATCTACCTGGATATAGCTATCGTTTAGTTACAAAATAATGTGTTTTTTTCATCTCATAGAATTACCTGACACTTTAATACTGAACTTAAATTAAAACAAATGCTTTAACTAAATTAATTTAACCAGTCCCACAAGTCATAGATTGTTTATGGAGATGAAATTTGCAATACTGTTGATTGATTAATTGATTATCTTTCAGCGTCCCCTTTGATCAGCAAGGCTATATAAGACGTGGACTTAATAGTTTTAACATGGAATCTGAACCACTGTCATTCAATACTTCCCACGGAAATCGATCACCAAAGACGCACGTGCTAGCCACTAGACGAGTGGGGAGGGCTTGTAATACTGTTGTCCAATGATTTTTATTAGGAATAAATTATGGGTGATTTTATTATCGTTCAGTCAGCGTAACGAAGATGTCCAAATTACAGTATGATATACTGATTGTGAATGTGATAGTGCAAGTATTGAAACATTGTGTGGTCCACAATCCAGCTTACACACTCTGAACCCCTGTCACCAAGTCAGCCTAAGGCATTCAAAGTGAAAGTGTTAGTGCTCTGAAGAATGTTAACCCTCCCCACGTCCCATCCCCATTGTTAAGAAACCAACTACCCAACCCCGAGTCAGTGAAGCGGAAATCGACCCACAACCGATGAGAATTCTGTGCTCAGGAACTGCATCAATTAGTAAGTACGACAAAATTAGTAAATCCCACGTGTGTTAAAAGCAGACCTTCACCTTCAAGTTTTATTATAGTGCCAAGCCCCGAGGCTCGTTCATTCGCGTGTTCTGTAGATAATAGCTATGTATCCTAAACCATGCTTCGAAACCATACTTGTAAATTGTTTTCAGTCTTTGATCAAAATACTTTTGGCTTACGGTTCAAAGCCCTATCGAATAGTTATGTAATCAATTACAATCAGCGAAATTTTTTTTTTTTTTAACAGACTGCCATATTGATGGGTAGTTCTTTGATAAAAGATATCAAGTTTTTCGTCAAGACAGAAATCTTGACCTATCAAATAATTGTAAGGGAACGGTTGTAATAATAGCAGTACATCAAAATTATAATGTATCCTATATAAATTCTTATGATCTAAATTTTAAATGGGTAATTGTCAAGCTTTCTAGTCACTCACCAAAGATGTTTATTTGTGCAGTATACCGTACATTCCTCCGAATACAACTGTAATGACATATGGATTGTTTTATGAATTATTGAGAGAGCGTTCCAATACGAAGCATCATTCTTTGCATAGGGGACTTTAATATACATTAAATAACATGTTCTAATTTTGAGCTACTTTCAACAAATAAATGTAAAGACTTAACTAACTTCATGTCTCTGCATAACTTATGTCAAATAATGACATTCAAAATAGTAATGGTCGAGCATTAGACTTAGTACTCCCAAATTTTAATGACGTTTCTGTAATAAAAGAGTGTTCTCTTTTTGCTAATGAAAACAGGCATCACCCAGCTTTAATTAAACACAAACAAACTATTTGCTGAGCAAAACAATATATTCACATAAAAAACTACATACGTGTTAGTTGGGCCAACTAACACGTATGTACTTTATTATGTGAATATATTGTTTTGCTCAGCAAATAGTTTGTTTGTGTTTAAGTATATACAAAGCAAATCTTCTACTTATGGAAAATATTACAGCTTTACTTATCTCTTTCCCATTTAAACACCTGCAGAAACATAAGAAATAAGATAACGAATCCGATTTTAATTTTAGAAAAGCAGATTTCCAAAAGATGTACATAGAACTCCCTAAAGTAAACTGTGATTGCCTTTCGCAATCGAATGATGCTTACTCATTAACAAACTTCTATCGAATGATGAACAACATATTTTATGTATGTTCCAACCAAAAGACGTATTAGCGGAAGTTATTCATATGTTGGTTTACTTATAATATAATTAAGAAAATAAAATTCAAGACGTACCACCATATCAAGAAGAAGTAAAATTAACTGGCTAAAATTCTTGTTTATTTCAAAAAATAAATAAAATATTTCCTCGTATAAATTAATGGGCTAACCACGATGGTGCACATATTTAACATTCTTTAGAGCTACTCTTGTTTATTGGGATTTAAAGAAGCTACAATTAAATAACACATAATTATTTCGCTCGACTTTTCTATGAATGCTCATCTTCATTAGTTGCTAGTATATAAATTTCCTACTTTGCAAGGTCAAGCAGTTTCCTTACTCTATAATCTTAATAATAATAATAATAATAATAATAATAATAATAATAATAATAATAATAATAATAATAATAATAATAATAATAATAATAATAATAATAATATAAAGCTTGGGTCACGGAAGTTGTTACTAAAATATCAAAAACAAATATCTGTCTCAAACAACAGCCATGAAAATGTCGGTTTTCTATCGAAAGGTGTTTGAAGTCCTTTGGACAATAAAATGACAGTTCAGACCTCAAGAACGTTTTTTTTTTTCTTTTTGTAAACTTGTTTCAATCTTCCTTTTCAATTCTGTACATGGAATGCGTTTCCTATCTTTTAGACTCTCAAGCAAATGAGTCCATGTGAGTGCGAACTGAGCGCGGGCTCGCGCTCGCTCGGACTCACGTTCACTTCTCTCAACTGAGTTTGCACTCAGTAGGGCTCGCGCTCACTTCCCTCAACTGGGCTCGCGCTCCCTTAAGCTCGCGATCATTTCTCCCAACTGGGCTCGCGATCACTTTTCTCCACTGGGCTCGCACTCATTCGCACTCGCGATCACTTCCCTCAACTGGACTCGCGCTCACTTGAGCTCGCGATCACTTCTCCCAACTGGGCTCGTACTCATTCGCACTCGCGATCACTTCTCCCAACTGGACTCCCACTCATTCGGGCTCGCGATCACTTCACTCAACTGGGCTCGCGCTTATTCGCACTCGCGATCATTTCTCCAAACTGGGCTCGCGCTTACTCGGGCTCACGATCACTTCTCTTATATGGGCTCGAGCTCACTCGGGCTCGCACTCACTTCTCTGATTGTTTTCGCGTGCACTAATCTCAAGTGCGCTCGCGCTCACTTCTCTCAACTGGTCTCGCACTCACTTGGGCTCGCGCTCACTTATTTCATTGGGGGTTGGGCTCACTCGGGCTCGCGCTCAATTATTGAGCCCGAGCCCGGTTGAGCGCGAGTGCCGAGCTCACGAGCGTCGGGCTGGCGAGTTTGGACACCTACGGTTCAAACTGAGGTCAAATGCCACTGCAGTGGGGCGGAAGATATGCCAAGCCTTTGGTGAGGATGTTGTGACTACGCGGACAGTACGACGGTCGTTTAACAAGTTTAAAGGCGGTGACGAAACACTCGAAGACCCATCACGTGCCGGAAGACCAACACATTTACAAAATGAAGATCTACAGGCAACAATTGAGGCGAACAGTGGTCAGACAAGTGACGAACTGGCACTACAATTCAGCGTGGGTGGAGAAACCATACGGCAGGACCTCCATCAACTTGGGAAGCACTACAATTTGGATCGATCGGTCCCACATGATTTGACTTCGTGTCAGAAGGCAGCACGAGGAGACATCTGTGTTTCTTTGTCTGAGGACCGAGCCATTTCTGGACAGGGTATTGACATGTGATAAGAAGTGGGTCCTGTACAAAGCTCTACGGCGCCGTCATCATTGGTTAACATCCCGTGAATCGGTTCCAAAACAGCCGAAAGCAGCACTGCACCAGGAAAGATCTTCCTGTGTGTTTGGTGGATTGCACGCGGCATTGTGCATCGGGAACTACTACCAGCTGGTTAGAGCATCAGTGCAATTATGTACTGTCAGCAGTTGGAACGTGTTCAAGAAAAACTCAAAACTCTGGAGCCAGCACTGCTGAATCGCAAAGAGGTCCTCCTGTTATAGGACAACACTAAGCCCCACGTGGCTAGGATGACCTGGAACACCATTCCTTGGATGGGAAACACTATTGCATCCACCATACTCCCTGGACATCGCACCGTCCGATTATCACCTGTTCCATTCCTTGGACAATCACGTTACAGGATACTAGTTCAAATCCCTCGTAGAGATGCAAAATGCACTTGATAACTTCTTCGATTCACGGCCCGCCAAACTCTACCACGATGGAATCTACGCTGAGAAAAATCCGTTCTCTGAACAGCGGTATATTGTACAAATATACGAAATCCTCTTGCTTACTACAGAAATCAGTACGGAGCATACGCTATCCGTATGCTACATAGGCATTACTGCCCTTAGATGTCACATCATGCCGTTGCAGGATGTCTGATATCTTACAGTCTTTCTTATATAGGGTTATTCAAAAAGAAAGAACAGATTTCAAACATTTATTTCTTCCAAACTACAAAAGATAGAAACATGATTCGAACGTTACTTGATTAAGAAAAGTTTACAATTTATTGTTAGTAATTATGATGTGCATTCAATATGAGCACTGTGTGTTACACGACAAATGTCAAAACGGTGGCTCATTTCTTGCCACATACGAATCAGCTGGTCTCTAGTTATCGAATCCACAGTTTGTATGGCTTCATGTGCAGACGATGTTTTAGAACTCGCCATACAGTTTGAGGAATGTTAAGTTCTTTGCTTGCTTGTGATGTGGATTTCTTTGGGCTCCTTTCGTAATGTGTACGAATACGCTCGACATTCTCGTTCGATGTGCGTGGACGTCCCGTGCTTTTCCCTTTGCAGATGCAACCATCTTCTACGAATTTTCGATGCCACTCGTAAATTTGCTTATGATGCGGTGGTTGTTTATTAAATTGACGGCGAAATGCTCGCTGAACTGCAATAATGAACTCAAGTTTTGCCAATTGTAGCACAAAAAAAAAGACTTCTTCTGTGGTGACGCCGCCATTTCACTACAGACAAACAACAACAAACAACAGCGCTAATGCGGCCATGATTGGAACTTCTATCCGGACTGTTTAAATTGTAAACTTTTCTTAATCAAGTAACGTTCGAATCATGTTTCTATCTTTTGTAGTCTGGAAGAAATAAATGTTTGAAATCTGTTCTTTCTTTTTGAATAACCCTGTATTACATACATATATCTATGTTACCTTTGTCAGCTATATGTTATATACGTCCATTTGTATGTAAGATCCTGACTGTCTATATTGTTTCATACGGAAAGTACGTACAGATGGAACATTTATACAGAAAGTATTATAAAACATGTGTTTTCAGTTATGCGTTTGCTGTACGTTAGGTTCAAAAACTACAGGATTTACAAATATAACATACGATTTCACGTACGCCATATACATTTTTTTCTGAGTGCATGGCCTTCCAGAACGTTGACAGAAGGTTTTCGATGCTGATGGAGACTATTTTTGATCTTCCAGTTACGTCTTAGGTGATATATCGATGTTCGAATGTGGTGGGTGAAAAAGAGACAGTACTTTCTTGGTTACCTTTATAAAAGTAATTGAAAATATAATTAAGTTACTTGATTCTATTTTTCTTATTCGTAATTATTTTCTTATTCCATTGTAGTTAATACATAGGCTAATAATAATAATAATAATAATAATAATAATAATAATAATAATAATAATAATAATAATAATAATAATAATAATTATTATTATTATTATTATTATTATTATTATTATTATTATTATTATTATTATTATTATTATTATTATTATTATTATTATTATTATTATTATTATAAGAATGAATAATGATACAATATTTGACGTTTTCCAGTACTGAATCTGAAGAAATGATATATCGAACAGTATGCAGCATTTACAATAGAAAATCTTCCAAACCATCAAGTGACACGGGGAAGCGGTTCGAGAAGGATTATATGCAGTTTTTAGAAAAGGTAACCAATTACTGTGTATTTCTCTGAATTATAGAATATGTTAAAATTGCTCGTTATAGGGCTTTTTATTCTTTTCCATGAAAAAAATCCGTCAGAAATAATTGCTGTCCTGGTAAGAGAAAGCTGAAAAGAACGTTCAAGTTGATTGTTGAATTTTTGCTTACCACAGTAAACTTCAAATTTACTTTGACATTTTGATGTTAAATCTTTGAAAGATCGAGACATTTGTATTGAACTTCGAAAATTCATAAAGCTTAATAAAAATACTAGTGAATTAGTTATCAGCAGATATTGAATACACGTGCAAACAATTGATTTGTTACGTGTTTAGCAACTTGACAGAGACGTCAACAGCGACATGCAAACGTGTACCATATAAAAAGGTTAACTAATACATAGTAAATGCTAAAATTTTGTACGTTGCAACATCGGCAGAGAAAATAACTTGACTTACTCTACACTTTTTTTTTTTTTTTTTTTTTTTTTTTACCATGTTAACAGGGTTTTCAACTCAACTTCATCTCTGGTGTATGTTATCCTTGGTTGGAGCCCAGATCGCGCCAAATGAGCTTTGTGGTGGACCAACACCGTGTACATGAGTTTTCTCAGGGTTCTCCCGTTTCCTTCCACTTTCTTCACTCCAACATTTCATTCATTTCTCATAATCACCGTCTCCTTTAGCCTAGCCGGCATAACCGTGGGACGTAAAACTCAAAAATTACATTTTATTTTTTCAACTTGAAGTTGTATTTTTTCAAATGTTACTGTATCAGATTGTTACATATTTCAAATCTATGTTTACATGAATTATTGCTCAGTGTTACAAATAAGGATGCTACAATGTCACAAATACTAAAATTATTTATATATCAGATTGCTGTAAACGACATTATGCTCTTTAAATTTATTGAAAACCATATAAATACTCAGATGTAATACTTATCTAAGTGCTTTTCGAAATAAAGCAATTTGAAAAAAAAAAGTCAAATTTTCAATTCCTTCGAACTTCGTTTCTGTTTGTTTGAAGTAAATCAACGTCATACCATGATCATACTATTAGACACTGATGTAGTTTGGATGATCATTACCCATCCATTTCCGTTGCGTTATTACTGTCATAGATGCCTTTCGATTACAACTATAGGCCTAATTGTTATTTCCTCCTTCCCCACCATTTCTAACACCCTCTCATTCTCTTCATACTTCTCCACACCCACATTTCGAAAGCTCCCACTCGTTTTTCAACGCATTTGCGTAACGTCAGTGTTTCTACTACTTACAACAATATTCCACACGAAATATTCTATAAGTTTTTTTTTCTCAACTTTTTATTCAAGGACCCACAAAATAGACTTTTCTTCCTCCTGAATCCTTCTTTCGACTTCTCTTCCTTGCCTTTATTTCAAGTTCGCACTTGGCACTTCATATCATCACTAATAATACTATGCAGATATCTCACGAATAGTACGCCAATAAATGTTATTAACCAATGAATTGAATATTCTAAGTTTATATGTATTTGTGTTTTCATTATTGTTGAGATTGTTGTGGAATTTATTGTATACTCTGGTGCATGAGGAATAAACGCTAGAATAAGTATTCGCGTAATATCTCGTGGCAATATATCTGTTGTAAAATACCGTTTTCAATGTCTGAGGGTGAATCTATACAGGAAAACAAACCAGAAAGTACTGTATGTGTACCAAAATTCTGCAAAGTGTATCCTTTCCGAATTGTAAGCCGCGGAAATATCGGAAAATTGAATTTTGGGGCGTCATAACGCAAATACCAACAACGTCACAGAAAGCGAAAGAGTGGATTTTACAGGAAATGATATGTGTAGTTTTCAAATTATGCTAAAACCAAGTCGATTTACGCTCATTTTGACCTACTTTCATTTCCAGGACATTCGCGAATCCGTTGCACACGTTCCGACGTCTTGCTTTGTGATATTTTTGAAAACTGGCGTCGGTTTGGTTGTTCCATTTACGGTACTGGTATAACTGGGACTATAATTATACCTACATTACATAGTTAGATACATACAAAAGTAAATAGAGAGCTAATTCAATTTTATTTTCTTCATTAGCTTCTAGTAAATGGGAAATATAAAGGGACGTAATAGTATATGTTTAATGTAACAGTATTTTTGTATTAAAAAACACAACTAACAACTTTAACTGAATCAATTACAACAAAATATCTCGCTTTGCTGTTTTCCAAACTTTTTTTTTTTAATTTTAGAGGAATGCAAGCAATAACTGCTAATAATAACCTAACCCGAAATTTTAAAAAAATATCCTTAGTTTACTTTTATTTTAAAAATATTGAATACCAAATGTGAAAATCAAACTGCAGTTGGTAACACAGATAATTAGTCTGCATCATAGAATATACCTCCCAAAGTGAAAATAGGATTCTCCATTGTTTGTTTATCGGAATAAATTGTTCAAATATCTTAACAACACATTTTCAAAGAAATTATTCTATTTCCAACAGTTCTAGCACTTACGTTTTATTTTATTCCATTTTATTTACTTGTATTTTTGTCCTTCTTACCACGAAGAAAAATCTCAACGAAATTTGAAATATTTCAAAGTTTAGACCTGTATATTTGAGGAATATGTTCAAAACAACTTGTTTTATTTTATTTTATTTTATATATAATCTACTAGCTAACAAGGTATATTTTACACATAAAATGCATAAATAAATAAGTAGATTGCAGTAGGGTGGACTATCAATTATTGTTGGCAACGAAAGACACTTTCTACCGCCATAAAAATTCGATTTTCTCAAAGCTAGGAAAGAGAATTTATGCAGAAGCACCTCGTTTCTTGTTTCCTGTTTGTTTCGAATCTGTTGTTTTACATAAAGAATGTTTCGTCTTTGGATAATATTATAATATAGTTAAACCTGGACAAAAGCAAAAGATGCGTGGGAATGTTTCTAGATTTATCTAAAGCTTTTGACTCCATCCCTGGTAACATTCTTACCCAAAATCTTAACAATTACGGTTTAAGAGTACCGGTAGTTGTTAACTCATGGATTAAATCTTATTTGCAAAATCGTGCCCAAGCTGTTAAATTATAATTTATGTTAGACATAGCTCAATCAGTAACTCATAAATCTAAATTTAAAAGCATCTACCGGTGTTCCTCAGGGATCGATACTAGGACCCATATTATTTCTGTTATATGTAAACGATTTGCCAAATAGCATAACATTAATAAACACAACTATCAAATATTCAAGGAACTTAAAATATTGCCTTTACTCTCACTATACATATTTCGGATGTTGTTGTTTGTTATAATCAACATTGAATTACTTAACAAAACATCAACCCATAAATATGATACCAGGCGTAAGTATAAAATCCCCAGCAAACAGCATCACACAAAGTTATACGAAAGGAATCCAATGTTTATGGGTACCATATTATATAATAAACTTCCTCAATATATTCGAAGGACAGAACATGGAGGAGAATTCAAGAGGTTAATGAAAACCTATCTATTACAGCAGTGCTTTTATTCCGTGAATGAATTCCTAGATGTGTAAATAAATTTGTTTATTCATAGTATCGAAAACGTCTATTTTTTGTGTTTCTTTTATACAGTAGATGTAACCTAGTATTTTAATGTAATCAGTATGTACCGGTATATGTCACAACTATGTACGTTTATGTATCTTTATGCCTTGACGAGTCTTATCCATTTCGCACGAATTCGTGCAATGTGTATGATTATAAAGGCGAAATAAAATGAATGAATGAATTAAACATATAAGTTTACTAGTTAATTATAATTTAGGCTATGTTTCATTCGCTATACTATATACTGTCGTCTTGCTAGTGTTGTAACAAAAAGTTTATGAGTATAGTTCCTATCAGTTTCATTTTAATGGGTAGCGTGGTTGTCGTACACAATCAAATTTTAGGTTAAAAACACATTTTTCTCGATTTTCTCCAAAACTATGCATGATGATATATATTTGCCCAAATTATTGTTCAACCCAGTGGCATCTATTAGTTGGTATGTGTCTCCCCATTTTACACTAGGAATATACAATTTAAATTTATTTTGATAAAAAGATTTTTTTCTTTTAATTTCAGGTGAGCATTCCTTGCTCTTCGATGATTGTAACGTGTGAGTGGAAGGGAAGTGAGAACTGCTCAGAAAGGATTCAACCTATAGTCACCGATGAGGGTCTTTGTTGCTCATTTAACATCATTGCACCCAGTACTCTTTATAACAAGTAAGTATACGACAGGCAGTGGTGTATTTACGATTTTGTTTCGGGGGGAGAGGTGACTTTGGTAACTTTATTCCATGAAATGTGAAAATTCTGCAAGATATTTCATTTACTTTAAAATAGTAAATAACATTTAAGCCCGGAAGCCCCCCTTAAATACGCCACTGACCACAGGTGACCTTCGTACAAACTTTTAACTTCTGAGTTTTATGGTGAAAATACCTCCAAATTTCTTCAAGAGCATATCCAACAGAAAAATTAAGCATTTATTTCAAAAAATTTAAAGCAAAAGGGAGTAAATTTAAAACAAAGAGTATCTTAATACGAGTGTATAACTTGGGAAATTACCTCTCAGTGTAGAATATGAATGGGAACTCTTAATGGTACTAATGCATTAACACATTCGCCGACAATAGTTATACAAAAGAGACTATCACCGACTGCTACATTCTTAGCCCTTACAAAATTTTCGCCTATCGACATAAATTTTAGACTTTCAGTCAATCAGGTACTGCATTATTGCTATTTATCGTAGGATCATGGTACATACCTCGGTTTTTTCACAATAGAGCCATCTCTTCAACGGTACCACTCGCCTGTCCGTATCATACACTTAAAACGGGAAAATCGGGGAAGTTTTCTCGGAAATAACTTTTTCAAAAATTTTGCGCCTCTCTAGCCCAGGCCTGGGTTGACGTAGGGATCTCAAAATCTCTGGAAATATACGAAGTTACGTACACAATACGTGTGCAAAACTTCAACGTGATATCATGAAAGCTACGGGCGGGAAAAAGTTTTGAAAATTGCTCAAGAAAAAAATGTGATGTCACGCCCCCATTTGGCGCCACCAACTTGACTATCTGGTTCCAAAAAGCATCTGGGGTGTTCTTTGGTCCATGTCTGACTTGACCAATAAAAAAGGCTTAAATGCCTGTTATAGGACCTAAATAGCCTGTTAAAGACAATATTGTTGCATGGTAAGAAAATGTATCATGAATCTTATAAGGGTTAGGGAAGATGAAAAAATATTTTTCTTTTTTCCTTCGATCTACTGATCTCCTGGAACTCCAACAGTAAAGTATGTCCTGAAAGGGTTTCTAGGAATACAGGTGTCCAAATACAGAGGTGAATTTAACATTAACAGATAGGAACAAGGTTGCTTCAGTGCGGCTAAGTTCCAACATAGACAGCTGGCCAACTTGCAGACTAACAAGTAATGTATGTCTTATGGAAAAATACGCTTTCCAAAGTAAGGAGGCTAAGGTAGGCAGGTGACCAAGTTAACAGGTTTTACTGGACTTTTAATGTACCTTACCGCAACCTTTCAACACACTTCTCAAATTTGTCCCGACTGCAAGATGAAAAATCGAAAATACTTTTTCCAGAAAAAAAGAGCTCTGGCAATTTTGCTCATATTTCATAAATAAATATATCATTAGTAACCTTGTTATATAACTAGCTGAAATACCCATTCTTCGCATGGCTCAGATAAAATATCTATGTAAACAAACTGAACAACGAAAAGAAAAAAATATCGGTAATTTTCTACTACCTTTACATATCCCCCCTCCTTAAACGCCCCCTGAGATACCCTAGTTCGAATTAAAAAAAACGCCTCTGGCTCCCAGCCGATGGGGGCTGTATTTGGAAGTCAACGCCTGTGGGATTATCACCATTCATCTCAGCGACCACGAAATCCTTGGGTTTGACACTAATATCGGTCATTTTTGATTATTTTTACATGTCTCGGTAATCCCCTCGCAGGTGACCTCCCCGGCCCGCATACAATGGTAACTGCATTTGAAAGTCATCACTAATGGAAGTGTCACCATTGATCTCAGCGACCGCGAAATCTATGAATTTAACACTAATATAGGTCATTTTCTACTAGTTTTACATGTCCCGGTAACCCCCCCCCCCGAGACCCCCTGAATTCGAATTTTGAAAAGACGCTTCTTCTTGGTCTGGGGCCTGGACCAAGGCACCCGTGACCAAAATTCGGGTCCACTCATCGGGTCCTCAGGCCGCACACAGACGGACAGACACACAAACAAACTCTTCGTTTTATTCTTATTAGATAGATTAATTTCTTTCATAAAGCATTTCAATTTATTTGTGAAGAGTAAAGATTTTCACGAAAATAGTTAAACGAATTTTTTCATATTTCATTTTTATCTTGTAATATAACATTATTCGTTTTACTGAGAAAAACTCTGAAAAGATTGCTTACTGGCGGGTTGAAAGCAGGGGTTCTTTATTTATATACACCGTGTCCCAAAAGTCTGGTAACACTTTTCTTAATTTATTACACAAAACTACAAGTGATATAGATGTTGTGTATATGTCATATGAAACAGTATCTTATTTATTTTAATGTATGAGTTCACAATGCCTTAATATTGGAGCCATGTGTAACACGACATATGTCTAAACGGTAATCAAATTCTTGCCATACTCGTTGGAGCATATCCTGAGAGACAGTGGTAGCAACTTCTTCAATCCTGTGCTTGAGTTCTTTTACATTTTCTGATAACGGTGGCACATACACTCTATCTTTTATGTATCCCCGTAAGAAGACGTCACAGGGAGTTAGGTCCGGGGATCTTGGAGGCCACATGTCGAAACACTGATCATTTTTCCCTGCTCGCCCTATCCAGTGTTGAGGTAACTCACATTGTTCAGAAATTCATGAACGTCGTGATAATAATGGGATGGGGCCCCGTCCTGCTAGAACAGGAAGTTGTCAGCATCTTCTTGCATTTGTGACAACAACCAATGCTGTAACATATCGAGGTACGTATGGCCAGCTACAGTGTTTTCTGCAAAGAAGAATGGTCCGTAAAGTTTCCGCGATGACGCCAACGCCAACTGCGGTGAATGTGAGAACTGTGAGCATTCCCTGAAAAATAAATAAATAAATAAAATTGAGATATCTTTCATATGACATATACACGACAGCTATATCACTTGTAGTTTTTGTGTAATAAATTAACAAAAGTGTTGCCGGACTTTTGGGATATGGTGTATTTTATTGCATCAGAATAATTCTCGAAACAAGCTTTATATTGTTTTCCCTAAAGTACGAAAAACATGTCGAATCTGTTGCACAACAATGGTTGAATAATTGATTACAATAATCGGCCAATTCAAAACTTCATTCAGAACTTGTTTCTCTTAACTGTCCTTTGCAGAAAAGGAAGTGTTTCACCTGTTTCTATCGATTGGACACCAGACTTTGGATATTCAGCTACTGTTGGTATTAACGCTACTCCGTATCGTACGCTTGGAGCAGGAGTAAGCTATGGCCTTAGCATAACACTAGATGCATCACATTCGGAATACATTGATGAGTGCTCGCACGGTGTTATCGGATTCAAGGTTTGTATTCAGGGTGGCAAAAATCATTTCTTTTTAAAAATCGTTTATGTTAACTTCTTTTTTTTTTATTTAAATATTTTAAAAATATAATCAGATTTCTTGTCTCATAATGCGAACCATATTTTAGAAAAATAAATAACTGGGAACTAGAATTCAGTATAAATGACATTTGTCGTCCTACTTGCGACAGTCTTATGTGTGACAGGAACTGTTAATTGTCCTATGAGCGACCGATTCCATCTGTTAACTGGTGTATGAGTCACCGATTCGTTCATACTAAGATAATGGAAGAAGAGAAGGTTCCTTTTTCTTTAAGCGCTGTTTCACGCTAGTGTGATTTAGAACCTAACAAAATGTACTGTGAAAAATTCACGTTCCTTGAGGTTTCGTTTCTTCTAGCCCTTTCACAGTTACAAGTAACATACACCCTTAACAATCAACAATTAAAAAATTAAACCTTAATGAGATACCTATAAGAAAAGCCTCAGTCCCCTCCCTTATTTTACATAATTCTTAAAAAAAAAAAGTGTACCCGAAGAAATTATTACGAAAATCTCCCGCAGGACATAATAACTCATCTAGAAGGCATTATATTTGATTGCTATACGACAAGCTTTTATGTATAATTCAAAACAAGGGGGAACGCGAATTAAGTAATTAGTTTACATTTTGGTAGCTTACAACAGAGGGAATAGGTAATTTAAAGAGTTTGTTTACCTTTCGGATTGTTTATAGTGCACTGCGTTGTAATGGGTGTGATTAGTTGGGAATAGCCAATCATATATAAGGGATCTCAAAAACTGTCTTTTATTATTGAAATGTTTTTTTTCTCTTTTATTCATAGAGTCTTAGGAATTCTAAAATGTAAATAGTTAGCGAAACTGTAACATTTTAAATTTTCCAAAATAAAATATATTGTTTTACTTAGTGAGTAATTAGATTTGAATTAAATTAAGTACAGAAAGCAGTGCTTTTGAAGAAAGGGGATATTAAAATTGGATTTTCAATACTTAATTATACAGGAATATAATTTGCTTAGAAATATTCGTTGTCTCGTTAAGTTATTTGATATGTTTTATTATTCAAAATTAAGGTAAATTTTATTTTCATTCATAATAGAGGGAAAATATATTTGACGAACACTATCACTGGCACGTACATTTTTCATAGCAAGGTTCTTTAAGGTTGTCCGGACGCTAATAATGCCAGAGGCAAACATATTTTACAAGATGGAATGAAATATCATCTTCCATCATCTAATGTAAATGAATCGGTCGCTCATAGGACAGATAACAGTTCCTGTCGCTTCTAGGATTAATTTAAATGACGCACCTTTAATGTGTAAATTTCCGAGTTGAGGTTGAATTTACCTTATTTACCTTGTCTGATTTAATTTTAATCTATGTATTTATCAATATTTGCTTATGTGTTTATGAATTTAGACATCTCGTTCAGATCGGAATGGAAGAGGGTCAGAAGTGCAGAAAAGAGTCCAACTTTTTAGATAATCCAGAAGGCATTATTATCTGAGAAACAGAAAAAATACAGTACAAGAAAAATAAAGAAAAATACACAAGAATTTTGGGAATGATCAAAAAATGGATCAAAATATTGCGATCTTGACCAATAATTAGTTTTTGGATCAAGGGCCACACAATTTTTGAACGTCCCCTAAATCGAGTTTCCGTATTTCGTAACCACATCATACTGAGTTAAGTGATAGTTTGGATATCTGGACTATATGTATTTCTCCAGATATGACATGCAAGAAAATTTTTGATTGAAATATATTGGATCTTTGGATGAGGGGCCACAAAATTTTTGAAAGGGGCCCAAAATCGAGTTTTCGTATTTTCTACGGAATAAGCACATCATACTGAGCTAAATGATAGTTTGGGTTTGGCTACGCCATATGTAATTCTCTAGATAAGACCTACAAGAAAATTTTTGATTGAAATATATTGGATCTTTGGATGAGGGGCCACAAAATTTTTGAAAGGGGCCCAAAATCGAGTTTTCGTATTTTCTACGGAATAAGCACATCATACTGAGCTAAATGATAGTTTGGGTTTGGCTACGCCATATGTAATTCTCTAGATAAGACCTACAAGAAAATTTTTGATTGAAATATATTGGATCTTTGGATGAGGGGCCACAAAATTTTTGAAAGAGGCCCAAAATCGAGTTTTCGTATTTTCTTCGGAATAAGCACATCATACTGAGTTAAATGATAGTTTGGGTTTGGCTACGCCATATGTAATTCTCTAGATAAGGCCTACAGGAAAATTTTTGATTGAAATATATTGGATCTTTGGATGAGGGGCCACAAAATTTTTGAAAGGGGCCCAAAATCGAGTTTTCGTATTTTCTACGGAATAAGCACATCATACTGAGTTAAATGATAGTTTGGGTTTGGCTACGCCATATGTAATTCTCTAGATAAGGCCTTCAAGAAAATTTTTGATTGAAATATATTGGATCTTTTGATCCAAAAAGAAAGATAAGAAGCACTTTTGTAAGAATGGTTGGCCGCAGCATTGGAACCCATGACCATTCAAATTTGAAGTTAACGTTTTTATCAACAGAGTCACTGCGCAGAATAGAAGTGTCAAAAGGAGAAGTGTAAAAACAATTAACGACAATACCGCTACCTCGTTGACAAATACTGTTGGAAGGGGCAAAAATTGTACTCCCAGCTTGTTCAATAATAAACCTGCGCGCTTTCGAGACATAGGGCCTCGTGTTCTTTTCCTTAAGAGGCAGCAGACATTTTCGGTGCTACTTTAGCATCGTGACGCAAATGGAATTCAGGGAGTTATTTCAAACACCAATCAAAAAAGAAAAAAAAAGTTTGGAATTCAGGGAGTTATTTCAAACACCAATCAAAAAAGAAAAAAAAGTAATAACGTTGATAAGATTTGCGATGTGTTGACCACCATCCCCAGTTAAAATCGCCGTTTAGTCAGCTTAAGCCCTTCGAGTCTTAATAACATAGAGATGGAGTTGTATAATAATAATGATGATAATGTTTTGTATTAAACAAATGTTATGAAAATTGTCAGACAAAGTGTTTTAAAGAAGAAAGAATTTAGATATTTTTCTATCATTGTTTATACTAGATTGATTTTTACGAATATATGTTATGGAAGCTAATTTTGCCAAGGACTTGCAGGTTGACCTGATATATGTCTGGGAAAGGTCTATTTAGGTAAATTTGGAAATAGTACATGAAATGGTATGAAGAAGATACTAGAGTGTGTTGAAAGCTAAAAGTAAGGAAGAATAATAGCTGATCAGTTGGATACAGAGCGTTCAGACGATGAGGGGTCTCGGTGGCTCAGTGGTAGAGCGTTTATCTCTGGTACATGGGATTCTTGGTTCTATCCCAGTTCGCACCAAATTACTTTGTGGTGGACAAACACCATGTGCGTGGGGTTTCTCGGGGTTCTTCCATTTTCTCCCACTTTCTTCATTCCACTATTTCATTCATTTCTCATAATCACCGTCTCCTTTAGCCTAGCCGGCATAACCGCGGGACGTAAAACTCAAAGATTTCATTTCATTTACCATATTACGATCATCCGTGTCCTAATTTTGAACACATATTTCTGCAGAAGTTTTCAGCATGGGGGATGTAAAATAGCGTTTTAGTGATTTACTTTTCCCAGAACTAATCCAAATCCCCGATTTTCACACTATCAACTTTAAATTTCTACTCCCAATATGGCAGAGTCCGTAGGAATTTCGGTCACATGACTCTAGTGCAAGTTTGAGGTGATGAGTAAGCTCATAGCACCTCCCTTGCTTGATCTCAAGCTTTGCTACGTTGGGTATCTTACATGTCTCTACTACCACCAATCCAAAGATAGAGTGTTGATCAGGATACGTCTAATTCGCGAAAAACTATTGTCTGCTACCAGTTAATCTCTGACCGGTACCGGTTCGTTGAGGCTCACTACCACTGGCCATATCTATTGAAGAACGGTTGTTAATACCCTTCTAAAGGTAGAGAATGAGGTTCATTGCGCGATCGGCCAAACCTCAACTTCCACTACTTACTGACAAAGGAAACACCCTTAGCGAGTAGGAGCCTAATACCACACTCAGTGCCGGCATCGGAGCGTTAAGATAAAAGCTTACTTATACTCAACGATGTTAGAAAGTGTCCAAACACACCAAGGCCATATCCTACAGTTTGATCACAGGTCAGCTGAGTCTAACCCAAAACCATGAGTTATCTGGACACTAGGAATAGGCTTGAGTTCTGACCTTGCCTATTTTAGTTTACCACGTGCATTACCATATCTAATGGCATGTGCAATTCACCCATTTTGTAGTGGGACAAATCTCCCCTTCATCGGAAGGTGTAAGATCACATGACTATGATGCCAATTTCAAACATGATCGGGAACTAATCTCACACATGATTCGGGTGTCAATTTTACACGTGACCTTGGTGCCCTTTTAGATCTCAGTGTGATGCCTATTTCACAGACTCTATTCTCCACCCAAGCGTCTACGAAACAGTGTAAACTAACATCATGCACACCCTAGAGATCACATCGTAATATCCATTTTGGGGAGCCTTGTTGTAAAAGACCCACTGGGGGCTTATATTTGAACAGAATCTGAAATTCTCTTTATTAATCTTTCAGACATCATAAAAATTGGAAGTACCACAGTTGAGTCGTGCTTCCTCTGTGCCATAGCTCACTTGTAATCAGAAAAGACTACTGCGACGTATCTAGATTTTAAAGATAACCTGTACTTAAAAGTAATAAGAAAATTCACATGTTCCTCTAAATTTATATACCAGGATATGTTTACAAATTAACTTAATTTCATTTTTGCAGCTTTTGTTGCACAGCCCTGTAGAAATGCCGCGGGTGTCTGACATTGGCTTCCTTGTAGCCCCTGATACACAGACGTTGATCACAGTGAAACCAAGAATTCTATGGGCCACTCAGAGGATCAAAACTGTTAAACCTAAAAGAAGATTGTGTTATTTCGCCGACGAGCGTCGGCTGTTCTTCTATCGCTTTTATACACAAAGGAATTGCCAAATGGAATGTGAAGCAAACTTTACTTCTTCCTATTGTGGATGTGTTCCATTTTACCTGCCAAGTGAGTAAGACAAAGTTTATATAATTTAGTTGTACTTTGTTAATTAACAATTCTTAATGGCAAAGAGAAGTTGGCTTTGATTTTGCCTAAGTATGTTCGCAACTACTTAACAATTAAGTCACTTTCCTTAATTAAAAAGGTTGAGATTATTTAATACAGAATAAAAATGTTCAGTTCAGTAGCGTATACAACGTTTTTGTTTCCGGCTTTTACTCCTCTCCCCGCTTAAGCAAGATATGGAAAACTAAACATTTACTGTATAACTATATGTATACAAACACCGAATGGTATGAACTAGGAAAGTTATGAAATTATGCGTCGCCACTGCAAATATTTACTCGTATTGCTGCAATTATATACTTATTTACTAATAGCTTTTAGCTTCTTTTATGTGACGAAATTAAGTGTCTGCACCAGTGGCGGATCTAGAAGCTAAAAACTGGGGGGTCAGGCAGAACCCAAATTATGATAGGTATATCATGAGGTGAACCCAGGTATGTCATGAGTTCACTATAAACTTTCAAAAATACATAGCCTAGGTCCCCATGCTTCGACCTAGATCCGCCTCTAGTCTGCATCCTTCTTCAAGTGCTTAATCATGTATATACATATATATTACATTTTACAGACACTGTGTCTATGTAAGTTATATTTTCTTTATATATATCCTAAGAAAGATTTTGGGTATACTACAGCTCAGAAGTTTATGTAGCCATGTTTATATGTTCGAATAGTCCCTTGTTAACATCTTTTATACAAAGCGTTTTAAGATGTTATTTTCAGTGCACAGAAACTTTCCCGACACCTTGTACCATGTATACCAGGTGTTTCAGATAAAATGTCGATTGATTATAGATCACAAAGGGTTCGAGTGAGGTAAGAAAATATCAGAGAGCACATCAAACGCAGCACTCTCCGCTTGTCACATAGAATAAGCTATCATGAGACCCGGGGATCACCCGAAAATTTTAAATATTATATCATTGAAAAGATAATCGTAAACAGTAACTTTTGTATAAAAAGTTTTTCGACTGGGACATCGTTTATATTCGAAAAGGTTAACATTTAATTGTGAATTCTTGTACTTTCATTAAAAATATCCAATGGTTATAGATCACAAATGGCTGCAGATAATAGATGACAGAAAGAGCGAGATAGGAAAATGTCAGATACTACGTCCAATGAGTTGCTATATTTGAGGAAAATATCAGATATCGCGTCCAATGAACTGCTACATTTGAACGGCAGGGCCCCCCTATAATGAGGTTCCAGGAAGCATTCAGAAATTTTAAATGGCACACTGTGTAATTTGATACATCATTGAAAGACTAAAGGAAAAGCAAATAATAATAATAATAATAATAATAATAATAATAATAATAATAATAATAATAATAATAATAATAATAATAAAATAAAAAATAAAAAGTTTTACGTGTGAGGCACTGCTTACGAAATAACTACATTCAATTCTGAACTTTGTCAGATAAATGGTTGCTATTTCGTGAACGGTAGCTCACATCATCGTCATCATCATAGGAATTCTGCCAGTATTGACAGGTCACTTACCACAACTGAGAAGCTTCCATCCTTCACGGTATTCCGCCAACCTCCTCGTCTTCACGTACGAATTTTCTGTTTTGATACCGTCCACTAATTATCTTCTTCGCCCCTCCCTCTCTTTCCTGCCAACATACTCTCTAGCACGTTCTTTCTTAGCCAACGTTCCAACCCGTTTCTATTTCTCTTCTTTTATCTAATATCTAAAATTGTTCTTTTCTCTCCCGCTATTTCTAACACCCTCTAATTCGTTTTCCGCTCGACCTAGCTAATTCTCTCTATTCTTCTCCACACCCACATTTCGAAAACCTTATAGTCGTTTTTCATCAATTTTGCGATGTCCATGTTTCTGACCCATACAGTACAATACTCCACATGAAGCATTTCATGAGCCTTTTTCTCAACTGTATTCAAGGTCCCACAAAATAATATTTTCTTCCTTCTAAAGGCTTCTTTCGCCATTCTTATACTTTCTTCTATTTTACATTCACACTTCATATCATCACTAATAATACTAAACAGGTATCGAAAACTAGTCACCTGTTCTGTTTTTTCTGCTCCTACTTCTACATTTGACACCGAGCCTTTCGTTCCAATCACCATGGCTTTTGTCTTTCTAACATTTATTTTCATCCTATATTCTTCACAGCCCTTTCTAAAGTTTTCTCACATCTTATTAATTTTCTTTTCAGATTCTGCAACAAGCGCCATATCGTTTGCAAAGCTTACGCATCTAATCATTCTACCTCCTACTGAAATATCGCCTTCATTTTGTAGGGTCTTTCTCACTATCTCTTCTAAGATAGATATTAAACATTGTTAGATATTGTTGACGAGAGACAGTATCCCTGTCCAACTCCTCCTCCAATTACTCTCTCCTCCGTTATATCTTCTCATACTCTAACACTTCGTTGTTGGTTCATATGTAAGTTTCTTATGAGTCTTCGATCTTTACATTCTCACCCAACCTTCTTCAGAGCTCCCAACAACAATTCCCAATCTACACGGTCAAAAGCATTTTCTAGATCAATAAATACAACATACACCTCTTTCCCTTTCTCTATAAACTTTTCACCTATCACCCTTTCAGTGCCTCACACGCAAAACATTTTCCAATCAAAATTGTTTTTCCATGAGTTTTGTGATGATATATAAAGTTACTATCTCTCAGTTTTAAAATTTTCGGTTCACTCTCCAGGAAGCCCTATGGTACAACCAGAGAGAGTTCAATTCGATGTGGTCTCTGATATTTTCCTTTTTTCACCTTTTATTACGTCGAGTGCTTATCTACGAAAAGTTATAAGTTAAATATAATAAAAATATCCACCACATTATAACGTTTAGCAATAATCATTTTAATAAACCGAAGAATGTTTTTTTTTCTTTTTTTTTCCAGAAAATAGCACAACTCCTGTTTGTGAAAATGAAGCAATTGAATGTGTGAAGCAAGCAATAGGTAAGTTTTACTATTTTTACAGTTTTATTCTTTCGTAACTCATAATAGCTTTTTTTCTCTGCAATCATAGAAAATAATTCCCTACATCCGTTCATTTACAATACTAGTCAGCGTTACGAGAAACTGATCGAAACTGCACTGGCTCAGTGGTAGAGTGATAACCTCTGTTACAAGGGGTCTCTGGTTTGATCCAGCCCACACTAAATGAAGATTGTGTCGGGCAAACACCGTATGCATGGTATTTTTTGATTCTTTCATTTTCTCTCACTTTCTTCATTCCACCATTAACACTCAATTCATTATCACCGTCTCCCTAAGCCTTGGTTCATAACTAGAAAAAAGCAAAGAAAACGAAAATGATCAGCTAATAACGCCTGGACTTAATTGATAATCCATGAGAGGTTTTCATGGAACTGTTTTCAAAGTACATCACACTTTTCTAAACAAACTATACTAAATTTGGATCAAGGTTACCTAAACAAAAATTGATATGTCATAATCAGAAACACAAAGTTTATTGTGTAGTTCTTTTTATTACAACTTCCTTGGTTTTTAGAGACATCTACTTACGAATTGTCAAGTATATACCTCATATGGATAGCTAATTTTTAGACCATTTTGAACAACTCACAGTTAGTGTTGCCATCTAGGGAAGTTATTATTACCCTATTTTTTGGTCAAAAAATTCAAAATTTTCGAAATTTATGTTATGAATCCGTACCTATATGTATAAACGCAAGTCAGCTTATGCAAATTGAACATCAGTCCTTACTGAACAAAAAGAACTATACGTTACCATTGGATATTTAGGGGGCTCTCGAAAAATTCGAATATGTCATTAAGCAATTCATCGTTATTTTTCCTGTAATACTTGGGATTCAAATCAGAATTTAAAGAATGTTTTCAAAGTGAAAAATCACTAAAAGTCCTAAAGGTAGGGGAAGACCAGAGGGAAATGCAGTTTCGCTCGCATTGTCAATGTGATTTCTATTTCATAAAACCCTGGAGCCGCCAGAGTGTATGAGTCAACTCATTATTTTAAAATGTACACATTTTCTTTAATTAATCTAAAGGTTATATCATACATGTATAGAATGAAGGTAATGATTTTAAATTGAACAATGCAATGTTATTATGATGAAGCCATCCTTATTAATATTTGTGTTTGTTCTTGATAGCACTGATGCGTATGCGGACATTTGAAAATGATATGACTTCAAATGATGATGACAGTGATGACCCTCACAAAAGTGAACAGGCTGATTGTCAGTGTATGCCTGCCTGCAATGAGGTCAACTATGACCACGACCTCTCGTCATGTGTCCTCACAGAAAACTACTTCTCCAACATTGGCTGGGATGTTAACAAATCATATATCAGGTAAATAAACGCTCTGATTTCAGTTATTCTCTGTCACAAAATGTAGCTGCAACAAAGCAGTACGTAATAATGTTTGTTTGTTTGTTTGTTCTTTCGTTTAAAACAGAGTTCCTCAAACTTTTTCAAGTAGAAACCACTTTTTGATTCTAGTGCAAGGAGAATCTTCCCATTGAATGACGAATGTAACAATTGCACTTCGCTGCAGCAAAAAGTACTCAGCCGATCGAACTGAAATTTGGTACACAGATGGAGTCTGAAAGGCCACTACTGATATAGGTTAAGGGAGTGGTTAATGAATTACAAATAAAACTGTAAGTCATACGTGGTTAGCAGCACCTACATGTTTATTTATTTATTTATTTATTTTTAATGTGTTGAACTATACATAGGTTAGTATGCTTCACGCTTATGTTGACCTACAGTATATACTGAAGAATATGACATATGGACTGGACTCGATTCCGGTATACTCGGTGTCCTGTTTTCGGTGCGTTTCTGTGTCATGGAATAATCACTGACACCAAGAAAATAATTTTCAATTTGTTAATACCAAAAGTCGCCTAGTGGTAGGTGAAGTAAGTAGAAGTATCATCAGTTACTGATCAAACACAGAAAAGAAGGAAAAAATTTCTGTGGTTTGTCGACCGATCACCGTTTCATTCACAGTTTAATTTTCATGTAGCCCGAAACGGAATACGGATAAGGCCAAAAAATAAAAATTCATTTCTGATGTTACCATGTAACACAAAAAAACTTGAAGTAAAATATCACACACGATGTGCTTACTGTAGAGGTGCGTATAAAACAAAAAGATTAATTTTCGCTACCCATCAGTAAACTCGTTTCTTTTTATTATTATTTTCAGACTTAAAATGTCAGAACATGATTCAACTTGAATTCAAAGAAAACTATTCACATTGCTTTACACAATTTTAAAATTATTTTAGGATTGCACTGGAGCTTTGCTTCAACAAATACATTTTAAAACCATTTGAATGTTGATCGTCCCACTTAAGGTTAGCGGACTTAAGTGACGAAAGTCTAGACCAACTACTAGTTGTCGCGTCTACATTATGAGATGTGAAAAATGATTTTGAGACAAATTTTGTTTTCACTTACAGTACTCCAACTGTTTCTTTTTTCCTTTTGTCATTGCTTCTTCATAGCTAATATGTAAAGTACTTATTTTGGTTGTAGGAAATTTGAATTGTGTACAAAAAATGTTCATCTGAACTATAGTAAAAAGAAGAGTGCCTTCTTTCACATCCTTCTCGTTTAGTGGCTATAAACTAAAGGGTGAATATAGTTTTGTTCTACTTTCGTGTTGCTCATTGAACGGAGTAAACAGGCCGTCGATGGAGGAGAAAATAATAATAAAAAATAGTTCCATCGGAACACTGTTCTGAAATAGTGTGAAATATGCTTAATTGCTAGAAACACCAATATTATTAGTTTTGACACTGGTTGATGAGTTCTCACACAATTTTGTGTTCACAATACTGGTGTATTTTGACAATTACGTAAAATGAGCACAAAGTGATCTGACGTCATAAGTGAAGAGAGAGCATATCCAAGCAATTAATGGGCAGCTGCAAACAACGAATGATCCCATCATCTCTGAATTTATGTTCATATATACAGCCAACTTCCATCGCCACAGCACAGAATAAAATTCTACGGGAAGGGAGGCTCCTTTTGCGGAATGAATTAACAATGATGATCCAGTGGCAGAGAATAAAAATGATTATGACAAATCTATTATGTCATAAATGGTTCCTGATGGGAATGAGAAATGTTTATGTAAAGAAACATTCTCAAGAATCCTGGTCCATTTCAATAAAATTTATATAGTGGGATATTCCACTGTTCTGAATTAACATACTGCACTGGAAAGTCCACTAATATGTTCACTCAGGGCCGTGCCGTGGGAGGAGAGCGGGGCGACAGCCCCGGCGCCGAAGTAAGGGGACGAAAAATTCGGGAGAAAAAAGGAAAAAGATAGGAAAAATTGCTTGGAATATATGTATGATGCGCCGTCGTATACTCTCGCCCCGGGCGCTGATTTTCCACGGCACGGCTCTGTGTTCACTTATTTCGATAAAACACGTCCATGGATTTACCAAAACTGTTCACCAATTCACCAGAGTTAATAGTCCGTAAAGTTGTGAAACCAATATCACATAAGGGGCTTTGTTACGATATGAGAATGACCTGAAAATATTTTTAGATGTTCATTATTTTCTTTGAGTGACATATCACACAAATACACTATATATTGAATAAACACATTTTTCGTTTTAATAAAGAACTGAAAGATTCAAAAAATAAATTCAAATTGATTAGGTGCCCGTGCAACATTGTAAAACATTTTCAGTTTTATTTATAACACATAAAACACAATTCACATCATATACTCTTATCCATGGTTATCAGTTTACTTGCATATTATGAGATAACATGTTCAATAATTAATTTTTACATAATTTTACTTTACTTAATCTTATTATAGTCAATGTCTCTTAGCACAGCGACTGTATGCACAAGTGAATTGACAAATGCAAAAAATTGTATATTCAAAAACATATATTACCATATTTAAACCTAAACTGTTCTTAATACTAAGTTTTTTAGCAAAGTTCCACGATTATTTTTTCATTTCATTATCTAGGAAAGACATATATCAAACATATTACAATATCATTGATACTGCGTAATGAAATTACAGTACACTTGCCTATTAAAATCTTATTATTGGTAACATGGGCAAAGATGAAATAAAGTGTTTGTGAAGAAAATCATTCGCTATTTTGAAGCATTTCAATATATATTGTCGTTCTGTGAAGAATACTTAATATTGTGGCGTAAATTGAGAATTGAACCCTTGACTATAGGCTCTCCGTCTATCTAAATGTTAAGTTGATTTCTCACAGAATATTGCTAGAGATAGAGGCAAACATGGATTAAAGAGAATAGAAAACTGATAAATGAGTGATAAAGAGGTTTTAATTTCATTACTCGTTCTTATAATGAGAATAAAGGCTGTGCTTGAGATACGAATCAGGAAATCTGAAACTATCAGATAAAGTAATATGAAAAGGCACTTACATTATGATGCTTGAGGTAGTTGTAGAAACCTCAAAGACTCCGCCTCCTCTGTAACTTATGTAACTCCTAAGGCGAATGGCAAGTCTAGAACTGAAGTATAGACTTGAAGTGATATCAAGTGAACGTTGGTGGTCCTTTTATATAAATGTGCGGAATGCAATCCGCATTCTGAGAGTTTCACGTGTATGTCTGATAGAATAAAATAAGTGTTGGGCTTATTTCAATAAAGTGGACTAAATCCTGGAAATAACCCTGACTTAATTCATTCAATTCAGACAGTTAATATTTTGCACTCAAGCCAGCTTTGAATTATTTACATAGATTTTTTACAAAAGTTTAAATATTTACAATAATTTGGGGTTTTTAAAATTTGGTATACGACAATATGTTACATATATAAAAATTTAGGCAACTTTTCAAAATGTGAATGGCATAAGTAAACATCATCATAATATAAAATGTAATTGTAATATAGTAGGTTTACAAAACAATAATGTTAGTAAACGACAATGAGGTTTCTCACGGACAGTTCCTGTGTGTGCAATACAAGGAAATAGGCTCGAACGGTAAGCAGATCTATACAAATGCGTGTCTGTCCCTTCAGTTGGAAAATATTAATCATTAATGGTATTCCTATCCTCTGTTTACAACACAAACTCGTTGCTCGTTGTAAAAAAATGCAGAAAAGATCGGGACGTCCACTAAAGTTGGAGGAAATAATTGAAGGAGGAGGAGAATTTTATCATCAATGTTTGTTTTAGCTTTGGTTAATTTTCGAGCAACATTGGGAAGATTACGTGGTATGATTTCAATTACGTATTATAATTTATTTAGTACATAGTATAAAATTATCCTATAGTTATAGGTTATTGCCAGGTGGCCTCGTAGAAAGTTAGTCTAGTTGTATAAACTGAACTGCTGTAGTTCACCACACAAGTACAAGGCTCCTGATCACCTTGACTTTGTAGAAGTTCTATTCTACGTTTTAATAACATAAATGGAGTGACAAAAGTGTACCCTATGGTCTCATTCGTCCACAAATTATTTTCCCATAAGTAATCTAAAATATCTGGTAAGTATTTTGACGAAAGACGCTCACTGTACCAAAGAGATCAGGACAGGAATTGCCATAGTCAAAGAGCCATTCAACAAGAAAAAATCATTCTTAAGTGGCAGACTTAACACTGAACAAAGGAAAAAGTTGGTCAAGTGTTACGTATGGAGCACTGAGCATAAGTATGGAGCATGTCCAGAGACTTGGACATTACGAACGTAAGAGAAGAAATATTTAGACAGTTTCGAAATGTGGTGTCGGAGGAAGATGAAAAAATAAAATAAAATGGACGAAAGAGAGTAACAAACGAAGATGTTCTGAAACGGATGCATCCTAGGAGAGAAGAGGATGCTTTACCAGCATCCTTTCTAGGCATTGGGCACGTCTTGCGAAAAAAATTGTCTTCTTCATACCACTATAGAGGGAAAGAATGGAAGGAAAGCGAGGAATAGGAAGAAAAAATCAAGGAAGAAGAATCAAAGAAAATCACGGAATAGGAAGAAAAAGAAATATCGGCTTTGTAATCTTAGTTTCTGATCCTTGCTCGTCTAAGTTATGAAGTAACAAATTCGAGGCCTAAAAGCAGTTTTTTTTAATTCTATACCGTTAATATATCATCTTCTAAATAATTACAACTTCCAGCATCGATGATACAATTTATTGTAATAAACAAAATTGAAACAGAGTTAACATCTTTGTATTATAATGTTTAATATATTATGTTTCCTTACATTGAACACAATATTGCAGTCATCACTAAACACTAGTTTTTATAAGTACTGTATTGTTAGCGCACTTTTAACTTATTTTTGCACAAAATAGCTTTTTCATATTTATATACAACTGTTGTATTCAATTTGTTTCTAGGAAAAATTTGGCCATTATTCAGGTGTTTTTCAAGGACCTCCAATTTGTCAGTAATACCAGAGATGAAATGTTTGGATTCACCGACTTCCTTGGTAAGTGCAACAGAGTATTGTTAACTATATTATGAACCTCAACAGCAAGTAATACGTTACTTTCTATTTTTTAAAGTATTACTTAACATATGAAAAGAGTTAAATTGTATATATAAACGAGATGATTTTTTTTAGTTTAACGGTCTACTGATTAACGAAAATACCTTAATGTCGATTTTTACGAGCATGCTATGAGGTATTTCGAATAAAAAGTTACAACAAATTGAAAATTTGACATTTTTTGAAATATTAATTTCGAAAACAACGTAGATGAACGTAGATAGTCTTCTATAGACGCAAAGATCATAACACTGCTTACTGAAATTTGATATCTCGAACCGTTCCGAAGATATGAAAAACATGAATAGAGACTGCTATACTGCTTAAAATGACATATTTGAAGAAAATCTTTAAAATGGTTGTTGCGTTCTTGCGTTCTTTTTGTTTCTTTAACGTAACAGCAACGTTTTTTGTAGTTATAACTAAAAAAAATTCTCCCAATTACATGATTTTAAGCACTATTGTAAACTTTAACATGTAAGTTCGTGCTGGACAGCATCGTGTCCTTGGGTTTTCTCAGGGTTCTTCAGTCGTCTCCTACATTCTTATTCCAACAAAGTTTTCCACGTCTCCATAAATTTTTAAGATATCAAATTGCAGTAAACAACATTAGGAAACTTTAACATATTGGAAACTATTCATATTATACTTATCTAACTTTATCTTTAATCTTTTGGAAAAAGGTCAAATTTTCAATCCATTGTAACTTGGTTCCTATTTATTCAAAATACCTTACATTCACAGAGTCCTTGTGGTATAATAAATAATAAATGAACTATGGCATGTTTTCGTTTAGTACGTAAAATTTAAATTAGTAATAATCTGATGCAGTGTCAGTTGAAAAGCATACAACTTGGGATGGCAAAAATGTTAATTTGGTGATATTGCAAAGTATGTCAAACAAAGTCCTTCTACAGATATTTGCACGACGAAAACTTTTTTTTTTTTTTACTATTAGTCTAAAAATAACCAGGACGTTTCAAGATGAACGGTCCACCCGGATATCAGATAAGAATTTCTCGTACCAATTAAGAATTGTTTGATCTGTAGATACTTCTTTATCGTACTTTTCATAAAGAATGGTTTCACCGTCACTATAGACTTGCATTTGGGAAATTCAAGCATGTGAAACATTTCTGTTAACTGTGGATGTTACTACTATTTCTGGCATCTCTGGTGAATAAAAGATGCAACTGTGCCTCTTTGCGCTACGAATTTTTGTTTAGAAACTTAAGAAGGAACTATTGATTTTACGTTTGTAAGCGCAACTGCTCTCTCTGTCCCTTTTATTTTTATTTATTTATTTATTTATTTACTTTTCTAGTCTAGGGATCCCAAAGGAAATTATGATATATATATATTGTTTTTCTACTTAGTAAAATTATTGATACGAAAATGACTTCTAGTAACGCGTACTATAGTTTCATGTAAAATACTATGGACATGCATCATCATAAAGTATCTCTTAATTTTATAAAGTTAACATTTATAAATATGGTTATGTTCATATGGCCAATAGTCCGTATCGTATGCTATCATTTTTCTTTATGGCCAGACCTGAATATTTAACTTGTTAAGTTTTGTGGCCAGACATGTATAAACATGTTTTTCTAGAGACAGTTCGAATATAATACGTAAAGAAGCTATTAATAGTGGACGTATTTTCAATTATAAAGAAGTAATTTTGTGAAAAATAAAAAAAATAAAAAAATATAAAAAAAGATAAATGCAGAAAATGTTCGGAAAATACATCAGTTTAAATATATTATCTTGAATATTTGAATATTTAGTGAGTAAAATATGTTTCAATTTGTTCCAGAAATTCTGAAATATTGAACTTAGGGCTAATATATAGATGTTATAAGTTAACTAAATTTTCGACTGTGAACTATGCTCTGCTATGGAATATGTTTTAGGACAGTGAAGTTTGTTGCTAGCTTTGGTATTTAAAGGAAATGTACGAAACAATTAATTGAAGCACTCAATCAGTATTTAGGCTTATATTTTAGTGTATTAGTGTTATTAAGTCAAGAGCAAATTCAGTTTTAAAAAATTTTAGCTGTTGATAATTCTTTTAGAAATATATCGATAACGCATACTTTTTATGTATTTTCAGCCAACACTGGAGGCTTACTCAGTTTGTTCCTGGGCTTCAGTATGCTGAGTGCGGTGGAAGTCATTTACTATTTTTCTTTTCGATATTTCTGTACGAAACGAACTCAGCGAAAAACAGAAGAGGAAAGAAGAAAGCGAAGCATCAACGCGCTCTTCTAATCGAATACCTTGACAGTACAAGTAACATCCTCCTTGTAAACAGCAACAACGATTCTTTACAACCAAACTGTTCCTACTACAGATAAAGAACTTGGGCGTCACTTCTAGAAACAAGAAGAACCGAGAAGATGACGTCTATCTACCAACCGGTCGGCCCAGGTTTTGTCTTCAGTGAGGGCCAAATTTATTCTCCCATTCTACCGTTGTTCAAATGCGGCTAAGGAATTCATACAGACTGTGAAATGGGTTCCTGGGAAAACCTGAGGACTGAGTTTCAGCGTGATACTTCTTACATCATCTCCTCTGTGTTTCAAGGTCATGACATTGTAGAAACTTCCTTACCTTCACTTTACCTGTAGACAATAGGGGTCTGTCCAGGATGAGAAAGTGTACTTCTTGCCTTTTACTAGAAACAGAAGTTATGTGAGGAAAGATACCGGCAACCTCGTGTTGAACAGGTATACCCTTATGGCTCCTACCTGTTCAAATCAGGCCCGTATTAGCGCCCAGGTTCAGTAGGCTAGAACCTAGGGCGGCACGTTTGACTCCCTTTCGCCATTCTTATATATTACAATATAAATTAACTTGAGGAAGGAATTTAATTTTTCCTGGCGACGTGATTTTAGTATCGGACTATCAGCAAGGTTAAGATATTGATATCCGATGTTTCGAATGCAAACATTGCATTCATCTTCGCCGGATTGTGATGAAGAGACCAGAGATATATCGTTATATATACATGATGCCTATTTAGAAGGGGAGCTATGTGTGAGGGTTTGTCTGCATTCGAAACGTCGGATGTCAGTATCTTCATCTGGCTGATAGCCCGAGAAGACTTACTAAAATATAAATTAATTTATTGTACTAGAAATTTCCTATGTACGCGTCTCTGTATAGCAGAATATAATCATCTAATAGATCATAGTAGATTAATATAATAAATATTATGAAAATAGATTAGATATACTAATTACAATATAGTTTTCCGCGACGATGCTGGATCCATTGTCGACAGCACTTTGATTGTTGTAATTTACGGTACAGAACTGCATTTTTTCTTTTGGGAGGAGGGGAGGTTTCGGAAGAATATTCCAGAGCGCTAGAGTATCTTAATTCGGCCCTGTTTGTATTATAAGCCTCTACTTGTTTTAATCCGAGATCGCTTGTCATGGAATAAAATAAACTATAGGTGTAATATATCAAAGGCTTTATTTATTAAATTACAAACATCTTTGTGACAATTACATGCAATATATAAAATAGCTGTTATTCGAACTCGGATTTTCCCAATAATTCATTTTATTTTATATAATTTTGTAACTTGTAGCAATAATTTTCTGTCATGTTATTGGTAAATGCCTATACAGGGTTCCAGAACAACACCGACAACGTCTGGGAACTGATTCCTGACACCAAAATAACATGAAAAGTATAGACCAATCTGAGTGCATAAATGCTTCCTTCCGGAGTTATAGGCTGTCGAAAACATGAAAAAATGAAATTTAAAGGTCCATAGCTCCAAAACTATGGAACCTACCGTAGTCTGGTCAAGATTTCACGTAGGAATTATTATGTGCCCTATTCAAATATCTAAGTTTCAGAATCCTGCGGTACTTTCGCAACAATTTTTATAGAGACAGTTGGTCAGTACTTTAAATTATATGTCCATAGCTAAATTCCCTTTATAAAAATTGTTGCGTGAGTACAACAGCATTCTGAAACATGTACTTTTGGATAGCGTACATATTAGTTCCTAAGTGAAGTCTTGACCCGACTACGATAGGTTCCATAGCATTGGAGCAATGGATCTTTAAAGTTCATTTTTTCATGTTTTCGGCAGCCTATAACACTGAAAGGAAACATTTGTGCATCCAGATTGTTTTATACTTTTTGTCTTATCTTGGTGTCAGGAAGCACCTCCCAAACGTTGTCGTTGTTGTTTCGAAACATCCTATATATATATACACCTAGGTATATATGTTTAAAAATTCAAGAATATAGCATTATCCATGACAATATATATATAGACAATATATCGAACTATGTAAGTTAGTATGATAAAGAAAAATGTAAGAAAAAAAATGTATTGTTTACGTTAGTATTGTAATGTGAGAAACTGTTTTGAACAGCATCGAGATTTTACATGTGTTAAGAACATTCAGTGATCGATTTGTTAGCAATTAACAAGTGATGAGTTTGGATTTGTAAAACTTTAAGTTAATTTTTGTAAAACTT
This sequence comes from Thermobia domestica, assembly GCF_964235325.1. Taxonomy (NCBI): domain Eukaryota; kingdom Metazoa; phylum Arthropoda; class Insecta; order Zygentoma; family Lepismatidae; genus Thermobia; species Thermobia domestica. Next base: position 1,800,899 of record NC_137469.1, read on the forward strand.
TAAGTAAATTACGACATATTTTAAGTGTGGATTATATTATGGTAACGTCTCCACTAATTTCTTCTTGGACAAATGCTGCAGTATCATGTGTTCTCTTTTACAAGGGGCACATGAAAAATATTTTCTTAGAGTGCAATATACTTCGAAAGTTGAAGTACAGTGTTTAAGAAAAAGGAACAAGAAGTACAGGAGAAATACTTTATAAACAATTTTGTAAACAAATGTAAAGAACAAAATAAATATTAAGATCAAAATGAAGTAAGCAAAAAGAAAAGCTCAAGTTAAAAGCTCAAACTAATACATTTAAAAACAAATACATATGTATATATATGTTTGTGTACTTTTATTTTGAAACTCATGGTCTCAAAATTTTGATACCTAATGTCAGTGGATGTGGAGTATGTTTGTTTATGTGATTTAAGTTTACGAATGAAAATATATTAATTTAATTCTAACATAGACAATTTCAATTAAATTATTTTCTTATTGGTAATTTATTCTTGGAACGTTTACACTAAAATGTCCCGTGTGAGTTTTATATATAAAAAATGAAACGAATGCTTCTTTGCTTGTTTAACCTAATTCCAATGTTTCAAACTTCTAAGATCAATACATATTTTCGAAGTAATGATACTTTATGAAGTACCCCTGTAAGGTCTGTGAACGTGTTTATGATTTAAAGTGGAGTATTTCGGATATGGTCGTTGAGAAGCCATCTTCAACGCAACGTTTTCAAGAGTGACATTTCTTTCTCACCTCAACCATAGGTTGGTGGGCAACATGGAAATTTTAAAACTTTTCTCTCGCTTGAAAGAGCTGTTTTATACTTTGATAAGGTCTCCTCTTCGTAACTTCATCTAGATATTCCATCCTCGGTTTTCCTCTTCCTGGGTTTCCTTGTGCCTTTGCCTCTATCAACACGGTGAGCCAATCGGAGTGCTGAATAAGATGGCCAAGCATGCTATTTCTTCTTTTCCCTATTATCTGCATGATCTGTCGTCCTTCATTAGCTTCTTTTAGTATTATAGGGAGCTAGCTTTAATGCGAGGCTGAGGAATTCAGAGTTGATTGGCAGGTTCCCCACCTCGTCGCCGAGAAACGGTCACTCGACGGTTCTGGGCAAGGTTGCCAGTGCATTGTCAAAAAATTCAGCAAATACTCACTTAATTCAAAGAGTTTATACAATTATGCAATCCCTATCGAAGATCCCTGTATACGTGGACACACGCAAATTAGGCTGTGATAACAAATGCTTCAGTTTTTCTCCCTCGTTTCTTCGTCGCACTACACTATGGCCTTCCTTATTACTTCTCTAGCTTTGCTGTGTATAGTTTGCCCTCTCTTACGCTGTGAAGCCATTGTCAAATGAATAATAAGCAACAAAACCGCAACCACAACAACACACAACAAATAACCAACTCCCACTAACTCTTCAGAATGACATTCACGTGACAAATTTTTAACCCTGGCAACGCTGACATATAGAAGGAGGGTAAGGGAGTATTCAAGAGTCAGGCAGAAAAATTGTTGAAATTTTTCCCCCTTTACCTCAGCCCCCGCTGGTAAACAAGCTAGCTCCCTATAATACGTCTTCATTCCTTTTAATTTCGGTCCATGATATGCGTAGTATTCTGCGCCAACACCACATTTCAAATGTTTCCAGCTTGGATATTTTAGCTTTTCTCAATATTCACGTCTCTGATCTGTTAAGGCCCACGCTCCATACCAGGGTCTTAAGAAAGCGTTTTCGAACGTCCAACGACACATTTCTCGATGTTAGTAGTCCTCTTTTCCTATTGAATGCTTGTTTAGCCTGTGCTATTCCGGAACTTACATCTTTTTCACTTCTTCCGTCCGAAGATATTAGACTTCCTAAATAGGGGAACGTCTTAACGTCTTCGATTTTCTCTTCCACTATCCATACGTTTGCTTCTTCCTGTTCTGTTCTTGTGCACTTTATCACTTTGGTTTTCTTCTTATTTATCTTCATTTTGCATGTTTTTTTCCAGTTGGTCGTCCAGGAGTGACATTACACCACTCATTTGCCAACATTGGCCCAATTACTTTTATAGTTATTGGGAAGTTGCACTAGGAATGGTGAATATGCACGTAACAAAGAAATGCCTTTATTGCAGTGTTGCTCAGTATTTTGAATGTTTTGTTAGCATCGAGTGCTCGCAACAGTTTCTCCTTTCTTCTCTAGCTTTGTTTAACTAACTCCATATTCAAATAAATAAAAGCCCAAACGAACCACTGCGGTAATAGAACTACTGTATATTACACGAACTATGTTAAGTTTCAGTATTATAACAAGTCCTTTAACAGAGATAAAGACATTGCTACAATGATGAAACTGTAAGATAAATTGTGCAATATATATATATTAATACGATAGTAGTGCCTTGTTAGAAGTTTGATTTATCTAAATAAGAAGTGACCGAAAGCTAAAGTATGAATTTTATCTAATTATTTCAGTTGATTATCAAATTCTGTTAAGTAAATAGGGGTTACATGTTTCGTAAGTCATGCATTGTACAACCGCTTTTATAATTGGATTTTACTAATGTCAGATAAACACAATGGACTAAAAAAAATCAACCTCATAAAAGTAAAATTATTATACATGGTTTGTTGGTTGAGTTTGCGTTCAGCGTTCCTTTCAACACCAAGGCTGTATGAGACGTTGACCTAAAGTTCGTTTAAATTTTCAAGGTTCTATCCCTAGGAATCGAACTGGTCAATCCGCACACCAAAGGCTCTCGCTAGCCACTATCGCAGTGGTTTGTTATATGTGGCATTTCATTGACAACACATGACTAAATAGCCTGTCATCGCTGAGGTGTAACAATTGTAGTTAGCTGGAGCGAGTATGCCAGTCGGTTGTATGGAAACGAATTATCAAGATGGATTACCAAGATGGAAATATGGGTGCAATATACTGTCAAAAGAGGCCATTGTGTTTAGGTGTACCAACGAACAAATTTCTGGAATTGCGGGAACTGCTGGTATGAGCGAGTTGTTATTTCATTGTGGCATATTTGCAACACCTCGTGAAGTCGCTTCCAAACATAATCCAGGTCAGAGGAGGTGTTACCCACTACAGGTAAGTGCTACGATAGGGTGACTAATTTTTGTCCTCCATACTTACAAGTTACAATATGGTTTAGATTTTTTTTTTACTTATTTATGGAGTCTACACACACACACACGAATTCTGGATGCAATGCGCCATGTATCTAGTCATTCTACCACGGCCTCATTGTTTCAATGCCAAACCACTCTGATACTATCCTGTGAGAAAAAGATGGATATAATAATGTATTTTAGCTGTTAAGTGATGATATACGGGAGAGAGAGGGGGAAGGTTCGGGTTTTAAACTATTCCTTTCAGCAAAATATTATACTAAAATGAAGAATTTCCACATTAAAACATGTGTACTAACACCTCAAATTATATGAACTTAGGAGCTTGAATCCTTTTCCTTGATGAAGTCTTACGAATACCACTGGGTCAGAGTAATTGTGATAATGGTTATGTATTAGAAGTAGATCTTCAATGTCCAAAAGAATCACATGACTATCATAAAAACTATCCATTAGCTCAACACATGTGTCTATCTGGTTCAAAACAATCTAAGCTATTAACAATTGTAGCCTGACTATAAAATCCGTGCTAAGTGACAAAACTAAAATATTGATTAAGCAGCCGAAATGTTACTTCAGAACTGATGGGACATATAAGCGCGCGCATTCTTCTGGGGATTATTTGTACTACTTCCACAGTGAATACTAGAGAGTCAGTTTTTCATTGAGTAGTGTTAGGCATAGAGGCCACATTTTTACATTAAACCGAACTTTTTCATTTTGGCGCTTAGCACGGATTTTATATTCAATCTACAATTCAATATGATAAATAAAAATATGTGATTCACTATCGAAACTTAGAACAACGTCAATCACTTGGACTAAAGAAAATATATCGAGTAATAGAGTTTAAAGTTAAATGGGTTAAAGAATTATATCGACCTAAACACACAGATGGGAACAAAAGCAACAAATGATTTCGAGAAAGATTATAAGTTGATAAACAACTCAGTGTTTGGAAAGACAATAGAAAATATTAGGAAAAGACTTAACATTAAACTTTGTTGATGAAAAGAAATAAGAGAAGCTTGTAATGAAACCAAAGTATAAAAGCACAACAATGTATACAGAGAACTTAGTAGCTGTACATATGAACAGGATTAAAGGATCAAAGTATATGTTGTCGATATATTTCTATTTGTCAACATACCCTTCTTCGAAGTAATTAACTCTATGGCCTATAGAACCCGGAGCTTCAGTGTCGCATTCACAAAAGCTCTCCATTGACATCTGTCCTTACCCAACTAGATCCACTTTCTACTTAATTATGCCGTGATTTTGTCCCGTGAGATTTCGACCAGGCAACAATTGTGTCTGCAAAAATTCAAACTTAGCTGTTAAATTTAGCTAGATAAGCAATACACAGATAGCGTTATCAAATTGTGTACATATTCTTTAATGGATTCTGTGTATTACTAACTTATTCTACCTACTTTATCGTATTTTTATTAATTAATATTAGTAATGTCAATTCATTAACTACAAAACACCAGGAAATGAAAACACCCATGTTTTTTTTTATTTACCTCCTTTTTCAGGGAGAGCTATTTCCCTCCACCCACCTCACCAGTCCCACCGACCAGTTCCCTCCCTCCCTATTCCCTACCAGCTTTCCACCCCAAATACCCACCGGCTTTATAGGATGGCTGAAAGAATAGATAGATAGGGGGAAAGCAGGCAGGGGAGAAGGCTGGCTTCGGGGCGGGTATAAGGGCACAGAGGGCATCAGGTCGGGATCAACATTTAGGATTCAGATGTCAGGACAGATATCAAGAACCCCAGCGTCAGGTCAGACAGAAGCACAGACACCCAACCAGACAGACAGATAATATGTCGTGGTAAGGCTTCTTCTTCTTTCTTCTTCGTCGAAAGAACTGAAAAAGAAATACTAACTGTTTGTGGATGCGTTCGTGAGAGAACTCGCACCGGTAAAAATTAAGTTTTTTCGTTTGAAAGTAAAGAAGAAAACTTTCTTAATGCACTAATTGTTGCATGCAATAATTAATACATTAAATAATATTTATTCTTTCACTTTCAAGAGAAAAAAATAACTTTTACCAGTGTAACTTCCCTCTCGAGCCACTTCTGTGTATAAACGATGTTTGGTGCGATCTGTAGACATAAAAGGTACTACATGTGATGTTTATGAAGAAAACCACACTGAAAGAATAAAGAACTTAGCTTTCAAGATTCAGTCTCTCGTCATCAGAATGTATCCAAGACCGAAGAAAAGGGAGAATACTAAAGAAATGTGTCACTATCACTATGTAGAATCCTGTGCTAGAAGTTTAATATGAAAGGACGTGTGGCGAGGTCAAAGTCTTGAGCAGATATTCAGAGAAGAGAAAACATTAAAGGCGATGGCACAGCACACAAACTGTCACTAGACAAGCATGTAGACACAAACTGTAATATGAAATACTGCAAAAAGAGAAAAAATTCGGGTGGAAGAAAACTGGAGACAGTGTGGTTGGTGATTAGGATTATGATGATAATGATGATGATGGTGATGGTTGGGGAGTTATGATTAATTAATTAATTTATTTATTTAACTTTTTATTTATATTTCTTACCTACTATGACTTATCTATTTAAGTAATTTACTTCTTTATTTAATTAATTTATTTATATTTTTTATTAATTTGGTTCACCACACTGTCTCCACCCTTTCACCACCCCTTGATTCTAATGATCTTCCTCTTTCTTTAATATCTTACAATACAGATGTTGTATCCATTGGGTTCTTTCGAGTGATTTTGTGTGAGACATGTCCACTATTCAACTTTTTATATCTCGATACTAGTCAGACTTTGACCTGATAACACGTTCTTCCATCATAACATTCTAGTAGAATATGCAATATGACCAACAGTGACACTTTCTTCTTCATTTCTTTACTCTTTTCTATATTCTGATGGAGAGACGTCCTGATTGAAGCTGCAGAAAAGAAAAGAAATAATATCGAACAAGTGTGACTTGAAAAGCGTCTAAAAAAATAGTATTAGAATAACTGTAGATTGAAGAACCAGTGATTGTTACTATAGAGAGAGAGATTATGAAGAAGTAGGAACTGTTGGATACAGAGAAAGGAGAACGAAGACACATTCAACACGCTTTGAAGAAAGCAAAAGAATTATTTGAAGAAGAATCTGCAAGCAAAAGAATTTTCTGAAGATTAGTTATTTGTGTAGAAGTCTGTAAATGCTACAATACTTACCCATCTGGATCGAAGCGCGTGGTCCCTCGCTGCATCTGTGTCTGTGGTGATGAGGAATGTAGGCGTTTGGGTGTGCGTACGTGTATATGTTGTGTCTACCCATCCACCTGGCCAAGCACCCACACCCCCACCCTCCCTTCTTCCAAGGCCCCCTCAACCCATCCGTCAGCCCGTCTCCCCCTTACCGGACCGTCTGCCCAGCGGCCCAAACACCCGTCCTGTCCGCCAGTCTACTCCCCTGCCTACCCATCCAGTCACCACCAATCTTCCTATAGATCCTAGGAAGATTGGTGGTAGACATACCCCACCCATCTATTGATCCAGCCACCCCACTTAATCAAGCACCCACCCCTAAACCCCAAGCTAATTCTTTTAAGGAGGGTTTTTGTTTATTTTTTTTCATTTTTTCTAACAGACATTACATATTTATAAATGAGACATTACAATAATTTACTGCTGTTTTGTTGTCTTCTTGTCTGATGAAATCCAATCCAGCGACGAAAACAGTCATAGGCATTTCTAAATCTTCACTCCTTTGTAATAATTCCAAATAATACACAGCGTCCATCAACTCAGCTTCTTTAAGAGAACCAAACAGTTGGTGTAGTGACATTGCATCCTCAGAACACTCAGCTAACATAATTTTTCAACCAAAAGACATAGGACAGACGTTGCATTAGTGGCTTATTCTTCTACCAAGTCCCTTTTCAATTTTCACAGCTTAGTTGATTGATCAAATTTATCAAGAGCACTGTCACCAGCGATTAAACGAGAATCACAAGAGGTTTAGATGCTTTTTGTAGCTATTAATTCTTTTGCAATCTTATTTCGGCTCTCAGAAACGACAGAGAAGGCCATATTGTACAACTTAGTATAGTTATCGAATTAATATGTAGTCCTTGGAAATTTCAAAATTACTTGCATATCTGTGAGTCGATTTCACTCAAAAATCTGTTCATTTTATATCTTCACAACTGATGTTTCCAACCAGAACATAATTGGTTCTTATGATTTGGCAAGAACCAAATCAGATGACCATATCTTTAATAGATTTGAGTTTCGTCAATATTTGATAATTTCTGGTTTACCAAAACCAATTATCACTTAGTAACGGAGAACACATACTTCATTTTTATTTCCTGCAGAATAGCAAAGTTTCTGTCTAACAGCCTCCACGTAGATGACAATATAGAACCATTCAGAAACTGTAAATCACTTATAAAGATCATCTGGAGAAAGTATTCCAGCCACTCTGGTCCTAGAAGCTCCATACTCTGATCACACAATGCCATGAGTGATTGCATATCCTTCATCTTCAGTCAGCAGTTGGACGATTTAACACTTTGGTTGTTTCATTCCAACCGCAGCATAAAAATGTCGATTTCCAGTGGTAGGCAAAAGGCTCCAGATCCTGTTGAAAAAGAGAGATTTTAAGAAACCAAGATTGTCTAGAACCCTTTATCATTAACTGTCGTGAAAGAAATCTACCAGTATAAACAAAACTGCAACGACTTAACGTAATTATAGTTACTGGGTGGAAATTCTGAGTTTAACATTGTGGAAACAAACATATAAAATAGAGGTGTTCGCACTAGAGACGCTGATATAAGAGACAGTGGTGGAAATAGGGTTCCGTGGGCGTTGATGTCTGTAACAGGAGATTGACTGCTCAGTGATAAAAGAACAATTGCAACGAACAAAGCGTTCGGAAGATATGGGGGAATCCCCTTCTGCATGCCTTCTGATGTATATTGAAACCTAAATTAAAAATTTAGGATATGAAAAATTTCAGTGCGCTATGAATTGAATTATCTGAAAATGGACTAAATCCAAGATGGACAAAAATTGAAAATTTTTAGAAACAAAAGTCGTGATCGTCTGGAGTACGCGTTCTCACAATATCTTGAATAGTACTCAATGATGAAATACCATTCAATAACGCTATTAGTTCAGGAGATGTAAAAAAGAATCTGTGATACTCCTCTTCAGACAATGATACAAGAATTCTAATAATAAATATACACAGTAGGTTGCCTAATATAGAATGAGTAGTCGATTGAAAACCTCAAAATTAAACTGTCTCTGCTACTAGGGGAGTATTCAAAAATAATTAAAGGAGAAAAAAAAGTGAGCTTCGTTTCACACTTGTGAAGTTACGGTTGACTTTCAAGCTACACGAATTCAATATTGAAACACATCTATAATTTCTGGATGCAATAGACGGATAATGTAAAATTTAACCTGTTCATCTGACGCTGAATTCATATCAAAAGCTATTCCTTCTATTCATATTGAAACCGAAGTTTGACTATTCTTTACTACTTCCGGTTTCAGTTAATAAATAAAGCTGTTCTTCTGAAACTGAACACCTGTCGATATCTCGTATCTTTTTCCTGTATGGAGATCAATATCAACCCTTAAAATGATATGGTGAGTCCATTGGCCTCATCTCGGAAAATAAATCAATTTCAGTAGTTTACTATAAGCATTATAGATGGCACTGTCAATGTATGATCCCTTTGTTTACTATCATCGACGAATAAACAAGCAGCCCTGATGTATTATAGTGGAAGGTTTATTACGGAAAAATATGAGTAAAATTCAAAATAGTGAAGAAAAACAAATTGAGTCCAATGGAATCACCTCATCATTTTGTGTTACAAAAAAAAAAAAAAAAAAAAAGGCTTATCATTTTAAGGGTTAATACTGGAAGTATTAGTAAATTTCTACCACTTCCGGTCCTAGTGCACTTTTACAGGTGGAGATAGGATGTTTTCTTGAGACGCCTAATAAAGTCCACAAATAATTTATCCCTATCGGTTAGTGGTTTTATTCTATAACCATCACTGTTGAAACTGGAAATACTAGTAAACTTTTACCACCTCCAATTTTAATAGAGATGTTATTTTTTTTGAGTTGAAAAATCTATTTAAAAAGTCGTCTGACGCTATTATCGTTTCTGTTCTTGCGATGGACGCTGAAACCCGAAACAGTTGATTTCTACCACTTCCGGTTTAAATACAATAATAGAAAAATTAATAGCAACTTCCTGTAATTTTGTGTGTTTACAAGGTCTAATAAGAAATTTCTATATAAGTAAGTATAAACATACAATGAAATATACATCAAATTAAAGGAAATTTTGTGCAGAATGCGAATTAAGTTACAGAAGTTACCTATAGCAACAGTGGATGATAGTTTATAAAATGTGACATCCATTGTTAACGGAATTTACATTTAGGTTTGTACAGAAATAACAATGACTCTTGCTAATACTTAGAGTACGTTTGTTTCTTCTTGGCACGCTTCCCGCCTAAAGGATGGATCTGTCTGCAACGCATTGTTGCCATGCCACGGGGAAGTTGAGAGTTACAACACGCTAGGAAACACAGCAAAACGCCTCACCACTCACAAATCACTGAAACTAAGTGCGTGTGGCAACTAAGGACTTCGACTACCCGCCAAATAGCAACAGTGATGCCAACCTGAAACAATATGAAATCCCATGTCGAGAGGCAAAAAGTCCCATTTTACGTATGAATTTCCCACGTTACACTAATTAAAACTATGCTATAATATTAAAAAAATAAATTTCTCTGTGTTAGTCACTTTTTATAACCCTAAACGAACAATCCGCAAATTTCGATCTTCTCGAAAAATCCCATATATGCTGCTTATTATCCCTTTCCGAGAAAATAAGGTCAAAAACTCCCACGATATGGGATTTTTCCCACAGGTTGGCATCACTGAATAGCAATGACCTCATTTGGTGGGTTGGCTGACAACTAACGTCACCTACAAGACAAAACCAATAAGACGTCTATTGGATTAAAACGTTCACGTGAGCGCTAGCAGAAAATACTTTAAAAGATAACCAAATGCTCTGCTGGGAAGTGTGCCAAGATTAAACAAACGTACTCTAATTGCATATGCACATGATTTGATAACTAGATTGCACCGTTTTGACACGGAGTTCACAAAGTTTTGCAGTGTCTTTACTTGAATGCAATATTGTCAGACGTCGTTGAATGCTTCAATTAACTGATTTCTTGGTGTAGGTGTGTTTGCACGAATCATATCCTTCAAATCACGCCATACATTTTCAGTAGAGTTTAAGTCTGGCGAATTACAGGTCAAGGAAGTGATGAAACATGTTGTAAGGACAGAATATAATCTTTTATAACTGTTTGAATGTTATTTTCTGTTTGTAGGTACTTTCATTGCATATTTTTTCCCTGTTTTAAGCAGTGCCACTTTGGACCTAACGCCCTTTTTGGTAAATGCAATTGTCCTGAGCGCCCCGCGTGATGTTAACCCAATCTACCGATGCACACGACTGAACAAAAAACTTGGACGAAGCAGTTTGAGAACCAGAAAAAAGTTTCCATTATCACAATCAGCCTTGAATACCTAGGCATTATATACGACTGAAATTAAAGTTTGTTTCTATAATTTGTCTTGCATTAGCTATCTTTTCCCTTACACACCCTTCATCAAACGCGGCCTAAATAGTCTATCACCCCAATCACCCCTTTTTATTTCAGCTTTTCCTTTGGAAACGAGAACACCCACGTTGAGAACCACTAATTTAAAGTATAAAATTGTGATTTTGTTAACATAAAAACTGAGAATTGAAACATTAAAAGACAAAGAAGCAAACAGCACTGTAATTACCTATGAAAATAACCTTATTTTTTTAGTTTTCAATGCCGACCCTTAATGTCATTTGTAAAAATATTTTGCCCCAGGTCCAGTACCGGGTTTACCTATAAACTAAACAAGCTATAGGTTAGGGCCCCACTCCCTTGTAGGGCCTTCAAAAATTTAAAAGAAAAATTGAATGCATATTTCCAAAATATAAGGTAAAACCAGATAAAATAAAACATTCGAAGAAGTAAAAGATATTTTTTAAAGTTAGAAATTAGTAATTAAGCCACTTATAATATATCTTTTACTTGTATTTCAGTTCAGCAAGTACTTTGATAAAGTACCTGTATTGTTATGTGTAAATGGCTTTAGATTCCTATTAGATCCATCAGTAACTATACCGCATGAATTATACTACAAAAACGCAACAATTTGTCATTGACAAAGGGCAACTGGACAAAGGGCTCCGTTACTTTCAATAGCATAGGGCCTCATGAAACCTAAATCCGGCTCTGGCCAGGTCAAAAAAATGCTCCATTAAAGTTGAAACAACCATGAGATTTTCCTTAGTTTTCTCCTGTATTTTTTTTTTCAGAAGTTATATGTTATGTCAATTGTGGCTATTGAAGGAAGTCACAAGAAAGGTTGTCTAATGTTTTAATTTTTGTATTAAGTTTTCTGAAGCTGTACGAAGCCTTCTTCCCTTGGCTTGTAGTGTTAAACTATAAACTGTTTGATAATGTGATCTCCCTCAAGAGCCGCCAATGGATGACATTTTCTATAGATTTCACTAAGAAGCCGTAAATTTTGATATCTAGATCACTCGTTCTAACTTCGTACTCGTCGATTATTTTTTTCTTTACAGTACAAGCGAACGAGTTTCAGTTGCACATACGTACAACCAAGGGCGCCCATCAGGGGGGGCAAGGTGGAGAGCTCGCCCCCCCTAGAGGAAATTGTACTTCAGAATATCGAAAATCCAACATAATTTTTACATTAGTTACAGCAAAATTTGAAACTATTTTTGAAACGTCGCTTATACTTGCCCCAACTTGGAAACTACAACATGGGCGCCCTTGCGTACAACAGATTCACACACACACACAAGAAAAAAGAAAGAAATACAGGTATATATTAGTAGTTAATCAACCATCACCAAAAACATGATACTGTGAACTTATTCCTCCACCCTACTCAAAAGTTTGTTTCGGCGTTTATATATCACTATTTTTATTCTTCTTCGTAACATACTTTCTTGGGGGAGTACGGTGGCTTAGTGGTAGAACGCATACCTTTGGTGCACGGGGTCCCTAGTTCGATCCCAGGCCAAGCTTGTGGTGGACAACATCGTGCTTGTGGGTTTACTGATGGTACTCAAGTTTCCTCTCCCACTTTCTCATTCCACCAATTATTCCATCATCATTCAACTTGCTTTAATCATCATATCTCTTAGCGTAACAGGTATAATAGTGCGACGTTAAACTCAGAGGTTTCATTTCATTTTTTTTCTTTTTCATGTTTCAATCCAGCGATTTACTCGTTAGAAAGGACCAGCAGGTTGGAGAGATTGGATCGTTGTTTCGTACCCTTCAATTTGTTTTAAAACTTAATTTGGTCGATTGTATGGAAGGAGCAAAAAGAAAGACTACTACTACTACTACTACTACTACTACTACTACTACTACTACTACTACTACTACTACTACTACTACTAATAATAATAATAATAATAATAATAATAATAATAATAATAAATCAGGACTCTTTACTGGCAATACGCACTACTGTACCAGCACTCCCTTTAAAAAATCTTTTGACGTTTTAATTTTTTTCCGTTTCGAAATTATTTCAGTTTAAGATTATTTAAAGACTGGAACAAGAGTGTATTACACGAATTAAAAGAGGTAATAGAACGACAGATATCCAATTACGCGTAGAATAATGTATTCATGGTATGTGCGCATCTTTAATTCTAGAAAAGGAGTAATAATTATAATAATCATAATGTAGATTTCGAAACAGCTTGAATTATTATCTTCGTTACAATCAGAAACTGTCGCATCATAAATGACGCCATAGAGCAAAATGGTCTACAAATTATTTTTTAAAAATACGATTATATCTTTCTAAGTTAATTGAGAAAGAAAAACTCACCAAATTGATGGTTTCACGGAGCAATGGATCTAATGTGAAACCAGTCTTCACTTTTGAATCATAAACTGAATATTTTGGGAAACCTTGTAGTATCAGACAAGTAATTGAATAAGGGTCAAGAAATAAATCATTGGAGTATGATGGTGACGATTTTTTTAAAAAATAATGAGCTATTGTTTGGTTGTAAAACAATACAGAAATTACGTAGGTACAATATAATCCTAAATATCGTCCGTCAAGACAGTGACATAACGTGACAGGAGCCTTTGAAAGCGGAAGATTTAGTACTACCTGCCGAACATTATGGGAACAAAGTACCGAAGAATAGATATTTACTATTTCATTTTAAATTTTCATTATAACACTTTTTTAATAATCATTGTTATTTTAAAAATCCTAAATATCGTTAGTAAAAATTATAATACATTTCAACAATGTCTTCATAAGAACGGAATTCAAAATTTAAAAAAAAGAAAATATAATTACGTTCGATAGCTATTACTCTGCAATGATATCCTGCTTAAATATACTGTATACTTCATTTTCAACATTTTATTGAGGAAATGACAGTTCGTCCCACTTTTTCTGAATATTATGACATAAAACATTTAAAAAGAACATGAAAATGTTCAAGGTGTAAAGAGTACGGCACCAGTCAATAGGGTAAAAAAAAAAAAAAAAAAAAAAAGTAAATACGTGGACACAGAGCATTCAGATAAAAAGGATTGCTATTCGAGTAATATTCAATGACAAAAGATGTTCTTGTATGAAGGTTAATAGTAATAGCAATAATTGTACTGAAAATATAATGGTTGGATTTGATTCCAGGAAGTATCATTTACAATTTAAACTAAAACTGTGGTTGGCTGAATGGGAGAATGCTTATCTATGATAGAAGAGGTTCCTGCTTCAATCCCAGGCTGTGTGGGTTTCTGATGGATAACATCGTGCCCGTGGGTTTCATCAGGATTCTCCCATTTCCTTCTACATTCTCATTCCACAAATGATTACATAATTATTCTCTTTCGTTATTCATTCGCCTCCTGTAACCCAATGGGCAGAACCGTTGGAAGCGAAACAAAAAAAAAAGTCATTTCATTCTCAGAAGCAGGGTTGCCACACTTGGTACAATTGTACCAAATTCAGCCCTTTTTGTCATTCATCGGCCCGTTGGTACAACGCTGGCATTTTCAGCCCCTTTTGCGAAAAAGTTTGGTACAATTCTACCCAATTCAGCACCATTTAACAAATATTTGTCACATTTGCAAAAGTGTCAGTAAGACTTTTTCAATATCTCTTTCTTGTGATGTCTTTCAGGGAAGATTATAGACGCTGGACGAGTTTTACATTTTTTACAAATGTCAGTTTACCTACCTTATATTCTTCTTACAGTCTATTATCCTCCTCCGGTCGTGAAATAAGCGAGAATAAGGTGCAATAATTTATATTTTAATATTTTATTATAACGTACTGTTTACACACGAACTTGGAGATGATTGATTTGTTCCTCGTTATATATATTTATTAATCATGATGGTTTTTATTTATTGATCACCTTGAAATAGAGACGCGTTTGGTTTCCTTACAATATATACCGAAGATAATTGTTTTCCCTTTTAATTCGCGGCCTTTGTTATACTTCCTACGTGTGAGAAGTTTCATCTACTTCCACGGTTGTTCGGGATTCTCCTATTTGGATGTTTTTAAAAAGTAATTTTTAAAAAGAACACTTTCTCGATTTGACTCTTGGAAGGGGGGAGGGAGTGTTCTAGAATTTTGCCTCTTTTAATTTTGTCTTATAGAGCCATGTATTGCACTGGTATAAATTAATGAATTCAGCCCTTTTTGTTTTAATTTGGTACTATTTTTCAGCCCACTTCAGAGCCAGGACTGTGGCAACACTGCTCAGAAGTTCAGTTAGTCATGTATTTTAGGAGTCAAAGTTGCATTTTATATGCGAATATACGTGTGATAAATCTTTCTATCGCGTTTATGGAAGCCTTTAAAATTCGAGAAGGAAGAAGATATAATTGTGTCATTACCAAGGTTTTTAATACTATTGTTTATATTGTGTAAATACTATTGTGTTTATATTGACTCACGGTACTATGCATAAAGTTACTTTCCATCCATGCTACTCTTACTAAATATCCAAAATGTCAGTTTATTTCTTCAATTTAACAAACAGAACTCACCTTAGCCTTTCATACAAAATATTACAGCTTCACTGTATTTACTGACCCTATTTCAATAAGGACGCTGTTTTATTTATTTATATATATTAGTGAAGAGCGTTTTATTCTGCTCTCTTGGAATCTAGTCCATTAACTGGGATAATCATATGAAAATTGAGGAGTTTGATGTAATAAGGGCGTAAGCCAGGTAACGCCCTTTTTGCATCAAACGCATAAATGGTTTTTGCCATGCTTGTTCAACCTTCTGTCAAAATTTCAACTCAATATCTAGATTCTAGAGGTCAGGTCAGCTCTTTGAATCAAGAGCAATATCAGCCAAAGTAGCGTGAAAGTATCGTTTATCAGCTGATAACATTGTTTCTATCCCACCAAAAGATGTTCATTTCCCTCCGAACACCATAGTGCAGTCGTATACCGTATTAATTCCGAATATGAGTGACTTATTGAATCTAGATATGAAAGGCAGAAAAGCAAGAAGATGAGAAATAGTGGTAAAGAATATGAGATCTATTGCAAGTCATTGATACTAGTGACGTTTTAAGAGACTGAAGAAATCATGTCATGGACTATTTCTACCCAGAATTTAAGAGCAAAATTCTGTTCAAACTTCAATCGTGTGTAAGGATGCAGTGGTTTACCAGTGGAATAGCTCTAGCATCAGGTAGCTACGTGTAGTGATGTGAGGTGGAAAATTTTCCGCGGAAAATTTTCCGTTCTAAAAGAATCAGTAATGAGGTAACAATTCCCCAGCAATCATAAAATTGGTTGAATTCATGTATAGAAATGTTAAAAGGTGAAAGATCGTTTAAAGAATCTGAAAATTTTCATGGCTCAGACAATTTTCAGTACTATGTAGCAACAAATGAAACGATTGTTCATGAATCGTAATATTTTCTCTTATATGGAAAAATTGAAGAACTTCTTATGAGTCGGAAAATTTTCATCATTTTAAAGATAAAAGTAAAATAACTTTTTGTGAATCGGAAAGTTATATTGCTCTGTAGAAACAAGTGAAAGGAATTTTCATAGATCGGAAAATTTTTATCACGATATAGAAACAAGTGGAAAAAACTTTTCATAAGCCGGAGGATTTTTGGTATTATGTATAGTGATGTTGGGTGGAAAATTTTACCACTATATTTAACTGCACATAGTGCTACAAAATTGAATTTCTGTAGAGGAAAGTTAGCCAGCAACAAATTATAATTTTCGAATTAGGTTTCGGGAGCCGGAAAATTTTCTAATATTTCAAGTTGGGAAGTAAAATTTTGCATAGTGTTTCTCTCTCTCTCTTCCTCTGCGAGCTCCTTCGTTGCTAAGCGGTTAGCATACGCCTGGCGTGTAAGACCTGGCTTTGATTCCCAGCGGGAGCTCATGTAGTTCGGATTCCACGTTAATTAGTGGTGCCGTCTTATATAGTCTCGCTGCTGAAGGGGACGTTAAACTCAAAATTCAACTCCTCTCTCTATCTCTCACTCTCACACACACTCTCTCTCTCTCTCTCTCTCTCTCTCTCTCTCTCTCTCTCTCTCTCTGTGTGTGTATACAAAGTGCAGAGAATATACGTCGAGTTCGTAGAATACAAATATCTCATTCTATTATTTAAAATTTCAATTTATTAAAAGTCATGAATATTTTCCGATTCATAAAAACATACTCCATTTATTCCTACATCGTTGTTTAGCCGTAAAATTTATTGATAATAAATATTGTCTTAAAAAGTTTCAAGAAGTGAAAATCTAACGATTCTTCATTTCAAGAATGTTTCAAAAACTTCAATGCGTTCTTCCTTCAGAATCCACCTTTGATCTTACAATATTAGATTTCGTCAGTTTAATACGCATAAGACGGTTTTCTCATAGCTTTACTACTTTTATAGATTTACATACTGCAACATTCATAAATAAGTGGATATAATAATATAAAATGCCTACTGTAAATTTTTGACTACCCAAAATTCGAGTTTAAGTAACTCATAAAAGCAAATACTGACCACTTTCTGGAAATAAACATTTATTTATTCATATATTCATTCAGAAGAGAAAGTGAAATATAACTAATAAGGAAGCTGATTTGTCTAGTTGTTCTTAAAATAAAATAATAAAAGAAACATAAAAAGCTGCACTATTAGCGCTGCGTTCTAAAAGGAACAAGTAATTTCATTTCAATTTACAAAATAAAAAACATATCTCTTTTATATATATATATATACTTGTTCCATCGAATCGTCATTATTTCTAATACATTTTTATACATAATAATGGTAGTTTTACAATACAAATATCTGCTCTAAGATGTTGATTATACAGAATTCCAATATTGAAATTATGATTTACGAGTGTTAAACATAATAAAATCATTTTTTTCTTATTTTCTGTTACAAAAATAATCTTATAAGGAACTTTTATGTAGTTATTTCATTACAGAGGCAGGTCTACATGTGAAGAAATAGTTTCTGAAATTGATAAATTCAGAAAGGTTTCTTTTGAATTTCTTGTTACATTTTAAGTATTGGAATGGGATATTTGTTCTCTACGAAGTCGATGCATGTTCACTGCACTTTACACACACACACACACACACACACACACACAAACACACACACACACACACAGAGAGAGAGAGAAACACTGTATATTTTTACTTCCCAACTTGACATAGAAAATTTTCTGGTTTCCGAAAGCTAATTGGAAAATGATAATTTGTTGCTGTCTAAATTTCCTCTACAGGAATGGAATTATATATCTGAATGTGCAGTTAAATATAGTGAAAATTTTCCACCTAACATCACTATACATAATATCAAAAATTCTCCGGATTATGGAAAGCTTTTTCACTTGTTTTTACATCGTGATGAAAATTTTCCGATTCTTGAAAATCCCTTTCACTTGTTTCTACAGAGCAATAAAACTTTCCGATTCACAAAAAGTTGTTTTACTTTTTGCTTCAAAATGATGAAAATTTTCCGACTCATAAAAAGTTCTTCAATTTTTCCAAACAAGAGAGAAAATATTTCGATTCGTGAAAAATTGTTTCACTTGTTCCTACATAGTACGGAAAATTGTCTGAGCCATGAAAATTTTCAGATTCTTTAAACAATCTTTCACTTTTTAACATTTCTATACATGATTTCAATCAATTTTATAAATACTGAGGAATTGTTACTTGATCACTGATATTTATTAAGAACGGAAAATTTTCCGGAAAAATATAGAAGAAAATTTTCCACCTCACATCACGGCTAAACAACGATGTAGGAATAAGTGGGGTATGTTTTTATGAATCGGAAAAGTTTCATCACTGGCTAAATGCCATTGTAAATGCCATTGCAATATATAAAGAAACCGTTTCCTAAAAACATAGTCCCAGTAACGAAACCAAGGGTAAGAACATCCAAGTTACTTGATGTTAGAAGTCTCTGTCGGTCTGTACCATATCCTGATAAAGAATGGTATGAGCATGTTTTGGCCCAGAGCTCTTCCGCAAAATGAGGAAGAAAATTCGGAAAGTGACGACGTTCCGTACAGGATTGCCAACCGTCCTTATTCTGTCGGGACTATACCTATTTCTGTCTTATTTGTCCCGCGTCCCGACCGGACACTCGTCGGGATGCATATTGTCCCGATTAATCGATTTTCAAACTTAATATTTTACCGGGCCCTTTTTGTACAAAAGAATAACATTATATTAGACACACAATTTTATGTATAGAATCAATTTAACAAATTTGTGTTTTAATTTGACTCATGAAAAAATAGTTAAAAGCTCGTCTTTAATTTATAGTTATTCCCTACTTGTTTTGAATTGATGATTATAATAATAGCATATTCCATGTAGCGCTAAAAATATTGTTTTCGCAACGTCTACGTAAAAGAAACTACTACCACAGTGGCACTAACACTAGCGGTCACTTTAGCGGGTGGCCACCAAGCTAACTGTAATGCTTCTTTCACATTGAGGCGGCGATTTGCCGTCGCCGCTCGCGGCAGTTTGCCGCGTGAGAAGTGTACCCTTTTATATTACGCGGTTTTTTGCCGCGAATGAAAAATATGCGAGCAGGGTTGCTGTGGAACTGAAGAAACGAAACCCCTTGTGACTCTTGTCGTGTTTGTGGTGGTTGCAATGGAGAGACGCAAAAAGTGTCTTCTACTCACCTTGTTAAGACAGACAGAAAGAAAGAAAGAAAGAAAGAAAGAAAGAAAGAAAGAAAAAAGTTTACTTTTTTTTTTTTTAAGAGAAGTGGTATCTTAAAGGAGATTTTTCTATACTGTTTCCACAATTGATAGACTTGAGCAAAGTAGCGGCCAGGTCTGGATATTTAAAATACCATCCATAGATATTTAAAATAACTATTATCACTGGGAAAACCAGGATAAAGTCTAAGAACAGTCGGTGATTGAGATCTATCCGAGAATCCCAAGTCAACACTCAACCACTGAACCCAAGGCTAGTCTCTAGATCTTATTATTATTATTATTATTATTATAGCTATAGTATTTCGGGTTTATTCGTTTTTTTTAAGCGTTCCGACTATTGACTCGAGTCTCTTTAAAGCACTGCTCTAGTCCTTGAATTCAAGGGACTATTCAAGGAATTACA
Source organism: Thermobia domestica (assembly GCF_964235325.1). NCBI lineage: Eukaryota > Metazoa > Arthropoda > Insecta > Zygentoma > Lepismatidae > Thermobia > Thermobia domestica. The sequence continues at coordinate 1,820,855 of NC_137469.1, forward strand.
CCCATAGAAGTGTTAAAAGTTATAAAATATATAAAATACGGTATATTTATCAAATATCACATAATCAAAGTGATGCTAAGGTACAGTATTATTACTAAAATCCGGATTACGAATTTTTATGTAACAAAATATATATAGCAAAATAGTACATACATATATAGCAAAAGACTATAAAATATGCAATATTGTTGAAATATTTGATAGTATATATTTCAATTTTGGAGCACAAGAAATTTATAGAATTACAAGCTCATTTGCCCAGCGCTGCCCGCACATACGTAGGGTATATCCCAATCTTCTATTAAATTAAAAAGAAAATAATTTGTATTGATTTGGACTCTTTTTAATCAACGACCTATGGATTCGACACTTCGATAGTATCGGTCGTTTTCGATTATTTTTACATATTATCTTTTCCCATATATTGTATGTAACAAGTTTGGTTAAAAGCACTCCAGGTGTTCTAAGCTAGAACATAACCACATATACAAACACACTCCACATCCATATATATATATACGTAAAACACACACACATCCATATTATCGCAACCACTCTCTACTCTTTCCTGGCAACACTTGCTACCTCCCCCAACACCCAAGCGGCAATTCGCCGCCTATATGTAAAGAGCTTCATTACTTGCAATGTCTCGCTTCGCTATACGCGGCAATCTGCCGCGCAGCTTTCTAGCAGGGAGAGGCGACTGTTTTTCCTCGCCGCGAAAATTTGCGGCGACCGCCGCGCATATATGAAAAGCTCAATTGCTTGCAATTAGTGTTGTAAAAAAACGGTTTTTTCTGTGAAGTTTTTTTTCAATAAAAAACATCGTTCTTTTTCATGTTTTTTTTCAAAAGTCTGTTTTTTTTCTGGCAACTATTATTTATTGATTTATGTTGCAGATTATTGAAATAATCAACACAACTTGAGTCGAAGCCCTCGTAACTTACAAATCGTTTGTTTCTTTGAACCTATACGAGCAAAATTGTGTGATTATTCCTTTCGATCCCAGGCCATTTTTGGCGTTTTCCTACATTTCCAGTTAGTGACTTATTGCTCAAAAACTATTCATTCGATTGATATGGTTAAGGCCTTGTTTTTAAGAAAATGGATGTGGCTACTTTTTGGTGTAAGTTGCATTGCAGTGTTACCAACGGGTGGGAAATTATTGAGGGAAATGTAGGGGTGAAAATTTACAAAAATTCCCTAACCGTATTTCAAAAATTTTTTGTATCTAGCACCACTGCTGCTATATGGGTTCAAGTCACCTGAACAAATCTTTGGTGTGTTGACAAGGTACAGTGAAATCCTGAAGTTGCTGGCTTCCATTCAAACAGGGAAAGAAAAAATTCTGTCATACACATGAAATTTTGACACTTTTTACGCCTCAGAGGCAAAAATCAAATATGCCGGGGTACAGCTTCTCTAATTATCCTATTGAAACTTTTTATGGTGCGTTCTGTAGGGAAAAGAGGAAGCTTTCAGGTAGTGGTACGTTTGTTTCAATGTAGCCAGTAAGAGGGTAATAATAGAGGGGAAAAGGGAAATTTTCCGAATTTTTCACCTAATAGTGGGAATTAATTGTTTTGGCTGGAAACGCTGCCATCAGACAGACGAAAACTATCTGAAAATAAACCGTAGTACTCAAAGAATATATCCTACAAGTAGCATGGCGATATATAACAAAGTAAGCATGAAATTACAAAAAAATCTCATTCTACCTCAGAAATTCACCATTTTCTTACCATTTCCAGAACATGGTTTATTATAAACCTCAATTGTACTTTCTCTAATTATTCTAGTGAAACTTTTTATGGTGCGCTGTGTAAGCTAAGGATGAGGCTGTTAGACACTGGTACATTTGTTCGAATGTAGCCAACAAGAAGGAAATAATAGAAATAAAAAAGGGAATTTTTCCCAAAATTTGCCCCTAAAATCTGGAATTAAAATGTTTTGTAGCTAGCAACACTACTATCAGACACACACAAACTATCTTAAAATAAGCTTTGGTATCCCTTTAATATATCCTACAAGTTTTATGACGATATCTAATAAAGTAAGCATGTCAATAAAAAATATCTCATTCTACCTTAAAAAAAATCATAGTTATCTTTCCAATTAGAGAACAAGGTCCACTGTAAACTTCAACTGTACTTCCCCTAATTATCCTATTGAAACTTTCTATAGTGCGTTGTGTAGAGCAAAGACGAGACTTTCAGATACTGGTACGTTTGTTCCTATATAGCCAACAAGAGTGAAATAATAGACAAAACATAATTTTTTCCAAAATTTCCCCCTAAAATCAGGAATTAAAATATTCTGTAGCTGGCAACACTGCAACCAAACAGACGCAAACTATCTTAAATTAAACATTGGTACACCACTAATATATCCTACAAGTATTATGGCGATATTTAAGGAACAAAGCTTCTAATTACCAAAACTATATTACGGTAAACAGAAACATAAGGAAAAACTAGAAAAATCAAGGGCTAGAACCTAAATACGAATTTTACGTGCGTCCCCTAATTAACCCATTGTAACGATCTGTACTCTCGTTTGTTAAGTAAGAACAAATTTTCGATTGGCGCAAGTTGACTTGCACTCGGACGTATAGGTACGGATTTATAAACAAAAATTTCTAATTTTTTGCCCAAATATAGGAAAATTTTAATTTCCCTAATTGGCAACACTGCGTGGAGGCCCGTCCAATTGATGTCAACAGTTAGGTATCCATCCGAGGTATCTACCTGGCAAGTCTTAAGGATGTCTTTCTACAACGAAGGAAGCTACAGGGAAAAAAAGTAAAGGAAATTCGAAATTCGAAAATTCTCGAATTTTTTACTGGGGTGAAATTTGAGAATCAAATTCGACACCAGAAGAAAAAGAAATTAATATGATAAACTATAGTGCAACCACATTTTGCAAGAATAATATCCCGATATCTTAATTAGTGTCCACACTGGAGCGGATTAAACAAGTGACACACCTGTGTGTGCCACTTTGGCCACCTGGGCCACCGAGTACACATTTGATTACATTTTTTTGACTACTAACTCGTGTTGTTGTTGTAGTTATAGTCTCGACTAATAATAATATCGTTGTAAACAATAACTTTATAAGGAAAATTTTCTCTCCTTTTTACATGTTAGTTCCAACACTGTTGGTGAGAAATGTAGGGTGTTTCAAAATAAATTTTGGGGTTTTAAGTCTTCGTAGTACTTATTACATTTTACGTATAATTATAAGCAATGCATCAAGTAAAAGAGCACCTCAAACAGTCTTTGCTACAAGTGTTCAATGTGAGATTCATTAATCACACGGCACACATCTAGTCGATAGGCGAGAAAGGCCCATATGGCACAAAACATATTCAATTTTGGGGAGTTTCGTTTCAATTGTACCATCTCCTGAGGATTTGCTGACGGCCAGATGCAAACATTATGAGTATTCACATTAGCTCTTAGGTGAAAAATCGATTTATCACTGTAGACGACACGATCCAGAAAATCTTCATTGTTATGCAGGAATATTTCACTTGCGAAATTGGCACGTAAACCGTAGTCTGTAGGTTTTAGACCTGTAGCAACTGCAAACAATAAAGGCGTAGTTGCAAGCGTCTCCTTAATATTCTTCACACAGACGGTTGTACTGTGCAGGTTCAGTCTTTATTAAAACACAGTCTCCATCTTTGCTACTTGCTCTTTCTAACGGCAGACAGAAGAAACAATGCACGTACATGCGTGCGTACAAAACTGTTTGAGCTGCTCTTTCATCTGATATAATATTTATAATTGTAAGTTAATTGTAATAGATACTACAAAGTTTCAAAACCCTAATATTAATTTTGAAACACCCTGCATTACTTCAAATTGAGTCATCTTTTATTCAGGTCCTAGTCAATTTGTCGCCTCGTGCAATGGCCTAATTTGCCGCCTCCCTCTTTCTCCAGAAAGAACAAATCTTAGAAGTCATTATTTTAAGTATACTACTCCAGCATGAACAACAAAGGTGAGGGTAAGTGCAGTCGCACTCAGAAAGGCTTAAATACTTACTAAAAATGCAATTCCGTTGTGTCTGTTTTTTTTTTAATGTTAATCTATTATGATAGTGAAAGATAAAGCAAACACACCTGCAGAGGAAAGATTGTAATCCTTTTTATAGAATTCACTATCGAGCTTCAATCTCAATGTATCAGTTTGCAATTCCAGTGCAACTAGCTCTTTTATCTTTATTTCTTGATTTTTCTTCTACATCTTCTAACATTTAAAAAAAAACTTGTTTCTATCTTCAATGATAAGGAACTTGCTTCTGACAAAAACAAGACTACTTTCATATCAAAACTGTGATAACTTACTAAATGGAAGGGGGGCCGCGGTGGATCAGTGGTAGAGCGTTCACCTCTGGTGCTTTGGGTCCCGGGTTCGATCCCCGCCAAGTGAACTTTGTGGTGGACAAACACCGTGTGCGTGGGTTTTCTCGGGGTTCTCCAGTTTCCTCCCACTTTTTTCATTCCACCATTTCATTCATTACTCATCATCACCGTCTCCTTTAGCCTAACCGGCATAACCGTGGGACGTAAAACTCAAAGATTTCATTTCATTTTTTTTTTTTACTAAATGGAACAAATATTCACTACTATTCGAGAATTGAATTCTTGCATTTGACAACAATCAAGCAATTTGTGCTCGGATTTATTCGACCATTTGCTTTAGCATTGTCCATGTGGCCTTAAACTAATGCAACCTAAACATAATTTATGAATGTAGTATTCAAATAGAAAGTCAGCTTAGTAAATGTAACTACCATCATCATGAAGTCTGTTTCCAACAAGAAATATTTAATTTAAATAATATACTTATGACAAATTTTACCGGACCATCCAAGCTTGCCGTTCCACGCAAATGCACGTGTTGCATATATATAGTGGCGTATTTAGGAGGGCTTCCGGGCTTAAACCCCCCCCCAGAAATCTTACTTACTATAGTAAAGTATATGAAATATCTTGCAGAATTTTCACATTTTCAGGCAAAGCCCCCCCCGAAAGTTAGCAAAGCCCCTCCCGAAACAAAATCGTAAATACGCCACTACATATATGGTAGAGCCGGCTCTTCATATGTTTAGTCGACAAATTATTTATATATGACATTTAGAAAAATACTATTAGGCAAATTAGTATTAGTTTTTACCTTTAGACAAGTTATTGGAATTTTATACTGTTCGTGACATTATTTTCGTACTTATTAAAGGCCTCCTTTCACGAAAAAACAAAATTTCATTTCTACTTTTATTTCTTAGTTGATATTGATGAAAACTGCTGAAACCCGGATTGTTAATAGGTATGGTATTCATGTAAATTGTAAAATATTTGTAGCGTATCAGTATCTAGCGTTTAATTTCTGGTGCATTATACGGTGATTACATCTACATAAAAATATTTCATACTTAAATAGACGTAAGATGCATTACAAATGACTATTTGAAAAAAAACGAAATTTAGAAAAAAAACGAGAGGCAATGTTTTTTTTTCTAAAAAAAACGTACATTTCTGAAAAAATACGAACCGTTTTTTTTCTATTTACAACACTACTTGCAATGTCTTTCTACCCTGCGCGGCAATTCGCCGCCGCCGCGTGCGGCAGTTCGCCGCAAAATGGGAAAGGGCTGTAACTCATTTGTTTGTGATAAAAACTAAGCATTCTATAGGCCTATAGTTTTCTTTTTAAACGTTGTTTATGTTAAATAAATTACAATTGTTTTGGTTTGAATTTGTTTCATATATTGCTTATACGTAGTGATGAGAAGTTGGTGGGAAAATGAAAAAAATAAGGTGCCGTATTCATTCAGGTTCGTGTTATTCAGCTGATTATTTACATTTTTTTCGATGACTCGCTGTACACGGAGTCGTCTGCGCGGGAGGGGTAGGGGCGCTCCAACACCGATTGTCTCATCCCGAGTTTTTTTTAAAGAAAAGTTGGCAACTCTGGTTCCATATGACAGTAAGAGTGACTAAAAGAACAGAGCACTGACAAGCGTTTTATGTAGTTTCCTTGTTATATATTCTCATAAAATCTTGTTACTTTGTTTCTAAGAGTTATTAAAGATCAACAGTTTAGTAAATATCTCATTAATTCACTTTTAATTTTAGAGAACATTTTTGATGCTAGTTGTTTGATGCAAAAATGGCGTACATAAATACATTCAAATAGAAAGCTAAGCACAACATTAAAAATATATATATTTATCTTCATTAACATGTGATTTACCAACAACGGAAATACAATGCTGGATATTATATTGTTTTATGTAAGAAAAACACTACTTAAATTTTCAACATCGTTTTTTCCCAAAATGCATATTTCAGACTTACGCCCTCATTGCATCAAACTCTTCAATTTAATTTTGAACTCACCTTGCTGGTTTCATGTGTCCTATTTAAGGTAGGTCCGAAACTGACCTTTCTGTTAGAGAAAGCTGAATGTGTTCTTTTATGTGGAAGGGAATTCAGCTCGATTATGAAAGGATATTTATCTGGAAATATCTAGTTCCAGTTCGGACTAACAAACTTCTTTTTGAACTATTTTCTTTTCCTTAGCCTAACCTTGTTCGTTACAGAAAAATTTAGTTAGAATCCTTAATGAAAGTGGTTTTAGCTTCAAAAGCTATCTCACGGTTGGGATTAGCCGAGGCTAGCCATAAAAGGTGAAGCTAACCTTTGAAAATTAAGAGAAGCACCACCCATTTTGGAAATGGACAAAAAAGGGAGTGGCTTCATAAATCTCCAAATATTAGAGGAATTTAGAAATGACTGAAGCTTAGTTTGATATTTTATTTTAGTTTGAAAATTGAATCTAAGTGACTATTTTCTCAAAATAATGAGAAATAGTTTTTAGACCCTAGATCTTGAGTGTCATTTAAGATTCTTAATTACAGAAACTCTAAAGAAACTTAGAGGAAGTACTTCCGAATAAATAAAACATTAAGTAGGGAAGAATTCCTTCCTTACTTTTATTAAATCTTACACTTAGACTTGGATTAGTTTAAATTTTGATTTTCTTGTTAATCATTTGGAAAATCTATATGTTAGTATATTCTCATTTAATATTTTTAACTTTGTAAGGTTTGGTCAGGGGCATTGCGGGGTGGGGCAAGCCATCAGGGAGCCTCCAAATCGTTAAGTGGGACGTAGAGAAGGGGTCCCACTCCATGCTGTCTGCGGGAGGGCCCCCAAACCTTTAGTTACGCCACTGGGTTTGGTTTTGGGATTTCGTGAGTCGCATAGGTGATGACACTTAATTTGCTTTTAGGCATAGTGTAAGTTACCATCTGTTGTATCCAACTAATGTGATTATAAAAACGAGAGACAATATTTATCATAAAAAATAATTTCTATGTTTTATTTTTTACCTCAACCTTACCACTTACAGTCAGTAACGTAGCCTGAAATATCGAAATGGGTAGGCTGAAATTTAGGCCCGTAGTAGGGCTGTGACTAGGAGGGGCTCAGTCCCCTTGCGATCGTTGTCAGCCGCATGAAACATTTCAGTTCTTTGTTGTGTGTATATATGAGTACAGGCCCGTGACCAGCCGAAAAATGATGAAGGGGCGCAGTGGAAATTAGGGGGGAAGAAATAGTCTTCAATGCGACTCAACGATATCATAGTTCATCACCGTACTATATTTCATTTGCAAGCCTACCGTGAACAATTTAGGTGGCCAGTAAAAATTTAGGAGGGGCCCGGCCCCCTAGCCCCTCGTGGATACGGGCCTGTATGAGTACAAAGTGAACTGAAATTTGCACCCATCTCTCTGCGCTTCCAGTTAACCATACTCCAGATACCACACTTGTATGGTATACAACAAGTATATTTTGTATACCATACAAGTATGGTATCTGGAGTATGGTATACAAGTATAAAACGTATGTTGTATATTTTTACTACTTGTAAATCCTTATTTTATTGTAATTTTAGGACGTAAGATATTTTAAAATATGTACTAGGCTGATTATGTAATTCGAAGAAGAAAAAGAAAAATAAATATGTTAATTATAATATCGATATAAAAAGATATTCATATGTTTTATATGTTTTTAAATAATAGGATTTTGGAATGTCGTTGTCAGGACAACAGATATAAATAAAAAAGATTTGTTCAACGGAGTTGGCATTTTAATGGCTCAATAAAATTTAAAAGAACCGTTTTAGGTACCATTTTGATTGGAAGTATCTTACTTGCTCTTCATCTTTTTCCCCAAGCAAGAGAGATGAAGTCGCTTATTCTTCGTTTCACTTTTCCCCCTCTAATATGAGACGGGTAAAATATATCTACGTCTCAATGAGATCATCCACTAAGTTTCGCGATAATCCTGTAGTAGATCTACATATGTCACCTCACTAATGCACATACACGTGTATCACGCAAAAATGACAAACTACACAGTCAAAGAAACAAGTACAAACGGATGTAGACCTAGATTTAAGCATAAATTCACCAACAGGTCTTCAGTTTCCACATTATTGGCCATGGAATTTGGATTTGAACTCTGAAATCAGAAATTTCACTGAAACGCGATTGATGGAGATCATCTGCTCTTGGCTAAAATTGGGATGGTGATAGAACGTGACAAGCTTAGTGCACATGTGAAATGATATTGTGTGCAGACCTTTGGTTCCTGAGTTATTAATAATCAAATTTGTGGTCGGACTTAACGGAAGATCATTCTATACTAGCGATGATGCTAATCCGATTTTCACCAAATTTCACATGATAATAGACCATGTACAGCTTAATAGATACGTTAAATATTATGATAAGTAAGCCATTGGTTCTCGAATTAGTTCATATCCAATTTGGGTTTGGCCTTAGAGGAATAAAGAAATGTTATGAAATTCAGATTGGTGAAAGCTATCCGATCTTGACCAGACTTGGAATGGTGGTAGACGTTTGTGAGTTTTGTATATATTAGAGCATGGTATGAAATATTATGGTGTACAGGTCTTTAGTTTCCAAGTTATTGGCCGTCGAAATTGGGTTTGAACTCAGTGAAATAAGGAAATTTCAGTGAAAGTGATTGATGGAATTTCTATCTGATCTTGTCCAAATTTGGCATGATGGTAGATCTTCATAAGCTTACTATGCACATGAAATATTAATTTGTGCACACCTTTGCTGCTTGACTTATTTGACTTCCAAGTTAGGGTTTGAACTTACTTGGGTCCAAACGAAGTTTGATAGTTAATAACTCAAGAGCAGAAGACTTGTACACCACGATATTTCATATGCATATTAAGCTTATTACGGTCGAACAACGTTACAAATTTTGTCAAGTGGAGACTTTTGGTTCCCGAGTATTGACACCCAATTTTGGGCTTGAGCTTAACAAACTTGTTAAAAGAGGTGCAGTGTGTATTTATTATAAAGATTTGCTTAAAAAAATGAATGAAAGACGATTTTTCTTCCACTATAAAGAAACTTTGTTATTTCATCCTGTCTTTCTATTCTTATCTGATGACTCATTTAGCGAAAGGACTTTTTAGTATGTGTTTGTGTTTCCTACTAAGTATTTAATTTTCTTTTGTTTCTAGTCGCAGCATGTTCCTTACCGAAACTCCAAATTAACCCAGAACTTCGAATGGAGACAATGCGAAGATATTGATGTTCGTCAACATTTCCCCGAAACAAGAATTTGTAGGGGAAAGTGTCAGCACCTTAAGATTTGGAGAATCCTGCAGCAATAGCAAAGAAGCAACCAGGTGAATTCAATTAGTGTGGTATGAATTTATGAATACGTGAAATAGTGAAGTGAATGACAAGCATACAGGAAGTAAGCTTATACTGACAAGGGTATGATAGTGAAATTAGGGTTGGCATGTTCCTCATGGAACGAAAAAAAAAGGTTAATGGCAGTATTTCATTCAGAAAAAAAAGTTCCGGGGGGCACACTTAATATTCGGAGGGGCACATATTATTTTCACACGGTACTATTCTATTTACTATTATATTACACACAATTTATTTTGATCTCTTTCGGGCGGGGGGGGGGCGGCATGCCACCTCAAAAACACGTCTGGAAAAGACACTGGTAACGGAAGAAAGGAAAAAGATTGCTGTAACGAATAATACATTGATTATTGCGATTTTAGTCTGAAGAAATTCTCTGTGGATTACCTAATTCTTTAATTAATCGGAAGGAATGATAGCTGTTTCTTTTGACAAAAATCCAAATGCTAATGGACTCCACGGCTTTACTAGCATTTACACACTGTTTTGTTGAAATTTTCTGTGACCGTTTTGCATAAATGTGGCTGAATTTCCTTGACACAGCATTCAATTTCTTCCTTCAAGACATGTGTAGTCGGGGCTTATTCGCATAGATCTTAGACTTAAAAAATATAACGGTGTTAAATCGCATGATCTGGGCGACAAAAATCTGTTCACCAAAGCAGGAAATTACACGACCAGGAAATGACTCATGCAGTAATTTAAATGTTTTTCGGGCTGGATGGTACATGGCACCGTCTTGAAACCACATGTCGTCCACATTCATATCTTGCAATTAAGGCACAAAAACTGGTTTAGCATATCTCAATAGCGAGCACCATTAACTGTCATTGCCTGACCAGACGCATTTTCGAAGAAAAATGGTCAGATGATGCCTCTAGCCCAAAATCTGCAACAGAGAGTATGCATTTGTTTCTCAACAATCCTCATGGATTTTCTGAACCCCAAATGCGACAATTTTGTCGATTAACAAAGCCATTAAGATGAAAATGAGCCTCATCATTGAAAATAATTTTGTTCCAAAAAATCAGCGTTCACTTGTTATTCTAGAATGCGTTCAACGAACTCTCTTTACTGTGCGTGATCAGTAGTCCTCAGTTCTTAAGTAGTTGAACTTTGTAAGCATGAATCTGCAAATCGTTCGTAAGAATACGCTGTAGAGAGCTTCTAAAAATGTCCAATTCTTGGCCACCTTGCTGAATTGATGTTCCTAGACGTCAGCAACAATCTCACGAGCTGCTTCGATGTTTTGTGTTGAAGGACTTCCAGAGTGTTTAAGAGCACAAATTGATCAAGTTTCCTTAATTTTTTGTTAATTAATCTTTTCACAGCTGATGAAGTAAAGTCACTATTCCGACCATAATTTGTACGAAAATTGCGAATTGTAACTGCCAAAACTTCATTATTTTTAAAATATTCCTTAACAATGAAAACCTTTTATCCTTTTGTGTAAGAAAAATAAACACATTGCTGAACAAGACTGCACTTATTTAATATAAAAACACATTTACACGTGACGTTTCGATCTTCTAGCCAAGATCCTCATCAGACGTACACTGAGTGATACAAAAAATTACTCAAGTATATATACACAATTCATCTCCCTATCTGCTTTCTCTTTGGCCCGTTCAAACAGCCAATCAGAAGCGTGGAAATCTATCTGAACTGACCAATGGGACAACATAACATTCTACCAGAAAGAAACAGCAAGGAGCAAGCAACCATTGAATACATTAATTCACATACATTTTTCTGTATTTATCAATAATATTTCTCCATTCTTTATTAATGCTGATACCTTTGGTCCAATTCATTAAGTTTACATCCCCTTCCTTTTCTATCCACCAGGCCTCTTTCCACTTTCTCGGCCACAATCTTTTTTCCCGTTCCAGCACAATAACTTCTTCCCAGTTCACATCATGTCCCTTTTCTTTTACATGTTTAAAGATTGCGTTAGTTTCACCAATATATTTCATATCACAATCCTTACAATTTATACAATAAATGACATCTTTCTGATCTCTCTTTTCTTTTTTCTTCCCTTTGCTTTTGACCATGTCCAACAACGTTCTGCTACCTTTTCTATACACTTTGATCCCTTGCTTTCTTAACATCTTTTTTAAAATCTCAGTATCTTCTCCTAACCCTACAATGCCTTTCCATACCCCCTCATTGTCCTCCCCACTTTTACCTTTCCCCGAGACCACAGATGCTTTAACGATATCCCTTTTACTATAACCATTCTCATACAGCTGTCCTTTAAAGATTTCCACATTCTCTTCTACATTTTTGTTACAAATTTTGGAAATTCTTTCTAACATATTTCTTATGAAATTAACTTTTGTGTTTCTATCTACATTACTTCTCTTATTACAATAAATACCAGCATTACATTCTTTTTGATACCATTGAGTCTTAATGCTCTTCCCTTCCTTACTCATTAAAATGTCAAGATAACATAATACACCTCCCTGCTCTGTCTCCAGTTCTAATTCTATTCCCTTCTCCTTATCTTCAATACTACCAACGAACTCTATCAACTCTTCTTTTGATCCTTCCCATATCCCAAAACAATCATCAACGTATCTACATAAAAATCGAATCTTTTCTTTCCCCTTTTCTATCACATCCTTCTCCCACACATTCATAATGATATCAGACAATACCGAACTTATCTTAGATCCTATACTTAAACAATCCTTAATCTTATATATGTCATTCTTAACTTTACAGAAACCAAACTCATACAGCCCCTTATTAAGTTGAGGGCTTTTCTAATTTTCTCCCATTTCCAGCCTTTAACACATTCTCTCCCCATAACTTCCTTAATCGTATCAAGTATAGCACTTCTCTTTAGATTAGGGAACATGGCTTTAATATCTAAACTAAACAAAATACAATCATTATTAATTTCAGCATTACTGGTGTAGTTTATTACTTCTCTATAGTCTTTAACTGCCAAAGTCTTTTGTCTTTCTCTTACCCACTCTAACACTGGTTTCAATTCACTTTCTAGCGGTTCCAAATAATTATTCCTACAGTCCATAACTGGCCTAAGCTTTACTTCCTTTGTGTGTATTTTTGGAAAACCCTTTAACACGGGCACTCTTCCATCTTCATTCATCCATTTCTTAAGTCCCTTCCTTTTACATTCTTCTTTTAATTCTTCTATAATTTCTTCTTTCTTCTTGTCAACTAATTCATATTGTCCATCCACCAAATCCTTCACCTTGTCCTCATACCACGCTTTATCCATTACCACTGTCGCCCCTACTTTGTCAGCTCTCTCTACCACTATGTCCTTCCTTTTCCTAATGCTATCATATCCTCTTCTTTCTTCTTTTGTCAAATTCGAATATCTTCTGTGGATTTCTTTCTTTACCAAAACCATTGCCTTCCTTCTTAACCTATCTCTGTCCTCTTCTTCTTTAACTTCGCTCAACGCTTCTTCTATAGAATAGACTATGTCATCGACCCTGCTCGTTCCGCCTTTCACTTTAAATTTACAACCCAATGAAAGAAAAGATTTCTCTTCTTCTGACACTTGCACTTCCCCTATCACCACTACTCTTTCTGTCGCTTATAAGGAGAACAGAGATGGAGAACGTGAGGAGCCTGACGGCTGGTTTGAAGAAGAGGCTTTCACACAGAAATTAGAAGTAGAATGTGTAGATTTGGCATCTATTTTTGTAAGAGACTGGTTAGTGCAATATTTAAGAGAATGGGAAATGTGTTTTAGTGGCAAAGTAGAACAAAGAATTAAAAACAAATTAATAGCGTTAGGCATAAGCGAGGAGAAGACCAAAGAAAGAGTAGTGGTGATAGGGGAAGTGCAAGTGTCAGAAGAAGAGAAATCTTTTCTTTCATTGGGTTGTAAATTTAAAGTGAAAGGCGGAACGAGCAGGGTCGATGACATAGTCTATTCTATAGAAGAAGCGTTGAGCGAAGTTAAAGAAGAAGAGGACAGAGATAGGTTAAGAAGGAAGGCAATGGTTTTGGTAAAGAAAGAAATCCACAGAAGATATTCGAATTTGACAAAAGAAGAAAGAAGAGGATATGATAGCATTAGGAAAAGGAAGGACATAGTGGTAGAGAGAGCTGACAAAGTAGGGGCGACAGTGGTAATGGATAAAGCGTGGTATGAGGACAAGGTGAAGGATTTGGTGGATGGACAATATGAATTAGTTGACAAGAAGAAAGAAGAAATTATAGAAGAATTAAAAGAAGAATGTAAAAGGAAGGGACTTAAGAAATGGATGAATGAAGATGGAAGAGTGCCCGTGTTAAAGGGTTTTCCAAAAATACACACAAAGGAAGTAAAGCTTAGGCCAGTTATGGACTGTAGGAATAATTATTTGGAACCGCTAGAAAGTGAATTGAAACCAGTGTTAGAGTGGGTAAGAGAAAGACAAAAGACTTTGGCAGTTAAAGACTATAGAGAAGTAATAAACTACACCAGTAATGCTGAAATTAATAATGATTGTATTTTGTTTAGTTTAGATGTTAAAGCCATGTTCCCTAGTCTAAAGAGAAGTGCTATACTTGATACGATTAAGGAAGTTATGGGGAGAGAATGTGTTAAAGGCTGGAAATGGGAGAAAATTAGAAAAGCCCTCAACTTAATATGGGAGTTTGGTTTCTGTAAAGTTAAGAATGACATATATAAGATTAAGGATGGTTTAAGTATAGGATCTAAGATAAGTCCGGTAAAAGGGGAAAGAAAAGATTCGATTTTTATGTAGATACGTTGATGATTGTTTTGGGATATGGGAAGGATCAAAAGAAGAGTTGATAGAGTTCGTTGGTAGTATTGAAGATAAGGAGAAGGGAATAGAATTAGAACTGGAGACAGAGCAGGGAGGTGTATTATGTTATCTTGACATTTTAATGAGTAAGGAAGGGAAGAGCATTAAGACTCAATGGTATCAAAAAGAATGTAGTGCTGGTATTTATTGTAATAAGAAAAGTAATGTAGATAGAAGCACAAAAGTTAATTTCATAAGAAATATGTTAGAAAGAATTTCCAAAATTTGTAACAAAAATGTAGAAGAGAATGTGGAAATCTTTAAAGGACAGCTGTATGAGAATGGTTATAGTAAAAGGGATATCGTTAAAGCATCTGTGGTCTCGGGGAAAGGTAAAAGTGGGGAGGACAATGAGGGGGTATGGAAAGGCATTGTAGGGTTAGGAGAAGATACTGAGATTTTAAAAAAGATGTTAAGAAAGCAAGGGATCAAAGTGTATAGAAAAAGTAGCAGAACGTTGTTGGACATGGTCAAAAGCAAAGGGAAGAAAAAAGAAAAGAGAGATCAGAAAGATGTCATTTATTGTATAAATTGTAAGGATTGTGATATGAAATATATTGGTGAGACGGGGAAATTATTAAAAGAAAAAATTAAACAACATAAAAGTGATGTGAAATATGTCAGAGAAACTAACGCAATCTTTAAACATGTAAAAGAAAAGGGACATGATGTGAACTGGGAAGAAGTTATTGTGCTGGAACGGGAAAAAAGATTGTGGCCGAGAAAGTGGAAAGAGGCCTGGTGGATAGAAAAGGAAGGGGATGTAAACTTAATGAATTGGACCAAAGGTATCAGCATTAATAAAGAATGGAGAAATATTATTGATAAATACAGAAAAATGTATGTGAATTAATGTATTCAATGGTTGCTTGCTCCTTGTTGTTTCTTTCTGGTAGAATGTTATGTTGTCCCATTGGTCAGTTCAGATAGATTTCCACGCTTCTGATTGGCTGTTTGAACGGGCCAATGAGAAAGCAGATAGGGAGGTGAATTGTGTATATATACTTGAGTAATTTTTTGTATCACTCACTGTACGTCTGATGAGGATCTTGGCTAGAAGATCGAAACGTCACGTGTAAATGTGTTTTTATATTAAATAAGTGCAGTCTTGTTCAGCAGTGTGTTTATTTTTCTGATTTTATTCGCAAGACGTTGACTATGATTGTGTGCCTTTTGTGTAGCTCTCCATTTTTTTAATAACCATGAACCGTCAGCTGTCACACTATTTTTTTTTCGTTGGCAACACCTTACCGCACCAATGGCGCAAAATTCAAATCTTCCGTAAATTTTGGGGCACCCAGTATATATTTTATAATTAGATTTAGAATTTATTTATTTATTTATGGAGTTTATCTACACAAGTCCTAGATGCGATGAGATGCGATGCATCTAGCAATCTACCAAAGCATCATTGCTTTCATGTCAAACCACTCGGCTACTATCCTGCGAGGCAAAGGGTGGACATACCAGATATTAGATAAGAGGTCATAATGTTTTGGCTGGTCAGTGCAGCAATGTACGCAAGGGGAGAGGGAAGGTTGGAGTTTACAGCAAAATAGTATGGTAAAATAAATATTTACCACATTAAGATACTCGTATGTATACAAACGCCTGAAATTATGTGAACGTAGTGCTTGAATCCCCTCCCTTGACGAACATGTACACCCATGTCCAAAATGATTGTCGCATATCTATAACTGTCTTCTTGTAAGAATATAATTTGATAATGATTTTGCAGGGTACTTTTAATATTGATAGGGTGTGGTGTATAATCGGGGAATATATTTAAACACAAACAAACTATTTGCTGAGCAAAACAATATATTCACATAAAAAATTACATACGTGTTACAGTTTCGCCAACTAACATTTTGGCTTCATCAGACACTATGAGATACATGAGAAACGTGCAGTCTTATATACACACATGAGCTGAGACATCTTGCTTCTGATTGGCTCCTGGAAGCAGCCAATCCCCTTCAAGTATTCTAATTTGTATTTCCATATACCGAGGCTTCCTATCTGTTGTAAATTACACACACACATTAAAAGGACGATCTTAGCACAACTAATCTAAACTAACAAATAATTGACATAAATAATTAAATAATTATATAAATATATATAAATACACATAAATAAATAAATATATAAATAAACAGATAAACATACAATTACGCATACGCTTAAAAAGACGACACACACATACAGTATATACACATATATTATACAACCACATATATATCTATATATAAATATACCATTACATATATACATATATACACACACGTATATAGAGATAACTAATATGGACTAATAAATACATAAACACGTGTAAGACAATCAATATATATACAACAATCATAATAGATATGTATATTCAAATCTTATACTTTAAGCTTTTTAACAACCTATTCCACTGTTGGTCGATGATCAGTCCTGAGTTCCAGTTCATAGCTTTATTACCCTCCATTTCTATAAACCGTGCCTCCTTCCATTTCCTAACTATGCTTTTTTCTTCCTGGCCTAGAATTTTTACTTCATTCCAATTAACTGAATGTCCCGTGTCCCTTACGTGTTTGTAGACCGCATTTTTGTTCCTTTCTAGCCTAACGTCATCCTTATGTTGTCTTATACTCTCTCTTAGTCTCTTTCCAGTTTCCCCAATATAACACATATCACACTTGCTGCACTGAATTTTATAAATCACTCCTTTTTTCTCCATCATTACCCCTTGCTCTTCTCTCTTCTTCCTTCTTTTTCTTCCCTTATTACTTCCAGAAGCCTCTTGCTCCCTTTTCTGTAAGTTGAGATGCCCCTCCCCATCTTCTTAAGCATTCCTTTAATGATTTCTGTTTCTTCTCCCAAACTTTCTATCCCCCACCACATTTTTTCTTTTTTCTGCTACTCCTCCTTCACTTTGCTCTCCTTCTCCGCTTCTTTCTTCTCTTTCTTCGTTTTTGTTCTCCCATCTCCTGTATTTCAGCCTCTTTCTTCATGGAATGACTGTATAGTCTGTTCCGCCTTGTTTCTTTCACTGCTTATTTGCTTAATTCTATTCTCCATGTTAATGATGAAATTCCTCTTGGTCGAGTAATCTACATCACTTCTGGCGTGGCAATAGTTTCCCGACGCGCAACTTTTTTGATACCATTCTGTGTATATCACTCCTTGTTTCCTCCTTATTCTCATATCCAGGTTGTTAAAAAAGCTTAAAGTATAAGATATGAATACACATATCTATTATGATTGTTGTATATATATTGATTGTCTTACACGTGTTTATGTATTTATTAGTCCATATTAGTTATCTCTATATACGTGTGTGTATATATGTATATATGTAATGGTATATTTATATATAGATATATATGTGGTTGTATAGTATATGTGTATACACTGTGTGTGTGTGTCGTCTTTTTAAGCATATGCGTAATTGTATGTTTATCTGTTTATTTATATATTTATTTATTTATGTGTATTTATATATATTTATATAATTATTTAATTATTTATGTCAATTATTTGTTAGTTTAGATTAGTTGTGCTAAGATCGTCCTTTTAATGTGTGTGTGTAATTTACAACAGATAGGAAGCCTCGGTATATGGAAATACAAATTAGAATACTTGAAGGGGATTGGCTGCTTCCAGGAGCCAATCAGAAGCAAGATGTCTCAGCTCATGTGTGTATATAAGACTGCACGTTTCTCATGTATCTCATAGTGTCTGATGAAGCCAAGATGTTAGTTGGCGAAACTGTAACAAGTATGTAATTTTTTATGTGAATATATTGTTTTGCTCAGCAAATAGTTTGTTTGTGTTTAAGTATATACAAAGCAAAGCTTCTACTTATGGAAAATATTACAGAGAAATATATATTTGTGGTAAATTTCATAGGAAAAGAATTATAAATATGAAAATTACAGTGACTAAAACAAAATGTTACGAAATGGACAAGAAAGTTTTATTTTCGTTTTATTGTTCTTATTTACTGTTCTTTTGACACAAAATTTGCCACATACAAGTCTTTTCCGATTATACACATACTAACGTTATAAGAAATACCAGGATAATTCGTTATCAAATTAAATTGCTACACAACATATTTATAGACATGCGACAATAATTTTGGACATGAGTGTACATACAACAGTCGGTCAGTGTAAATCATTGTACATATTTTGTTTGTAGCATTCTGTACAGTTTTATATAAAGAGAAATTAGTAGCCATCATTGTTATAAAAATAATAATATTGGTGACAAATACTGGAATATTTGTAAATCTAATTGATTCTCGTAACTCATTTAAAGATCACGTTATAAGATGGATCACCACTTGAACTCGAGTCTACAAACTGTCACGGCAAATTTTCTTACTGACGTAGCTTCAGCTAACTGGACCTTAGAGTACACTCTACGTCTTCAAACATCTAAGTTGACAAGCTTTTTCTCAAAACCAGTTTAATGTACAGGAAATTATAAATAAAATTCTTCCGATAGTAAAAATTTTTATTCGTTGAAATATTTTTCAACAAATACAGTTTCTGTTCAACACAGAATTCACTATTTACCTACATACAGAGTATGCCAAAATGTGTGTATAAATTTTCGGAAGTGATTCATAAGGTTACACTGAATACAAGGACTTCTAATATCAGACTAGTCCAGTAACATGTAGTTTTACAGATAAGGAGCTGCCGAAACCTGTTTAACCTTTGTTCACTTATGTAAGGTACACAACTCATGCTGTACAATGTTATATATGTACAGTTTGGTTTAAAGGTATCTGGTCATCCATTCTTTTCGGAAAGCTTGGTATTCCTGTCTATAGATGAAATTAAATGAAATAAGTGAAATCTCTGAACAATTGACAGCTTTATTTTAAATTATTAAAAGTTGAAATGAAATTTCTATTTTTACGTTCCCCAGTTATGCCTTTAGTGTAAAGGAGATAGATGATTATTGAAGGTGCATAATTATGAAAGTATTGGTAAAATATGAATATGAGAGGAAAGGGAGAACCCTAAACACGATGTGGTCTACCACAAACTCACGCAGCAGGAGATCGAACCAGGGGTATTACACGAGGGGTATTAAACATTTTTACGAACAATTGTAAAAGTATGCTATTTTAAAGAGAGATGGGTGGTCAGGTTTCTGAAAAAGACTGTACTTATGTTTGTAACGTAAATTTTTGAGGATTTTTTTTCTTTTCAGTCATAGAAAAAATAAAGTAAGAAATTAATGATTATTTGGCATTGTACTAATGAAAATTTAGCAAAAAAGCTCCCATGTAACTTAAGTCGCTAACGTTCTCGCCTTTGATACGAGCGGTGTCGGGTTCCATTCCCGGTGAAGATGCTCGGTCAAAAGAATTAAAAGCCTTTTCAGGCCAGCCATCTTGAGTGAAATTTTTCCTGGATTTTCCTAATTCATTAGGGATACCTAACAAAAGGTCCCATGCAGCTTCCTTCCTTTCCTATTCCTTAATTTCTTCCTCACTTTCCCGGGTTGAGTGATAGTCGAGGAACGTCATCCCTCATACGTGACAGGCTTACAAGACCATAGATGCCGAATGCCCAGAAAAATAATTCCTAATCCTAAAGAAACGACAAAAGATGGGAACTTCTATTGTTGAAATGGCCTGAACTGTACAACTATTTATGTCAGTGAAGTGCATATTCTTGGACTACAGGACATATCAAATACTAGGCGAACGTAAACAGTGTAATTTTTGGATATTTCTTCCTATCATCAGTTCGTATATTGCCTACGTATCTAATATTACACTCAAAAGAACTTCAAATGTTATGGATATCACGTTTTGAATTTAAAGACCACAGGGGAAAAGGGAGCTAAGTCAAGAAATGGTCTTGAATGAGTTAACAGTAAAATTATGTAGTCTGAAAGGTGTAGTTTGCATGGACTAAATCCTACAGTAAGAAGAGGGTTAGTCACTAAGAAAGTTAATGCTAAAGATTTCGTCTACAAGGGAAGAAGGAGATAAGTCAGTGGAAAACAGGGCAATTGTGTAAAGTTATAAAAAATTGACTTGCCTCCTTTTTTCCCTGTAATCTTCATTTACATATAACTTAAATATAAATAAAACCTAGTCAAAGAAACCGTTATTGTTACAAAGGATTCCAGTTTAATGAGTGTTACACTTTCGGCACTATATCATTGCCTTTATCAGACATATTATGAAGGTAAAATCAAAAACAACGCCTTAGATATTTCAGAAAAGGAGAGGAGGTCACTTCTAACAACAAATAAAATTAAAGGAAAAATCTTATTGGCTGTTAGAAATGCCTCCTCAAATTTTCTGAATTGCTGTGGATTTAGATTGTACTTTCATAATGTGCCTAATGAAGGCATATATAGCCAAAAGTGTAACACAGACTACAAATAATAACTGTTTTTCTTTTCTTTTTTTTTTGCCAGATTTTATTTTCAAGTTACCCGAAACTTTATTTACGTACAAAATACGTAATGAAACTTTAACCAAACGTTTTCTTGAAACAACTTAACAATAAAGTAAAAAGAAAGTTCTAATGTTAAATTAAATGAAATTTTTGAGTTTTACGTCCCACGTTTATGCCGGCTAGGCTAAAGGAGACGGTGATGATGAGAAATGAGTGAAAATGGTGGATCGAAGAAAGTGGGAAGAACCTGGAGAACCCCGAGGAAACCCACGCACACGGTGTTTGTCCACCACAAGGTTCCCTTGGCGGGAGCAGGGTTTGAACCTGGGACCCCATGCAAGAGAAGTGAACGCTCTAACACTGAGCCACCGCGGCCCCCCAATGTTAAATGAGAAGAATACGTATACGACATGACTCATGTTATCAGTACTAGTCAACAAAAGATTAAATTGACAGTTTCTGGAACTTGCCTTGAGGAAACGGTCGCTTTCCGACCTAATTTATTAGAACATTTTCATTCAATTGGAGGAAAAAATAATCTCCTAATGCTGTACACATTTTGACACACACTGTATATAAACATGTATCACTTGAAAATATTCTGTACATAGTCTGTAGTGTTACAAAATATATACATCTATAAGTGGGAATAAGTTATAAATAATGTCATGTTATAAAAATAAATATCACATTTAATCTTATTTTACAGAATTAAGAGGTCTAATCACTGAGAAATTAAAATACCCCTAATTTTACAGTAATTATGTGATATCTTCAAATAGATAAAAGATAATCGAAATGTGGAAGAAGATCGCCCTAGACAATATTATTTTGAATGAGATACCGTTATCACGAGTCACCTAGTAGCTTACCGTTTGCAGCCATTTAGAAACGTGAAAATAAATGCCGATTTTCTAAATGGCTGGAAATCGAAAACAGATAAGTGAGTCGTGATAACGGTATCTCATGTAACATAATATTATGTAGCGAGGTCTTGTTTCACTTTTACGATTATCTTTTATCTATTTGAAAGTATCACATAATTACTGTAAAATTAGCAGTATTTTAATTTCGCGTGATGGGGCCTCTTAAGGATTTACGAGACATAGGGCAAGGTAATTGTGTTCTGTTTGTCTGTAACTTTTCTTTGTCTTCTGACGTTGGCGATGAATAATCGAAAGAAAGGGAAATAGATCAGCTCCACGAAGCTAAGGAGACTAAACCCTAGGAACAAACCCAAAAGACCTCCAACAGTACCTGCAAATAAAATAAGATTATTTGTAATGCACAAATCATTTGACAAGATTATCATTTCATTAATATATTTGTACAATTACCAGAAAAGCATATACTAGATCTTTCCCTGTAAGATCAAGGTTAAAATTTACTTCATGTGTCGAGGAAAGATATATATTACAAGCAGCAATTAACATTTGAAAATTACGTTATTCTTTTAGTATTATTGCTATATTGTATCGTTCCTTAAGTGTACAGAATCTGTAAAGTATTCTTTATAAATATCTTTATTCTTCTGACAAAATCATGAATGCAGAGTTCCTATAATTAAATAAACAATTAATTAAATGTGGATAATCTTGTATTTAGTAACCGTATTCTACCCTTCAAATAGTTAATATTCTCTGAGGCTCTGTTTTTAACTTTTACATGTCTTGTTTTATTATTCTTTCTGTTATTTGATTCATATGCTTTTTATTTTATTATCAATTCAGTTTTTATTACTTTATTAATTTTACTTTTTAGAATTATCTTTAATATACTATTTTTCATCGAACTATATACTACGCTAGTAGCAAGAAAACTTTCGGTCATTTGGCGCGTGCTTGTCTTTTGGCTTTCTACGCTTGCACTTGAAACACATGCTTTCATACAATCTGCCTTTTGTTGTACTTGCAAGCGATACTTTATACCCTTCGTAGAGCGTCATAGCATCACTGGCCGTTCATTGGCCATTGACTTGGCTTCTAAAACGCTTGCATCAAGCTTGAATGGAACACTGAATGCAGGGTTGCCCCCATGTAACTTCGTTATTGTAATCCAGCTTGCGGCGTACTTGCACGCTTTCCAATCAAGCTGGATGCAAGCTTGGCCGACTTGCAATTCAAGTTTTCAGCAAGTAGTTTGCAAGTTGTTTCTGTTGCTAGGGTAATTACACATTTTATGTCTTATTTTTGATCATTGTGTCTTATTTTGGGAATCGGTTTTGGAACAGCATGTATTAGACATTGTCCTTTTCATGTCAATCACAAGCAGTCTCCCTCCTGACGTCCTCATCAATCAATCAATCAAGGCCTCACGACGTTGGATATCACCCATTGCCAACATCATCTGGTTGTTTCTTTCGGTCATAAGTCTAAGTGCCGATCAGACCTACGCTGCTTAGCTTCCAAATCGGGTAAATTAATTGATAATAATTTTTACACAAAAAGCATGGTTTGAAAGAACACGAGTCCACAGGTTGACAATTTCCTTAATCTTAGAACTTCTGTTATAGAATCTGAATAATCTCTTTAATTGCATTTTATTTTGACCATATTATCAATGTTTTCTCATATAGAAACACATAGATATGGGTAAATAATTGAAAATAAATATAATTAGAGACTAAATAATTACCTAGAAAATCTGTTAGTCCAAAAAGTTCATTTCGTTTGCTACTTAAAATAAGTAGATCTCTGAAGAAAATATGGACCATTGAAATATCTGTCCTGGATAAGAAATGAGAAAAAATCAATCAGAAAAACATAAAATGTTTAAGAAACGTAAAAGTACTGATTCTTTCTTAGAAATGAAAATCACAAACATTTAACAAATAAGGTTTTTTACTTCAAATGTTTAGATGCTTCTAAGTTTAAAAATCTTATTAAGATCGTATTGTAGTACGTCCGCGCGTCTGTTACTCTGCACAATAACCCTTGAACGAAACTGTATCTTTTTAATTATGTATTTTGAAAATGAAATCTTTGAGTTTTACGTCCCACGGTTATACCGTGTGGGCTAAAGGAGATAGTGATAATGAGAAATGAATGAAATGGTGGAATAAAGAGAGTGGGAAGAAACGAGAGAACCCCGAGAAAACCCACACACATTGGATTTGTCCACTACAAAGCCCACTTGGCGAGATGTGGGATCGAACCAGGAACCCCACGTACCAGAGGTGAAATACAGTATCTACCACTGAGCGACTGCGGCCTCTAACTATGTATTTTGCTGTAGTTGAGTTCGTTAATGAAAACAGGCTTTTAATGTTTCAATAGATAACGGTGGCTCCTTATATCCCATATCACACATATTGTTTTCTGCAATAGATATCTAGATCGATTATTTCTACCGATTTCGTTAGTAGAGTCAATCCGTTAATACATTAACGGATAACGGCATCCTTAACGGTGGCATCCGTTAACATAACAGATAACAGCACCCTTAACAGCAAGCACCTATACTCCATATCTCATCTATGTAAACAAGTTTTTAAATTGTGTTTTCTGCAATAGATGACTGGAGAGACTATCTCAGCTGAATTAGCTAATGGAGTCCAATCGTTAACATCTTAACGTGTAGCGGTTGCTTTACTGGTCTCCGTTACTCCATAGGATAAGTCTTAAACGAAAACAAATTTTTGAATTCTGTTTTCTCCAATAGATCGCTAGAGCGATTATTTTGGCCGAGTTCGTTCATGAAGTCAATCCATAAATATCTTCTTGGGCCGTGGTGAATTTAACAGTAGTGTATTGACGTGCTTGATAACGTTTTTCCGAACAACAAAACTTTTCCCTTGATAAATCCTTTCCATTTTTATTCCCTAATGTTTCTATTCTTTTTCTTCCTGTTTTTAACCTATGACCAAGACTCCAGAGGAGAGTTGAAAGGTTGGAAGTTTAAAGAAACTTCAGGAATTACAAAACTCTGTAAATAGAATGATATTCATATTTCATTTTCTACTACTGAAGCAAAGGTAATAGAAGTTATAGATCTCGCCGCTAGATGGAATTAAACATTCTCCAACGGTTGACATCTACCGGACGAAATTAAAACTTCTAGTGCGTGATCCTTTTTATTGTTTACTAGGGTTTATTTTATTAGTTTGCTAATTTATATTTTCTTTAACATTGCTCTTCCTGTAATCTTCCATAATATTCAATATCTCTAATGTAATCAATATTTAGAAGCACCTGAAAATCTTAGATGATTGTTGAGACACATTGAACTGAAAACAATAAACAGAAACAATGAGCTTTCGAGATACGGATGGCTCGTCGTCACTGTGAGGAGAAGGCAAAGGAAA
The DNA here is from genome assembly GCF_964235325.1 of Thermobia domestica. Classification (NCBI taxonomy): domain Eukaryota; kingdom Metazoa; phylum Arthropoda; class Insecta; order Zygentoma; family Lepismatidae; genus Thermobia; species Thermobia domestica. Next base: position 1,846,165 of record NC_137469.1, read on the forward strand.
TCTTGAAATCTTGCAGTTTAACGTACCACGATTATGTCCATTAGGATAAGGGAGACGGATGATTAACCCAAGTGAATGATGATATATGAATTAGTGGAATGAGAATATGAGAGTACCCCGAAAAAATCCACAGACACAACGTTGTCCACAACAAACTTGATCAAACTAGGGATCTCACCAAGAATCGGACGCGAGGTAAGCGCTCTACTACTGAGCCATCGTATCCCCGACAAAGAAATGATAAAGATTATGATGATGTTGGAAAGCAGTCCCTCGTGTGTCACTGTCTGAATTTTGGAATGTTATGACAATAAAACATGTTGCCATGTTAATAGCAGAGTACAGTTTCCAGAGAGTTAAAGAAAATAAAACAATGGAGACACAGCCTACAATAAATAACAATAGAGGAATCCACAGACTTAAGACTTGGAGCAAAAATGAAATAAATTAGCAAAAATTACTCAAATGTAAAATAAGATTAAAATTAGGATATATTTCATACTTTTATATACGTAATCAAGAACTTGCTGCAGAATCTATCTATTGCAACACTTATTTTACACTGTTGATTAATATTTAAATGAGAGTTTAAAGTGATTTTTTCAATTAAGAGTCTCACAATGTAAAAGTTAGATCATGTGTATACCTTTACAGTTTAAGTTCATAGTAGTATAGCAAATCCATTATGTATAACACATTAAGAACCTGACACTAAAAATAATACAAAATTTACAATTTTTCTTTTGCTTGTTTATTCATAAGTGAAAGGAGATAATGAAATACAACTCACCACAATCATAGATAATGTTATTCTACAACAGAAACTATGAACCTGAAGAATTTTCAGTGTTGCCATCCATACAAATTACAGTGTTGCCAAAATAACTATTCCCCCAAAATCTAAGTTAAGGCAGCGACTAGAGGAACGAACTAAACTGCATTGAAATAACAGTTGTATTTAGTTTGTAATAAACAAAATAGTTTTAATATACAGTTATTAAAATTAAATAATAATGTTACTTAAAAAGAAGTTCACAGGATACCAAATCAACAAGATACGTAATGAAATGCAGTTGAGTTTGTTCCTCAAGTTGCTGCCTTAACTTAGATTTTGGGGGGAATTGTTATTATGAGAACAAAGTAATTTGTAAGGATGGCAACAGTGAAAATTCTTGAGGTTCATATTTTCTGTTGTAGAATAATATTATCTATGATTGTGGTAAGTTGCATTTCATTATCTCCTTTCACTTATCAATAAACAATTAAAGAAAAATGGTAAATTTTGTATTATTTTTAGTAAGTCAGGCTCTTAAGGTGAACAAAAGCAATTATCAAAATAATTATCACCAAGAGGTTATGTTAGAAAATAGTTAGGAACAAGTAAATTAAAACCGTTGAATAGGTAACTTCACTGAAGTTACCATTAATGGGGCATAAAGAACTTACCTTTCATAAGTATTGCCCTCAATCACAAAATTTGTTTTTGCTAAATTGGCAGATGAAATCTCCATGTCGTAGCTGACTTCGCTGCACGCCGATAGGCAATCACAGTCGCTATAGTCAAAATTCTTGGTCTTCCATTGGGCCTTTTCGTCATTATCTATACCGTCTCCGGAGGACTCAAGCAAATCTGCTATAAGCAGAAATGTAAAGAAGAAAAGTATTTGTATTACAAAAATATAATTTCAATAGAATTATAATTAATTAATCGTAACAATCTTGCCAATGTTGTGGTCTACTTTCAGTTTACACAGCTAATAATTTCAGTTACTTTTATACTGAATCAACTTTCGTGAAAGTGCATTAGAAACTCCAAAGTGAAGGACAGTGTGTGCTCCAAATGGAGTGGATTTGAACATAAATATAAAAATTAATTATTTTGCATAAATATTGGAAATACTTGGAGTTTTCAGGTCTCTGGGTTGGCAATAGTCAGGCGACGACCGCAGTTTCGGAGTATTGGCGATGGTGTGTTAAGGACCGAATGTGCATGGCAATGGCCTAAACTTAATGCTATCGTGTTATTATTATTATTATTATTATTATTATTATTATTATTATTATTATTATTAATAATAATAATAAGAAGAAGAAGAAGAAGAAGAAGAAGAACTACGTAAAGAATACTTAAATACTCTAGAATTTACTAAGAACTATGAATATATATCACATGCTTCAGCTACGCGTAACCACGTCTACGGTTCTGTCCTCATTTACATTTCTCCTTAGATATATACGTGAAATCAAAAAGTAAAGGAACTTTTCAGAAAAGGTACATTTATTCTAATGACAGAAAATAGAAACATACATTATGTTTGTACATAATCTCCCTGCATTTCAATGCACTTTTCCCAACGTTTCACAAGTTTTTTCATTCCGTCAGAAAAAAAAAATCCGTTGCACCTGTAACCAATTTTTCACTAGCTGATGGTTGACATTTAAATTTCTTAACCGTTGGTGATAATGAGTATTTCCAAACCATGTTCGCAGCCTTACTTTCCAGTTCATGATGATGTACCCAAGTTTCATCTACAGTAACAATTTGCTGTAAAAATGCCTCTCTCTCTCGCAGAGAGATGTCCAAGCTTTCTGCCTTATGCTGCACTGACAATTCTTTCGGAACTCATCCTCACACACTTTTCAGTTGTGTTTAACACCTTTCGTAAACAATCATTGCCCTCATTTCCTCCTTGGTGCAGATTGACAATGAAGCTGCCATGTTTAACTGTCTGCTACACTCCAACGGCTAACGCGGGAATAATACTGACACGTTGCATAGAAGTGTTGCAGACAGCACTAATTCAGCACTGGATATTAGTAGGGTTACCAAATCCTAGAGCGAGAAATTGCAAGTCCCTTTGCTTTTTGACTTCTCCAAGTATTATGGTATTTCGTATGTTTTATTGATAGCCACACAAGTCAAGTTGTCAGAAGAAAATTAACGTAGTTTTTGAATGTAAAGATTGTTCTCCTAATACGATGTGATTGAAAATGAAAGAACAAACAGAAACAGTATTTCTTTCATATATACCTCCAAGCTTCCTGAAGTAACCCAACTACCGCCTCCTAAAGCTTAGAGAAAGTAAATTGCAATAAGATGTTACTTTTGTGCAAAGCACGTCTTTTAACAAAGAACGTCTTACTGCAAAACCGCCACATTTTGACTTTAGATCCCCCAAATAAAACTTTTTGGAAGAAAGCTTGTAATGAAATATACGTACTGTCAATAGCAGAGGAACAGTTCTGCTCTTTCAGTCCACAAATTATTGTTTGAGGAGGTTCTACAAAAGAAAAGAAACATAACTTATAATCTCATAATAATAAATAACTTAATTAATAACTACGAGTATTACATAAATTATATGTAATAAATAACCTACGTAATGGTAAGAAATAACTTATAATCTCGTTTTCTTAAGAAACCACTTAAGAAATACGTTTGAAATAGGAAATAGCTTTTTCTATGAATCAAATAAATTCATAGTTGAAAAAATTAATGAAAATTTTATAGGATTAAAACAAAAATTAAGGCTATAAAATAATTCATTACATTAAAAATTAATGCCAGAACAGAAATAATAATTATAATTAAAATTAACTTCAATATTAATTGATTAAAATTGAAAGTAAATATGAAAACTTTCACTACAATGTACGACAAGTGTTCAAATAAAAAGATACGAAACGACACTGTGGGTATAATCGAAGTCTTTATTCAGACGTAATCACCAGAGGCCTGAGCACAACTATTCCACTGTTTCACGACCCGAAAGATTCCCTGTTCCCAGAATTCCTGTGACTGTGACAGCAGCCAGTTCTCCACTGTGTCCTTCAGTTCGTCATCCGAGTTGAAGCGCTTCAAGCGGATCGAACAGATGGAAGTTGCAGGGCTATATATCTGGGCTGTAAGGTGGACTCAAGCTGCGCCCACTTGAACTTGTCCAGCACAATTTGTAGTCTGGTTCGGATCATCTCTCAAATTCTGCCGGTCTTCACAAAAACGGGTGCTCCATTTTCTAACTAACTTGTCGGGCACACAGCCTTCCCCGTATACGGCCACCATCTGACGATGAATATCGGCGGATTTAACCCCTTCCGCAGTCAGAAATCTGATAACACCTCACTGCTCCTCAATCGTCGAATTTTTCAATGTGAACGCCATGATTTTCTCAACGCACTGACGCGTTAATTGGACAGAACACGCAACTGCCAGATTTACTCCTGTGTCGTGTTGGATTCGCCCGCGCATATGCAGAACCACACCGGACATTATATTTTTTCCCTAGATGTCGCACAACGTTATTCCAAAAAGGCATATTCCTATTTCAACCGGTTTGGTTTGTACGACATTTTGTGCCTTTTCATTTCATCACTCCTTTTAATAAGAATTGTCTTGAGTTGCAAAAGTTTAAATTGGGATAAAGTTAAATTAATTTAACGTAAAATTTAATGGATAAAGTTATGGGAATGGAAAAATTAATTTATTATTTTGAAAAGTCATTATTTTCTCGCAAAACTAATAATTTGTAAAAACTAAAATTAAAATATCATAACTCAGAAAATATCCAATAAAAATTGTTTTTTAACTTAACTTTTTGTAGAACAGATATTTCTATACTTCTACAAAAAACATTATACATCTACATTTGTCACTTTTCCAGTTATTGTTGTTGGTCAAGTGTTATATATGGAGCATTAGATTTTATGGTTCAGAGACTTGGACATTACGGAAGTTAGAGAAGAAATATTTAGAGAGCTTCGAAATGTGGTGTTGGAGGAAGATGGAGAAGATAATATGGACAGAAAGAGTAACAAACGAATCTGTTTTAAAACGGATAGGAGAGAAGAGGCCGCTTTTAGCCACCATCCTTCGTAGAAAAGTCAATTGGATTGGACACATCTTGCGAAGAAATTGTCTTTTTCATACCGCCATAGAAGGGAAAATGGAAGGAAAGCTAGGAATAGGAAGAAGAAGAACACAAGTGATCGATGATTTAAGAGACAGAAGAAAATATTGGAAATTAAAAAAGGAAACTGAAGATCGAGAAAATGGAATAAACAATTCCAGATCCAAACTGAAAATTAAGAAGAAAAAAACTGATTGGTCCCAGGACCTGCCAAAAGGCGGAATACTTAATAATAATCACTTTTCAAGTTTTTCATATAAATTGCAAAACGAAAAAAAGAAAAAGTCTTGAAGAATATCTATTTTGTATGTTGTAAGAAAAAAAATTAGCTTTAATTTACTTAATCGTTACAAATCTTTTAACAATTATCATTCAAAAATTAACTAATGGAAATTTTAATTAATTAGTTATCAACATTTTTAATTGATTAATTACAGGCCTGGATAAACTAATGTGTAACCTTGAACCGTTCGTAAACGAATAATTTTACTAAAAATGAGAGAAATTTTGACTTAAAATGTTTTTGTTTTCATTTGACTGGTAATTTAAACTCATTTTTACTTTCCTGTAGGAAAGCATGATGGCCTAATGGTAAACCGCCCACCACTCGTACGAGGATTCCCTGTTCTCAGGACATGAGTTGGTGATTTTAAATGTCATATTTGTAGCTTTTCTTGTAGTTCTCCAGTGTCCTTATACATTCGCATTCAATCAACTCAATACTTCCGTAACACAGCCACACACACAAATAAATAAAATAAAATAAAAGTTCTGTGCAGCGTACCCCAGTGTATGGGTTCGATGTATTTTGTTACACAGAATCCAAATTTCGAAACCCCAGGATGATTGACCCCAGGATATGGATTCGATGTATTTTGTTACACAGAATCCAAATTTCGAAACCCCAGGATGATTGACCCCAGGGTATGGATTCAATGTATTTTGTTACACAGAATCCAAATTTTGAAACCCCAGTATGATTGACCCCAGGATATGGATTCGATGTATTTTGTTACACAGATTCCAAATTTCGAAACCCCAGGATGATTGACCCCAGGATATGGATTCGATGTATTTTGTTACACAGAATCCAAATTTTGAAACCCCAGGATGATTGACCCCAGGATATGGATTCGATGTATTTTGTTACAAAGAATCCAAATTTCGAAACCCCAGGATGATTGACCCCAGGATATGGATTCGACGTATTTTGTTACACAGAATCCAAATTTCGAAACCCCAGGTTGATTGACCCCAGGATATGGATTCGATGTATTTTGTTACAAAGAATCCAAATTTCGAAACCCCAGGATGATTGACCCCAGGATATGGGTTCGATGTATTTTGTTACACAGAATCCAAATTTCGAAACCCCAGGATGATTGACCCCAGGGTATGGATTCGATGTATTTTGTTACACAGAATCCAAATTTTGAAACCCCAGGATATGGATTCGATGTATTTTGTTACACAGAATCCAAATTTCGAAACCCCAGGATGATTGACCCCAGGATATGGATTCGATGTATTTTGTTACACAGAATCCAAATTTCGAAACCCCAGGATGATTGACCCCAGAATATGGATTCGATGTATTTTATTACACAGAATCCAAATTTCGAAACCCCAGAATGATTGACCCCAGGATATGGATTCGATGTATTTTGTTACAAAGAATCCAAATTTCGAAACCCCAGGATGATTGACCCCAGAATATGGATTCGATGTATTTTGTTACACAGAATCCAAATTTCGAAACCCCAGGATGATTGACCCCAGGATATGGATTCGATGTATTTTGTTACACAGAATCCGAATTTCGAAACCCCAGGATGATTGACCCCAGGATATGGATTCGATGTATTTTGTTACACAGAATCCAAATTTCGAAACCCCAGGATATGGATTCGATGTATTTTGTTACACAGAATCCAAATTTCGAAACCCCAGGATGATTGAACCCAGGATATGGGTTCGATGTATTTTGTTACACAGAATCCAAATTTCGAAACCTCAGGATGATTGACCCCAGGATATGGATTCGATGTATTTTGTTACACAGAATCCGAATTTCGAAACCCCAGGATGATTGACCCCAGGATATGGATTCGATGTATTTTGTTACACAGAATCCAAATTTCGAAACCCCAGGATGATTAACCCCAGGATATGGATTCGATGTATTTTGTTACACAGAATCCAAATTTCGAAACCCCAAGTTGATTGACCCCAGGATATGGATTCGATGTATTTTGTTACACAGAATCCAAATTTCGAAACCCCAGGATGATTGACCTCAGGATATGGATTCGGTGTATTTTATTACACAGAATCCAAATTTCGAAACCCCAGGATGATTGACCCCAGGATACGGATTCGATGTATTTTGTTACACAGAATCCAAATTTCGAAACCCCAGGATATGGATTCGATGTATTTTGTTACACAGAATCCAAATTTCGAAACCCCAGGGTGATTGACTGTGTCATTTTTTATGGGCGAAAAACTTGAGCGATTTTGGACAGGAAGAACACAGGCTTTTCGCCTATAAAAGAAAATTGACACGGTCAATCGTCTTAGGCTTTCAAAATTTTGGATTCAGCGTAACAAAATACGTCGAATTCATACCCTGGAGTGCAGTGCATAGAACTACTTTTTTTTGTATGTGTATTTGTTTGTTTGTTTGTGGGGGAGGGGTTGTGTAATCATTCCCTTTCATTAATTATGCGACTTCCTCCACCTCAAGAGCAAGCCGTTAGACCTTAAACTAAATATAATTTACTTTCCTGGAACAGATATATATATTAACAAATGTAATTGCAATTAAAAAAAATGTACATACTTGGAAGATAGGAATCAACACAGGCACAATTTTGGAATGTTAGTTTCGATGCACACTCCATGAAACAATTCTTTTGAGTATAGTAACGGAAATAATCGAGTTCTTGCTCATCGGAGAAATAACATTTTCTTTGGGAAGGGTTGATTCTTCGGACGTCGTTGGAGGCAATAATCATTCTTGGCTTGGCAACAATGTATGTGTGAGTGCCTGGAGCTATTGCTGAACCAATCTGGGAAATTCGAGGGCTTTCAACGGGAGTGTGAAGAGTAATCTGGAAGAAGAAATAAAGAAATACAAAAAAAAAATGTACCTAACAAATTATCCAGTTAAGGGGACTTTTTTTTTTTAAGGCAACTTGAACTAGAAAAACAAATCACTAAAGAGAGCAACGTTTGTTTTAAAGTAATAACTGTGTGATAGTTTCACCAAGTAACTGAACGTATTGGCTTTAGCAGACTCTCACAGTCTGATCATTGACAGTGTCTGATGAAGCCAATATGTTCAGTTACTTGGTGAAACTATCACACAGTTATTACTTTAAAACAAACGTTGCTCTCTTTAGTGATTTGTTTTTCTAGTTCAAGTTATTTAAGATAGCAAAGCTAATATAAACCAGTTGTTTAAGGCAACTGTACAAGATGATTTGGTATCACTTAAACTTGTTCTTGGTATGATAAACAGGAAACAGTATATAACTACTATGAGATAATGAATGCTTTCGTAGATTTTAAAAAATAAATTTTGAGCTCACCATTTAACCCTACTATTGCACGATACTTAACGATTCAATGTCATTAAATCTTCTCCCATTTCGTTTTCAATCTTTCAATACTTTTACCCTGGTTCCTTCAGTTGATAACTATTTCACTCGCAGAGTGAAGAAGGAATTTTGTTTTGGATTGGTACGAGTCATTATATTTCATTAAATATTTTATAGTTTTTCATTCTTTTCGTTTTTCTCATGTTATTCATATATTAATTTTTTTTCATAGAATGTCATATACCATATTACAGGGATGCAAACTACTTTTGAGGTCATAGTATATATTTATTTATTTATTAATATATATATTCAAGGACGCCGATTTCTCTGTAAATTCGGGGGGGGGCATTCACATGCAGAAGGTATATATATATGAAGATTTTAAGACAAATTGCACTCAAATACCAAATATTTTATATTCACAAATAGAGTAGTGGGCCCGGACCCCCAGGATCGGCGCCCTTGTATATATTAATATATTAAATTGACCAGCCTATTCTCCACTAAACAGCAGTAAGATATGCTAACTCAGTTATTAACAAGTCTTGCACTATAATATGATAATAAGTATATTAAACATAAGAGATGAGAAAATACGAAGATTGTCTTTGTAAAACTATCTAAACAAAACCAAATACATAGAAAACTGTCTATTCAAAGCCAAATATATAGAAAACTGAATTGCAGTAAACTCATTTTCGTAAGACGAAAAAATAATTACAGCTGCTCAGGCGAATTTCCCTTGCCTCCTTTTACTCATGCAAACTTAAGAACCTTACTATCATGTTTACTCCTTTTTGTTTTTTTTTTCTTGAAAAGGTAGTAATTAATTAGGACTTTCGTTTTTCTACACTTTCCTAAATTATCAGCCTTTTGATTCTTTCCATTAGCTTCTTTCTTCATCTTTGTGGCACTGTCAAATATTATTTGTGCTACATCAGTTCCAACAAGATCCTTGTTCTTAATGGCCTCTCTCAACCATTCATTTGCTTCCTTCAGTAACCTATCAGATGACTGTCTCTTCTCTTCTTCACTCAGATATTTTAAAGTACATTCTTTTCCTTTCTCAAGTAAGTTCTTTTTTTTTAATTGTTCTTCAGCTGCCCATTCAGAGCTTTCCTTTGCCTCTCTTTCTTGTTGTTGTTGTTTCTTCAATTTCATCTGTTATTTGCAGAATTCTCTATAGCTGTTGTAAGCAGTATGTTCCAGGTCTAAAAGCTCTTTACATACATATATATACACAGGGTCGGATCCACAATTTTTTGAGAGGGGTGCACCATAACTACCATAATAACCAGTCTTATTGAAACTCTTCAAAATGACATGTGACAATATTCTTTGCACGTGACAGCGCTGCTACATAGAATGGGAGGGGGGGGGGAGTATTTTAAAGAGGGTCGCAAGTGATATGAAGGAAAAATTGTTCTTCTCTTCTCCTGGCTCTGTTTCTTCCTTATTTGACAGTTATTATATTGCTTTGCTTTGTGAGTCCTTTTCCTTCAACTTTCAGAAAATCGACTGAAACTATTGCTTTTGCAAAACTCCTCTTTCTTTTAAGCCCCAAACGGAAACATGACGGCAGAAAGTTTCGGAAAGTGTTGCTATTTTCACTGCTGTCTTATTTTAGATAGTGTATATTTGCAACAAAGAGGGAGGGGTGCACGCGTACCAGTGCATCTCCCCTATATCAGGCTCTATGTGCCCCCCCATCATATATCTCATGCAGGGCTCCCTTAATGTGCAAACAAGCATTGAGAACCTTCTCTGACATGATGTTAGCCCTGCACAACAAAATTTACCACTTAGAATTTACTAAACTGCAGCACCTGGAAGAACATTCAATTACAACACAGCATAATTTAACACCTTTTACAAATTATTAAACTGCAACACCTTCATAAACTAAGTTCTCCCACTTATGCTTCATTCATCATTGGCGACATACACAAAACATTTTAATCGCTTTCAAAATTTGAAAAAAATTGTTTAATCTTCCAAAGAGCCTAAAATACTGACTTTACTGACTTATTTTTTTTAAAAAAATACTGACTAAATACTGGCCTCGTCAAAAATACTGACTTTACTGACCAGTTTGCATCCCTCCATATACATGAGATAAATCAATTTGAGTCCTTTGTACAGATTGCATGATAGCACCAATATTATTAAATTTTACTTCCTATTTCTTGTTATAATTATAAGCTGGCACATGAGATTTTTCTTTTGTTTTATACAGTTCCTCCGTATTTACATGAAATTTACTTAGGGAGCATCGTATATATAGATATTGCATTATATAAACGTTAATAACTTATATATCCCTCATTAATTACATGTACAATATTCCATGTTAATCACAGTGAAATGACAATGTGCAGTTCAGTAAATTTATAAAAAAATATATTTGCTGAAGTAGTTTGAGGACGTTTTAAAGTTATTTTGATCACTGAAAAATAGGAATGCAGTAAAATATGCGGATGAGTTTTTTTAGTAGAGATCTTGATTGGTTTCTTGATGCTAAGAAAATATCAATGGAAAAATCCATTAATGGTTATACTGTGGGAAAATATGTATCTGTAATCATAGAGGCGAAAGAGAAAAGAATTAATGCGAACATTCTTGGTTTTGTTCTGAATATTTCAGCATCTAATGTTCAGCATCGAATGCACTTTTTTATACATGAAAGACAAGTGGTCTGATAATAAAAACTCATGTAATTTAAATTTAATGGAAGCTGGACTAAAAAACGCTATGAATTTTTACTATACTTGTAAAGAATTTGTAAATTCCCTACTAGCAGAGACAACTTGCAAACCGCTTGCTGTAAGCTTGAATTGCAAGTCGGCGAAGCTTGCATCCAGCTTGATTGGAAAACGTGCAAGCATGCCTGAAGCTGGATTTCAGTAATGAAGTTACAGGGGGCAACCTTGCATTCAGTGTTCCATTCAAGCTTCACGCAAGAGTTTTACAAGTCAAGTCAAGTCAATAGCCAATGAACGGCCAGTGATGCCATGACGCTCTGTGAAGGGTCTGGGGCATCACTTGCAAGTACAACAAAAGGCAGATTGTATGAAAGCATGCGTTTCAAGTGCAAGCGAAGAAAGCCAAAAGCCAACCACACGCCAACAGGCCGAAAGTTTCCTTTCCATTAGCATTATGTCAGAGACAATTTCAAACATTAGGCTGCTACCAAAGATGTAAATAAATACATCTTTAAATAAGAACCTCTCTACTCTGTTATCATTCTATAGCTGTTTGTGTAATAAAACATTTTAAAGATAAGCACGGGGCATGGTGGCTCACTGGTAGAGCTCTTACCTCTGGTGCGTAGGGTTCCTGATTCAATCCCCGGCCAAGTAAGTTTGTGGTGACTACATAGTGTCCGTAGGTTTTGTTGGGATTCTCCCGTTTCCTTCCACTTTCTCACTCCACCAATTCTTCCATCATCATTCACTCGCCTTAATTATCTGTCTCTTAGCCTAAAAGGAATAATCGTGAGACGTTAAACTGAAAATATATTTAAATATAAGCATTTTTCTATTCATTCGTAATAGTTGTAAAGTTGTAATAAAGTTGCCCCTTTTCACCAAAAAAAAAAAAAAAAAAAAGTTGACAACCATAGCTATAGTCTATAAATTCACGTAAGCAGTGGTGTTATTCAAATTATTTAACAACAGTTCTATGATGATCAGTACACTAAGTATTAACATTAATACATGATTATATTATTTATTCCAATGATACTAGTAATCAGTGTCGCAATTAGTATTTTATTTCGGGAGGGGACAAAACTACCAAGCAATAATATTTTTTTCGGGAAATTTCACCAAAATTTGTCTGCAACGCTGCTGTATGATAAGCTACGTTAGTTTTGGAGGTGACTTGGGCCCTCCGAACTCATAGTTGGTTGCGCCACTGTTAGTAAATAGTAACTAGGATTAAGTCACAAAGCAGCTTTATATTGATATTTTGGTATATTGATTATCAAAAGTAGTACTAGAGATTGATTGATTGACTGATTTTGAGTTTTACGTCCCGTTCAGCAGCGAGGCTATGAGACGTGGACCTACTGATTAACGTGGAATCGAACCACATCAGCTTCCGCCGGGAATCGAACCGGGTCTTCCGTGCCAAAGGCGCGTACGCTAACCGTTTAGCCACGAAGGAGCTCGTAGTACTAGATAATAATAATAATAATAATAATAATAATAATAATAATAATAATAATAATAATAATAATAATAATAATAATAATAATTATTATTATTATTATTATTATTATTATTATTATTATTATTATTATTATTATTATTATTATTATTATTATTATTATTATTATTATTTTAGTAAGTACTGTGTCTAGAAGTGAACAGACACTTTTAACAATCGGTTCCGGAAGCTGAGAAATTTGAAATTTTAACAAGTTCGGGTTATCAGACTGAATAACATCGCTGGATATAAGTACGGTCCATAAATTTGATTTCGTAATAACGTCTTTATTAAAAATATAATTTCTAAGTAATTAAGTAAATGATAAAAAAATGTATTATACTCAACTACTATACATAAATTGTAAAAGTTAATTAATTTACTTACTTTAAACCCTACTTCCTTGTTTTCATTACATGGAGAAATATATTCTCTACCGACATTTAGTACAAGGCTAAGACCCTTTTTCCGCCCTGTTCCCTTTGTCCTGAATGGAAACTCTGTGGGATCACTGTCAGCTCGTTTGGAGTATCCGTCTTCAGGATTCCACCAGGCATCAGTCATATTAGCACGGGACTTCGACCAGCGAAACTCACTGCAAACAACAAAATATTACATCAATTTAGTGATAATGTAAAACAATTTATGTTCAATAAATTTAATTGCATACAGTAAGAAGTTATTACAATGAACTCACGATTATGGGCGGGAGAGTGCGAGTAACGAACACAGCAAATAATCCCACAAAGTATTGTTAGTGATTGATTTGAGAATCAGGTTATAATTAAAACTACATTTATTTATTCTAGTGGAAACGCATTTAAGAATACCGTATAGAAATTTAGGGATACGCCTCGAAGTAGGTACACAAGAAGAAGGTGATAATAGAATGTGGCCCCGAATATGCTATATAAGATGCTATATTTCAATAGTACGCCCGAACGGCCACAAAAGCATCTGTTTAATCAAATAGGGTTACAGATATTGAATGTGTCTGTGAAATGATATCCTACGCTTAGGCTAGACCATCACGTAGCACGCTGGCAGTTTCGGAGTTCGGCTGGTTGCCAGGTGCCGTTTCAACATGTCGCATAGTGGTCTCAATTAGGACCGTAGATCCAGCAGGGCAGAGTAGAGGACAATATTGATTAGAACATGCAAGGTTTCCTTTGTGTTGTGCGAAGGCACATTATCCTGATGAAAGATCAAGTATAAAAAGAGTCAAGATAAGGCAGGGAGAAAGGATTGATGGCGCAACGAATGTACGATACAGTAGTTATACTTACTGATCGAACACCAGAGGCGAGTGAGGTGTGAAATCTCTCGTGGCTATCGTTAGCTTATGAACCTTCAGAGTGGGAGACCTAGGTTAGACTCCCGGTGAGAGCTCATGTAATTAAGATTCCACGTTAAAGCTGCGAGTCCACGCGTCATATAGCCTCGCTGCTGAAAGGGACGCTAAACTCAAAATCAACCATTCAGGTGAGCTAGATCTGCATCTTGCCCTTCATATCAGAAAGAGTTAGGGATGCGCATGAGACAAGATTTGAGACTGTCTCGTCTCGAAAATGTGCTGTGAAAGTGATGTCTCGACTCGAAAAAAATGTATATTTCTCTATTGGAAGAGCTGTGTCTCGACTCGAATTTTGTCAGGAAAATTCTGTTTCGACTCGTCTCGTGCGCATCCCTAGAAAGAGTTCTATATGACAAGTGCAAATATAGGCCTACACTAGATTTTCTTGCTCACGTGACCCTTATCAACAAATACCATCTCTCTATTGCAGCCTGCCGCGAAACTAGCGAAGCCGTTCTCGACGGTGAACGAGTGTAAAGGTAATCGTGGGAGAGGAACACAGTAGCGTATACTTCACTCTAACAATCGCACTTTTTATTGCAATCACATGGAGGAAGTAAGAGTCGGTCGTCATCCTGTCAGGGCGACCTAAACGATCATTCGGTCTAGGCGTTCTCTTGTGCGTCGCGGAGCATGTTTGTTGTGGGAACCTCTGCCTCCTATTGTGTGCAGCACCAATGGATCATTGACACATCATAATCCTCACAAGCGGCTATTGTACGGAGCGACTATGCGGCATTTCACAGTTCCACTACGCAGCCATGCTCTAAGTCGCTTAAATATTACAGCAGTTTTTTTAGTTCATATTTTAACATTTATTATAAAGTTGTTTGCTGAAAAATGTGATATCAGAGCTGTGTATACACAAATTACGTTTAGAAAGGATAGAAAAATTACACGCCCGAAGTATGGTGTAATTGATTCTAACTAATATTGACATCAGCATTGTCTTCCGCAACCTACAGGTATGGCAAAATTTATATACTTACAAGTATACCATAGTAAAACATAGAAAATAGTAAAAACATAATCGAAAGACTAAAACAGTTCATTGTAAGTGCTTTCGCTTAATATTTCATCACATAGGAAAAAGTAGAAAGAAGTTCTTTTTATTATTATTATTATTATTATTATTATTATTATTATTATTATTATTATTATTATTATTATTATTATTATTATTATTATTATTATTATTATTAAATTAATGATGATCGTAAACTAAGTAAGTAAAAACTGCATCACATGGCAAGAAATAATATTTTTTATCCGCGCAATCTGGGAATCACGACTTGTGCCTAGCCTTAGGAAAGTCTTTGCTCTGGTGCTGTGAAATAGTTTCCCCTCATGTAGAAGTTTGTCACTTACATTGGTAAAAGAAATGGTTCTGTTGATATCCTCTCCCTCGGGGTGCTTATTTGGGACATATTGTGTTGGGGCTTTCCGTTTGGAAACGACTGTGTAAAGTCACAAGAAGCTTAAAACTTACAACAGCTTAGTGATACAGTGTTCTATCTGGTGAGAATTCACGGTTTGATTTGGATATATATGATCATCGATTTCCACGGTGTCACCTTGTACCTTTTGATTCAATCAATTCTTCTCATCCATTATAATATTATCGGCTTATCGGCTTCTTATCAATACAATACAATAATTATCGGCTTCTACCCCAAATCATATGAGTGAGCAACATGGATCCATATTCAGATGTTGGTGGCAGTGCACTGGTAATGCTAATACGTGTGGCAGGTGAGTAATGTAGAAGATGAACGGCACTTGGACTTCGAAAGCAAATTCATTGCTCAACAGGCAGGAATTCATACAGGAGAGACGAGAATAAACTGGATATCAAGAATTATGAATAGGCGTTATTAGTAATAAATAAGTCAGTAATAGCAACATCTTGATATTAACTTGGTTTCTTATCTCTCTTCGTCAGACGAGGACTATGCGGGTAACATCTGGATAATGCATATAGACATATGATTACTTATAACATCAGTTTGTATAATATTTGTTTATCTTCCTTCATATAATATAATAGCCACGACAGCAGAGTATAAATTAGGAGACCTTGCTTCCTCACGAAGCATCCTAAATCAACAACAATTCATCCTTAGTTTCAGTACCATTAAATTATATATATGTATAGATGTAGATAGATAGATAGATAGATACATAGATATAGATATGAGTTCACATATTGAATGTATATATATATATATATATATATATATATATATATATATATATATATATATATATATATATATATATATATATATATAAATTCAATATGTCAACTCATATCTATATATAAAAAAATGAAATTGACTATGATTTGACTTAATCTAGCCTGTGAAGTTTTTTTTATCATTTCCCTTTGACGGTGTAACTTAGGGAAGGGGGACGGGAGGTATTTAAAAATAAATAAAAATGAAAATGACTACGTCTGTGACTTAATAACTCTTGAACCACACGACCGATCTCGATCAAATTTTCAACATAGATGAGGTTCTGACATAGGATGTTTTTGTCGTTTCATTTTGACGGTGCAACTTAAGGGCGGGGAGATATTTAAAAATGATCGAATATGAGCGATATTAGTGCCGAACCCATAATTTTCGGGGTCGCTGAGTTGAACAGTGACACTTGCATTGCTGTTTAAATCCAAATTCAGCCCCTCAACTTGGCTGATATACAATGATAAAAAATTACCGATATTCCTGTCGAATCCATAGTTTTTAGGATCGCTGAGACGACCAGTGACACTTCTGATGCCGTTTAAATCCAAATTCAGCTCTTTATGTCTAAAATGAAACGTATTCTCCCCGTGCGAAGAACATGTATTCTGGTAGTTTATAATATAACTTCATAGCAGAATATTGTTATCTAACATATAAGTGCGTTTCGTGTCAATCTGAATGATCTACCGTCAATCTGAATGATCAATCTGAATGTCAATCAGTTTAATATAATAAAACAGTTAAGCATCATGTATATTAGTCTACGAAAAGTGAATCGACATAATTCCTACTACATCGATGTTGGATAGAACCCAGAAGGATGAAGGAAACAACGAAATCCATGAGGATTCCGGAATCACTTCCGTAGCTACGGTTATACATTTGTACTCCTATAAACAAACAATATAAGTTCAAGTGCAATTAATATAAGTTAAGTTATATATGACAATTATCAATAATTATATTAAAATTTCAACTTCAACCACTATCCCATCATTTTCTTTTTTAGTTTCGTTCCGACGTTAACTTTAAAACTAGAAGAAAGTTAATCTCATTTCATCATCACATTTATTAGTGTGAACAGCATTACCAGACGTACGTCTTTTGTACTATGAGGATTTAATAATATTATGTACATAATGGTTTTATAAATGTAATTGATTTGTATTATAATAATTATATGTCGGGAATGGTCATAATTCTAAAAATTATACTTAATTATAAGTTGGTAGTGTTGTATCATTATTTTTCATTATAATCTCTCTGTCATCATTTTGTAATAAAGTATGATAGTCCGCCACTATTTGCATTAAGCAGTCCAGAAACTTGTATTGAGTTTAGAAATGAATTATTACATTATTTATATAAATTACATTAAGTATTGGCACAAACAAAATGTCGTATTGCCTGAAGTGTTAGCAAATATGAAAGTAATATTAAATAGAATTGATAATAAATTTTTGAATAATTAGTTTAAATATTATTTCCAATGATTGTCATTTGTTATTCAAGATGTATTATTTTTATATGTTATTTGCACTTTAGACATTTTTCATTATGCTTTTGATAGTTGCTTAGTTGCTGCACAGGAATCGAATTTATGTACGTAAGCTTTTGTTCTGACGAATTGGTATATATATATCAGAAGTGCCCACAAAGGGGGGCTATGACGCAAACTGCGTCATTGAAATATTTGGGAGGGGGTAAAAATCTATATAAATATGTTTGAGGAGGTGTAAAAATTAATTGAAAAGATTTTTTTTTTTCATGGAAGAACACCTACGGATAGACAATTGGGGGGTTGCGTCATGGACATAAGGGGGATGGGCACCACTGTATATATATAAAAAACATGTAAAAGAACTAAAAACCAATCACACACAACAAACACTCCAGTTCACATGTACGCCATCCTCCTCGCGACCTCTAAAACAAAGTTAGAATCCGTAACCAAGGATGTTATAAATTGAGGATCTACCCATATGTATCTTCATCCTATTAAATCGATGAAGCCAAAAAACAACCGAGCATCGGCACGTCTGATTGGCTACTCTCGTTTCTGCCATCGTTTGATTGGCTACTTTCGTTTCCGCCATGATTGTTGGCTCAAAACATTGCGATCCTATTGGGCGGAGTGGGCAGAGTAGGGGTGGCGAAACTGTGACGTATGGCTTCAAGATTTTTTGTAAGGGCAGATCCTCTATTTTATAAGATCCTTGTCCGTAACAGTGCAATCATTTATATTATATATCAGAGAAAAAAAAACACATCTGTCACGAAAACTCATATTAATCATGCCAATTGCTTTACACATCAAAAGTGCCGAAATGATAACACATTGACTAATAGAACTATTAAACAAATAAAAGTAAGCATAAATAACAATGTAATTATCAAGAATAACCAAGATATGGTACAGATATATAACACGGTCACTAAACAAATAGAGCAAACAAATAACAAGGAAAGAGAGAAGCAAAATGAAAGAATTTGTAACGGATCCTTACATGTTAATTATATATTTATTATTTATTCGCACCAATTTTGCTGAAAATAATTCAAATACTAATGCACCTGTAATCAGAGGAAGACATTTTTGATTCCATCTGGCATATTGATCCATATAAACAAACAATTTATTTATGCAGTAAGATTTATTTGAAGTGCATTAAAATATTCGTGTTAATTTTAGAAAGATTATTAGCTGAATTTTTAAAAATGTGTTCTATTTTAAGGACCATAAAAATTGCTGCTTTATTTATTGAATTATTTCACTTACACATTTACGTGCATATTTTTGGATTACTAGAGGGATCATATCGCTGGAGAACAAATAAATGACCTAGACAATAAAAACATATTAATTGACGCATATCCAAATCTTCATTTGATACCCTTGCGTTCTGTATGTACACTTGAATGAACTACAAGAAATAGGAGACATGCATATAATATAGGGTTCCTACTGATCTGGAGTAATATATTTCCCAGACTTAGGGCAATCGAGCGGTGTTCAAAATTTTTATGGTTTAATTTAGCCTAAACGACATAATTACATATCAGTTTAACTGCCTGCAAAACTTCATATCCTCTTCGGACGCCAAGTGTCCTATACGACACGAAATTGGCATTATTCGTCCTAACAGAGAGACAATATGGCACATACGACACGCGTGTTTTGCTTCTTTTCCTTGTCGCAGGAGTAGGCACTGCATTTCATAGAAGCTTGACAATTAAAGAACGCTTTCCGTTGGTCCTAGGTAGTATTTTTGGAGGGAAGAAAATATCACAGAAACCGAAAGATGACACGATTACGTAAGTATTCTACTTCTTTTTCATTAGTCAGTTATTTTTTTTGTAATACCTGTTAATTTATTTTGTTAAAGCCTTAGGCATAAATACGCAGTTGATTATTTTGCTCTTCTATTGTGTGGTGGAAAATGGGGACCTTTCGTTTTATCATGTGTCGTATGTGACACTATTAAAACTAACCGTTACAAAAGATGATTATTCATAATCTAGAGATATCTCATGTTTTCAATCTTTTCACTTGGGTTTTGTGAACATGTGACCGTGTTTTAGGTATTGGATATTGTTGTTGTATTGCATAGATGTAGTAACTGTGTAATACACATAGGCGTAAGGAGTGGGGAGACAAGGGGACAGACCACTATCAGAATATCGTTTCTAACTTTTTATTGGTAGAGTTTCAGTGTGTCCTATATGGCACATATGTTTTTCACTCCTCTGTGCAAAAAAAAAAAAAAAAAAAAAAAAAGTAATCTCTTTTACTCTTTGAATGTATGAAACGAAAGAGTAACGAAAATATAAAATTTACAAAACAAAACAATTCTGCTCCACAAGTGACACTGAAGAGGATATATGAAACTTATACTTACGTTTCCTTGAAAAGGATATTTGGAGGGAATGTGTTAAAAGCACAACACACTCCTTGATCCGTTACCACTTGATGAAATAAATTCGTACATGAATATACTTTGTCTCGCCACGTACATTTTAGGAGAAGTTCTTCACATGAATAGCTTGCCTGTAAGAAAATTACTACAATAATCCTTTTGAATAGAAATCGAAATAAAAAAGTTCTTACATTGCAATAAAAGGTACTTTAGAACTGAAAGAGAAAAAAACTGAAGGCACAACTTACGGACACCTAGCTTTCAAGCCTTGAATGTCTCGTTGTCAGGGTCGAGCAAGAAGAGAAAACACGAAAATACTAGGTGTGATCAAAAACCACGGTGAATATTTTATTAGAAACAAAGCAATAAGCTTACATGGAATTTGATTTAATCTCCTTCAAAGTACTGTCCTTGGTTAGCAATGCTCTTATCCCAACGTTGAATCCATGACTGGAAGTATTTCTGGAAGGCTTCTTTTAGAAGACCATTCAGCTGCTTTGTTGTGGTCTTCTCAGTGTCAGAAATGGTGTCCAAACGTTTTCTTTAAGCATGGTTTTAATTTTTGGGAAGAGCCAGAAGTCGCGTAATGTTATATCTGGAGAGTACGGAGGCTGTGGACAGACAGGAATACTTTTTCGGTCAAAATTTCCTGTTCGTTAGTCAAAAGCGGGGAACGAACTTCACATTCACTCTTCTCATTTTCAAATCGGTGGTTAAAATGCATTGTATGGATCCATAAGGGTTTTGGGGGGGAGCTCTAGAATAGTTATTTGCCTATTTGAACGAACAATTTTTTACCACTTTTTGCACGTTTTCTTCTGTTGTTGAGGTTAATGGATGTCCTGAACGCTGCTCGTCTTCTACCAACTCATTTCCGCTTTAAAATCGGTCATACCACTTCTAAACAGTCTTCAGAGTTACAGCATTATTGCCATACACTAATTTCAACATTTCATGAGTTTCTTTGGCACTGTTTTGCAACTTGAAACAGAACGTAATGTTCACGCGTTGTTCGAAATCCATGATGCGCGACAGACACAGTAAACACAACCTCATTCTAGTGGCTCTGGACGCTGACTGACAAGTCAGAACATGTTCCAACTTGACGCTGCCTGTCTCAACGGATCAGGCTATCGGACAAATTACATTAAATGATTGTAGCACTAGTCATTGCTGCTTAAAAAATTAAAAAAAAAAGCGTTCATCGTATTTTTTGATCACACGATGTAGGAATATCAGAGAGAGAAATTCGACTCAGAAAATTTATTTTCCACATTGAATAATGATTTGTAGAATCAATAAGATAAAGTACAATGAAATGCTTCTTTAGGGATCCGAATAAATAAATAAATAAATAAATGATTATATGGGATAATAACTAATAGTAGTCAATTGACATATTCAAGCGTAAAAGAGGCAGGCAAGTAATGTATGAACGAGACAAAATTTTAAGCCCTGTTAATTGAAATACATAACTATAGAATGTACCTAACGTAATTTTCTTTCCTAGAATTCTGTATATAAAGTCTTATTTTTTTTAAAAAAGAAAAAATCTTATTAATTTATATAAATAAAAATGAAAGTGACTATGTTTGTGACTTAATTGCTCTTGAACCACCCGACCGATCTCCAGCAAGTTTTCAACATAGATGAGGCTAGGGCCTGGGGTGGTTTTTATCGTTTAACTTTGACGGTGTAACTTGGGGAGAGATATATAAAAATGATTGAAAATTACGAATATTAGTATCGAATACATAATTTTTGTGGTTACTGAGATGAACAGTGATACTTTCGATGCCGTTTAAATCTGAATTCAGTCCCGCAACTTGGAGAAAGGAAAGGGGGTGATATATATAAATGATCGAAAATGACCGATATCAGAGAGCGCTTAAAAAATAATAAAAAGTTACTGACTAACGGAACCTATTACTAATTTTTCTTATTTTAACTCATCGAAGAGGGTAATTGATGCTAGTATATAAATAAAAATAAAATAGCGTCTGTTTGTTTGTAGAATAAACACTGATATATTTTTATGATTTTTTAAAAATTAAGATATTTCTTATAGCCAAGACAGGTTTTCATTATATCATTTTGGTGATACAATTATCAGGTTCGTGATACTTAACCACCTACTGTCCAAGGTGAAAAGTAGTACGTACTCCCACTGGTGCAACAATGAAAATGTCTGTCCATAGGAATTACCATAGCTATTGTTAATATCTTTATGTTTTGTTTTATAGATTTTTAATAAAGTCAGTAAGGAAATAACAATATAATAGATAGATATATGGAACTACAATATACAAATCTTGGACGTGGCTCAAAAAGAGCTAATCAAACGAAAGTCACCCAAATTTGATTAGATTAAAATCTTGTTTGATTAGACTAATATTAGTAAGCAGCAAGCCACACTTAAACTGAATTAACTCCCGCCATGTTCTGCAGGACAAGTAAGACACGTTGAAATTAAGCAAAAGCTTACGTACACATAACAGGAGACACATCTACACCAACTTTTGCAATGCAATTACGGTAAAACCTGTCAACTTGGCCACCTCTGTAAGTTGGCCACCTGCTCATCTTGACCTGGTTTGTCTTGAACCTGCATTTTCCCATAAGGCATTCGTTACTTATTACTCTGTAAGTTGGCCACCTGTCTATCTTGGAAGTTGGCCGCATTGAAGCAATGTTTTCCCTGTGATAATGATAAATTTACCTGCGTATCTTGAATACGCAAAAGACCATTTTGTTGTTCTTAAATCTTTCGTATTCTCATATGAGAGACAGATGTTCTGTATTTGTGACTGGAGACAAAGAAGCATGATTTCCACGATTTGTTCTTGGAGGTCAATGGCCAGAACACTACCCTGATAAAGGGGTGGTGAAGGAAGATGTGAATAAGAAAAAGCACGTACTTGAATTGAGGAAACGGTCGTACGTATTTGTTTACCCTGTCTGTTTTGGTAAAACCATTAGCTATATCGGCTCCTTTCATCAGTGGGGAACTTTAGTAATTCCGGAAAATTCTCAAGGTTAAAGCTAACCATCTCAATTACCAACTATTGGCACCTGACGGCTTGTCGAAAGGTAGCGGAGGTTATGAGATAAAGATTTTCTCAAAACATCTTTTGCTCCGAGTGAAGCACTTATAGCTTATTAACAAGAGGTAGTTAACTACAAAATTAAAATGTGCATATGTGCCCGAAAAGAATAAAATAAATACGTATTTTACAATCAAGTAATACTAGAAATCCAATTCTAAAAATACACCAATCACAATTATTTTCTGTAAGTTGGTCACTTCAATGGAACCGATGGTGGCCAACATAAACAGATTTCACTGTAAATAAATAAAAAAAATAAAAATAAAAGAATTAGGATTAACGTTTGATGAAAACTTTTGTTTGATGAGAATGCAAATATAATATCTGAAGATACTATAGAACTTTTAGGCTTTCTTTTACTCCATATGATAATTTTAGGAATATTGACTTATATATATTTTTTATATTACGTTTTGGTTAAGAGCAAAATTAGAGTATGCATCTAGTGCAGAACTATATGACCAAAATTCATTCTCTAAAAATTTGGGCAAATACGAAAGAGGATTCAGTAAAAGGGAAAAAGGCGTATGTTTGTAGATATGAACAATGAACAATACTTTGAAATCATTTCTTATTAAAAATAGTTGTACTGTTGCATGACCAAACACTAGTAGAAAACCTTGAAAATGTATAATTGCTCAGCTCTTAGTTCCAAACAATTTTATTGAAAGCTAGTAACAATAGGACAAACCAAGGAATGATGTATATTACCGTATATTACCATGTGTAATATGTCTACTTTAGGTAGAATACTATGAAACTAAAACAGGAGAAGAAACTCAAGAAAATTAACAAAAAATATTATGTTAGTGACATTTTCATGTATGTAAATTTAAATCAATAAAAGCTCAATTAGTAATTTTTGGTTGATCCGGAATTGCAAAACATTTTTTAGATCTGTATACTCGAATGTACAAAATTCTAAGTTTGATGAAGTATTGTATTTGGCTGGTCGCTGATTCTAGCACCAGAAATAGTAATAATTATTAATTACTCAGTAAATAAAGAAAACCATAGCTTACAGAGAATATTACTGAATCTGGTGCCAGAAAATGATATGCAATTTCACTATGAAAACATAATTGTGTATTTCTCTCTCTCTCTCTCTCTCTCTCTCTCTTTCTGAAATGTTTTCAATTTTATAATAGAAAACTTAAATGCATTATGGACTGATCTGATATTTTAAGCTTGTAAATAACACAATAGGGAATCAATGACTTTTATCATGTTTCTTTCGGAATCAAATTAGGATGTATATATGGTCGTACAGGAAAATCGAGTTCTCCTTTTGGAGCGATTATTGTAAAGATACATTCTGCTTTTATATATATATCTGAAGATCTGTGTGGAGAAAATGTCTGTTTTAATACACTGCAAATAATTTTAACTTATAATTAATATATTTATTATTTAATGTTGTTCACACTCACCGCTATCAAGAAGTTATGATAATTTTCAACCGTAAAATTCACACTATTTGTTCCATTGTCTCCTGTGTTAAGAGGGCACATGCTTCGAAGCATATTACCCCAGAGAGTTGTGTCACTGACAAGTAAAGAATACAGTTAGCATATTAGTATCAACAGAAATATTTAGTTCAAGTGAAACACTTATTTGATTGAAGATAGTCTCACGTGAAGATGTGAAGAAAGACTTCAAACAAAAACATTATTTATGTGAAGAAAGAACGTTATTTTAAATGAAATAGTTGTTAGTTCCAAAAGCGACTTCTACTTCAAATACGACGAGAAGTGAAAAAGTAAAGGAACTTCTGAGAAAAGGTACACTTATTCTAATGATAAAAGAACTGAAACATATATTATTTTTCTACATAATCTCCCTGCACTTCAACGTACTTTTCACAACGTTTCACAAGTTTTTTGAATACGTCGAAAAAAAATATTTTCGGTTGCACCCGAATCAATTTTGCACCGAATCAATGGCTTCTACATCGGTTGCAAATCTTCTTCCCCTAGCGCTGTCTGTCGTGTAAGATGGAATATGCTGAACCATGACTGATATGTAAAGTATTGGTGATTTCGTCCACTGTGATTCGTCTGTTTTCTATCACCATACCCTCAACGACTTTCAAATTGTCCTCAGTCGTTGACATCGATGGCCTGCCCGATCTTTCCTCATCACATAAAGAAATTTTTCCTTGTTTGAAATGCTCTATCCATTCGTAGATCTTGCTTTGCGATCAACAGCTGTCACCATACTGTGCTTGCATTCAACGAATAATTTCCTCCTTGGTGCAGATCAACAATGGAGCTGCCATGTTTAACGGTCTGCTGCATTCCAACAACTAAAGCGGGAATAAGACTGACACGTTGCATAGAAGTGTTGCACCAAACCATAGTGCGAGAAATTGCAAACGTCCCTTTACATTTCGACTTCCCATCATAAAATACAACTGTTAATATAAAGAGTTTCTTTTACTTCAAATAAAATACATTTGTTAATTTCAAAAGAGACTTTTTCGTCAAATAAATTACAGCTATTAGTAACGAGAAAGTCTCTTGAGTGAAGATACTTTTACTCGAATAAAATATAGTTAGGTGTTACTAATGAGAGAGCTCAAATAAAAGATCTTAGTTTAAAGTGAAATTCGAACCGCAAGAGCTTTCACTGGAAATAGAACCCAGTCCCTCTTCGTCACAGACACTGTGCTGACCATCAGGGCCGGATTCAGAATTGTCTGAGAGGGGGGGGGTGCACCAATAACTACTAAAATAACCAATCACATTGAAACTCTTCAAAGTGACATGTGACAATATTCTTTACCCCTGACAACGCTGATGCATAGAACGGGAGGAAGTATTTTAAAGAGGGTAGTAAGTGTTATGCAGGAAAAAATGTTCTTCTTTCCTCCTGGCTTCTGTTACCTTCCATACTTGACAGATATTATATTATTTTGGTTGGTGAATCCTTTTTGTTTCAACCTTCTGAAAATCGACTTAAACTATTGCTTTTGCAAAGCTCTGCTTTCTTTTAAGCCCCAAAAGGAAACATGATGGCAGAAAGTTTCGGAAAGCGTTGCTATTTTCACTGCTAGCTTCTCATTTTAGATAGTGTTTATTTACAACGAAGGGGAGGTGCACGTGCCCCCCCCCTAAATCCGGCCCTGCTGATCATATATAGTTCCACAGCTAAACACTACAAAAAACTCAGACCTCTGTTGAAAAATGACGAAGTTGAATAAAATGTAAAAAGATTTGTGAAGGCTGAGCTCTTTGTTAGTGTCTGGCTGTCGAAGACAACAGGACTGGTTGCAGAAATCATTTCAGGAATATCACAATCCAATAAGGATTCCCAGGGTATATGGTAGGTGAGTTTAGTTAATCATAACAAAATATAACACAATGTATCTGTGTTAAAGTAATCTGTGCAAAATTACTTGATGCAATGATTAGATAAATGATTGAAATGTTATTTGGTATACTGATTTGAAATTTACTTGAAATATCCGTTAGGTAAATGATTATAGTGATTAGAAGCTTCCTTGAATGATTAATTCGATAAATAATTGTAAACTCACTTGATGTATTGATTATAAAACTCCAGTTTAACCTTGTTGAGATTACAAAGAGTGACGGCAGGGAACGGGATATCCCAGACTGGCCTCGAACTGGCTTCAAAGGCTACGATGACTGGGGAATCGCACCATTTGTCCCACACACGTTTTATCAGGATCACACACACGGACAGAGCACATATAAACATGACGATCCAGAATATTCTAAAATAGATAAAAACTTAGACTCAGTTTAAAGTTATTCTGCAAATATCATACATTTACAAGTAGTATTGTGTCATTATTGAAGGTGTAGGCCTGACTGTTAGAAGCATGTTTCACCATAGAACATAAAATAACAATATATGTAATCTGGTATGATCTGGTACATGGATATTTTTGTGCACCTTGCATAAAGAGATGAGGGAAAGATTCACAAAGCTTAGTGTAGAGTATTATGCTGTATGGGTCAGAAACATGGACATTACGCAAAAATGATTAAAAACAGAAGGAAACTTTCGAAATGTGAGTGTGAAGAAGAATGGATAGAATTAGCTAGGTCGAGCAGAAAACGAATGAGAGGGTGTTAGAAATGATCGAAGGAGAAAAGAACACTTTTAGATGTTATTAAGAAGAAGCAGAGAAACTAATTGGGTCATTGACTAAGAAGGAACTGTATCATGAGAGATGTGCTAGAGGGTATGGTGGCAGGAAAGAGAAGGAGAGGGTGAAGGAGACTACAATTGATGGATGATATCAAAACAAAGAAATCATACATGAAGACGAAGACGTTAGCGGAAGACCGTGGAGCATGGAAGCTTCTCAGCTGCAACAAGTGACCTGCCAATAATGCAAAATACCTATGATGATGGTGATGATTAAGGGTCATTCCATGTCAAATCACCTAGAGCAATGTGCTTCAATGTCTCAGATTCTCTTCAAAATTTATTCATAATATAAATACCAACGAATTTATGCTAAATTAAATTTTTCCGATTTTTTGGATGAGAAATGGGCCGGGGAGAAATTTTTGAAAAATATTAATTTGGCGCCAATTTCACTTTCCGCACTCAGCATCATGGAACTAAAATTACCATAACTGTCTTATTTTTCAAGTTATTCAAAAATTTGTTATTATTATTGTATTTTACATGTACGGAAATAAGTTTTGCTACAAATTACCGTTGCTCGTAAGTTTTAATTATGAAACTTTTGAAACTTTTTTTAAAGAATCATCTTACAAGTAAGTAGCATTTACATGATATGGTTAAAAAATAAAAAGGGTGCTTTTGGTATTTTTGTAATTATTATTTTTTTACGTCAGAGTGCAATTCATGAATCGCTCTGGGCCTTCTATATTTTACTGGCCAGAAAACGAAGACTTGTTGGGTACCTTTTGAAAATATCATCTGGGAAGTTCCTGTTCCATCTCTTACAAGCCAATCAGCCCGGACTTACGCAATTGAAAGCAAAATATAAAAAAAATATATCATTTCATCAGTGAAAGCAATGAGCTCTGAAATATAGGACCACATTTTGTATGTAAATCTACGTAATTCTGAGAAGTATTACCAGTATGCATGTTTATTGTTTTCATCTACGTACATTAATTAGTCTATTATTTCTTATTTTTGTTGATGGATTTTGTAATAATCACTCAACCCTTTACATTGCTAAGCCTATATTTTTCATTCACAAAACCACAAAATTATTACAAAAAAGGCCTAATTAAATGCAAACTAATCCTATAAAAAGTTACAAAAGTTTGATACTTGTAAATAATGGCACAATTGGGAAAAAAAGGAAGTCATAGTTAAAGTACAAAAATATAATATTATGGTAATACCAGAACTACACATTACACCAGTTTTATTTTTAAGCATACCTAATATTTACTAAGATGATTATTTGAAAAGGTTTTAAAGTGTGACAGTTGTCACTTCAGAGTAGAGTGGCCAAAATTTTCCGGAATCGGAAATTTCGCTAATAGGGAAAAATCCGGATTTTTTCCGAAAACAGAATTTTCCGAATTCCGAAATTATTCCGATTTTACTTTCCGGAATCCGGAAAGGAAAAAGTCCGTAATTGGCCATCACTACTTTAGAGGAAAGATATAATCTGTTAACTACAATAAAACTGTATATTTCTGTACATTTAAAATGCTAATAATAATTGGAAAAATACCAAAGCACCCCTTTTATTTTTTAACCACATCATGTATGTGCTAAAATGATTCTACAAAACGAAGCTTCAAAACTTTCATAGTTGTAACTTATGAGCAATGACACAATTTGTAACAAAACTTACTTCCGTACATGTAAAATACAAAAAATAATAATTACAAGCACAAAAATAATAATTAAAATAATAATTACTGTATATTTCGGTACATGTAAAACAAAGAACAAAAAATTACAAAAATATCAAAAGCACCCTTTTTTATTTTTTAACCATATTATGTATGTGCTAAGATGATTCTATAAAAAAATTTTGAAAGTTTTATAGTTGTAACTTACGAGCAAGACACAATTTTTAACAAAACTTACTTCCGTACATGTAAAATACAAAAAATAATAATTACAAAAATACCAAAGCACCCTTTTTTATTTTTTTAAACCATATTATATATGTGCTAAGATGATTCTATAAAAAAAATTTCGAAAGTTTCATAGTTGTAACTTTTGAGCAATGGCACAATTTGTAAAAGACTCTAAAATTTGCTTTGAATGCCAATTAATATTTAACACTGTAACATTTTCCAAGGTTTCTTAGGATCTATTGAAAGAGCAAAAATTAAGCTTTCATTTAATACCTGGATGAGTCCAATAACTTGAAAAATAAGACAGTTATGGTAATTTTAGTTCCATGATACTTAGTGCCAGAAAGTGAAATTGGCGCCAAATTCAAATTTTTCAAAAATTTCTCCCCGGCCAATTTCTCATCCAAAAAAATCGAAAAAAAATAATTTAACATAATTTCGTTGGTATTTATATACGAAAAAAAATTGAAGAGAATCTGATATATTGAAACACAGTCATGTTTTAAAATTAGGTGATTTGACATGGAATGACCCTTAATCGAACAATAAGCTTTGTTGATTTACAAAGTTTTGATTACAGTTTTAAAGCATCTTTTTTCTCTGATTTAAATTTATGAGATAGTTTGTTGTGTTTTAGACTTGATCGGTGGCGTCTCTAGTCACACAGTCACGTGCTTTTCCAAATACAAAAAATAAATAAATAAATAAATAAATAAATAAAATAAAAAAATAAAAAAAATAAATAAAATAAAATAAATAAAAATGACTATTATTGACATTTATTTTTGCATTCGAACGCAAAACAATCGAACATAGATTTTAGTTAATTTAATATTGAATCTACAACTCTGCTGTCCATGAGAGATTTGGCAGTAAGTAAGTTACAATTTCAAATATTACTTTTTGTCCACATGCTCTGGTTTATCTCTTTCTGGCTTCTCTAAGAAGTAGTATGTAATCGAATACTTTTCACAGAATCAAAGGAAAAGTTCAAATTGAAGAAATCGACTGAACAATGTTGATAATATCAATTGTTTTCCATTTCTTGAATAGTTTGAATTCTTTTTGCTGAGTAAAGATTTTAAAATTAAGTTCAATAATTCTGTTTGTAAGACATATACGGGATATATAGTTACGAAATATCAAATTCGTTGACATTTTCCTGATGTTTGTGCCTCACATCAGAATTTTAAGAATAAATTCAAAGTGAAAAAGAAAAAAAAAATCAAAGCAGAAAAGGGCTGGATATTGCGAGGAGTTCGTATCGCTACTACTATCAATGACAGTTCCTTCTTATAGAACTCTGGAGCCGCCACTGGACGTGACTGTATTTCATGTTCATCTTATGTATTTGTATATGATGTTATATAAATATAAATGAAATATCCACTGACAAGGCACTCCACAACTCTTACAAAAGATATAGTTATGTGATAGTTTCGGTACCTACCAGTATCTTCATCAGACACTTCGCTTCGTTACAATGTTAAATTCCCTAAATTTCCTATTCCTGATGAAGATGCTGGTAAGTACTGAAAATATCACGTAACGATATATTTTATGAAAGTTGTGGATTGCCTTGTTAGTGTGTATTTCACTATAGACTATTTTACGTTATTGTAAGTTTACACTTGTGTATGCGTTTGTTTAAAGCCGAATGTTGAATTTATGGATTTCTACAGTTTTCCCCACATCTCGAGATTATTCACTGTAAACATTACTCATTTCAATATAGTAATATATAATTATACGTTTTTGTATATGTCTATAAATATTAGATCTAACTTCTAATACTAATTGTTGATAGACTGTATAGCACAAGCGCTGGTTCGTTCTACAATAGTTCGGTTTAATAATACTATAAATATTTCTTACAATTCCATAGTTAAAATAAAATGCACATCAACTACACTATGGTCCTATAGCTATAAGCTGCACACACACACACACAGACAACTACTCTAGTTTCAAGATTCTACTAGACTTCTTCTTCCTTTACAGCTGACAAGTTATATTGAATTGCCATCTCTTAACAAAAATGAAACAATTTAAATAAGTCAGTTAGAATTGAATAATTACATACAAAACAAGATGAATTAAAATATCTTAGATATACTAGAACAATAGTTTTAACATTACAAGTAATAACAGTACAAGAATTTTTGGAATGATCCAAAAAATGTATCAAAAGATTACGATCTTGGCCAAGAATTAATTTTTATATCAGGGACCACAAAATTTTTGAACGGTCTCTAAATCGAGTTTTCGTATTTTTACGGAAAAAGCACATTATACTGAGTTCAGTGATAGTTTGGGTTTGGCTACATTATATACAGTTCTCCAGATATAAGGCCTACAAGATTTTTTTTATTGAAATATATTGAATCTTTTGATACATTTTTGGCTCAGGGGCCACAAAATTTTTGAAGGCATCTAAATCGAGTTTTCGTGTTTTTTACGGAATTAGCACATCATACTGAGTTCAGTGATAGTTTGCTTTAACTACACTATATGTAGTTCTCCAGATATAAGGCCTACAAAAAAAAAATGGTTGAAATATATTGGATCTTTTCATTCAAAAAAAGAAATATAAATGCAAGTAACAATATAAAAATTATTTATTCCTTTTTGTATGATTTTCAGTATGCTTTTTTATTTTATAAATTTTCTAATTACCACCTAAAAATCAAATTCTTCTCCCTTCAGTGGATGATACGCTCCATGGTGGGAATGGCGGATCTAAAAGAAAGGGAAGAATGATTGGGCATGTTACGCGACATGGAGGAATCATGCTATTAGCTATAGAGGAAATGCCAGAAAAAAAAATACCCAGAAGAAAACAGTGATTGAAATATACAGACCAAATAATACAAGATACAGGGAAGAAAAATTACAATGAAATGAAAAGTCTGTCCCAGGATAGGGAAGGGTGGAAAGTTGGCTCCGAAAGCCAATTGAGAAAATGTTGAGTCAAGACATAGAATAAGCTTTTATTTGGAATAGCCTTATTGTTTATTGTCTACATATATTATAATGTGAAATTGCATTGTTAGTGGAACATTGCTGTTCCACGTTAAAAGTATATTTCTATTTTCGAATGGGATTTTACAAAATGGATTTACTTCATTTGTTAGAACATTAAATCGAGACAATGTTTGACTCCTGTGTACAGTTGGTGTTACATTTATTTATAGAATAACATTGTTTATAATTAAACAATGGAAACGTTAACTTAAGTTTGAAATGAAATGATTATATTGCGAACTTCTTACCTTTCCGTCCAGTGAAGTCTTTCATTGCCTACGAAGTTGAGTCCATGTAGGGAAGTCTCACGGCAGAACTGATTGGTGTGTTGAAGAATTCTTCCAAGTCTTAGGTCGCATCTATGTCGTTCGACCGTCCATTCACTCTGATCTGAGTGACCGGATTTCACAGGCAGAAGTCGAGGTGGAGGAGGCGTGATTGTCTTCATCCGCTGCACCCGACTGACAAATAAAAAAGGAAAAAACTTTACTCATTCCAGTAAAGGTGCAGTTCACGTAATATGAACAAATTCCATATTTGTTGTATACGTTAAGCATTCAGAATCCAGAAAGAAACATAGGATTAGCTTGTTTACATTGAGTAATTTACCACAATGACAAACATTACAATCACAGACAAGGAATGTACAGACAATAAACTCTGTCAAAATTTGAAAAAAATGAAATGAAATCTTTGAGTTTTACGTCCCACGGTTATGCCGGTTAGGCTAAAGGAGACGGTGGTGATGAGTAATGAATGAAATGGTGGAATGAAGAAAGTGGGAGGAAACGGGAGAACCCCGAGAAAACCCACGCACACGGTGTTTGTCCACCACAAAGTTCACTTGGCGCGAGCTGGGATCGAACTAGGGACCCCATGTACCTGAGATGAACGCTCTACTAGGAATGGCCACAAAGTTCCGGTTCCGACGGAACCGGTTCGCCGAGGAACCGGTTCTTGGAGACCTGGTTTCCAGAACCGGTTCCAGACCTGGATAAAAAAACAGTTTTGGAACCGGATCTTAGGAACCGG
Source organism: Thermobia domestica (assembly GCF_964235325.1). Lineage (NCBI taxonomy): Eukaryota > Metazoa > Arthropoda > Insecta > Zygentoma > Lepismatidae > Thermobia > Thermobia domestica. The sequence continues at coordinate 1,879,622 of NC_137469.1, forward strand.
TTCCAGACCTGGATTCGAAAACTCGGTTCAGAACTGGATCCGAAAACCCGGTTCCGGATCTTTTAGAACCGGATCCGTTCAAAACCGAAAACCGGTACCACCGGTTCCGGCCTTCCCTACGCTCTACCACTGAGCCATCGAGGCCTCTACTACAGGGTTTATCAGAGAACACACGCGTGTCAATCAATGTAAAATAAACCAACATGTTTTTGTTAAGAGAAATCGTCAGTTTCATTGAGCGAGCCTATAAAACTGGAGAATATGAGATGGCGCTGAGCCAAAGCAGTGTTTTGTTAAATCCTTTCTGTATATTCTGCCCTCGAAACCTCTCTACTATTTTCTAGTATGCCAAGACACAAACATGAAATTGTATTTAAAATATTCAAGACTCTGTACTTTGACTAAGACTTCATATCTGGAGTCGAACAGCGGAATATTCGATTAATGGACATGTTTAATCTAATACAAAATTCTTCAGAAATTGTATAAAGCTGATATTTCTGTCCGGTAACCAGATCTATCTTATCGGAGGAGCTGTCCAGGTGAGATCAGGTCTGAGAACTAGACCGAAGCATGAATGATCCTGACAAGTGTCGTGTCCCAAGTAAGGGGCAATCCAAATGAAATCGACCAATGATGGTTGCTGACAAAATTTAGTTTTTTATTAATTTTTTACCTAAGTTTGTACCACATTTAGAAAGTTGAAAACGAGTATTCATTTATTTTTTTAGCCGCGCAGGTTTTGTGGTAGCGGCCATTTTGTATAGGCGCCTGAATACATTTTGAACGTTTTAGTGCATTCCGTTAAAGACTGTAGCTTCTTAGGTTTTAAAGACAATGAGTTCAAACGAAAACCATATGAAAGATAATGGAATGGACAATATTCTATGTTCTGTGAACATTGAGACATCCTTCAGAACGTCGAGGAAAGAAGCTCTGAACATTGAGGTTGGAAACCTAGAAACTGCAATTTTGGAATGTACATTTTGAAACGAAATAAATGAGACTTACCTTCAATTCTTTGTCTACATAGAGACTAGATAACAGACAACGTTCTCAACAAGTTTCAGATCTGAGAACTATATACTTAATTTTTTTGAAATTTTTAAACATGCGAATTTTCGAAAATCGTGTATTTTCACCATCACATATCTCAGGAAAGACAGAAGTGAAAAATATCAAATTTGCACGAAACAGACGGTAGTTGTGCAGTAACAAGTAACTCAGTGACTCTTGTCATCGATCGTGGAAGCATAATACGGGAGCAAACATGGGAAAATGATAAGGTAGGGGAATGGATGGTAGTGTACGAATAGGCATGGACCCACAAGTAGCGTTTGATGTTCTTGTTTACCTCCTACCATTACCTTTTATGGACCCCAGATTTGCTGCCTGTTCTCTCCGATCGGCTTGCTGAGAATGGAAGCAGTCAAAAGTGACGTCACAGATCACCCAGTTGAAAACGGTTGATCTAACATATCCCTTCATGTATACTGGGGTATTCGTGGTTCGTGATGTGTGCGTGTTCTGTCCAAAGACAGGTTCAAGCCTCCTCACCTTATAGTAACTAGACAGGACCAGCAAAGCCAGCAGGACAGAGGTAAAGTGCTTATTTCTTTCCCCATAGTTCATAAAAGGTTGTGGCAAACCGGAAATAAAGAGTTGGGTCATGATTTTTGTTTTTCAGTTTAACGTCCCTTTGAGTAGCTAGGTTATATGAGACATGGACCTACAGCTTAACGTGAACATGAGCTCCCACCGGGAATCGAACACAGGTCTTCCACACCAAATAAAGAGGTGGAGTAGAGTAATAGATTGAGAATAAGGAATAGAAAAGCAGGGAATGGGTAGTTCTCTCTCCTGGTCTAGTGGGTAGCGTTCGGGTCCGTGTGAGAGGTCCCGGCTTCGATTCCTGGTGAAAGATCCTTGAAATTTGAACGCACATGTCTCATATAGCCTCGGTGCTGGAAAGCACGCTGAACTTCAATCCAAACAACCAAGCAAGAACTGTGTAATTATGCTTTCACTACACAGGTAGAATAATGTATTGCAAGATAGTTATTACCCATTAAAATATTTCATACCCATTTCTCGATAGATGAATGGCGCCACTATCGGTAGAATTGTTAGGTGAAGGAGATATACATTATGTGATCAAAAGTATCCGGACACCCCCAAAAACACGTTTTTCATATTTGGTGCATTGTGCTGCCACCTACTGCCAGGTACTAATTATCAGCGACCTCAGTAGTCATTAGACATCGTGAGAAAGCAGAATGGGGCCCTCCGCGGAACTCACGGACTTCGAACGTGGTCAGGTGATTGGGTGTCACTTGTGTCAGAAGTCTGTACGCGAGATTTCCACTATCCTAAACATCCCTAGGTCCACTCTGTCTGATGTGATAGTGAAGTGGAAACGTGAAGAAACACGTAGAGCACAAAAGCGTACAGGCCGACCTCGTCTGTTGACTGACAGAGACCACCGACAGTTGAAGAGGGTCGTAAAGTGTAATAGGCAGACATCTATCCAGACCATCACACAGGAATTCCAAACTGCATCAGGATCCACTGCAAGTACTATGACAGTTAGGCGTGAGGTGAGAAAACTTGGATTTCATGATCGAGCCTCTGCTCATAAGCCACACATCACGCAGGTAAATACCTCGCTTGGTGTAAGGAGCGTAAACATTGGACGATTGAACAGTGGAAAAACGTTATGTGGAGTGACGAATCACGGTACACAATGTGGCCATCCGATGGCAGGGTGTGGGTATGGCGAATGCCCGGTGAACGTCATCTGTCAGCGTGTGTTTTAAAAACATCCCTGTAATTGACTGGCCTGCGCAGAGTCCTGACTTGAATCCTATAGAACACCTTTGAGGTGTTTTGGAACGCCGACTTCGTGCCAGGTGTCACCGACCTACGTCGATACCTCTCATCACTCCAGCACTCCGTGAAGAAGGGGCTGCCATTCCCCAACAAACCACCCAGCAGCTGATTGAAAGTATGTGTGCGAGAGTGGAAGCTGTCATCAAGGCTAAGGGTGGGCCAATACCATATGAATGCCAGCAGTACCGATGGAGGGCGCCACGAACTTGTAAGTCATTTTCAGCCAGGTGTCCGGATACTTTTGATCACATAGTGTAACTTTATGAGTGACATGGTTAAGCATTATCTAGAAGAGAACTTATTATTATTATTATTATTATTATTATTATTATTATTATTATTATTATTATTATTATTATATATGCACATTTTCCGATTCTCTAGGGTTATACGCAACTTTCTGTATAGACAAAACTGGAGTCGAAGGTTTAACAGTATTGTAAACGAAACGAATTAATTATAGGTTGAATTCGGAAAATGATGATTGAAGAGATTTAAATAATTTCTCTGTAATATCTCAAAATATACAAAATGGACTTAGCAATCATCGATTCATATATTTGATATTTATTTCGTATGCTATTGTTGTTACAATATATACAGGGTGTTTCTGATGAAACGTCTAGTGCTTATAAATCATAAACGGCTGCAGATAGAAAGATGAAACGAGGAGTGAGATAGGAAAACGTCATAAGGCGCATTCAATGGAAAGTACTGTTTTTTTTCCACAGGGCCACGTATCATGGGACACTGGGGGTTACTTCAAAATTTTAAATAGGAGGAATGTATGTTATTTGTAGACTTCGGAATTTTAGGCACCAAAAAGTTTAATTTTAGGCGCCTAAAATAGGTACTAAAAATAGGAAAATAGGCGCTAAAAATTAAAAATAGGCTCTAAAAATAATAGTATAAATTATTACATACCCCTTTTTATTAACATCTTTTGTTTTCAGTGAATCAGGTGATTCATTCAGTACACAACTTGCTCATTCGTAATTTTGGAAACAGTAAATTACCAACAGTTTCTCAAAGTTTTCGACTGTCAATCTCTCTCTTTTGTCTGTAAGGATCATCTTTGCTGCCGAAAACGATCTTTCCACTGAGACAGATGTTACAGGAGCATACTTAAATTTCGATACATTTTTCATTTCCACTTCGTCGGGGATGGTTTCATCCTCTCCCATCAAAACTTTCCCTATACGAGCCAACACAAGAAATCCCTCATTCTTCTTCACTACACTTTCCCACTTACACTGCACTTTTTCCCCAACTTTCCCCGTAGCACTTTGGATTTTCTTTTCGGCTTCGTTAACTACTGACACCTGTTCACTAAGTGGCTTTCCCGTAGCTTCCAACTTAGTGATCGTCGTAGGTAAGAATGAAAAATTTGACTTGATATATACAAGATCTCTTTTGAGAATGGGATCTTTGAAAAGTTCCTTCAAAACTGAAACACTTGCAATGTTTTCCACACCAGGAAGTTCGCCAACAACACCAGCAATAGCGTCCAAGTTCTCTGCGTAATACAAAGCTGCTTCAAGCCATGTTCCCCAGCGCGTTAGGACAGGTTGTGGAGGAAGAGAAATGCCAGGCAGTTTTTCTTTAAAGACAGCGATTCTCGATGGGGCTTTGCAAAAAGTTTTTTTCATGTTAGAAATGAGGGCATTGACTTGAGGAAATTCGTTCCTGATTGTTTCAGAAATTCTATGAAAAGCATGTGCTACACAGGTAACATGGATGAGGTTGGGGTAGAAAGGTTTTAGGTTCTTAAACGCAGCAATCATGTAAGAAGCTGCATCTGTGCAAAGAAGAAGAATTTTAGAATCATCCACACCACTAGGATACAGAAGTTGCAAACTTTTGTTCACGGTGTAAGCAATTGTCTGGGCACTCACTTTCTTAATTTCCTTGCTACTTAACAAGTGAGGAGTTGAAGGTCCATCTTCATCAAGTTTTCCTACAACAACATTCACTATGTATTTATTGCATGCATCAGTAGTCTCATCGACGCCTACCCAAATGCTGGAATCGCCAATATCCTTTCTGATTGTATCAAGTGTATTGTTGTATTCAGAATCCAAACACGTTTTCCTGAGTGTTGACTCACACGGTATCGATTGCTGGCACCACTTCTGTAAAAACTGTCGGAATGTTTCATTTTGAAGTGTGTTCCATGGGATGTTGGCAGCGACAAGGGCTCTAGCAAGATCCGCATTAAATGTGTTCGCAGTTCCAGATTCAGATCCAGATCCAGAAGGCTGAGTTAACTGTGTCTGTTTCTGTTGTTTCTTCGCTTTAGATTTGGCAAGATGTCCAGCACCATCAATGTGTTGCTTTAAGTGGCACTTCTTTTCCTGAGAAACCTTAAAAAAAAAAAAAAAAACGCTTAGAAATATATTTTCAAATGCTTCTTACAAAACTAGTGAAGATGGTGGCGTTTTAACTTTAATTTCGGTTTCAAATTCTCTAATTTTCTTCGTGTACATTGCGACTAGTATTTTCAAACGGGTCAGTTCGGGTCAGCTTATTGTTGGACACCCTCAGTAACGGGTCGGGTCAGGTCAGCCTAACTCGGGTCACGAGTCTGGTATCGTTAGACCAACTCAGTTCACCAGTCGGGTCGGGTCAAACTATCTCGGGTGACCCGACTCGACCGGTGAACTGAGTTGGTCTAACGCTACCCGACCCGTGACCCGAGTTAGGCTGACCTGACCCGACCCGTTACTCGAGGGTGTCCAACCAAAAGTCGACCCGAACTGACCCGATTGAGAGCACTAATTGCGACAACTACCATCACTGTTTGCTTGCCTTTCTGGTCGTAATGTGCTTTTTTTTTTTTTTTAATCGGTGAACGTTACATTATTGATTTAAAGTTGACAAAAAGGCAAACTTGTTGGTCTACCTCGTTAAAGACCAATATACCCCAGTCCCATTTCGAATCAGAACAGATCAAATAAAAGACTAATCGATGAGCATTTTACTTCAGAATAATCCCCAATTTACAGACAGAAGCAATAAAATTGTATATCAATATCTGAGAAATAATATTTAATTTTAAGCACTGTAACTAATTTAATTTTAAGCACTATATTTTATTTAATTTCGAATGCTGACACACTCCAACTTGGCAAAAATTAAAACATAATTTGGCAATATTTTGTTTGAGATTTGGATGCCAAAATAATTGCATGAAAAATTTCAAAATATCGTCCCTTTAAAATTTTCTTTAAAACTGTAATTTACAAAATTTTTAACTGATTTGAACCAAATTTTCCCCAAAATATGATTAAAATGTTTCAGTGTGAAAATCAGTGACCTGTCAAAAATTTAAAATAAGGGCCGTTTTAAAATTTCAAAAATTCAAAATTTTTGCAACTATCAACTGACAGAAACCAAAGTTAGAACGAAAATAAAGTATTAGCAATGCCTTAGTTGAGCGTGAACATCAGCATGATACAATAAATAAAAATTGGCGTTTTTTAATTTTTTTTTTTTGGAAATGAGTTGTCTCTTGCGGCCCTGCGACAAAAGGTGTATGGATATTCTTCATCAGGAGAGAGAGAGAGAGAGAGCAATCGATTAGAATTCCTTTTTTTTTTTTATTTTTTGGCTTTGGGGAGAGAACATCAGAGACAAATTCTTCCTTTCTTAAGATCTGTCCTAAAATAAAATTATCCGCAATTGTAATTCTTGTTAGACGAGTGTCAGACTGTTCTTTTCTTGCCCCTGTGTGGAATTTATTTGTCTGTAACTATGGATGGAAATCAATAGCATCTTAAGACAATAGACAGTAGCACCTCGAGCAAAATTGATAAATAAAAAAACAAAGAGACAAACAAGTTTCTGCTTCGTAAAACAAGTTCTGAGACAATCTATGAACCTCAAACGCCGTTATTTAACTATTAACAGATCTTTTCTTTCTTTTTCGAGAAAAATAACAAAAAAAAAAAAAAAAAAAAATGGCCTTTAAACATTTTTCCTATCTTTTATGCTTTTCAAGATATTGACATTTCTAGTTTTTCTTTCAAACTGAAATCCTCGTTTTTAGATATTTTCGGGATGAAAGGATATATCCAGTTTCCTTAACTTTTTAAAGATAATCAATATTGGCATTGCACATTTCTTCTTTCAAACTTTTGGAACTGTTGGCATTTAAAAAAAATTGAATCCCGCCTTTCTTAACTTCTTTCGTATTTTTTTTTTCTTTTGAAAAACGAGATAGCAAAAATATGTTTTCTTAAGCTCCTGAAACTGTCGAGTAATTGCTGGCATTAAACATTTTTCTCCGAAAAGAGGACCCCTTTTGGAGTTACTGACACAATATGTCAACTTTAACTTACATTGTTTTTAACCTTTACCGCTTTTTTTCGGGGGGGGGGGAGTCCTTCGGAAAGAACAGAGAATGCCATGTCCGCTTTTCTCAAGATCCCCGAGAATCCCTAAAACTGTTGAATGTGTAAGTCTAGACACTTTCTTCCATTAGCACTTTCAAAACCATCGTTCATATATTTCATTTAAGCAGGCTGCTAGAAGTCTTTACATTTTAAAGATTTTCCTGTGTTACAGGATTATTTTTATGTTTTTTCTTAACTGATCTAAATTCCATGTAAATTAGATTTTCACGAGTTCAGCAGCTCAGTAACGTTGTCTCTTAAAATAGTTAACCTCCCATTGATAAAGGTTTTACTTTAGCTAGCTATACAGAAACAAGGAGGGGGGGGGGTGTACAATTGATTTAATTAAATTTATAAATTCTGTAAATAAAAATAGCTTTTCTTACCTGCTTGCTGCACAATGGACAAAAGATTATTCTTCCATCGTATGTTAGATCTGGAAATTCTTGCAACCACTGGCGAATCAAGGTACTTTTTGAAGACTTCTCCTTTGGCATTGTTGCGTATGATACAAAACTTCTTTTTAAGAATCCTCAAGATCTGTGACTGGGCTGTAAGCCGTTGAGTCCAATTGTTCATGCGTTGTAGAGACGATGTATCGTTCTTGAACTACGTGTTTAAGATAAATCACTGCACTGACCCGAAAATGATACATGGATGGATACTCCAGTCAACTGAACCGCGTCACTTCATGAATCGTTTCTGTTCGTGGACTTTGGTTTTTCCCAAATATTGAAAGCGAAGACCCGAAGAGATTCTTGCTTCAATAGAGCTGTGTGTTGATTTGTGAATGTGTGTGTGTAAACTATTGTCCAAATTCCAGAGAGCTGAACGGATCACAGAAGAGCTGAAGTGAGCCGCTACAGAAGAGAAAAGGTGGAATAGTTCCAAGAATGCAGAACGGCAGGGAGGGGAATATTGGTTACTGCGATATGCACTTAGCAATAGCTTTGGTTTTGCCCCTGGGGAAAGAGAGACAGACAGAAAGAGATAGAGATCTTTCAGTACAGTGTCTGCAGGATGCAAAGGGATGGTTTGTCTTTGTCTTTCACAAATGGGCTTGACCTTGAGCAGAAATAGCTCAACTTTTAGAAACAATTTTTTACATACAACCACCCTCTGCGTTTCACTTCTTCATACGAGTTAGACTAAAATTAGCCTCGACAAACACACTCACTCTGCCTTCAGATTTGTCAATTAAATTTCACTCAACACTAAAAAAAAAGTTTATTTAAAAAATACAGGAATTTTGTATTTTTTGCAGTTTTAGGCATTTTTAGGCCAAAACGGCCAAAATAGGCGCTAAACTCCATTTTAGGCATTTTTAGGGCACTTATAAAGTGTTTTAATAGGCTTAATTCCTCATGATTCGTAAAGATCCGAAGTATTTTTTACTTCCTATAAAGGGAACAAAATAGGCATTTGCCTTAAAATCCGAAGTCTAGTTATTTGATATAACATTAAGATCATGAAGAAACAACTTTTCTAGAAAAACAGTTTTCCATCTGGGGCACCGTTTCTGAACTGTCCACCATTTAAAATGGGTTCTTGCATAGTCAGGTAACACGTCCAGTGCTTAGAAATAATAAATGATTGAAGATAAAAAGATAAAAGAAAAAGTGAGATAGAGTATATTGAAGAGGGGGTATTGTTTTTCCCACAACGCCTTTACCATAAGATACTGGAGGTCACTTGAAAATCTTAAGTGTAAAGGTATGCCACTTGATATAACATTGAAGCAGTGTTGTCAGATGGCGGGAAAATTTCCCGCAAAACGGGAAATTCTTAGTATTGGCGGGAATGCGGGAAATTCTGGTTGGAAATGGGAAATTCTCCCAACTTTTATTCCTTTTCATGTCGTCTGTTGTCGTCTCTGACTCCTTGTCTTCATCTCTTTGTACATAGAATAATACAAGGATTAGAAGCGTTTTTGAAGGTCAAAAGAACCAGAACAGCAAGAGAGGTTTATAAACCGAACCATATGGAACTGATTTTTAATCGCGCCAATATCCATTTTCTGCGAGAAGAAAGAAGGGAGGGAAGGTTTATGGCCTTTGCTTACTATATTTTTTATGGTCAATCATTCACGGAATTTTAGGGTGAAGAGGAGAATATAATATTTGGAAGTAGCAATCACACACAAACACACAAATTTGTATATTTATCTCTATACCAAATAAATACAGATAGAAAATACTAGGATTTCCTATAATAGATTTCTCCTCCCGCAGGAAAAGATCCTACTGCTGACTGATTGTTCATAGTTATTTGATTTTAAAATGAAGTAATTCATATAGTGATTAATTAATGAGTGATATTTTTTCTTGACGGGAAATTTTGCAACCGATCGGGAAATTTCAGGGCTTTGAGCGGGAAATCTGTTATTCTGAATCTGGCAACACTGCATTGAAGAGATCAAGAAGAAAGAAACAATTTCTTGGTAACAGTTTTCTCTGCAGGTTGGCAGGCCAAGAGTTGACATTGTTAGCACTTAATCAAAGCAAGAAACATTTTAAATTTAACCAACTGAACCTGCGCTCTGTACACAGCGCATCATTCGCATACAGTATAAGCATGAATTTCCTTGTCATTCCTCACAATATTTGTACACGTCCTTTTACAGACACAAGTAAAGGATGTCTTGATAAAAATCGGCAAAGGGTACCATAAAAGGGAGATTTTTTTGATTATTTTTTTTCAATATCTCGCACCGTTTGCAAGATTAAGCCTACGTCCGGTTGCAGTTTCGTATTCATGTATGATCAGTGTTTTCTTTCTTCTTGCGTGCAGTATGTAATAAGCAAATACATTACATATACAATTAATCATAATGGCAGTGATATGTGGTGTTCATTGGGCAAAACATTCCAAACAATGCGGATTCATCTTAGACTGAAGAAATGGTTATCCTTCGTTTTTCATTACTATTTGGCCATGAAACAAACGCCTGAGAGATACAACCCCTGTATTCAACTGTGTTGTGTTGGAATGTATAATTCGTAGGATATGATGCTTTACTTTTTTTAGATTTTCAACACTTCCAGTGTACCCCTAAAAATGTAATAAAGAAATAGCGCCCATTAAAAAAAAAATATTCAATTAGAACTGAACGATCTACACAAAATTTGCAATCGATCAGTGAAAACGGAATCTTTGTAGAGCTTGTGGTTTCCGAGATGTCATTGTCAAAAGAAATGACTACAAACATATAAACTTTTCTTAACCACAAACATTATAAATATAGCATTTAATACATAAATAAGTACATCCACTTCTTTCGGTATTATGTACACTCATGTCCAAAATTATTGTCGCATGTCTATAAATATGTTGTTGTAGGAATATAATTTGATAACGAATCCACCCGGTATTTCTTACAATGTTTGTATGTGTATAATCGGCAGAGATATATATACGTGGCAAATTTTATGTCAAAAGAGCAATAAATAAGAAGAGTAAAACAAAAATAAAACTTTCTTGTCCATTTAGCAACCTTTTGTTTTACTCATTCTAATTTTTGTATTTATAATTCTTTTCCTATGAAATTTACTACAAATATAAGTTTCCCGAATATACACATAGTATCAATATTAAAAGTACCCTGCAAAATCATTATCAAATTATATTTTTACAAGAAGACAGTTATATATTAAATATATGTGACAATCATTTTGGACATGATTGTACATACAATTGATATCTGAATATCAAAGTGTTGCTTTCAAGCTTCATGATTTGTTTCCTTAATTAGAATTCACAACGTAAAAAAGGGACAGAAAGCAGCTATTTAAAATAAATAAATAAATTTCGACGGAGCCCATGCGATCGTATGTGCGAAGTAAATGGTCAGTTAATGCATTTGTATGTTCATATCAGTTTTGTTATTCTGTACTTCAGCACCCGTATTTTAATACAATATGTGTATTTATGACACTTTCGATATGCTTTACTTTACGACATACTACACGTTTTCTATTTCACTTCGCAAAATGTACTTTTTACACACAAACACAGTGCACCTGGGGCCTACTTCTCAAAAATTTTCTCAACTAAACCATCATCACGACCTATTTGGGTTTTTATACAGAATCAAAAATGAAGAAAAGGATTCCCTGATGAAGAAGTGTGTTAACCTTTAGGTGGCTTTAACAGATAAAGAGCATTGTGATTTGAGGGTTTCCAACTTCAACAACTATTGGTTTTACTCTCCCTACTACTAGATGAAAATGCTAAAAGTACCCTTGAAGTATTATAATATTTGAAGAGTAGCCAGCTGACTGAAAATATCCCTAATGTATCAATTGCACTCAGAATTGCCCACACTCTTCCCGTCAGCGTAGCTTCAGGCGAAAGGAGCTTCTCAAAATTAAAATTAATTTAAAATTATTGCAGATCTACCACGTGTTAGGGGCGCCTCGTGGGACTCGCCCTGATGTCAATTGAATTCGACATTCTTCCAAGACATTGACATAGATATCATTATCAGAGATTTTGCAGACAAAATAGCTCGGAAAGTTAGATTGCAATTGTTGTGAGCAGTGTTCGAAGTGGAAAAAAAGCAGAGGCGATATGTTTTATTTCGATTTTGACTCGACATACCGGCTATCTAAATGTTAAAATACAGTGAGGATATGGTGCCTAAAAGATTGCATTTCTACTTACATAAATAAAAACCATCAGAGAGTTTCTCTGAAGTTACGGGGGGGGGGAGGACATGGAGAGACTTTGAAAAAATAAAACATCCCCTTATGTTGCATTGTAGAGAATTATACACGAAAATGCTCCAAAACCGAGTTTTTATATTAACAATTCCTGAGGGAAAACTGCCGGACCCTCTACTCGACTAAGGGATATTCCAAATCCCCGGAAGATCCGCCTCTCTCAGCAGACAACCCCAAATTCCGCCCATACTCAAAACATGACATTTATATGCATTCAAGCAAAAAGACATACACATACATAAGAAATAAACAATTCAATATGGCACATCAAAATATAAATTGGAGACCCGGGTTCGATTCCCGGCAGGAGCTCACGTGGTTCGGATTCCACGTTAATCAGTAGGTCCACGTCTCATATAGCCTCGCTGCTGAACGGGACGATAAACTCAAAATCAACTCAAAATATAAATTAGATTAACTTCTGTGAAGACACCTCATTTTAAAAACAAAAGGTAGGAAAAAGGTAAGAAAAATGTCGGTGTCGTCAACTTAGAAATTATTTCTACATACGTGCAAAACTATTCATCAATTCCTGTGTATAAAAATGAATCTACTAAAGGTTTTTAGCATCTAATTTTCAGTGATGGTATGCCTTGATGAGTGAAAAACCAGAAGCAGTATGCCTTCATCACGGAAAAACCAGAGGCGGTATAACATACCGTCTCACTTCGACCACTGGTTGTGAGGTGCTGAAAACAAATGTATTTAAAATTGTTTAATTTGTTGCTAATTTTCAGTAATAGTGGAATTTAGCTCTTATTTAGTTTTCCTTAAAGTTTTGTTGTACTATTAGCTATCACGCCTGAGGCCAAAGGTTGCAAAATTAGGAGAACAATTTGTGTAAATTATTCTATATCTTAAGAGTCTTCATACCGGCGAAATTAAAATACCGCTAATTTTACAGTAATTATGTGATATCTTCAAATAGATAAAAGATAATCGAAATATGGAACAGGAGCGCCCTAGACAATATTATTTTGCGTGAGGTACCGTTATCACAAGTCACCTAGTGGCTTTCCGTTTTCAGCTGTTTAGAAACGCGAAAATAAATGCCGATTTTCAAAATGGCTCGAAATCGAAAGCAGATAAGTGAGTCGTGATAACGGTTTCTCATGTATAATAATATTGTCTAGGGCGCTCTTGTTCCACATTTCGATTATCTTTTATCTATTTGAAGATATTACATAATTACTGTAAAATTAGCGGTATTTTAATTTCGTCGGGATGAAGACTCTTAAGGTACTGTTTTTGTGGAAGAAAAAGATATAGACGCTTTCTCAAAAAGTTCCCTAAATTGACTTTGGTATGGTTTGATATAGACTCATCAAACTTACGAAAATGAGAATATTTCTAAACTTCATAAAACCTGTTATTAAGATTTAGTCTTGTAAGAGTGTTCAGCTTTTGTACAAATTCATGAGATACATTTTATGAATGCTGTGGACTTCAATTACTAGGACCTACATAAAATGGGTTGTCTATATTGTTGTGCGTAAAACACGTTCAACATATGTGAAATGTATTTATTGCTATATTTCACGTTATTATAATAGATTGTTACATAGCCGGATATATGGTAAAATGACTCCTGATGTTATTGATATAACAAAACAATTTACAGTAAAGCAGTGTCATCATTAGTAGTATTCAGTAAATACCAGGGGTACGCAAGGGGTGAGTCCCGGGGGTCCGAACCCCCTCCCCGAAATCCCGATTTTTTGTAAATTTAGTCTACTTTTAGGGGCAATTTTAGAAATTTTCATACAATTTAGCCTCAAATTGTATTTGGACCCCCCCTAAAACGCTTTAGACCCCTCCCGAAATAAATTCCTGCGTACGTCCCTGGTAAAAGCTGTTCAATATTGTTTTTGTTTATATATATTGGCACATAAATAATAATAATAAAAAACACAATGTTATTGGTACCATATGCATATTTTTAAGCATTTAAATCATGTATTTAAGTATTATTTGTTGTTTTTCAAAAATGGTTTAAAATATTAAAATCACTGTAATAAAATGTAAAATATAGGCTAGAATTAGGGAGCGCCAAAAAGACACTTTGCCTGAGTGAAAATTTTGCCTTGGTCCGCCTCTGTCTACGGTACTCATCCAGAACTTTGGGACACGGAACATGTGCATAATGCGAATAGGTATAAAAGAGGGGAGGCGTATGATGTGTTATAAAATTAAAAGAGTTGGAATTTCAGGCGACACGCGATATTGTTATTAGAAAAATAAACAACCTACGGTCGTCGGCATTTAGGAAGGAATTGCTGAAAGTGAACGAATCCAAGAAATCAGCGACTGGAGTAGTGGTGGATCTGGAAAGTAAAAACTGGGGGACAGAACCCAGATTATGATAGATATGAGTTTACTATAAACTTTCAAAAATATATAAATAATTGCTCATTTTATTTCTGTCACTCAAACAATTGGGGGGGGGGGAGGTAGGCCTCCTAGCCCTGGCCTAGATCTGCCACTGGACTGGAGGTGAGGAAATGTACATTCTAAAAGGGTTAAGTTCCAAAGTTGGGCGTCCGTTTCCAGCAAAATTTTTAAAATTCAAAGGAAAGATATGGATAATTTGATCGTTTGTGTGCTTGATAATATATAAGAGTGTCGACAAATCTGTTTATTTGTTATATATAAGCGGTTATAAACATGGGACTATACGGCGAGCGGAGGGAACTACTTGGCGCAAGGTAACCGAACAGTTGCATTGTGGGAAAGAAACGAGCATTTGTGTTATCAACATGGCGAGTGTACAAGGGCAATGAACTAACAGTTTTAACATTTGTGAAGCAATACGTTGATAACGAGTAAAATCTTTTAAAAGTTTGTGAAGAGCATGGATTAATGAACCTAATAACAAATTGCAGAGTGTGGAAAGGAGATAACAGCGAAAAAACGTGTCGAAAGCGGACGTCCAACTTCGGAATAAATGCCTTCCAAAACTTTGGTATTTCAAGCAACTTACAAGTGCGCTCCACAGAACATCTGATCAAACTGAAGCAACTGAACTGAAGGAACTGAAGGACTGAACTCGATTAAGTAACTGTGCTCCACACACTATCAGTTCAGTTCATCGTACAATCGGTTAAATCAGTTTCTAACTCACGTGGACTGATTAGTAAAAAACTGATAGTGTATAAGCCCTATTAGAAAAAATACTGTGGGTGTCCCTGTTCAACACACTTCATGATTTGCTTTTCTTTCAATAGCATTGTGAAACCTAATTCAACAATTGATATGAGGCATATTTGAGAAAGCAAAATTACAAAAAAAGAAAATGTTATGAATGCATGTATGAGTTAAGACACTGCAATTGGGTCTAATGCTTGTGGTGTAGGTTATCTTTCAATAAACAACTAGTCACGTACCTGGCATACAATTTCACACATTTAAAATAAAGCCCTTTCGTACTTGTTTCAACCTTCGTTCCAAGTAATTTCCTCGAACTCGTCATAACGATTCACTCGATTTGGTTCAACAAATTCCTTCTTTATTGCACAGAACGACTCGATGACGCGTTTGGGTTTGACCTTTTATTACACACACAATACACACTTTGTTTAGTAGGCATTAATTTTGCCAAAATTACGTGTGCAAAGCAAAATTACCTCTTTGAATGATTGAAAAGAAATTAATAATACCTCAAAGTTGATGGCGAGCTAATTTCATTGGTGTTTTCTTCATCCATTATATTACCCAGCAGATCCCAACACTATTGGCAATAAGCGGGCTAACAGTTCCCAACGGCGGTATTAATTTTGGCGGAGAGACGGAAAATATTGACGTATGTAGCCACAATTATCAGACGAAAACGTTATGTACACCAAAAATAAATAGATAAAAAGAATACACTTAGGGTCATAAATGCTTAAATAATTGCAGAAGGCTTCGAGAGAGATTGTTATCGCACAAGAAAGGCGTCTCACCGCTTCCACAAGACAGAAACTACTTTTATTTTCAGAGCGTATTCAAGAACCTTTACTGTCACACATCTGCGTAATTGGTAAAGAATTAAGTAAGAAAGTATCTCCCTTTTTTTTTTCCTTTTGCCATTTATTTACACTGTATCAGTAATTATAGTGTAGACAGGATATCGTTCGCAAAAGCATACAACCCATTTGAAGGCTCTCGAATCAATATTCATAAAAGGAGTAAACGAAGGAGAGTAAATATATTTCACACGCAACTTAGATGGAGCAGTTCTCCTTAAATTGTTGCTTTTTTTTAAGGCTCATAAATACAAAATAAAACTCCTATGCATGAATTGAATAGTCTATGTACTCAGTACAATGCAACAATTTTATTATTTCTTTTAGACAGATCAATTAGTAAAATAAGCCCCCAGAGTAAAAGACCACAGAGGGATTTGGTGAACCAAAAAGCTTTCAGTTGGACAATGTGTGGTCAGTCACCACTTACTATCTTTGGTTTCCTAGATTGGGATTTTGGCACAACGTAGTCTAGTGATTGGACTTGCGTCCACGTGGTTTCGGATTCGATTCCCGGTCGGTGTTTCTCAATTTTTTGGCGTCCACCCAGCGTCGTGAGGTAAACTGGGGAGTCACGTGAATGAAAGACGTCATGGCCATTTGGTCTAGAAATCTTCCGATACGTCAAATAGTTACAGGGCGACGCCCACGTGCTCGTCGCTGACAGATGGCGTTGGAGTCGCTCAGGCCCTCAAATGGGCTGTAACACCAAGTGGTTTTATTTGTTCTTTTCTTTTTTTTGTTTGTTTGTTTTTAATTGGGGTTTGCTTGAGTCATGGCTGATCAGAAAGAAAAAAATCGAGAATTTAGAGGAGAGATTTCCAATCCAACATTGAATAACATAGGAGCGCGGGTTTAGGCTAGAATCTGAGAAAAGCAGACAAGTGGAAAGGAGGGGAGGGGTAAAAATGGTAAAATGAAATTAAATGAAATCTTTGGGGCCTATGCAGAGTCGTCCTGACTCGTGATTAGTATCATACTAAAGTGCTGGACTAACATATGCTTCCTGTAATAGTCAGGCCCTTAATATGACCCTAATCATACGTCAAAACGACTCTGCATAAGGCGGTTTACGTTTTACGTCCCACGATTATGACGGCTAGGTTACAGGAGACGGTGATGATGAGAAATGAATGAAATAGTGGAATGAAGAAAGTGGGAGGAAAGCGTTTGTTTACCACAAAGCTCACTTGGCGCGAGTTGGAATCGAACCAAGCAGATATGGCGTGGGTCAATGAAAACTTGACCTTCAATCCACTGACCCACCACCCACCGTGACTCACTCTAATCCAAATGTGTATTTACTTACAATATGTTCTATGCAAGTAAATATGTGGACAAAACGGTATAGTAAGTCCACATACTTTTACACCGCTAAACAGTTTAAATTTATATCGCAATGACTTTGTAGGTAGAAACTAAACGGCGGTCCGGGCGAGTCTTTTCCCTTCACCAATTTTATTACAAAGTTCTAATTACAAACTGTCTTTGATTACAAAGAGTAAATAGTGTCTATCTTCTTATTTGACCAGATGAAGGGAGACTGGTGTTTTGCACGGTGACCCTTCTCCCAAAGCAGTCTCCAAGGCACCTGCAAGGTTTTGGTAAGTCTTGAAGGAAAGCCTCCTCAGCCCAAGGCAGCTTCGTGAGGCTTGGTTGTAGTGAGGATCCCCAGTCCAATGCGACCTCGGGTTAAGGAAAGGTGTACCCCTAGTCCAATGCGACCTCGGAGCAGGTGTTGGTAAGTTGATCAGTTGGTCGACTCTCGACTGATACCAGGTCCCTCCGAGGTCTGTCTTCTTTCGGCTTTCCTCGGTGCCTTCCGTGTCGGCTTTTCATCTGCTTCATTGTTTACAATCAATAACACGTGTTATATTGACATGTGCTTCTGTTATGATGTGGAGATCCTTAAAATATGTAAGTGGATTTTCTAAACTTGAATCTGCTACTGATATTATAAACATATTAAAATTTTAAATGTTATAAAGAAATTAGGTTGGGTAACTGCCAAAAGACACATGTCTCACCATTTTATCAACATTTGCGCATACATATTTATGTTCACAATATTTGCAAGATACTGACTTATCTTTATAATTTTGCACGTAACATTGGCACACGACATTTCTTCCTACC
Organism: Thermobia domestica; assembly: GCF_964235325.1. Taxonomy (NCBI): domain Eukaryota; kingdom Metazoa; phylum Arthropoda; class Insecta; order Zygentoma; family Lepismatidae; genus Thermobia; species Thermobia domestica. Next base: position 1,897,766 of record NC_137469.1, read on the forward strand.
TATTTCTCGAAATTTCATAGAAGTCCGGGTACCTCTTCAGAAATTCGAGTCAGAGACAGGAGATAGACCGACGTCTGTTACTAACGGTGGTTCCGGGTGTATTAATAGTACTGCATCTCTATTTCTACATAATTTCTACATTACTTTACAAAATGGTTTCTTTTCATCATTTGTAAATTAGTACTTTACTACATTTTAGTGTAAATTGAAATGGAACATAAAGATTCATATTAGTAGTTATACAAAATACAGTCAGCGAATTTGAATTTTTTTTTTTAATCTCAAAATTATTTAAAACCTAGAAGTAAATCATAATAAATGAAAATGAAGTAATTAGTCATATGGTTCTTATAATTTGGAAGATAAAACCGGGAATATTCTCAGTTTTTATTTTCCTTCCCACCGGGAATATTCCCACTGCCCATCACTAGCCATGCCATGACGTTGAGCTTCGTGGTATCTCCAGTGGGATGCCACGCAGGATTTTTTGCAAGGGGAGCAAAAGATCGATTTCACGGGGACATTCATAGTCGTGGATACACGCACAATTTGATCTACAGGTGTATAATACATAGTATAAAACAACAACAGTTGCTTACACTGAGAAAAAAAGGTATGTGGAGTACGTAAAATCTTATGTTACATTTGTAAATCCTGTAGATAGAACACTTATCCTAGTTTTTTGGACTTAACATACATCAAACGTATAACTGAAAACGCATGTTTTATAATACTTTCTGTATATGTGTTCCATCTGTACGTACTTTTCGTATGAAATGAAATAGGAGGTCAGGATCTCACATACAAATGGACAAATAACTGAGGAAGGTAACATACATATATGAATATAAGGAAGTCTGTTAGATATCAGGCATTCTGCAACGGCAAGGGCAGTGCCTATGTAGCATACGGATAACGTATGCTCCGTACTGATTTCTGTAGTAAGCAAGAGGATTCCATATATTTTTAAATATACCAGTATCCGAAGAACGAATTTTTCTCAGTGTACGCATATAACCTTATTAATTGCAGTAAAAGAGTTCGGAAATTAGAATGTCCTCAGAAGTACTTCCAAGAGCTGAATACCCTTAAAAATCCAAGAGGACGATAATTGTCCTCCGCTGCAGGTGATCATGGGCAGGGTTCTAGAACAGTGGTTCTCAATCAATGTGTTGCAACACACTGGTGTGTCACGCAGTTCCCTAAGGTGTGTCGCGAAATTTTAGAATTTAAAAATAATGAAATATTTAATAATAATTAGTTAAAATTGGTGCAGACAATACCAGTCATGACCTCCAGCGGTACCAATAAGTTATTATAAAAACATAGAGTTATTATAAAAACTAATTTATTTCACTATTATAATAGATACTACTATAATTATTATTAATAATAATAATAATAATAATAATAATAATAATAATAATAATAATATCAAACAAGTGTGTCGTGATGTCCTGGACGTTCAGTAAAGTGTGTCGTCACCAAGGGCACCCATGTTGTGGTTTCCAAGGGAAGGGGCAAGTATAAGCTACATTTCAAATATAGTTTCAAATTTTGCTGTAACTATTCTAAAAATTCAATTGTTTTCGATATTCGAAAGTACAATTTCTTCTAGGGGGCGAGCGCCCCACCTTGCCCCCCCTAATGGACGCCCTTGGTCGTCACTCAAAACAGGTTGAGAACCATTGTTCTACAACACTGCTCCACATCCATTGAGTTGTAATAAAAAAATAATAATTTATCTGGCTATTAACCTGCCTTCACTCCCTGTCGCTCGCTCGGCGTTACTGTGTGGATTGAGCATTGAGAAAGAAAAGAGCTACAAATCCACCTTCAGTATTCTATAACCATTCCGGGGTCATATGTATCCAATCCTAGCAGTCGACTAACGCTTCCCATTCTGTAATGCACGTCACTGCTGAAAGAATTTTGCTATCTGTTACAGTTTTTATGCAACTCTCACAAGTATCGTTGTTGCTTATAGGGAGACCGGGGCTGGTTGACACAGGGCTAGGCTGACACACTGCAAATTAAATTCACGTTCAACGGTTAGTACCAACTATACGCATGTCATAGGAGTTGCTATGTACGGCGCAGTTGATGTTGTACTTTCATGTATATAGGACAAGATTTGAAGAGGTCAGAAAAAAAAAAAAACGTTTTTTAGAGGAGGTAAGTAAATTTTTATAATTCTAGTTTTTATGTGGTTTGAAGTAGTAATTCATTAGCAAAGAAAACAAACAACGCATTTCAAAGGTTAATGTTTCTTCTACAATAGGCATTGGAAGTAAACAGTGTATGATTCATAGTCATTGTTTGTGCAAGCAAATAAGCTGACATGGCACGATGGGGCTGGTCTACACAAAAGGCTTGGCGGAGATTGATACGTATGTCAACCAACTCCGTGTGGTGCTGAAAAGTATTTTGAATGTATTTTATTGTCTTATGGTGAATATTGTTTCATTTTCAGAAGTGACATGTTTCTTTGAGTTTTGTACTATAGATCTATATTTATTGATCGATACTTCACCGCATATATCCAGGCGCCGCAAAAATGTATTACGTAAGGAGCCTAGGCTATATGCCTCTGATGTAAACTGCAGTTAAATATTCTGATTAGGCTATTCATTTCTAGATGTTTGTTCATTAAACCTAGCCTAACCTATTGTGTACTGATGGACAGACCTACATGAGTCAATATTTCTTTTCTTTCAGGAATGGTGCGTACTTAGCACAGAAAGACTGACAGATCAACTACTCCAGCAAATCTTATGCTGCAGGTAGTGCGGCTGTGAAAGATAGAGGCCGGTCAATTTGTGGAGCAGCCAAAGATTATAAAATACCATTTATGACTTTGGTCAGATACTGCAAAAACTGACAGGACATGACAACGAATGTATCAGTAGCGGTTTCTGACGTAGGGCTACCGGGCTACACCACGCTTCCTATGTTTGTGTATTTGTGTTTCAAAAAATTTTCATCTATTCATTTGTTTAAACTGTTCATCAATTAATAAAATACAGAACTTTCCCATGACGATCTTCTTTTTCAAGCGTGGAGCGCGATTATCAGCGCCTTCAGCAGTGTGGAAGTTGTACTAACGAACCGAGCGGGCTGTAGTGAATGGAGCCCGCTTGAACTATACAAGCCTACTCAACAAATATATCTCTAGCATGGAGCAAAGATCTCAATATGCCTTGTCCACTTTCCTTTTTTTACACCCAGAATAGCTTCCACCGTGCTGTGTTAGGTTGAGCCCGAAGAAATTCTGCGCAAGCGCCAAGTATTCCTCTTTTTCGCTTTCTTCTGCTTACCGGCGGCGCTCGCCGCCCAGTTCTGTCTTTTCTCCTTTTTTTTAATTTTCTTTAATCCTAAAGGCCCGGGAGCCCAGAATTGTCGGGAGTGTATATTAAATGAATTGAACATTTTTGACACAAATTCAGATCGTAGCAAAATAATAGCGCACACATTTAATGGGGCATCGGTAATAAGGGATCAATTAATGGCGTACAATCTAAAATTAAAGAACACTTTCCTTTGGCACACTACCTCCATTGTTAACCAATTAAATTTGATAATGGGAAGAACTGCATCTCAAAATCAATCGACAAGGGTTTTTTTTTTCCTGTAGTCTTTCAGGATTTTCCACATTTTTCCTCCTGCTCCCCTCAGCTTGTATCTGTTTTGGAAAAAGTGGCTGTACGACGTATTCCGAGTGGGTCGGCTACTCGATGGAATTTCAAGTCACGAACCGTCAGTTCCATCTATGAAAATTAAAATGTTTCGAAAGAGTGTTTTTCAGAACTAGAGAAATCCAACACAGGGAATTCATGTTTTGGTTAGAATTCTTTCACAAAATAATGCCGCATGTGAATATTTTATATAATCAAATTCAGTGCAGGCCTGCCATTAAAGTACAAACAGCACTTAAATATTTCATTGAAGCCATTGAGAAAATTCGGAATGACACAGACAATATTAGGACAAGTGGTATGTTTCTTCCAACAGTTGGTGAAAACAAATGTGCGCGGATTATATCTTGCAGAGTACCCAATGCCAAAGGAGTATGTGATCGCATTTCTGTTGAGAACAAACCTATTTGAGAAAACAAGCCATTTGGATGCCGCCAAACTTCCGGATTCTGCAAATTTTAGTGATTTTTCCGAAACATTTCTGGACACTGCGGTTGAAAGCTACCCAATGTTAGGTAAGCAGTGCCTTCGAACTGAGCTTTTGGTTCTGTCAGCTTCAGTGGCGGCGTAAGGGCGGGGCGAGCGGTGCCACGGCCCCGGGCCCCACTTTGTGGGAGCCCCGACGGTAGGTAAAAAATAGTTACTAAGGAACCTTGTTAGCACGAGCCATACAAGGGCCGTTGAGGTTTATAATCCACATCTTCCCTAAATGTACACGCAATTAATTGTCAATCAATTTTACACCAAATAACCGATGAAACAACAGAAATATCTGTCTAATAAAGCTAATCAGTGCTGGATTTCCGTATAAGCTAAACAAACTATAAGCTTCGGGAATCACTCTCTGCAGCAAACAGAAAGAATGCTTATGTAAATGAATGTCAAAAATAGAAGTGTATAAATCACGATTGTTTGAAAAGGGGCCCCAACCTACTTCACTGGCCCCGGGCCCCAGTTTGCCTTACGCCGCCAGTGGTCAGCTTACCTTTAAAAACAATTTACAGGACAATTTTAGCGAAATAACAACCCTTTTGCAAATAATAGTGACCATACCAATGTCCACAGCAGAGCCTGAGAGATGCTTTTCGTCTCTAAAGAGAATTAAGACATTCGTAAGGAATTTCCGTAGGTCAGGAAGGTTAACTGCCCTAGCCATGCTCTCGATAGAAAAAAGTTTGATCAACAACATGCTAGATTTCAACTCCAGGGTGATAGAAAAGTTTGCCAGCATTAAGAATCGAAGGATGGATATCAACTTCCTTCTTCAGTGGGTAAATACACACACATTATATGTATATATATATATATATATATATATATATATATATATATATATATATATATATATATATATATATATATTGTAGCACGCTTTGTTAATGACAGTACGAGCCGCCACTGGAATGTATGCCTCCCACAAAAAAGGTTCTTTCTTGAATATAGGATAGACAAAAAGAAAGAAAAAAAAAAAAAAAACAGGTTGATCTTCTCACACGTACAAGAGAAGGAACTTGAAATATACTTGAAGAAAACATCTTATATGTATTTTGGAGTGACCCATAAAGAAGTTCGAAAATTAGCTTATGAGTACACAATTGCTTTGGGTGTTAAAAATTTCTTCAAATTGTAGTGATAAAAAGTTTGATGGACAAGATTGGTTTACGTCCTTTTTAAAATGGCATGAAGATTTATTAAAACACCTGAACCCACGAGTTCGCCCCGAGCATCTGGTTTCAACAGGAACAACGTGAGTGAACCCTTTTCGAATCTGAAAACTGTGTTAAATCGTTTGAAGTTACGTCCAAGTGAAGTGTGGAATATGGATGATAGTGGACCACTGTACAAAAACCCGACGGAGTAGTGGCACGGAATAGGAAAGAACATCTGGTGGGAGATGTTATCATAGCAATTGCAGTATCTGCTACTGGCAACAAAATCCCTCCTTAATTTGTATTTTCTCGAGTACATTATAATTTATTATTTATTTATTTATTTATTTATTTTGTGAGCAGAAGTCTCTTAGGAAGTGCTGGTGGATCAAATTTGTCTGGTTGGATGAATGAAGCCAACTTCGTTGTCTTCATTAAGCATTTTGTGAGAGAGGTGAAGTACAGTAAAAGCTCGCCTGTTCTTCTTTTACTAGACAATCATGACTCCAAATCTTTACAAGGTTTGGACTACTCCAATGAAAATGGAGTAACTTTATTATCCTTCCCTCCACACTGCTCTCATAAACTACAGACCCTTGACCGAAGTGTTACTGACCTTTGAAGAAATATGCAAATTCGGCTACAGATGCTTCTATGCCAAACAATCCCGGGCGTACTATGATGATTTACGATATTCCCGAAATCGTTTAAACTTCCTTGCCTTTAGCTGCTACTGGAAAGAAAATTCAATCAGGATTTGATGACACGGGTATCATGGCATTCAATCCAGATACATTTAAGGATGTGGATTTTATGCCAGGATATGTGACCGATAGGCCAAATCCTGAGAAAGTTAACGTTGTAAGTACAGGAACAAAACAAGGAAGATTAGAAGAGGCGAATCCACCTATCAACAACTCTCTAACCAAAGTTCAGCTTGTTCCCGGTTCATCAAGTACTACAGACTTGACTATTTCTCAGCATTCTATGTGTATATTGCCTAAAGAATAAGGCTACTGAAAAAATAATAGAACAACGGAAGCTGCGTCGAAACAGACAAATAAGAAAGTGCCACTCGGTTATATTAACAGATACTCCTGTGAAGAGAATGTTAGAAAAACATAAAAGAGTGTCAAAATCCAGAAATATTTCCCGTAGCACGAAGAAAACAAAATTTTCCAAACAATTTCACTACCTCTGAATCATCAGATGAAAGTTTGTTTGGTTTGCATGGACTTTTATTGCAATAGTAAACCAAACTAATCATGGATTCAATGCTCACATTGCAAGAACTGAGGTCATGAGACAGATGCTGACAGGAACGAATCTATTTGAGCCATAATTGTGATTCAATGGATGATATGTCTGAGTGAAAAACACATGTATGTAACATTTTGTGATTTAGTGTGCAGCTAGGCCTACTTTATTGTGAAATAGCTACTAGGTCTAGGTTAGCTATAAGTTAAAATATTTTGCATTTTGTTCTGTTTTGTTCAGTTTTAATTGTGAAAAGAATAGCCTAAGATCAAATGTAGACCTATTCCAATTTATAGTTCTTTTTAGTTATGGGAAGTATTAATACGCAGTCAGGACCGGCGCGAGGGCGGTCGAGCCGTGCCACCGCCCAGGGCGGCAAAAATTGAAAAAGAAAGGAATATTATTAAAATATAATGTTTCGTAATAGATAAATAAAATTTTGTTCACCTGAGAATGTAATTGAACTTACTTCACTCACATTCAGGAAAATGCTCACTCAGGAAATTCAGAGCATTCTCCCTCATTTTCAATTATCAAACTACTAGCTACAAGTATCTCGTACAATTACCGGTGGCTATGCCCTTGCAGTGGTGTAGATAAGATTTTCATCTAGGGTGGATAAGCTTATCAAGGTGTATTTTATATATATATATATATATATATATATATATATATATATATATATATATTCTATTCAGCAATCTTCTAACGCTCCACTCAAAGTATGCAAAAAAATACAGTCCCACTTGAGACTGGCCGTTCTAGCCTACAGCATCTAGAGACATTTAGGTTCTAGCAGCGAGTTTTTAACCAATTTTCAAATTGTTCATTCCGAATATAGGAAATCGTACAGCTTATTTTTTTCTGGAGAAATGTCTGCTAGAATCATTTGCGCAATTGCACATGCATTACGGGGGTTTCCCGTTTTTAATAGAGAACTTCGTGCTTTCTTTCTGCTGGATAGATTGGCGACTACGTAATACATACACTATAGTCATCGTCTGACTGTACATCCGAACCATCGTCAGGAAATATGATTCAGAACAAATGCTCTCTGACAGTGATACACCTTCGTGTTTACATCTTTCTGAAGACCCAAATTGTAACGACAAAGTTTGTAATGTTCCTCAAAATGAAGATGAGTCAAAAGAATTAGATTTAAATGAAGAACTCAAGTCAGTCAGGAAATATAATTCAGAGCGAGTGCTCTCTGTTAGATGGTGATGCACGTTCGTCTTTACATTTATCTATAGATACAATAAATAACGATCTCACCACAAAAGCGAGCACAAATATTGCAAATAGTGCCAAGAGCAAGCGAATTGGTTTCGTAGTATAAAGGATTGTATTACAACCACCCTAGTCAAAAAGAGGTCCTCCAGAGCAATTAACCAAGTTTGATAACTGTTCCAAGAATAATATCAACCGTCAGTTCACAGGTAATGTTACAAGTACACATTACGTAATGGCGAAATGTATTCAGAAAATGATTAGTTCATTCAGAAAGTAAGAATGCTGTTTTCTGGTTTTTATTGCAAATTATTTTCCACAAGTAAAATATATTTCACAGTTGACGGCTATAACAATTTGTGCTAATTTTCTGAAGCCTTAGTTAGTCACGATATGTCTCGTATTCACTTTGAGTCGCAAAAATGGTGGATGGACCTTTCGATAAGACTGAAGAGTGGTCTTACAATTGACACAGAACACTAGAAAATGCTAAATGCCGAAGCACAACATTGGAAGAACGTTATAGAACGACTAGTAGCAATAATTACAGTTTTCAGATGAACAATGTCTACCGTTACGCGGAACATCAGATAAACTTTACACAAGTAATAATGGTAATTTTCTGAAACTGGTAGAACTATTTTCACAGTTTAGCAGCGCCATAGCCGAACACATTAAAAGAACCATGGGACAACAAAATAAATACCACCATTACTTAGGAAAAATGTACAAAATGAAATTTTTCAAATTCTTAGTGAACAAATAAAAAGTAAAATAGTGTCTTTGTTGAGAACTGCAAAATATTATAGTATAATACTAAACTGTACACCAGATATTTCTGGTACAGAGTAATCGTTTGTTTTGTACAAATTACACACAGTAATGGAGAATGCCTTGTAAAAGTTTGCGAACACTTTCTTGGTTTCGTACCGGTGACAGACACCATTGGTCTAGGATTGGCAGAAGTAATAATTAAACACCTAAAAGAAATGAACATTCCTATTGAAGACATGAGGAAATGAAATGACAGTGGTTCCGATATGAAAGGCAAATATTCAGCCATTCAGAAGAGAACTTTAGAAATAAATTCCCGAGCCTTCTACAGGTATGTTCCTTGCAGTAGTAATTCACTCAACTTTGTCGTTAACAATACAGCCACAGCATCTCAGAACGTAGTTTTTTTTTTTTTTTTTTTAAATAGAGGTCCAGTTTTAAAAAAGTCTATGACTTTTTCTCTGCGTCAGTTTAACGTTGGGCCATACTAAAGGAACATATTAACAGTCTCACTTTAAAACCATTCAGCATCACAAGGGAGAGAGCCGAATATTGATGCTCTGACTCCAGTTAGATATCAAATAGGGAGATTTATGATTATTTACTTCAAATAAGTAACGGTAATTTTTTTATTTAATTTTCTGTATGCGCTACTATATATCACAGTTATACAAGGAAATAAAGCATACTGAATATTGTGTCATACGGAGTCGTTTAAATATTCCGTTAGCATTCGAGAGAAGTAATTCAATTTCTTGTTTACTTTTCCATTTCATATATGTTTTTAAATGAGGCATCTTGAACAGGATGTTTACATTCTGGAAAGTCAGTGAAAGTTACAGGGAAGTAAAAATGTATCAGGGAAAGTCAAGGAAAGGGCATATTAGTCAGGGAAAGTCAGGAAAAAATCGATTTAGGTCCATTGTTCAGTTATTGAATTTATGAAAGAGTAATATCGGGCTGATACATATGTTTGTAAATTTATATTCTTTTGGATTAAAGAAAATTGTAAAATAAAGAGACGAAAGTGTAGAGGGCACAAGGCCATCTATGGGGAAGCTGGAGACTGGGGTTTCTTTCTTTTTCCTTATTTTAAAATTATTCAGTGGTCAGGGAAACCTGGAACTTTGATCATGGAAGGTCAGTGAAAAGTCAGGGATTTTTTCCGTCAAATTGTGTGGATACTCTGTTGAACATCTTGTGTCAAAATAAGGTTTGCGGATTAAAGGGGCGACATGTAAAAATACCGCCCAGGGCGGCAAAACTGCTAGCGCCAGCCCTGTTCGCAGTTTTGATAATACTTTTGGTTGTGCTTGTTATGTAGAAAGCACAGGACTCATTTCCTTTCTGAAAAATTGTGAATGTTAGCCTACATGGTATACAAGTTTTTGGTTGCCTACAGTTGACCTAACGCTGCATTTGCATTATTTGTATTCTATTCTTTAATAGTCTTAGTATTCATTTTCGTACTTCAACTAAAATGTAAATACACTGAATATGAAAGAAATAGGTACAAAACATTTCAATATATGAATGTGTCCACTTACCCGATCCAGTGTGTCAACCAACCCAGACTCAGGGCTAGTTGACACACTTCACTTAATGTTATTTTCACACGTCTAGTTCCTATAATATAATACAGATAATATTCTACATTGTTTTAATTAGTATAACGAGTTTGTCAATACTTCCTTTCCTTCTCTAGAAAATGTATCTCACCATTTATAGCCGACAAATGAAAAAGTGTGTCAACCATCCCCGGTCTCCCCGAAGCATAATAAACGATGATATTGTTTCCTCTGATTTTCTTTACCACTACCAAAGAGTAGTGATCGAATTTCTGTTTTTAAAAATTAATACTTTTGGATAACATATCCAGTGATTGCCAAACCGTCGATCGCGAGAGCATTTTCGGTACATTTCGTTAACGCTCCGGTTGGCTAATCTTGATTCCTCCACTGAGCTAACGACGGAAGGCGCTGACGACAACAACAGCTTGTTTTCACCGCGCAACTGCCGTTATCAGTCGTGCACGTTATGATTTTCGTGTGTATATTAGACATTTGCTAAACGTTATGTTTTTCGTGTGTATATATTAGACGTTTGCTAAACGTTATATTTTGCGTGTGTATATATTAGACATTTGCTAAACGTTATGTTTTTCGTGTGTATATATTAGACATTTGCTAAACGTTATGTTTTTCGTGTGTATATATTAGACATTTGCTAAACATTATGTTTTTCGTGTGTATATATTAGACATTTGCTAAACGTTATGTTCTTCGTGTGTATATATTAGACATATGCTAACTTGGAAAGTTTGATTTCATATTTACGAGAAATGTAAGTTTATAGGCAATAAACAAATGTAAGATTTCTTTTTAAAAAGTTGGTAGTTCTTTTGGTTGGTAGCTCACAGTAGAATTTTAAAACGGTACGGTAGTTCAGAAGCTTCGTAAGTTTGACGACCACTGGTCTATACAATGATTTAAGATATACATGTTAAGAACGAGTTTTATACATTAAAAAAAAAATAATAATAGATAAGAAGAAATAGGAACAATTTTGCGTCTCGACTCCAGTTGAAAAAGAGTTGATACTAGGAGCCAAAAGAAAGAAATGTCCCAACTAAATCGGGATAACTGATAGTCTTATCCTAGGAGAGCAAACGTTCTCAGTGAACAGACAATGAGAATCCAGTTTGTTGTATAAGCACTGTCGTTTCAGGTCTTGCTTAGGAAAAGAAGGGCAAAACTTTAATATACACGAAGTTTCGCGTTTTTCATTAGTACCAGTATTATCATACTACTCGTTAAAAGGTATATGCATCCCAAACTCAGGAAAGCAACTGACCCCTACCTTCCATAAATGAGGCCCCTCCCTAATCTTTATTTATAACAGAGTTGACCTAGGCGCCCGAACTTTTGCTACATCCCGTATATACATTTAATACAAAACAAAACACGAAGAACCAGATACCACGGTTCTATAAATGAAATTTTATACACACGCTGTAAGTTTGAAGACTGCACCTGGTCATGTGCACAGGTTGAGCCAAACGACCAATCAGTGCGTTGTGTATCCTTCCCCAACTTTAATGCATATCTGCACTCTTACAAGAAGTTGATCACAAGGTCTTGCTGAGAAAATGTTGCAAGTTCTTGTCACTTGACTGTGTAGTTGTCTTAATTGGTCAACTGGACTGCAGATTGAACAGAACGCACGGTCAACATGGGGCAGACCCGGTGATTATGAAGGGCAAGGAAAGTGATGCGAATAGGTAACACAAATGATGTTTGGACTGACATTTCTCTGTTGAAAGGACACCATTCCCTGATTATGAAAAAGTGGCGTGACAGTGGTTGCGATGATGTTCTGAATTATGCTGCACTGGAGAATGTTTCCAGCGGTGTCACGTCAGAAGAGCCCGGACAAAAGGGCGAGGACAAAAAGGCCCGAGTCAAAACGGCCCCGCGTCAAAAGAGCCCCGGTCATAAGGGCCCGAGTCAAAAAAGCCCCGCGTCAAAAGGGCCCTGGTCATAAGGGCCCGAGTTAAAAGGGCCCTGCGTCAAAAGGTGCCGGGTCAAAAGGGCCCCGGACAAAAGGGCGCGAGTCAAATGGCCCTGCGCCAAAAGGGTCCGAGTCAAAAGGACCCCGCGATAAGAGGGCCCCACGTCCAAAAATCCTAAGATATAGCCTGAAAAGCATGAGAAATACAAATATGCTTATTAGATTAAAAGTATTCAGTGGACACCACCTGATTTGTGTTGAAAGAACGTACATGCGGATAAGTATACAGTGCTAGTCAAAGTTATTATGACAGCCCAGTTACAACGATTCATATGAACAGAGAAAAGTGTTGCAGGTAGGTATTGATCAGTGCCATGTCATGGTGCGGGTAAGCGGGGCAACGGCCCTGGCTGCCGAAGTAAGGTGGCGCAAAATTCGGGAGTAAGAAAGAAAAGGAAAGAAGGAAAGAAAAAGAAAGAGGAAAAATACTTGGAATATTTTAGATCAACAGCAGATAGTGTTATTCATGTTAGGAAAATCTATGTACACCCAACCACAAAAGTATCTCCCCCCTAAGTTCTCTAATTCCATAACTTGGGGTTCTGGTAATTTGCAGTTGTGAGAACGCCTAGACAGATGCAACCCAATTTACACGTAACTTTTCTCGGCACTGACAGCAGTTGCTAGCACTGAGTCCAGTCTTTATGCAAGTAAAATTGTGAGTAGATGACGCACGAAACATTTCTCCATTCTGAGATGAACCTCTCTGGTTCAGAGCGTGTTGTCCAATGAACATCATATGTTAATCTCAATATTGTTGTGTATGTAATGTATTGTTTCACTATATACTGTATATTCAAAGAAATAAAAACACTGGTCACACATGTATCAGAAAATGCTTGAAAGTAGCTGAAAATATCAAATCTAGAACAACTGCTGGAAATAAGTTAGTAAATGATTGCCTTTATTGAGAGACCTTCTCCAATTCTCCTCATTCCAACATCTTTCTCTTTCTGGAGGAGAGAAAATAATGCTTGTCACACTGAGTATGTATTGAAATTGAAATCGAAACATTTGAAAAAGTTAGAACCTGACCGGGATTTGAACGCGGGTCCGCCGAATATAAGTTCAATGCGCTAAACACTTATCTACCTCGTCACTTCATCTTCCGCCTAAACTCTTAGCTAGTTAAAAGCATTGCATATAAGACCATACACAAAATACTCGTCCTAATACTCGTATAAGGAGACGTTCCTTATGAGTGTCACAATGACTTACTCGAGGTTTCCTTCTTTAACTCAAAAACAAGTGATATAGACCTTCGTCAATAAGGAAAATATCGCGAAGCGTTCTTCAAGATGAGGCTACCTCATTGTTTTTAACTGGTCCCGATTTACATTACTGCAATTCTTCCTCACCGTAACTTCTAATTTCTAAAGAAGAAAAACCAGCAGACATTATTTTCGCATTCTTTGAATTGCATCAACACGTGTGGAAATAGTGTGTGCTATGTTTATCTAACATAGCTACTAGTTTATTTTCTTACCTTTGTATCAAGTGTGAAAGCAGAGAACTGGCATTTCAGTGACCCGGGTTCGAATCCCAGCGTGACATTTATTTTTTCTTTATTCGAAGGTAGTTTACGTAATTGATATTGTAATTCTATATTATTATTATTATTATTATTATTATTATTATTATGCATATAATTGTATGAATTTCGATGGCAACTGTCGCGGAATATTAGAAAGTGAATATGGGAGAACTATGAAATAAAGTAAAGATATGCGCGTAATTTTATCATAAAATTATATGGCGAACGCATTTTATCTTATCGCAAACGGTTATTGTCGAATATACACGGTTAAAGGAGCACTCTGTTGGTCAAATTAAAAGAAGTTGCTAGACAAGTATAAGCCACCGGCAGAAAAAATACAGAGTAACTGCAAGTCGAGTATGTACTATTGTACAGGAGTATGCTCAAAGACCTTTAGAGAACTATCTTCGTGGCTTGGCTCACAATTTTAATTTGCAATCCACGTAGGCACTTTGAGACAAACGTCAATCGTATGTGGCATTTGGAAAGTTAAGCAAAAATGATAATAATCTTATGTCCAATATAAGTTGGAAGAATTTGAGAACAGATGAAAGTAGCCAGAATTTTTCAAAGAAAGTAAACACACTTTATATATCTGCGACTTGGGACTAAAAGGGCTAATGTCAACACGAAGTAGTTTGGAGTATATATACTATTCATATTAACCATTGCTTTTCTTGCAAAAGAAAATATCCATTTATAGGCGTTATATATATATATATATATATATATATATATATATATATATATATATAATTTAATCGACAAGATATGAAGATTTTCCTTTGTTTGTAAGGATTCATATTAAGTAAGTACCTTTCCAATGTAATAAATGTAATATAATGTTTATCTCAAAAATACTTTTTGTTAGTAACGTTCGCCTTTTGTTTTTCACTCTCTTTATCTTATTGTAAGGCTTCATGCAACATTGATACTTCTAAAATATAATGATCAAAATGTAATGTTAATCAAAGTTGGTCAAAATAATATGCTCTAATGTAAAATAATTATATATGTATAAAATCTTATCAGATGCAACAGAAAATACAAACAAATGCTATTTGTTTGTAATGTTTGTCATTTGTCTTTCAGCTGTTTTTAAATCCTTATTATAAGGCTTCGTGTTAGGTTAGCACCGTTAATATATAATAAGAATAATGTAATGTTCACCAAAGTCAAGTTGTTAATATTATATATATATATATATATATATATATATATATATATATATATATATATATATATATATATATATATATATATGTATGTATGTATGTATGTAAGTATATAATTTGAGAAAATATATATAATAGTTTTTAATAAGGATTTTTTGTTTATAATATACTTCTTGTTTCATTATTTTTTATTTGATTCCATGTCAATAAGGCCCAAAGAACGACGTGTACAGAAGGGGTCGTCCTCAATGTAATATCGTATATCAGTGGCTCCCAATCATGTTTACCTGGCGCCCTCTTCCCAAGCCCTTAATACTTCACACATTTCTTACCGCTTGTTGGCTATACGTACTTTTTTCTGATCTTTTACCTGATTTCAGAAGCACCATTGAATTTTCAATTCGATAATAATAATAATAATAATAATAATAATAATCTCAATATATTTATATTTCTTCCAGCAAGACTTCTGAATACTTTTGTAGTCCAATATTATTATTTACCAGCTGTATTCCTAATTAAACCACAGTTCGTATTCAAAAAATATTCTGTATTTGTACTTTTAATTTAACATCTCTGTTATATCATTCGTAATATTTCTAATTAAGAATGTAGTTTATTTCTGTCAGTAGCTTCTGTACTTCTGTTCTTGCAAATGACATCCCATCAATGTGGGTTTTCATCGCTCCAATAGTGATAATTTTTTCGGTCCACCAGACCATATAAGGTAAATATCGCTTCATCAAAGAATACCGGAGGGAGGGGCACGGTGGTTCAGTGGTAGAACGCTTAGCTCTGGTGTGTAGGACTACTGGTTCGATTCCCGGCCAAGTAAGGTTGTGGTGGACAATACATTTTAAAAAAAAGGGTCACCTTCAGACTTCCAAAAATTTCTCCCTACCTTAGTTTTCAAGATACAAAATTGAAATTTTGCACATGTATTATGAATATAACATATTCTTTTTAAAAATCAGATTCCTACATGAACTCAGGCCTGGGACAGAGGGGCGCAAAAATTACGAAAGCATTTTTTTCGGAAAATTTCGCGGTTTTTCCCCATTTTTCCGTTTCTGGTATATAATACGGACAAGCGAGTGATACCGTTGGAAAGTATGCTCTGTCCTAAAGAAACGAGGTATGAATCATGATCCTACAATAAATAGTAAGAAAGCAGTAGCTGTTTGAGTAAAAGTCTAAAATTTATCTCAAAAAGTGGAAATCCTAAAAGGGTTAAAAACAAAGCTTTTACAGAGGAAAATAAAATAGAGAATTATTAGCTTAGCTATATAGATATGACTTACAAAATTTTACTGAGAGACAGGCACTCACGCTATGTGACTTGACTACTAGATTTAACTAGTTATTACAGGCTTCTAGGTATGACCTTATACATATCCCATCCCAATGTGAGCTCTGTCGTTCGAATGATTTGTAACACACGGATGTGGTACAGTTCAGAAAACAAAATCGGGGCCTTGCTCATACGTCAAAAACATAGCATCAATATGTCGGAAATATCCAAGATCTTTTGTTCATGTATCAACGTCAATGCTGCTTTTATATAGAAAAAACTCAAAAATACTTATTAAGCGACTACATAAAAGAAAGCCAAAAACATGTACAGTGCAGCTTAAACGTGCTACTTTGAAGTGGAGAAAGTGTAATTGTCCTACCTGTGTAATGATCTGTGAAGAACTATACCAGGAGGACCTGTGCTGTAGAGACTTCGTTTGCTTGGCAGGCGATGTCTATGCAAGGAATTTAGAAAGAAAATAATGCCAATTAATTTTGTACAAGACAACAATACTACATCTAGTATATTTAGCACATTATATATTTGCATTCATGTTTAATTTAACTTTTACTGATTAGAGATATTCAAATAGTTAACATATTCGTTTTTAAAGTCCGGATTCAAAACCAGCAGCTCGTCATCCTAATTGAGATTTAGGTTGTCTGTCTTCGGCCCAGAGATCTCTCAAACTAACAAGGCTAGGACTCAACCATTCTTAAGCTCAATATTGAGGGAGAGCCCGTGTGAGCAGGCCTATAGACCCAGACTTCGGGTCGGAGGGAGCGCAAGTATCATATTGAGGATTGGTAGCCAGAGCTCGAGCGAGTAAGAGCCTGAGCTCTCGTTATCCTCATTGAGATCGTAATTACCACCTTCATTTAGCCCGAGTGAATACCAATAATAAAAATGCCCATCTCTGTTTCAGCTTCACTCGACGAATCCTCTGCTATCATACTTTTTACACATAACTTTCCTTCCTAACATCTTTTTCTACCTCTATACTGCACATCCGGAATTGCAAGCAAGAGAGATAATATATTGTAAAGTCCTGCTTATGCTGGTATAGGTAGAGTATAGGTAGAGCTAAATTATACACGGGACCGTTTCTTTTCCATTACTGAATATAAAAATCTTGTTATAAATGGTGTAATGCAAAAATCGCTCAAATATAGGTAAGTCACTAATACTGGGTAAAGAGAGGTATCTCAAAGACCGAGTAGCCTTGGGAAAGATTTCCACAGAGCTCCGAGCAAGCTAAGTGGGCAGGAAAGGAAGTCTAGAGCTTCGATGGGTTAGGTTATTCCAAGCAAGCTAAAGGAGAGGAGATGACCAACCGTAGACTGATGCCAGATATGAAGTTCCTTTTATGTAGCTGCTCCAATATGGGCGTGGCACTGATGGTCCTCAATCGTCACATGACTAGTGGTGTCGTTGATGTTCCTGTCGTTTGCCACTCTAGTAGTTTGTAGTAGGACGCACATAGTTAGTGTTTGTTAATATATGCACGTGTTGGTTGTTTATAAATAGTCATTTGCGGGATACTACAATATACCAATATACCAAATATATCAATATTAGGTTCGTGCAAACGAAATACCCACACCAGGCGCGTCATTTCCAAAGGCAAAAAAAAAACAATATGTAATTAATCAAAATAATCGCCACCTGGAACCATATGCTTTTGCCATCGGTCAGCCAACGGTTGGAATTTGTACAGAAAAAGGTCTGGAGTTTGCGATACACAGATTTCGTCTACCTTACATTGCACTGCCCAATCATCAGAGAAGGTCTTTCCTCCCAATAAGTAATCAAGATACTGGAAGAGATGGTCGTAAATGGAAGAGATATCGGCAAAATATGGTGAGTGAGAAAGTGTTTTATGAACAGATTGTGTTATCCTCTGAGCGACATGTGGGAGAACGTTTCATGCAACACGAGGACAAGATGTCTGCTGGATGCTTACGGTAGAACTTTGCAGTGAATTTCCTGGAGTTCATCACTATTACGATCTGTATTGGTAGTTTAACCTCTCCTGAGAAAGACATGGTATATTAGCAGCAACATCTTCTGTGGGTGACGTCCTGGACTTTGATCACGGTCCACCCATTGTCATGAGCACTCACGATTGCCATGAAATGAAATGAAATCTTTAAGCTTTACGTCCCACGCTTATGCCGGTTAGGCTAAAGGAGACGGTGATGATGAGAGATGAGTGAAATGGTGGAATGAAGAAAGTGGGAGGAAACGGGAGAACCCTGAGAAAACCCACGAGCACGGTGTTTGTCCATCACAAAGTCGACACGGCGCGAGTTGAGATCGAACCAGGGACCCCAAGCACGCTCTACCACTGAGCCACCGCGCTCGATTGCCATAACAGACCTATTTTTCAACTGAAGTCCGATGTAGGAATCCTTCTTGGTTATTGCTATATTCAAAGAACTGCGCACCTCCAGATTGCAATTTTGTTGGACGGTGACAACAAAAGGGGCATTTATGACTCACCTTCCTGATTGCACAGAGCAGCCAAATGACAGTGGTATGGTGTGTATCTTCATCTGCAATGGCACGAACACGTGGAGTTTCTGAAAGCTCCTCTGAAGATATCTTCGGTAACTGCGGGGCTCATTTTGCAATTCTGTATCATCGGAACGAAATTTGACAAACCAACAGGAATATATATTAATTGAATGATACTTCAAATTAAAGTTTATGATTTAATGTTAGTTTAAGTTATTATACGCAGCTCACAAGGGAAGTTCGGGAGCAAGCATTCGCCTGCAGAGAAACTAAGCATGACATTTGAAGGACAAATTCAGGCTGATTACAACAAGCTAATAAAATTCCTATACAGTTGAGAACTGTTCGAGAGATTCAACTTGGAAGTTTATGTGGAAAAATGAGTATTTGCGAATTTAAACAATTTAAGTATAACGTTGTTAACAACGAATATTGACATACGAATTGAAATCTATCGAAGATAATAGGAAAAAAACTGTTTTGCAATAACTAACAGGTTTGTTAGTTAAAATACTGTTCACAATAATGATAGGTTAGTTAGAGATGAAAATTGATCACTGTTGCTCTGTTCTACGAAGAAATGGCGCAGGCAGAGGACTTCCTCGCACCATGAACATTTTATATGTGGAATTGCGTTGCATCCGTCAAGGGAACAGTTCGCATAACCACAGCAAAAAGAAAATTCGACAGATGATTCAAAATGTATATAATCTGTTTGGTAACTGAAAAAATCCAATGTATTGCGCTGATCGGAACTGATTCATTAGCATGGACAGGGACTTTATTTGATTATTTCGTTTGGTACATCAGAACGTCCGGATGAAGAAGTTTCATACTATGTACAGATCTCCTGCCATAAACTTTTTGATTAGTCGGAATCCAAACATATCAAATGGTTGTACAAATCGTGTGCAGTTCTTTGCTGTATTCTCAGCCATTACGTCTCTGGCATCCCTCATCCAACTTGCAATGGACAATTTGTCTGTGAATGGACCCCAGTGATAAAGCAGTAACAAGTTCAAACCATCAGGCTTCACCATGGGAAGGAATACTTCGGTTAAATACCTCTCACCATCCTTCTTTCCTCATCATGCATTTAACATTGAATCTGTCGAAAAGTCCTCAACCGTACACGGATTGTATTAGCTTGTTGTAATCAGTGGTCTTTTAAATGGCATGCTTAGTTTCTCTGCAGGCGAGTGCTTTCTCCCGAATTTCCGTTGTCAGTAACTTAATGAATGCTCAGTGGGTAGTATTGGCTTTGTTCACCCCTGCAGAATACACCGCCCTCTTCCACTATGGGCTTTGGGATCTCCAGTGAATTTTCACTTTGAAGGTTTTCATTAAGATCCTGATGTAAGACACATACACCCTCCATTCCAAAAGAAACCGAACGTTTTAAAAAAAAACAAAAAAGCAATGTACATTTTGGAACAAATCGTTTTTATTAATCAATGTATTCCCCTTCTGCATCGATACACATATTTGCACGCTCCAACAAGTTGTCAAACGACTTCTCCATGTCCTTTATTGGAATGGTCTTTAGGACGGCGGTCGTCGCCTTCTCAGTGGCATCAATCGATGCGTGCCACTTTCCTTTCATCGCCAAATGCAGTTTCGGGAACAGATAGAAATCGCACGGAGCGAGATCTGGTGAATAGGGCGGATGATGCAACCGAATAATGTGATTTTTGACCAAAAATTCAGTTACAAGTCGCGAACGATGTGATGGTGCATTATCGTCCAAAAGAGTCCAACTGCCGATTTCGCGATATTTGGGCCGAATACGACGAATTCTTGCCAGCAATCGCTTCATGACGCCCAAGTAAAACTCTCCAGTGACTGTCTGGCCGGGCTGAACAAATTCTTTGTGGATAATTCCTTTTGAATCGTAAAAACAAATCAGCATCACCTTAACTTTTGACTTCACCAAGCTACTTTTTTTGGGTGTTCCTTCATCCGGCGCTCTCCATTCAGCACTTTGCCGCTTTGTTTCGGGCTCATATTCAAAACACCACGTCTCGTCACCAGTTACAATCGATTTCAAGAAGTTTCGATCCTGCCGAGCACTTTTAACGATGTCTTTGCAATGCGCAATTCGATCAACTTTTTGGTCTTCGGTGAGTTTGTGTGGTACAAACCGCGAATTAACCTTCTTAAGGCCCAAAACTTCGGTCAAAATGCGGTTGTTTGAGGAATGCCTAATTCCATTTCAATAACTTTCACCGACGATTTTTTGTTATGTTTGATGAATTCACGCACTTTTTCGATGTTTTCTTCCGATAATCCGGTTCTGGGACGGCCTGATCTTTCGTCATCATCCAGCGTCTCTCTACCCGATTTGAATCGCCTGAACCACTCGTAAACTTGCGTACGGGATAGACACTCATCACCATATGCATTTTGTAGCATTTGGTGCGTTTCACTAAAAGTTTTACCCAGTTTAACACAAAACTCAATTGCAGCTCGTTGTTTGAAACTCATTTTCCGACCGATGTACACAACACACTGACAGTTGAAACGCAATAACTTTGTTGCCGTGCATCCAAATGTCATGACATTTATACCAGTTGTCAATGAGGGACTACGCCATCTACCGGTAAAATATTACAACAGATGGCACTAGTGGTACTATTTGTTTTCAAAAGTTCGGTTTCTTTTGGAATGGAGGGTGTATATACTTTATTTTGCGTTTACAAAAATCCAATGTGATGTAAATTCTTTCGTTTCCCTTTTCTTTTCTATCTTTAATAGCAGACAAACGTTTATTCCACTAAAATATGTTTCTTCGCAGTAGAAAGGGAAAACAACGTTTCAAGTGATTATGAGGCCAATAACATCTGAAGTAATGCCCGAAATTCATTCATTCGTTGTTACTATGACTAATGCGTAAATTGTTAATGGTTTTGTTAATAAAATGTGAAAGTGAAATCTTGAACTAAAATATTCCAAGGATCGTTACACATGCTTACTGTATGTGTGTCTGTTCAACGAGGTATAAAACTAACTACTGACGTGACAGCCCTTTTTGACCTCAGCCGCTCTAACAACCATCTGTTAGCGATCGGCTGAGCTACTGTATGTCTAACCTAGCAATGAACACGTAACCAGTGCGTTGCGTCCCTCTATCTCTAACAGGCATATCACGAGTTTTCTCGACCTAGTGGCCGTCATGACTTTTCTTCACGTGACTCCTTAGTTTGCCTCGCGACGCCGAAAATTGGGAAGCACCAGCCAGGAATCAACCGGGGACCATTTGGACATGACTGTGGAGCTTGCATTCAATGTAGTATGCTTAGTTTTAAAAATTAGTTGCGATGGCACTTATGTTTCATTTTATTCTCTTTCGTCTCATTCGCACCTAAAGGACAGCACCATGCACAACATTTTCAGCATTAGTATGGAAAAATTAAAAACAATCTTCCCTTTGAATTCGTGCCTACGTGATTTTGAAAAAATGTCATCGATAACAGTGTATAAAAGTTATGGATGAACACAGGTTCTTTAATGAGCATAGTACGAAACAAATCACTTCATAAAGCCGTTGTGTGTTAACGCTGCCACTGCGTGCACTCTCATCTTTTTAGTTATCAGAATGAATGGTTTGAAATGAAAATGAAATCTTTTAGTTTAACGTCCCACGATTGTCCTTTAGGCTAAGGGTGGTGGATAATTAAGTGAATGATGACATAATTGGTGGAATGAGGATATGGGAGGAAATTAGAGTACCCTCGAGAAAACCAACTAACACGATGTTGTCCACCACAAACTTATTTGGCCGGAGATTGAACCAAGGACTCCATGCACCAGAGGTACCGGTAAGCGACCTCTGGTGACCACTGAGCCACCATGCCCCCTAGAATGAACGATTTGATGACTTTTATTTTACTAGGGATGATTCCATACCGGAACCAAGTACCTGGATAAAATCTATAAGTTATATCGTCTGAAAGCTCTTGCCATGAGAAGTACGAAACCGTTTTCAAATCACGGGCAAACCCACAACCTCACCCTACAAGGGGCCAGTTTGTTGGTATTTGTGACCCTATGTATGACATATTCGACAGAAGTAAAAACGAATGTTACGACCTATAACCCGTAAGCATCTGAACCCATTATGTTCCTTTTTGGCTCGTTGTTAGAACGTTACTCGGGCAAGGGTTTGGTAACACTGACAATCTAGAATGGTTGAGAAGTGGTCACACTCAACGTCTTCTTGCTATAGTGTCGTGTGGGTGTGATGTTTCTGCCAAGCTTGGTATATAAACTTCTCGTTGTACAGAACTTGTTTTACACCTTCTCATTTTTACAATTCGTTGGCAGCACTGACAAACTGGGATCCTTGAGAGAGGAATACGTCCACAGTATATTTTCTCTAGTGACGATTGATGTTTATGCCACGTTACATGGATATACTTTCAGTGGATGAGAAACCATTTGCCACATTGTATTTACAATTCGTTGGCACTGATCAAATGGGTACGTCTTGGGTGCAAAGTGATATAACCAAACCCTTGCCCGAGTAACGTTCTAGCAACGAGCCAAAAAGGAGCATAATGGGCTCAGATACTTACGGGTTATGGGTCGTAACATTCGTTTTTACTTCTGTCGAATATGTCATACACAGGGTCACAAATACCAACAAACTGGTCCCTTGTAGAATGAGGTTGTGGGTTTGCCCGTGATTTGAAAACGGTTTCGTACTTCTCATGGCAAGAGTTTTCAGACGATATATAGGTTTTATCCAAGTACTTGGTTCCGATATGGAATCATCCCTAGTTAGTATCCCTTTCACTTTTAACAGTTGGAGTATTTTGAAGTAGCTTTTTGCCAGCCACAAATGTCATCTTTTTTCAGTGCCACAAAAATTTCATTCGTTTTCAAAAACTACGCAGGAAGATTTAATTTACGCTCAATCGTCATTTTGTTACCTAAGTGACATTTAATGATTGATATGCTCATGTTGCGTCATCGATTATACTCTAAATAAAATTTATAATTTTTAAAATGGGGTACAAAGTATAGAGTGGCGCCTCTTAAGGGGCCTCACTTATTAAAACCTTTATCATTAGACAAAGCTAAGGGAACACATGTTTCATACAGTTTCAGAAAATTGTATACAGAAGTTAATACAGTTCTAAGCCTTCCCTCGAACTGTGCTGCGATGAATTTTAAATTTTTACTAACGTGACTTCCTTCAAGAACTACCACTGAAAATACCGCAATTTAACATAGCGTCACAAGAAAAGGCATGCCCTTGTTTATAATTTTAATAACGTAGAAAACCCACCTAGGGAGTAGCACACTGTCTGTCAGACTCACTTTGTAGTTAACCATTCTGAAATATCACTGAGCAAACATTCGTGTTTCGTGCAAGCAAATACGAAACTATACTAAATTGTTCGAACAAAATACTAAATAGCGGAAAGAAAAAAAAAAAAAGGTCTCCTGTTCCCATTAAGCGACCTTCGCCGTTTGTAAAAAGCATCCTTCCAAGAGGTCAATCGACTGCCACGTGTCATAACTCTTTCCTATAATCCTTGATCTTTTACCTACGCTCCGATCCATTAAGCATTTCTGTACGTTACACACACCAACATGGTAACGTTAAATGCAATAATCATGTAACTTTTTGTAGAATATTTCTTTCACGTCCTGTCAGGCTCGCACGCGATTCAAAACGCTCAACTTTGGGTAAATGTAAACTCCACTTAGCCTCTCCATAACACCATAAGTGCCTACATAAAAGATCACAGAATTCCAAGTTCATATTTCCGGCTTAAGGTGAGTGTAAACTACGGATAATTCCAGAGATTTCACGTTTCCCGTGCTTTCCCAATGAATTTTAAGAAGCGAAAGTGTTCATAATCATTAGACGAATTATAAACATATGAGTTAATGTTGAAACTATAGAAAAAAAAACTCGATTGTACTCGCTAGCACGAGCGAGTTTGATACACATGGTCCTGGATTTGATTTCAGGTGCGCGCTCAGAATTTTTTTCCTGGGAGGGGTCCAAGCTTTGAAGGGAGTTCAATACTACAAACTAGGGATGCCCAGAACCGGTTTTCGGGTCTGAACGGATTCGGTTCTAGAAGATCCGGTTCCGGAACCGGTTTTACGGATCCAGGTCTGGAACAGGTTCTTTGGATCCAGGTCTGAAACCGGTTCCCAAGATCCGATTCTGGAACCGGGTTTTCGAATTCAGGTCTGGAACCGGTTCCAGAACCGGTTCTAATAACCGCATCTACGAGAACCGGTTCCACAAGGAACCGATTCCGCCGGAACCGGAACTTTGTGGCTATACCTACTACAAACCACTACATCTATGTAGTTGAATGGATGTTAATCTGGACCCGATAAGTAATTTAAAATACTTCCACCTATATTTTCAGAAAAAAAAATGATAGAAACAGATTGTTTTTTATTAGAGAAAGAAATGAAATGTTTAAGTTTTACGTCGCACAATTATGCCGGCTAGGCTAAAAGAGACGGTGATAATGAGAAATAAATGACATGGTGGAATGAAAAAAGTGGGAGGAAACGAAAGAACCCCAAGAAAATCCACGGACACGGTATTTGTCCATCACAAAGTCCACTTGGCGCGAGCTAGGATCGAACTAGAGCCCCTATGCACTAGAGTTGAACGCTCTACCACTGATCCACAATGGCCCTATAAGAGAAAAAGTACAGATGAATTGTAAGATCGAATTTTCATGCTACAACAATCATTTTCCTGTTAAATAAGTATAGCTTTATTGAAAAAGTTCCGCTGGATCCCCCGTGAGTGCGCCACTGGAAAACACTTAAATTTGAACTGCTGTGGCTTGGATTCCACGTTAAAATGTAAGTCCAAGTCTCATGGTCTCCGCGGTCGAAGAGGAGCCTATTCTGATTTAGGGTAGATTGGAGGTTCAGTGGTGTGAAGCGCTCAATTCTGGTGCGAGGAATTTCTAGTTCGATTCCCGGCCACACTGTAGCAGACATCATATCATGAACTTCCTGTTTCCTCTTACAATCTCATTACACCAATTATTTCATAGTTATTGGCTTCATTTCATTAAATATCCGTCACCTTTATCCTAAAGGGCATAGCCGTGGGACGAAACACTACAAAATTCCATTTCATTTTAGAATTCTAAACTTTGCATGCACAGGTATCGGAATTCCTATAGAATTGCTATGTCTGTATGTATGCCTGTTAATAGGTCTCTAAGCAAAAACGGTAATAGGTAGCTACAAGCATGTTTTTTGGAACTGATTCATCGCAGAAGAACGACTTCAGTTCTTTCTCTCAACACTAGCACTAATTGTTTGTTTTCAATTTTTTAACCGACTTAAAAAAATATTCCTTCTCTTTGTTTCCTTTTACCGTAGCGGTGAAGAGTCTTTATCCCGGCGAAATTAAAATACCGCTAATTTTACAGTAATTATGTGATATCTATAAATAGATAAAAGATAATCGAAATGTGGAACAAGAGCGCCCTAGACAATATTATTTTTACATGAGAAACCGTTATCACGACTCACTTATCTGCTTTCGATTTCGAGCCATTTTGAAAATCGGCATTTATTTTCGCGTTTCTAAACAGCTGAAAACGGAAAGCCACTAGGTGACTTGTGATAACGGTACCTCACGCAAAATAATATTGTCTAGGGCGCTCTTGTTCCATATTTCAATTATCTTTTATCTATTTGAACATATCACGTAATTACTGTAAAATTAGCGGTATTTTAATTTCGCCGATGAAGACTCTTAAGGATGGTCTAAATTTCTAGAAGTGAATACGGTCGCTCAGTCATAGATAGAGCGCTTGCCTCTGGTAGGTGGGTCCTTGGTTTGATTACCGGCCAAGCAAATTTGTGGTGGGTGACATATAGTGTCCGTGGGTTTTCTTGGGGTACTGTCGTTTCCTCCTATATTCTCATTCCACCAATTCTTCCATCATCATTTACTTCCTTTAATCATCTGTTCTTTTAACCTAAAGGGTATAATCGTGGGACGTTAAACTAAAAGTTTTTTTTCATTTCATAACTTTCTAGAATCTATAGTATTGTGGATTGTTCGGTAATGGACAACACTCCATCATATCACCCCTTCCTAAGAGAGTTCAGTTGAGTTGAGTTTCGTTCAGCAGCGAGGCTATATGAGACGTGGACCTACTGATTAACGTGGAATCCGAACCACATGAGCTCCCGCCGGGAATCGAACCCGGGTCTCCCACGCCAAAGGCGCGTACGCTAACCGCTTAGCCATGGAGGAGCTTCCCTTCGTAAGAGAAGTTCAAAAGCACAACCTTGTAACAAGCGTAAGCCTTTATTTATTTATTTATTTTCGTTCTTAAATTTTTAGCGACCTTTGATTAATATTATATCTTATCATATGCTTAATATCTTTATTTCAAGTGTTTAATTTAATACTTGATTTTTTGACTTCGTTTTGTTTCTCTGCTCAATGAGCCACGTCCGGCTCACTTGCAGAGCGTTATTCTTGTTGTAGAAACGTCCAAACTCTGGAAGTTTACGATATTACACTGTCCATAGCCCATAAAATTGAATAATAAACGCGATATTGTAAGTTTACCATTGAGATGTGAAAGATGTAGGTCCTAATATGAGGCGTATAGTTTCTAAATCCGCCATCTCCTTCATAAACGGTTTCGAGAAAAACAGGAAAAACTGATAACTCAGAGATTATGTGAGATAAAATTTTCTTTTTAGAAATACTTTACTGCTTTCTGGACATTCATTATAACTACCAAATGACAAAAATCTCTCTCATCCCATTTCTCGGTTATTGCAGAAAGCAGTTTGGAGATGGCGGATTTTGAAAACAACTTTTGGAGATGGAGGACTTTGAAACAAACGTACTTAAGTTTTTTGGGGTTTATTTGCTTCCAAGTCATTACTATTATAATTTCTGATAACTATTTCAGAACAGAACAGTAGATGGAGATCAACTGAATCTAAACAACGATATTAACTTGTTGGGTGACATTATAATGTGCACAAACAAGGAAAAAAAATGAAGCTATAATCATAGTATTAGCTATTTACGGGTCAAGTTCCGAAGTTCCCAGCCCGTTTAGAAATATCGTCTCCTAACATAAGCTTACTTAACCTCACCTCACTAACCTAATCTAACCCATTGGGACCTAACCTAACCTAACCTAACATAGCCTGACATAACAGGATGGGAACTTCGGAATAAATGCCACCTTTACCAACAAGTAAAGGATTGAAAGTGATCTTTACACTGTTTTCAGATATAGTTCTCATCAGAATCATGTTCGAAACACTGGCATTCAGCCTAATCCTCATCTACACTTTCTTCTGTTGAAGCAGTCAATCTCTTTTCAGCATCAACATAAATGGCTAAGTTTGAATTAGCACGCCAATTCTCCCCGAAGTGTTTCGTTAGGAGTTGAACAACATCTTGCAACATTTTTTCATTAACATCGGTCTTCAATTCATAGCATAGAATAGAATAGAATCGAGATGATGGGGTTTAGAAACACACTGCTGAGTGTAGATGGCGGCTTTTGAAGAATACTCTGAACTTTAAAGAAGTAATTGAGGGTGGAGGTGGTGACATTTCAAACAACTCTTTTCACCATCATGTAGGGCATGGAAAGGAATACCAGTAAATCTACTTAGCTCGTTTTTTTTGAAAATTGGAGATGGCGGATTTAGAAACTATACGCCTCATATAGTACCATTAATATATATAATTTTATATTGGGTTCACAACACTGTTAATCAAGAGCTATTGCAGACTATGTCAAACAATGTGCCTCTATTGATATTTACATGTTGAAAAATTTCATCGAATTGTATCTATTGGTTTAAAAGCTAGAAGAGCGTTTCAAGATAAATTGTCCACTCTATATATACCTAAGTAGCCCTACAGTCCTTGTTACTCCATTTTATAAAAGCTTTGTTTTCAAAGCATTTTTTTCTGTATTGCCTTTAGTGCGAGCGGTTTTGGGTTTGATTTCCGGTGGGGACACTCGGAAGAAAAAGTGTAAACGCTTTTTTAGGTGGGTCATCCTGGGTGAGGTTTTCCTCATTGATAGAACTTTCGACATTGTTCCTACAACTTTCTAGATTGTTCCTAGAACATTTCTGTTTTAAGTGTGCCCCTGCTAGCACTGCTGTTTTCCCGTACTTCCTTCGAAAGAGGAGGGACAAGTTACTGCGGCCGAGATCCTTTAATAGTTGGATGCAGACAGTGTTGCCACAATGAATTATTTCATGGACCTCTCTGTGCAATGTGTTATTAGCCATTCTAAGTAGCCTACGATCTTCACTCGTCAAAACCAAACGACTAAATGACAAATTGGCAACACAGCTGAGGTCATTCACTTCTTTTCCCTAAACAAAGGGACGGTTTCCTCCGTTAGAGGGTGACTGGGACGGGAACGAAGTATGTTTCACATATTTTCCAAGAGCACACTTGAAACAGAAAGGCTTTAACATAATGGTCCTAGACCACTTCCTTCCTTCCCCATTCTTTTCTTCTTCCCCAATTTCTCGGGAGCTAGCATGGCTGCAAATGCCGAAAACCCATATAAATTTATCTACTTTGTAATCCTTTTATGTTATTGTTCACGTTGTTCTGGCCACTTAGCTATATCGGGGACTGGAGGAAAACTCAAAATATTGTGACGCACAGTAACACAAAATCATCAATCAATACCTCTTGCCAAGGACTGAACGCAGGACCACAAGAGGTAACTATTGAGCTCGACACAAATGCTTTTTATACAATAATTTTAACATACTGAGCCTTATGTTTGTGTTAAGCTAGCAACTCTACATAACCCTTCTTATACTCTGACCTTAACATTATTGTAACAAAAAAAAAAAGTATAATTATTCCACAACGAATTCCACGTTTCAGGAATGCCTGTATTGTACCTGTATTTCAATGTGCATACTACTACTACTACTACTACTACTAACTACTACTATTGCTATTACTAATAATAACACATCGCTGGTCTTTAGAAATATTGAAGGCATTGGAACACGCAATAACTTGATCAATTACATATACATAATTCTGTTTTGAAGCTGATAAATGGAATAATACATAGACGTCAAGGCTTTTAAAATCACACAATACGTACAATGAAGCTAGACGTGTTTTTCGAAATAATTTCCATTAATCATACGGAGACATCTGATATACACAGTGATGAAGAGGAACTTCCCTACTAGCGTTTCAACGCCCATCAGTTGTTCTATGATTGTGCCCAGTACGTTAATTAGATTATTAATGTTGCGGAGGGGAAATAAAAAAGGCCCAACAAAGATACGAAAACGTTTATAATTTAAAATGAGATGATGAGGCCCTTCCCCATACACAAACAAATATGGTTATATGAGACAAAAATAAACAAGAAATTTATTATAACTAATAAATTTAGCAACAATAGCTAAATTACTTATACATCGCCTGACATGTCCGCACCTAATTTTCCGGCAGTGCATGACTGTAGGATTGAAAGTATTTTACATTGTACCAGCGAGATATTCAACCTTCATTAAACCACCATAGAACCACATGAGAGATAAAACGTGGATTAGCCCAATCTATTCATTGGAGACTGCATGTCCCAGTAACCAAAAGATATAAGGCCTTATGATTAGCGTCATACTAAAGGCCTGACTACTGCAGGAAACATATGTTAGTCGAACTCTTTGGTATGACACTAATCACGTGTCAGAACGACTCTGCATAAGACCCATAGACTCTTGTGTTCAATCAAGAAATTGAGCAGGCTATTAAAGCGCTGAAACCCAAAACATCTTGTAGTATAGATGACATTCCACCGTATGTGGTGAAGGGCTGTTTAGATATATTCAAGCATCCACTCCACATTATCTTTAATATGTCCATTAAAACCAATATATTTCCGAATAAATGGAAAGAAGGTCTCATTTGCCCTATTCCTAAATCTGGAAACAGGAATGAGATAGAGAACTTCAGACCCGTAGCCATCCTATCTCCCTTTGCAAAAGTTCTTGAAACCATATTATACAACAGAATTTTAAACCATGTTAAGCCTGTCATATCTGAACATCAACACGGATTTTTAAGGAATAAATCCACAACAACCAATCTAGCAATAATAACGGATTACATAGCAAGAGAGTTAGACAAAGGCGGTCAAGTGGACGTCATTTATACGGATTTCAGTAAGGCTTTCGACAGAGTTGACCATGACGTGCTACTACAGAAATTGGTATCTTTCAATTTTTCTAAACGAGCAATAGAGTACTTCGCTTCCTACTTGTGCGATCGAGAGCAAGCTGTCTCTTACAAGGGATACATTACCATGAAATTTACCACATTATCAGGTGTTCCTCAAGGATCCCATTTAGGTCCGCTATTATTTCTTCTTGTAATTAATGATATCTCAACCTATGTTAAAAACTCTCACTTTCTGTTGTTTGCCGATGATCTCAAATTATATTCTAAAATAAACACAATAGATGACTGCACACAACTCGAGCAGGATTTACAGGGTGTTGAGCAATGGTGTGCCAAAAACAAACTTTCATTGAATATCTCTAAATGCAAGTCTTTATCGTTCTCAAGGAAAGAAAATCCCATCAATCATCTGTATATAATTAATGGCATATCTCTGTGTAAACCAAATTCAGTTAAAGATTTAGGAGTAATTTTTGATTCAAAATTGACATTCTCTCATCACATTGATGCAATCTCTAACGCTGCATTCAGAAACCTCGGTTTTATCTATAGAATGGGTAAAGAGTTTAGAAACGAGTCAACATTCATTAAACTTTATAATTTGTACGTAAGGTCCCGATTAGAATATGCGTGCGTTATTTGGACACCGAATGTAAATAAATACTTACAAGCGATAGAAAACATACAATTTAAATTTCTAAAAATGCTTACGTACAAGAAAACAGCTTTCTATCCCAAACAGATTCCCTACGTGGACTTAGTAAGGAGTTTGAATTTCCTAACGTTGACGAATCGACGAAAGATGTTTGATTTACTATTTTTATATAAAGTATTAAATAATAAAATTGACTGTCCAGACCTACTCACGAAAATATATCTGAGCGTTCCAACAGGCAGAACAAGACCAGGGAATACTGGTATATTTTTCTGTGAAAGGGCACGAACAAATATTCTCAATAAATCTCCGCTGTGGAGAATGTGTGACTCCTACAATGAATTAAGTCATAAAACTGATGTATTAGATATATTCAGTATGTCAGAATATGTATTTAGAAACAGGATTATTACCGAGTACCTGACACTCGAAGTGTATTGATTAATTGTACGGGTAAAAGTATATATGTATATGTATGTATTATACGACACTATAATTAGGCATTAAGCCTGTTGTGTTGTTTTCTAAATAAATAAATAAATAAATAAATAAATAAATAAATAAATCATTGTCGAGTAGCGGGTGTGAAGTCATACCGGCCGCAATTGAAGCGCCCGCCAAGTGTAAACTGTGTGACATAATTCGATTTCTCCAGGCGGGTACTGGAGAATTTTATAATTGATTAATATTCCCTGGTCGAGCTCGAACGTTCATTCGTTTGATTCACAGTGTAATATTTCTTAGTCAGGATGCCATGTTTCGAATATTTCATGTCTTAACAAATATAATTATGGTTACTAGTTTCTCATACGTGGTTTTCGAACCAACTTGTACAAAAAGAATTAACAAAACAGTGTTTGCGTTCAGCAGCAACAAATTTCACAGGTCGATCAAACTGACGATCATTCATAATTATGAGAAACATGTATGTTATCTTTTCTGTGATTGTGACGCGTTTGTACACACACACAGACGTAAACAGATCAGAAAGAAAATTATATTTATTGAAAAGGCAATGAGAAAGGAGAAAATCATCTTGTTAGAATTGCATTAATAGTGTCACACATACTCTCCATGTATATGACGACATTTCGTCTCTGGGTCGCTCTGGCTCATGGGGATGTACGGTCACCGGGACATGCGTCTCATTGTCTCTGGGTCTTCTGGGTCATGAGTCAAGAAGATTGTAACCAATTCCACCACTAATACCTACACACACAGACATCTGGAGTCAGGCACGTAATTAAGGGGTGGGTCTGGAGGGTCCGGACCTCCTCCTTCGGAACCAGAAATGAAAAAAAGTTAAGGAAGAATGAAACAGAAACGAGAAAAAGAAGAATTACCGTTAAAAATAAAAAGCTACAGCAAGCGTTTCGTTATTCTTTCTTATGCGGTGTTTTGTCTGAAGGAAACGGGGGGGGGGGGGGGAGTCAAGTTAAAAATTGGTATTATTGTAATGGAGGACTCGAAATTCCATCTACCTCCATGCTAATCCAATGGACTACAAATGACGATCGCTAACCCTGGTTCTATCAGATAGACTCTCAGGTAGAACTTAAGAATTGCCTACAATCACCAGTAATATGAACCTGGCAACATAGATTCCAGTTACACGCACACACACACAAACACACACAAATGCCATTTCGCGGCAACACTAATCCGTTTTATAGGATGTCTTTACTGTCGAAAGAGATCTCGTTGCTATCCTTCACGGCATTAAACGAATATAAGAAAAAGAAGAAGAAAGAAGACCAGAAAAACTGAGTTGGAATGACCTCGAAAGACTATATCTTTTTCAATATTTTTAAAATAATCTTTTACTGGAGATTTCTTTATAGTTTGTTTCAAAAATACTTAGTAACATATCCTCATTTTATTGTCCTAACAAACCAATATGGGTATGTTGCCAGTAAAATACACCCTGTTTCAAAAAGAATATACGTATTTCGAATGCATATATTTATTAAACTTTAAGACACACGAATGTGAAATTTTACACATATATTTACGAACCTCTCAAGTTCAAATTACAGTTCAAAGTTCAAATTACAGATGTTCAATATGTCCTCCATCAGCGACACAAACAATATCACATTGATACTACTCAAACTCCTCCCATACTCGGTCAAGCATGTCCTGCGTCACTGATGCTATACCAGTACTGATCCGGTTCTTCAACTCTTCCAGATTCTGTGAAAGTGGTGGTACATAAACGTTGTCTGTAACAAAACCCCACAGGAAGAAGTAAAAGGATGTCAAATCCAGTGACCGTGGAGGCCAGCTGAGACATGCTAACTCTCTAGCTCCTTGACGACCAATCCAACGGTTCGGTAGAGTTTCCTTCAGATATTCACGCACTTGGCGACTCCAGTGAGGGAGTGCCCCGTCTTGTTGAAAAATGACGTTGTCTTCATGCAGCCTCGAAAACAACCAGTTTTGTAACATAGCGAGCTGACTGTTAACCGTGTTTCCATTAAAGAAGAATGGACCGTAAACAGATGATCGGGATATCGCACAAAACACATTGACTTTGGGTGAATCTCGTACATGTTCAATGACTGCATGTGGGTTCCATAGTCCCCAAATTCGAACATTTTGTTTGTTTACCTGACCACTAACACGAAAAGTCGCTTCATCACTGAACACGATGCGTTGTGCAAAAGTGTTATCATTGTCAATAGCATCCAAAATTTCGTTACAAAATGCCACACGGTTGCGTTTGTCATCAGGATGCAGAGATTGTAACAGCTATAACTTGTACGGCTTCATAACCAACCGACGTCTCAAAACACGCCAAATTGTTGTTGTCGGCAATTGTAACTCCTGACTGGCACGACGAGTTGATTTTGAAGGACTCCGTTGGAAGCAGTTTGAATTCGTGCAACATTTTCTTCAGGAACACGAGGGCGGCCAGGACTCTTTCCTTTACATACATATTCTGTATCTAAAAACTGTCGATACCATCTGCGAATGTTTCCACCCATTCGGAGGATCAATTTGGTACCTCAACCTGAAACGCTTTTGCACTGTAATCACGGAATTGCACTTCGCAAACTCGAGAACACAAAATGATTTCTGCTGCGGAGTAGCCATTTTAAACATATGACGGTTTCCAAGCAAAACAGAAGACAACTGACATCTAGCGGCTATTAATATAAACTAGACTATGTATTCGTTCCTCCAATAGCCAAGCCGAGACGCAGCGATCGATAGTTTGAACAAAATAATTCTTCGTAATACGTATATTCTTTTTGAAATAGTTTAGAATGAGCGAGCCCCTGGTGTGCTAACCACAGTATTTCGTCACGGACCACCCTATTTCGAAATCTTGGCTACGTGCCTGCTTGGAGTGAAACTATAAGCTCTCGTATGTTTACACCGGAAGCTAATAAAGAGCGCCACTGCGTTCTGTATTTTTGGGTAAGTTACTTTCAATTGACAAGTTGCTCCCCTTTTCTCCTTCGATTACTGATTTCCAGAGACACCAAACACACAACAATAAAATATGTTCTGAAATCACTCTTTAGGACTGAAGATAATGTAGATTAATAAAAAATTAGATCAGAAAGGAGAAGTTCCCAAGTTACCGTGTAATAAGCAATGCATATCTTACGGTAAAATGCAGTCTCAAGAGAAATGAAGCCAAGTTAATAAGAGAGGTAATCAAGTCAATACGTTACTTGGTTGTTGGATTAGTGTGTTCCCTTTCAGCGTCGAGGATACGTGAAACATGGACTTTAGGGATGCACGCGAGACGCGAGAAGTCTCGTCTCGTCTCGCATTTGCGAGACGAGACACGAGACGAGACTGAAAATTTTATGCGAGACACGAGACGAGACTCGGTTAAGTCTCGCACGAGAAGTCTCGCGAGACTTCTCGCAGTCTCGCAACATTTATGAGTTACATTTAATTGTATATTTAGTGATTTTATATTTATTGAGTTTTCTAAGTTGAGCATTAATGCGTCCAGGAACAAAAAAGCGATTGGGGCAATAGATATTTTATGAAATTTATTATTATTCAAGGTTGATTTTCAGAATAAAAGCCTTCTTTAGGTTCTAAACATCATTAAAAAAGAAAAGCTTTGTAAATGGGAAATTTATTACAGCACCGATTTAGGACTTTATTTTGCGACACAAACACATACATGTGGGCGCGACCGAATACATGAACTTCTGTTTTTGGTCTGAAAAGCGAATAAGACTCCCTATTGCTGCGAAATGTGATATTTCTGTTGTTTCTGTCTTTTTCACATTACTACTAGCGATTAATGTTGGGGGATGGCGAGGAAATCCCCTCTCGTCAAAGTTTATCCTCGGCCCGGCTCGCAGAAATAACATGATATTTTTACATGGAATAAGTATTTTCTTTCTATATATGTATCCCCCTCTACTTCGGAAGTTTAATTCAAATACTGGTTTGGTAGGACTTACACTTACTTTTTTTTTTTTTTTTTTTTTTTTTTAATAATAACCTTTCATTTGAGTAACACGAGTACTGGCGCCTAGTCTGTCTGACCCAGCATTTCCTTTTCTCCAAATAGAATGCCTGTCAGCAAGCAATAAAATGCAGTCTACAACTGAGGTGTTGAAGTAGGAAGTTACATGAAACCGCGTTCTTGTAAGGTCAGCATTTTACTTAGGATCAAAATAAATGTGGTCTGTGTCTGTGTGGCTTGACACCAGTGCTGTCGGGTTAACCAAAACTTTTCAGGTTTTGATATTCTGGCAACACTGCAGTTAGTTCAACTGTATGATCTGGAACTTAATCCAGAAAGCTTTTTTCGTTTCAAGTATAGTTTGCTGGATATTTTGATTCTCGCAATTGTTAACATATTGCGTTATCCACAACTCCGTTGACACAAGTAACGTTATTCCTTGGTGGTTGGTGTAAAGGGAGATAGGCGACAATAGATGGCAGCACTGTTCTCCTACACAAGTACGTATTTTTATATTTTCTCTGCTGCTTCCACAAATTTAATGCTAGAGAATTTAAACTTTCTGAAAAGAAAGTTAAAATCTATTCTAAGGGAACAATCCGTGTCAATTTTGGATATTGTGACGTTAGAGCATTCCTCGGACTAGAAGCAGGCAAAGACAAGGTTGAAATCCGGTTAAATAAAGACGAAGAAGTTTACATATAGATATAGTAAAAGGATCCGCGTTTGGTTCAATGAGTTCAGAAAAACATATACGGAAACGTTATATTCTTTATATCCTAATTATAATACATTGGCGACTTTTTTCGGGGCAAAAATGTGCCCGCATGGCATACTGGAAAATATTGCTGGAGAACTCTAAGCTGGAAAACAATGTTGGATCCAGCAACAATTTATGCTGGTTTTGCTGTAAATTATGCTATTAATTTGACGAAAATTAATGGTCCAGCAATCAAATCCCAGCACAACTTTTCTTTTAATTTGGAGCGGAGGGGATACAAGTTCGGATACCATGAACTCTAGGTTCCGTCTCCTTAGGATGTCATGAACATTCATCCCATGGAAAGCAATGGCAAATCACCATGGATTCACCTTGCCAAGGGACTTTTAGGTCAAATACCTGCCTTCGGACAGAATATCACATCATCATTCATTAACAGCCATAGAATAACACATTGCAAAATTTTGACCCAGAATATATGCGAGACTGCGAGACCATGCGAGAAAGTCTCGCGCGAGACGAGACTCAAAATTTTATGCGAGACGCGAGACGAGACTTCACATTTGCGAGACGAGACGAGACCAACATTTGAGGCTGCGAGACGAAACGAGACTTCCATTTCTCGTCTCGTCTCGTCTCGCGTGCTACCCTAATGGACTTACAGTTTAAGGTTGAATGTAATCGCCATAATACGTTCAAATTTCAAGGTTCTCGCACCGGGAAACGAACCTGAGACCTCGTACACCAAAAGATCGCGTAGTAGCCACTTGACAAGCGAGGAGGCCTTCAAGTTAACTGGTTTTACTGTCGAGTCTACTAAAATATAGGCATTAAAGGTGACGGGACATATTCCTCGATCGGAAATACATGTAAAATACGCAAAAGTAGAAATCTTCTAGCACATCATGAAAAGGGTGCAATATTATACAGTAATCCAGGATTTTATAAAGTTTGGGAGACAACGTATTGATTGGGTTACCTTGCCTGCAACCAACCAAATACTTTTCTTTTGCGGTAAAGAACCTTTCGATTGTTCAACTTTTAAAAAATGTTATTATAAAATGTTATTACAAAATGTACCTGATGAACAAGTTGCTACTCAAAGTCCACATGACAAGACTGGAATTTCTCATCTTGAGTACAAAACGAAAATTAGAAACAACGTCATTTACGTGATCATTAGTCATTGTGGTATAGACTATTACTTCAAGAATGGCATTGGCTTTCAAATAACAGAACTATATTTAAGGAATAAAAACAGTTATCCTGAATCATCAATCGT
This sequence comes from Thermobia domestica, assembly GCF_964235325.1. Taxonomy (NCBI): domain Eukaryota; kingdom Metazoa; phylum Arthropoda; class Insecta; order Zygentoma; family Lepismatidae; genus Thermobia; species Thermobia domestica. The sequence continues at coordinate 1,935,783 of NC_137469.1, forward strand.
TGGAAATTATCAGTTGTGCTCGCACTAGAAAAGTTTTTAATGACTTTATTGCATTTATCAGATTGCCTTGATATCACAAAGGAAATTAAGAACAGCTCTTGTGACGCCTAACGCTTGACGGGTAAACAATAAATTTTAAAGAAATGACATAACAGGTAATTTGATACCATTTGCCTACACTTTTATATTAATTAAATATTGCAACACGTGTCAGGGCCTCAACTGTAAAATGATATTTTTTGTATCTTCTTCTTGCCTACGAGGTGGTTAACGCCCTGATTGATTGATTGACGATGAAGCTACGGAACGAATCAAGGAAGGCTTGCAATTGTAAAAAAGAGATCCAATTGAAGATTTCAACGATTCATGGTCTATACATGTCAAGAAATATTGCTATACGTAGGCGCCAAATTTTAAGCTCATTAATGGGTGCTCAGGCTTCAGCACTAGCGTCTAATACAGGGCTAGCATAAATAATTCACTCATTTTGAAAAGGTTTTATTTTCAAAAGTATTACACATACACACATAAAAGATATATGAAAAGAATCACAAACTCAGCAACTTTATACACCCTCTACGAGTATTCAATAAGTGCCCCTTTGGTGACACGACACACATCCAGATGATACTCGAGCTCATTCCATACGTTTTGTAGCATAGTCCTGTCAACTGTCTGCAGTGCAGTACTGGTGCGTTCTTTGAACTCGACTAAGGGTTGCGGTAAGTTATAGTACCTCCACAGGAAGAAGTCTGAGGGCGTTAAATCAGGAGATCTGAGAGGCCATAGAAACAAAGCTACGTCATTCTCCACAATACGCCCAATCCAGCGATGCGGAAGTTCATCGTTTAGGTAGTCAGGAACTGGGATGTGCCAATAAGGCAGTGACAAACTCTATACAATACAAACTTAGTGAGTTTGTGTTTCCATTGATATATCTTTCATGCGTGTACGTGTAATACCTTTGAAAATATATCTTTTTCAAAACAAATGAATCATTTATATTAATCCTTTTATATTATTATTATTATTATTATTATTATTATTATTATTATTATTATTATTATTATTATTATTATTATTATTATTATTATTATTATTATAGTAGGTCCAATAGATTAGTGGTTCAAAAATTCTTCCTGAGAGGCGAGAAAGACTATCAAGACCTGTTGAAATAAAATTAACCGTGAAATTAATTTTAAATTGCAAAGCCTAAAAACAAATTAATTTTATTTGAATTTATTTTAGCAAGATTTCCTAAACTTTATATTGAACAAAATTCCTAAACATTAAGATTTTGTTTGTGAATTTCAAACGTGTTGGCCAAAGTAAGGAGACAGAAAATTATTAAAATAATATTGATTATGTAGTCTAATCAGATCTTTAGAACATTTGAGGATAATTTTAAGTGAAAATAGAAAATGATTCATGTGTCTTGTAATTTATGTAAAGACATTTTACGTTTTTAAAAACATAAAATAACAACATCAAACACCAAGTTCTTTAATTAAACAAAATTACACTTGCTGATGAATAGGGATTATTATTATCGTTGTAAGGTTATATCGCTTGATCCTCGATATGCCTTAAACCAGAAGAGTCTAAAACAGGCATTGATAAATGATTATTCAACAGATATTGATTCCTATTTGAAATTTACCCTGGGTCATATGCACTATAGCTTTTTATTCACCGCGTGAAAGAGCAATTCCATAGTTAATTCCAACGCAAAAGTTCAATGAACGCTCATCAGCACCCATTCTCCGTGCTTGAGCCACGGAACACTTATGTAGGCAGCCCCTACGCCTGTAAGTGTTTGTATGTAGAGAATCATAGATAAAACATTTCGAGCTTGCAGACCAAATTTTAGACTTACCGGTTAAATGTAATGCCCAAGTGGGTATTTCAAATATTTCCTCAACACACGAAAATAGAAGCCAGAGAATTCGGTGCACGGATATCTCGATGTGCGGTAGTTTTTATGGAACGGAAGTTCAGTACAATGAAAAATCTTTACCTAGAGAATCAGATCCCATAAAACATTTGGTCTGAATAAAGAACAACGCATTATTTTCCATTGATGTATGGAAAACTGGGTCTGAAAATAGAACTCATCAACGATTTTATTATACAATAAAGCCAATAGTTTTTTCTTCCTCCAACGTATAAATTTGTCTTTACAATCATCCACTGATTTAACTCCTTAACATAAAAAGCCGAGAATACTCGAGTGTTTAATTTTATCGAAAATATAAAATTCCGAGTATATTCGTGTTAACTTCTCTTTAACTATACATGTTTTAAAAGAACGATTTTGCTCTTTTTTTTATGTTTCTGTATGTTTCCGCCAGATAATACTGCTAAAGTTGTTTACGTGGCTTTCTCTATTAGTATTATGATAAATACATGGTAGCATTAATAATAATAATTTCATAATCATAATAATAATAATAATAATAATAATAATAATAATAATAATAATAATAATAATAATAATAATAATAATAATAATAATAATAATAATAATAATAATAATGGAGCCCGATGCCTAGTGGCCCAGCGCTCACCTCTGATTGGTCCCTGCTTCGATCTTAAAAGCAAAATGAGAGTTTCTGCTAGATAACTGTCTCCGTTGATTTTCTCTAGGTGCTTCCACATTCTCATTCTACTAATATTCATAATAATTTACTTTTGTAAATGAATTGTTTCCTTCCATCCTGCAGGACAAGGGCGGCGATTAGGGGGGTTAAAGGGAGCAGTTGCAGCCTCACTTTTTTGAAGTGGCCGGTTAATGTATATAGTTTAATTTGGAAATGAAAAGTTTTTGTATGTATTACTGGTTAATAGAAAAAAATGGTGCCATATAATATTTGCCATTGCGTGAGCATGTATTGGTTATTTGTCTTCCCGTTGAGTTACGAAAGCTACAGGAATTGCGTTTTAATTGCAATTCAAAGCAATTACTATTGCAATTGCGTATTTCTTTGTAAATGTCGTAGCCAAGGGCGCCCATGTTGTGGTTTCCAAAGGGGGGCGCAAGTATAAGCGACGTTTCAAATATAGTTTCAAATTTTGCTGTAACTAATGTAAAAATTCTGCTGGGTTTTCGATATTCCCAAGTATAATTTCCTCTTAGGGGTGGGCGAGCGCCCCACCTTGCCTCCCCCCTGATGGGCGCCCTTGGTCGTAGCATAGGTTTGTAGTATTTACTGCCTTTCATTTTCTAAGAGTAATAACATGCATTTAATGGCATGTGTGGAATTAAAAATAAAAGTTGTTCATTAATCCCCAGTTTCAATATAACTTCTACAAAACAAGCTTCATTATTCATTACTATGATTAATATTATCCTTTCTATGTATTTGTTTTGCAAATTTGTTATTAAATAATCTGGTCACACAATTTTCCAGACAGAATTCTAAGATGTTCATGAGCAAGGAATCAAATCTCTTCTTACACTTTCGTTGTTTAAGAGTTACAAAGGGTTTGCTCTTGTCAATGTACTTAATAAACTATGAAATACGATATACGGTATTTTAACTGAAAAAGATAGTATCCTATTAGTTATATGACCTTTCCTCAAACAAAGTGTTAGATACAACCAAGAAAACTAACGATTGATATACAAATATACAGATCATGAAAATGAAATGAAATCTTTAAGTTTTACGTCCCACGTAAATGCCGGTTAGGCTAAAGGAGACGGTGATGATGAGAGATGAGTGAAATGAAGAAAGTGGGAGGAAACTGGAGAAGCCCGAGAAAACCAATGAGCACGGTGTTTGACCACCACAAAGTCCACACGGCGCGAGCTGGGATCGAACCAGGGACCCCAAGCACCGGAGGTGAACACTCTACCACTGAGCCACCGCGCCCCTATACAGATTATGTCTTGCTGTCTCAATAGTAGAGTGATCTCTGATGTGTGGGACTCTGGTTCGATCCTAGCTCGAGCCATGTAAAATTTTTTTGGGGACAAACACAGTGTGCATGAGATTTCTCAAGGTTCTTCCGTTTTCTTCCACTTTTCTTCATTCCAACATTTTCTTCATAACTTCTTTACCTTCGGTGCATAGTTGTGGGACGTTAACTAGATATTTAATCCAATTTCATTTTTTCAATAGTTAATTAAAGCAGGTTGTTAGAGATGTTAGAAAAATACAATATTTGACCAAAAAAGAGTTCAAAAGTATCAAGAAAAAAACTACGAAGAAAATGACACTAAAATGGGATACACGTATACAAGTATTTTGTCAAAAAAATCATACCTGTACATCTACTGTAGTTAAACATTGGTAGGTGTTCTTTCAAATGCCAACACCAAAACGTACGCTGTAACCACTTTGCCTTTTTTTAACTCATGAACTCATAATTTTTTGAGTCAAATGGCCCTTCAAGATAAGAAAGCATAAATTCAACACTTTCCGTGTGGACGAAGAAATTTTTATATCCTGTTTATTCTGCAACCACTGGAGATCTTTGTGATAACTATCTGTCACATTAATCATGCGCAGGCACTAGTGTGTAATTTAAACATAACAGCGGGGCACTACCCGAACCATTTTCTTCGTATATTTGAACAACAGTTTACGCACGTGTCAGCATTGCCATCCAAAGAAGGAAATTTTATCCGCTTTCAAATAAAGTTATCATGGAGGAAGCAAGAAACAATTCATATATTTTCTGCAGGAAATAAAACACAAGGTGCAAATTCGAATCATTTGCGTTTGTTATCGATTGCAGCGCCATCATGTGACCCAAGTTTGTTTTCAATTATCAACATGTTTTCAGATGGGAAATGGAATTCCAGAAGTGAGGCGGAGGGGGGGTCATTAAGATATACGATCTGATCGGGTTACGTCACCAGATAAAAACCCCAGGGGAGTGCGGCTCATTACTTAAGTTTTTCTCATTTTGTACTAATAACCACTGATATTCTTCCTTGTTTTGGGCAAACACTTCAACATACTAAAGTGGGATTCCGTCCCCCCTCATTTCCACCACTGATGTTATTTTTCTATGACATAAATTACGCTTGTGGATATCTACTATTACCCATCGATATAACTTTTTTTGCGAAATATTTCAATTTTCTTTGCGGACGGCCGGCGGATGAAATTCCAGATGTTCGTGAAAAGACCAGAATTTCCGTGATTGTACTTGTAAACAGTATTAATCATTTACTTGTATTACTAAAGTCTAATTGTTTTTTTTTTTCAACAAATAGTCGCTAGAGCAAAAGTATCTACGAGGGTACTACTAAAAGTTTCCGATCAGACAATGAAATATCACGCCACTGCTAATATTGCCGTTTATGACATATAGTGCCATCTAGGGAGGAAATAATCCATCAGTTTCAATTTTTAACTGTGTCAGTTTGTTGGAAGCAGTCATTCGAATTTTCACTGTGCTTTGAGCTCGAATACTGCATCGCAATGCTCCAGTCCACGTGGCTGTTGTTGCCAAAGCTGCAGTGAAAAGATTGTGCCTTCAAAATAATCCAGCACCCACCCTTTAGCACTGCAGCTTGACAACAACAACCGTGTGAACTAGAGCATTGTCGTGCAGTAAGCGAGATCAACGCGACTGATTCAAATGACTGCGTTTTACGAATTGACACAGCTAGGCAGTTAAAACTACTGTATTATGCGGCACTTTAGCTAGAATTTTTCTGAGTAAAGGCAGTGAGAGGACCATTAAAAATTTGAGGGCACCCATTCGTGTTTAACATTGCTCTATAACATTAATTAGAGCTCTGAATGCATTCGGATATCTGCGGAGGAAATTGCAAATATTCGGTAAAATACCAGAATTTGCAAGGATAAGTCAAAAATTATCCACAATTTTGACATAAATCTTCGTACATTGTGCACACTGAACTCTGTCCTTGTTTATTTTATTTTTAAGATGTTGTTGTCATTCTCTGAAAGTGTGATCCTAATTCCTCCATTTGTCTTCCTTTTGTTGCAGATAGATCACGGTCGCTCCAGTAGAAGTTTGCACCAAATAGGAATAACGAGCAATGATCCGGTTTTTGTGGTCGGAAGATGTATCAGGGGGCCAACGGCGCCGGCTTTCAAAAATTTATATGGGTGCATATCAATGGCAGGACGTGTTATATGTATTCAACAGAGTCTCGATATTTTTTGATTGATTTCCTTTTAGTTAAAATATTCTATGAACACTGTCATAAAGGGCTGCGCTGTGATAAAGTTAAGTTTTCTCCCATTCAAAAAAAGCTGGGTCATTTTTAAGGTTTGAAAAGTAGGACATGTGATAACCCTATACCTGGGTCTTCCACGCCTAAGTGCATACACTAACCATTTATGCACGAGAGAGACAGTTCTTTGAGAAGTTATCATAATAAGAATTCTAACAGAAATTGCTTTACACAGTATAGAAAAATGAAAATGAAATGAAATCTTTAAGTTTTACATCTCACAGTTATTTCGGCTAGGCTAAAGAGACGGTAATGATGAGAAATAGATTAAAATAGTGGAATGAAAAAATTGGAAGAATTCCGAGAAAACCCACGTACACGGTGTTTCTCCACCACAAAGTTCACTTGGTGAAAACTGAGATCGAACCAAGAGCCCCATGCACCACAGGTAAACGCTCTACCACTGAACCATCGCGGCCCCTTACAGAGACTAGAATCCATTTGTATTATTTTGTTTCCACGATTATGAACTATTATCTTTTAAGCCATAAAGTTAATTAGTTGGCAACACTGATACAATTCCACCCCAACCCACGGAATATAGATAGCGTGAGCACGAAAGGAGAAAGAGCATGGCTACACTACAAAACCAATTGTTCTAATGTTTAACCACTGTTAATTTCGTTTTGTATTATTAGCACATACTATCTGACAACACAAACAATCCTTCTTTCTATTATTTTTTCTCCGCAAAAAACGTTATAATTCTAAGAAACAACAATATTTCCACTACGTTTCCTATTATGTGAAGACTAAATAATATTGTTGAGTGTTAGACCACAACGTTCCTGTCGACACAAGACGTTAAAAAAAATATAAAAGTGTCCGAAGTCGTTAAAACCCTTCGTGAGTTTATTGATGGCCATCGACAAACACTGTGCTTTTCTTAACTGCGTTTAATAACAAAAAGACTATTATCTCAAGAAGAGCATTTGGAGCACAAAATGACTTAATTATCTCCAAGGAAAGAAAATGAGTGTTCACTTAATGAAGACATAACTTAAGTTTATCATAGGTAAACAGGTAATATTTACAATACCCGAGCGACGATACCTGAGAAGATAATATGGAGATCATGAAAAGAAGTCGAAGTTTCAACCCATTTACACCCTTCACGGACGAGAAAGGAATTTCTGTCTGTTCGTCAGTCCATTCCCTAACAGCACAATTACATAGCAGGTATATGCCTATCATGTTCCCTCAGGTATATGGGAATGTGTACAGTATGTGCCTTATGTACCTCTCAGAGAGAAATTACATGGATGGCAAGTGATAGGCACAGTCTATGTCCGCCCCTAGGCACATGCCTGACATACGTGGGGAACGTGTGTAGTATGTTCTAGGTATGTTCCCCATGCCGTAAGCGTCAATGAACCACAAAATGACTCCCCCGAAATATGTTAAATCACCTATATGCATAATGTGTTTACATTAAGGTGAGTCTAAAAAACACTTTAAACAAGTAAAAAAAATGTACTTCAGGGTGGGCGCCAACCACCAACCTTTGGATTACTAGTCCCTTGCTCTTCCGACGTGGCCATGGAGGCGATGAAGAGAACGTCTCTTGTAGAGGGATAAATTGTCAATGTCTTTTGAATTTGGCTAATCACAGTGCTCCTTTAACTGCGTATATTCAGCGATAACCGTTTGGGATAAGATCAAATCTGCTCACCATGTAATTTTATAACAAAACGACGAGTGTCTATTTACTTTCTTCCATATTCACTTTCAAATGATCGGCGACAGTTGCCATCTAATAAGGTTGATGCGTTTGTTGCTTCTAGTACACAATTACTTAGAAAAAAGAAGCAACAAATGCATCAAATGTGAGATATGAATTTAGAACACCTAAATGGCGCATGCCTAGCACATCTTGTACTGTTAGGGTATCTGAAACAGTATGTACCTAAAGAACGTACCTAGAACATGATAGATATATGTCCCAAGTGACGACATAAAAACAAATGACTGTTAGAATGCGAAACTGAGCCAGGTATATAAATGCTATCTATATTTGTGGTACATAGTTGCAAATATCAATTAGGTGTAACAAGTACCTAAAACTGTAGGTAGCTGAGGTACCTAACACTGTGGTACATACTTAGCACATGAATATCGTATGTATCAAGTGTCGGGTACCTAAAAAGTAGATGGGACACCTAAATGGCACATGCCTAGCACATCTTGTGCTGTTAGGGTTGATACCGATCTATATACAGTTGTGAAGAGTTCTTGCGAAACTGCTCAGCAGACAGCTTGTCCTTTCTACTCAATTGCAAGTAGTGTAGCCAACTCCCACATTGAGAAAATTACAGTTGTGGTTGCGTGATAAGCCTACCACAATTTCACCAGCAACTTCGTATCACTTACAGAAATTATTATACATCCGGAGTAAATCTCTCCTACAGCGTAAAACCACTGGCATTATGCTGTAGAATTTCATAAACTAGATCATTTGTGGTGACACGTGAATGAAACTTGACTGGACGGGGCGCAAGAATCACTAAGGCAGATTTTCATGCAAGCTTTCGTTGCGTTCTTTGCTTGCGATTTTAATGTGTAGCCAACAGAAAGTTGTGTTACGTAGAACACGTACTTAGACAACTTTCTCACTTGGCTATTCAGCCACGCTTGCATGAAAATACGCTCTAACGTATGTGGAGCTCCCTCGTGACTAAGCGGTTAGCATGCGCGACTTTGGCAAGTTGGTTCATCTGCTGATTAATGCACCCACGGGATAGTTGAGTTAGCATTAATATGTTACATTAATATATAGAACATAAAAACAAAGCTATATTTAGCATATTTTGTTACCATATACCTAAAAATTCTGCTTTGATTTTTGAATCTCAAATGTTGAAAGAAAAATTAGCAGAAAAACGTGAACAAATAGGTACCTACAAATATTGAAACGAATACGATATGGATAATAAAATTAAAACCCTTAACTGTGTGGAACAAGTTGTTTACTTTGGAAATATGGACGAACCCCATAGTTCTAGTTTAGAAGAAGCCTGAGATAAGGAGACTTTTCGGTAGACGAATAAAATGATGGAAGGATAATGGAAACCATGATCTTCAGACGTGTGCTCCTGTTTCGCAGAAAGGGATTCAAACTGTTTTTTCACGCTCAGGGTTGCCACGTTTCAAAGAACAGAAAAATAACCCAATGCGTGTGCTCCTGTTTCCCAGAATGAGAGATTTTATTTTTCACATAGGTTTGTGGAAAATCTGTACTGCACTGGAAGTACGCCGATCTTCAGACCATGATCTTCCGAATTTGTCTAGAATTTATTGATCGTGATAGATGCGAATCGTATCATTGAAAAGCTTATTTCATTCTAAAGACGATGACTCTACGATAATCTGGTTACAACTGAGTTCTTTTTATTATTTTTATCTTCGATTCTTCAAAATGTTACAATATGCTTTGGAATTTCCTTCTTTCTACTTACTAACCCTATTAGAATTACACTATATAAGTGTTTGTAACCTAGAACATGTGTAATTTCTTGGGACAACTCTAAAGAAGACACTAGTATCTTGTGCTCCGCTACAGGCACTCACACAACAAAATACATTTTTGGTTACATATAGAGAAAAGCCAAGAATTTAGCATTTGTGAGAAGTGTATGTGGTGTTATTCAAAAGCCTAATTTATTCTGATATACAGGGTGTTCCAAAACAACACTGACAACGTTTGGAAGGTGATTTCTGACATCAATATAAGACCAACCTGGGTGCACAAATGCTTCCTTTCGGAGCTATAGGCTACCGAAAACATGAAAAAAAAATGAATTTTAAAGGTCCATAGCTCCAAAACTATGGGACCTACGTATTTAGATCAAGACTTCACTTACGAATTAATATGTGCGCTATTACAAAATCCATATTTCAGAATCCTAAGGTACTCACACAACAATTCTTATAGAGGGAGTTTAGCTACGGGCATATAATCTGAAATACTAACCAGCTACCTCTATAAAAATTGTTCCGGAAGTAACTCAGGATTCTGAAACATGGATTTTTGGATATGGCACATATGAGTTCTTAAGTGAAGTCTTGACCCGACTACGGTAGATCCCATAGTTTTGGAGCTATGGACTTTTAAAGTTCAGTTTTTCATGTTTTCGGCAGCCTATAACTCCGAAAGGAGGCATTTGTGCACCCCCACCCAGGTTGGTCTATACTTTTTGTCTTGTCTTGGTGTCAGGAATCATCTCCCAAGCGTTGTCGGTGTTGTTTTGAAACATCATGTAAGTGCAATGAGCGTACAAATTGTGAACCTAATTTACGTAGGAATGAAACTGCTAGTTTTGCATTAGGCAGTGTGACTAAGGGAAGCGGTGTGATGGCGAGAATGAACTGGTGGAATGGAAGAAGCAGGAGGAAACGGGGGAATCCCAAGAAAACCCGCCATCAGTGTCTGCCACAAATCCCACTTGACACAAGCTGTGATCGAAGCAGGGACCTCACGTACCAAGTGGTGAGCCTTCTACTATGGGATCAGCCACCTAAGATAATTAGTATATAAGCAGCAGGTTGCTAATTGAAAGTCCAGAATTCAATTTAAACAAAACTTTCATTCTGAAAAGATTAAACCTTATAGGCAGTTAATAATATAATTGTTACTTACCGAGTAATGTTGGGAAATACACGAATAAGAGCCGGATATGATTGATGATCATGTGTCATTGGTGTTGCAGAGAGAGCTTCAACCGAAAGAAATAAAATAATCGTCATTCATCAAGAATTATTCAAGTAGAAACTGACAAACATCTTCCTTAGATGTTCCCAGAACTGAAAGAAAACACAAGAATAATAAATGATATTTGAAAACTTTGCAGACATCTTCAAAACTTCAAAAGCGACAAAAACATTAAAAAGATTTTGTCCTTTTATGTGGTTGGCAATGACATTCCTTTTAGATTTGACTGTAATATATGTCTTCGATTTATTACACTCTTCTGACTCTAGATGCATCCTATCTTTCTTCCCTTATACAACTTCTGATCTTTAGTCAGACGTAAGGAATTGGCGTCCAGATGGACCCTATACCAAAACTAACTGTGAATCTTTTTTTTTTTTTTTTTCAAAATATCTGCATCTTCGGACAAATTAAGGCTGTAGGCTTTTTTTAAAAAATCCACACAGTTTCAGACGTTACTTTTCTAAATCACCCACATTTACCCATAGGTGACCCTTCACGTGATACACAGGTTAGACACATCCACTCCTCCATATATATTGATATCTTCTAACAGTAATAACAAACTGATTATAAATACGCAATGATTATCAAGGACAATGGCATATTAATGTAAGGACTACTCTGCAGACTAGCAATATATAACAGATAAACAATAGTTGCAAAAAAAAAGTAACTAACTTGGACACGTCAGGGGACATCCACATTGCGCCTTATGTTCGCGAGAATATAGGGACGCATTGAGACTCTAGCAAAGAACGTGGTATTATCATGTTCGTTTGGCTAATTTTAATAAGGTGAGCCTGATATATAAAGTTGTTAAAGTCATATTATTACTCCAAGGGCCGTACGATGGAGGCATTAACGTTAATATTAATGGCACTAATGAGCACTTACTTGCTCTAACGGTTAACCTCATTTTTGAGATGATTCTTAGAAGTGGGCGTGTTGGTATGCAGTTAGAAGACCTATATCCACTATATTTTCCTTGAATGCGAGAATTCTGCGCCCGGGAAATTTGCGCCCTACCACAAAAATAGGGGAAAATGCGAACGCAATATATTTGTACTGGGATGTTTGCGCCCTACCCAAAAAAGAGGGAAAATGCGCCGGCTATATACTTGCACTGGGATGTTTGCGCCCTACCCAAAAAAAGAGGAAAAAATGCGCCTGCTATATACTTGCACTGGGATGTTTGCGCTCTACAATTCAACTTATTTTTGTATTGTGTAATGTAACTTCCACTCACACTTGAACTAGGCTTGCCTCTCATCGTCTCAGTGAGTTACTCCATCCGTTATAGTATTCCGAACAAATGAAAAAAATACAATTTTAATTCACTAAAGGGCAATCCATACAAATACAATTTTTCATTATACTACAAAATTTACAATAAAAGTATAAATGACTGATATATAATTATTTATTAATATAATCAAAGAGTATAATTTAATCTACAAAAGGCTGTTTGGCTCTCTCCAGATATCTCTGTTCACAATCCTTGCGAGTTGTTGAATGTAAAATCAGTTCAGTAATATTATCAAGAAAACTATGTACAATGTGTTTACTTGCTGGAATTACACTTCAAACACAAACTGCGTTCAGTCGTTCTTTCAGAAAAATGTCCCAGGGGCGCACTTAATATTCCGGAGGGGGGTCACTGCTGGTACTATTCTATTTATTATTATATTATAGACGTATTATTTTGGTCTCCTCCGAAGGGGCACTCTGAGAGCTCTGAGGAGGCCAGTGTTCCCCCAAAATCATCTCTGGAAGAAGCAGTGATTGCGTTGATCCGTTGTGTTCTTTTGGCTTATATTGAAGTTTATTCTCCCCTTATATAGCCACAATGAAAATAAATCACAAATGGCATGGTTATGGGGGGAGGATTGTTTATGCTGTAATGTCAGCCCCTCCGAGCAAATGCGTAAGCTCCAATAGGTTCTTTTATTTCGCAGGGCTCAAACTTCCCGGTGTAGGTACATCGCAGGCGCAATTTTCCCGGATTCCGGAAAAATTTGTCCTTCCCTAGTATAGATCAACCTGGGTGCACAAATGCTTCCTTTCGGAGTTATAGGCTGCAGAAAACATAAAAAAAAAAAAGGACTTTAAAGCTCCATAGCTCCAAAGTTATGGGACCTACCGTAGTCGGGTCAAGTCTTCACTAAGGAACTAATATGTGCTCTATCCAAAAATACATGTTTAAGAATCCTAAGATACTTACGAAACAATTTTTATAGAAGAAGTTTGGCTACGAGCATATACTTTGAAATGCGCAGGAACTACTTCTATAAAAATTGTTGCGGAAGTACCGGAGGATTCTGAAACATGGATATTTGGATAGGGCATACTAGTTCCTAAGTGAAGTCTTGACCCGACTACGGTAGACCTCGCAGTATTGGAGTTATGAACTTTTAAAGTTCATTTTTTCCATGTTTTCAGCAGTCTATAATTCTGAAATGACAAATTTCTGCACCCAGGTTGGTCTATACTTTTCATCTTATCTTGGTGTCAGGAATCACCTCCCAAACGTTGTCGGTATTGTTTTGAAACACCCTATATACATATTAGTGGTTTTCTTTATGTGCGCACCAATATTGTAGAATTTTAAGATTAGTTTTCAGGTGCGATTGGAGATGAAAATCTAAACTCTTTAAAGACGCGCAAGACTTCTAGTGCTGGCTACTTTTCCTCGTTACAATCATTGACTCCTCGTTCCTTCATTGAGACATCAGGTGGTCTTCAATTCAGGTTACGAAGTGGGCTGATAACGTACTTGGAAAGCAAGCAACATGTAAACAACCACAAGGAACCGATATTGAAGACACGCGAAGTGCTGAAGTGGATTTTTCCATTAAACACGTGTCTTTATTGATTAGTCAACGATGTTTGTGAAACTTCTTTTCCCAATACGCTGTTAATAACTCTTAACGAAGGAATCATTGCTGATTAAGTGTGTTAACAATTGATTCTTCTAATTTCATTGCGCACTGTCATGCCTTTTATGGTTTTCCGTTCAAAACAAGTGCAGCGAGGTTTTATACTTTGGTCAGTGGCGGGTCTTGAGGGAAGTTACATCGCTACAAGTTAATGAAAAGAAATGCTTATCTAATCTACTAATTCTTCTAAGTAGCTTTCTAACCTTGTATCAAACTGACTTCGAGTAAGCTGTTACATTTAGTACATTATTCTTGGATAAGCTGTTACATTTAGTACATTATTCTTGGATAAGCTGTTACATTTAGTATATTATTCTTGGATAAGCTGTTACATTTAGTACATTATTATTGGATAAGCTGTTACATTTAGTACATTATTCTTGGATAAGCTGTTACATTTAGTACATTATTCTTGGATAAGTTGTTACATTTAGTACATTATTCTTGGATAAGCTGTTACATTTAGTACATTATTCTTGGATAAGCTGTTACATTTAGTACATTATTCTTGGATAAGCTGTTACATTTAGTACATTATTCTTGGATAAGCTGTTACATTTAGGGCATTATTCTTATTGTCTTGTCCTGTTTACTCACGGAAAGGAGTCCTTCCAAAATTTCCATGAATCTTACCCCCCCAGTATGTATATTATTCCCGTATTGGGGGGGGCACAGTGGCTCAGTGGTAGAATGCTTATCTCTGATGCGTGGGATCCCCAGCCAAGTAAGTTTGTGGTGGACAATATCGTGTCCGTGGATTTTCTCGGGATACTCCTGTTTCCTCCACATTCTCATTCTACCAATTATTCCATTATTATTCACTTGCCTTAATCATTCCATTATTATTCACTTGCCTTAATCATTCCCTTAGCGTAAAGAACATAATCGTGGGACGTTACACCGGAAGATTTCATTTCACTTCATTCCCTTATTCTGATTATTCAAGGAAGTCACGCTAATGCAGTTTCCATGAATATTAAATTAATGTATTATTCGCATTGCCTTAATTCTGTTGATTCAGGTAAAGGGGCGCTTCCTCGGCTTCCATGGATCTTACGCTCTAGCATATATAGGGTGTTTTAAAACGACCCCGACAACTTTTGGAAGGTGATTCCTGAGAACAAGATAAGATAAAAAGTATAGACTAACCTGGGTTCAGAAATGACTTCCTCTTGGCGCTATAACCACACGAAAATTTGTGCAAAAACAACCATTAACTCGAGAACAAAATGTCGTATCGAAGTCGAGTAAAACGTAATATCCATTAATTTTAATTGTAGATCCATTTGTGCATAACTGACCGTGGTGCATGTGTGGGGAAGAGTGACTTTTTATATTTGATTAAAATTTGAATAAGAATAGGGCTAGTAAGCACCAATGAAGGCAGATATTTTAAGGAATAAAACTCATAATAGGCTATTTTGTTCAAGTTAGAAGATTACTGTTAGAATTCGAAAGAGTTATACATATAATTAATTGTTCGTGTTACCTGTAATACTCACTTGAAATATTTTTCAAACAATGTACTGTATACTTCATCAATTTTGGGTGAAGATATTTTCCGAGCACAAGAAAATAAGTGAAAAAGCATTGAAACACCTAGTTCCATTTGTAGCACATATTTTTGAACAAACCTTTTTCAATGTTTTGTTTCTTGAAAAGTAAATGTAGAAGTCTTCTCGAAGCTGATTCTGATGCAAGACTAAAAGTACCAAATGTTGACCCAGATGCGGAAAGAATTGTCCTAAACGAAAAGATGTATTGCTTTCTTCATGACATCTAGATTCGGGCATATATTGTATAAGACTTAGGTTTATAACAAATTTATATTGGTAATTGAATTGTTAATATTACTACCTCCCTTTCAACTATTACTGCAACGCAGATATTAAAATTTAATGGTATTGCGTCCGTAGCTAGAGGTAAAAATAAAAAGGGGGTCCGCCACTGAAGTAATTGGGAACCAATTAGTTAGACATGACTATGTCAGGATTTTTACCAGGTGATCTTCGCATTTCAAATAACTTCTGTACAGCATTTGGCAGGTGTTTTGGGATCAATTCTACAAGATCTACTCCGTCAACAATAATGAACTAAGTTGTATAGACTGCTTCGTTGAGTTACGACAACTATTTCCAGGGCCGGCGCTAGCAGTTTTTCCGCCCTGGGCGGTATTTTCATATGCCGCCCCTTTAACTCGCAAACCGTATTTTGACAGACGTTCAAGTGTCACGAAAATGTAGAACGCCCATTTAAAACATTATGAAATGAAAAAAAAGAACTACCTCTCTTGAATGCTTGCGTAACATTTAACTCGATTTCGCTGTATGTGCGTAATACACAGCAGCGCATACGTAAAATAAAATTTAAAAAATATGCTTTAGCCACGACTAAGAATTTTAGGGCCTTATGCAGAGTCGTTCTGACGTACGATTAGTGCCATACTAAAGAGTTCGACTAACTTATGTTTCCTGCAGTAGTCAGGCCTTTAGTATTACGCTAATCGTACATCAAATCGACTCTGCATAAGACGGTTTAGTTTTAAGCTTGTTTTATATCAAATGGTGTTTCCAATTGAGTATAGAGCATGAAGATAATATTGTAAGGATCTCCACATCACAACACAAGCACATGCTCATAGACGACACGTGCTAATGTTTACAAATAAGCAGACGATACACTAAAGAGGAAGACACGAAGGAAACCGAAAGAAGACCAGCCATCCAAAGAGGACACATAAAAGAGGGATCACAGAGGTACTAGGCATCAGTCTGACCGCTGATCACATAACCAACACTTGCTCCGAGGTCGCTTTGGACTAGGAGTACACCTTTACCTCAACCAGAGATCCTCACCATAACCTAAACTCCGCGAAGTGCTTTGAGCTAAA
The DNA here is from genome assembly GCF_964235325.1 of Thermobia domestica. Taxonomy (NCBI): domain Eukaryota; kingdom Metazoa; phylum Arthropoda; class Insecta; order Zygentoma; family Lepismatidae; genus Thermobia; species Thermobia domestica. Next base: position 1,952,540 of record NC_137469.1, read on the forward strand.
GGGGTTTTCCTGCAAGATTCACCGACACCCTGCAGGTGCTTCGGGGACTGCTTTGAGTGAAGGGGCTCCCTTCAAAACACCGTTCTCCTTTACTCAGGTCAATTAGAAGGAAGATATTAATAGAGTCATCTTTGTAATCCAAGGACATTTTGTATTTAGAATTTTATAATAAAATTGGTGAAGGGGATACCATCGGAAGGGAAAAATCAGTCTTTCCTTTATTTGTCTCTATCTACAAAACATTTCAATATAGTGAATTAGATATTACGACAAGACTGATTACCCTAAGCCTTATAATGTACTAAAACACAATACAGATACATAAATTTAACATCCTTAACTGAAAGAAACTTTTCTTGCTTTGATATGGGCAAATTCTTTATCACATTCGCGTAGTCCAATGTTTCAGCCAATTTGTGTCCTATTGATATCAACGGTAGACCACTCAAGCGTGTTTCAGATATGGAAGAACGTACATAATTTTTAATAAGCTTAAATTTCGAAAAACTTCTTTTTCCGGTATGGTTAACAAAATCTTAAGTGCAACACTGACATCGGGATCAAAGTCATGTTTGTTAATTTCAAAGTCTCTTTTGAACTTTTAGGCTTAATTACAGTGGATAACACTTTCGGTTCGTCTTTCAATCACTGGGGTTAATATATTTTTTAGTCTTCTTGTGTTAAACTGCTGACAAGTTTAGTACACTTTCCAGACAAAAGTTCAGGTGTCATATCTTTAAGATTACTTATATCGTAAAGAAAATCGAAATGCTTGCTGTGATGTTTAAGTTGCTCAAACCTTTTTCTTAAGGCTAACACAATCACGTCTAGAACTTTGTAATAAAAATCGATCTTGTATCGTTTTTTGTGGATGTTCAATAGCTTTATCCTCTGCCTTGTACTGAAACTGTCTCTTCTTTCGACTTCGAGCTTGCATTGTATTACCTATCCGTGGATCATCCATATCTAATGCTGATACCAACTCTATCTCATCAACTAAGTAAGATTGAAACTTTGCATCATTTCTGTCCTTTCAAAGTACTCAGATATATTTCCAAGAAACTCGACTGCATCCAATACATGAGAATCAATGCTTTTGCTTACTATGTTTGTGTGGAATAAAAAGCCATGCCAGATAACGAATGAGCAAAGGAAAGTAAATTCACGGAGCTGGTTTGCTATATACAGAGCATCGTTTACGTCCGTTCTATCTGTACTATTGTTGTTCCTCCTCTATTTGATATCCAAGTGAAGCCAGAGCATCAATTCGGCTGTCTCACCTTGTAGCGCTTAATGGTTTTAATGTTAGACTGCTATGTTCCTTTAGTATGGCGCAACCTTAGTATGTTCCTCTAGTATGACGCAGAAAAAAAGTCAAACATTTTTATCTACAAAATAATGAAACGGCGTACTGAGATGCTATGGCTCCATCGTTAACGACAAGATTTAGTGAATGACTACTCCAAGGAACATAGAATTTATTTCTAAAATTCTCTTCTGAATACATGAATGTTTGCCTTTCATATTGGAACCATTGTTATGTTCTTAGCCCCTCATGTCTTCCTTTAGGTATCTTCATTTCCTTTAGGTGTTTGATTATTACTTCTGTCAGTACTAGACCAGTGCTGTCTGTTACCGGTACGAAACCGAGAAAGTGTTCGCAATTTTTTACAAGGCATTCTCCATTACTCTATGTAATTTCTGCAAAACGAACGATTATTGTCATTTGCAAGGTACCAGAAATATATGGTGTACAGTCTAATATTATACCATAATACGAAAGTATTTTGCAGCTCTCAACAAAGACAGTATTTTACTGTTTATTTGTTCACTATGAATTTGAATTACTTCATTTTGGTCATATTTTCGTAAGTAATGATGGTATTTATTTTGTTCTCCCATGGCTATTTTAATGTGTTCGGCCATGACACTATCAAACTTTGCAAAGAGTTCTACCAATTTCTGAAAATTACCATTATTATTTGTGTAAAGTTTATCTGATGTTCCGCGTAACGGTAGACATTGTTCACCTAAAAACTATTATTGCAACTAGTCGTTTTATTACGTTCTTCCAGCGTTGTGCTTCGGCATTTAACATTCTCTAATGTTCTACGTCAATTGTAAGACCACTCTTCAGTCTTATCGAAAGCTCCTTCCACCTTCTTTGCGATTCAAGGTGAATACGAGACGTATCATGACTATCCAAAGCTTCAGAAATGTGGTCCCAATTGTTATAGCCATCAACTGTGAAATATATTTTGCTTGAGGAAAATTAATTTGATACAACAACTGAAAACAGCATTCTTAATTTCTGAACATAGTTTCGCCATTACATAATGTGTACTTATAACAGTTACCAGTGAACCGACAGTTCAAATTATCTCTGGGATAGTTGTGAAACTTGGTTAATTGCTCTGGAGGATCTCTTTTCACTAGAGTGATTCTAATAAAATCATTTATACTACGACGCCAATTCGCTGGATTTTGGTCTATAACGACATCACTGTGTGTGATATTTGTGTTTCATTCATTGTATCTAGTATAGAAAAATGTAAAGTTGAAGGTGTATCACTGTCTAACAGAGAGCACTCACTCTGACTTACATTCGGAATGAACAATTTGTAAATTGGTTAAAACATCGCTGCTAGAACCTAAAAGTCTCTAGATGCTGTAGACTAGAATGGCCTGTCTCAAGTGGGAGTGTATCTTTTGCATGCTTGGGGTCGAGCGTAAGAAAATTGCTGAATGGAATAAAATATAATCTTATCCATCCTAGCTGAAAATCTTATCTATGCCGCTGCAAAGGAAATATTGGACGAGATACTTGTGACTAGTAGATTACTGAAAGTGAGAAGGAATGCTCTGAATTTTCTGAGAGTATTTTCCTGAATGTGAATGAAATAAGTTTAATTACATTCTCAGTTGGGCCTATTACGAAGCATTATATTTTGATAATATTCTTTTCTTTTTCAAATTTTGCCGCCCTGGGCTCTGGCATGGCTCGACTCCCCTCGCGCCGGCCCTGACTAGACTATTTCTTAACCTCTAAAATATTCAGAAGAAAGAATTTTAAATTCTGAAGAAATTGATATCTTGAACTCAACGAAAGATTCTTAATAGTGACGACACCATCTTTAACTTGTAGGACGATTAAAATTGAAAAATAAATAAATAAGAACATGACTCTCTTGTACTTATCTATTCGGCAGAAGTAGAGGATCTAGTCCGGAGTGGGGAAAGTGATGTAACTAGGGGGGCAAACGGGGCTTGTGCCCCGGGCGCCGGATTGGGAGGGCGCAAAATTAGGGAAATATTTGGGGAAGCGTTTTGGTTTGGTTGGTCAGGGAGGCGCTAAGGCGAGTTCTCGCCCCGGGAGACAACTAAAGTATTTACGTCGCTAGCCGGGGAAGGGGGCTAAGCCCTCAGTTTTTGAGTGATAAAAGTAATTTAAGCTATTATTTATACACTTTGAAAGTTTATGGTAAACTCATGATATACTTAGATCTACTATAATTTGGGTTCTGGGTACCACCCAGTTTTTACCTCTAGATCCGTTACTGTCGGCAGCCATCTTGGATCCACCGATTGATGAGTTTATTTAAGCATTGTAGTATAAAATATACATAGCCCTATGTATTGTTCATTTGATTTCTTTTTACAATCACATATCTCCTAACAGTGGGACACAGATACAACTCATAACTATACATTAAAGAAAAGTAGTTGTTCATGATCTTGGTGTTGGATAATAATCTGAAACGAGTGAAACGAAAATCACAAACTAATTTGGAAAGAAACTCACCTCAAGCAAAATTGTTAAGTGCAGAATTCTACATAGCGCACAGCACAAAATAATATTAAACCGTAATGCCTAACGTTAGCCTCGAAACATTGCAACATTCTTTTGTCAACAAGGATCAAAGTTGCCAGTCCTATCGTTAATTCCCTTTGTTCTCTTCAGAAAACACTGCTTTTACTTCAAATATCTAAGTTTACGAGCGAACGCTAGTGTCATAAAGACTTATGCGTTTTACGGGAGTAGCAGGGGACAAAGAATATTCATTTTTTTTCTTTTTTCTTCTTTCTTTTTAAGGTGACATCAAGCATTGGTGAAATACTATATCGGCATAATGATTGTGATAGCAGAGGGGGCAGGGGAGATAATATGAATGCAAGGATGCAATTTTATGGCCATCTCGTAAACTATCATAAATACTATTAACAAATTAGATCGTTTCTATAAAACGTAATTTCTGCTTCCAACAATGCATTTAAGGGCTTTCTTTTACAGAGAGTACGTAAAGCCTTTTCAGGTTCAACACTGAATGATATCGTCTATTAATTGTAACTCAACTTCGCCCTCTCTCTCTTTTTCCTGCCACCATACCGCTAGCACGTCCCTCACGATACAGTTCTTTCTTAGCCAATGTCCCAATACGTTTTTCTTTCAGTTCCTCTTCTTAAGGGTCTTCACTACATCGAAATTAAACTACCGCTAATTTTAGAGTTTTTCTGTAATATCTTCAAAACAAATAAAAATATTCGAAAAGCAGAAACGTAGTGAACTAGACAATACGATTTTGCATGTGATGCCTTTACCACAATTCACCTATCTGCTTTTGGTATGCCGCTATTTATAGAATCCGCAAAAAATGCTAAATTTTTCGACAGTTGCAAATAGAAAGCAGATAGATGAGTTCTAATGAAGGTATCACATGCAAAATAATATTGTCTAGTGTACTACGTTTTTGCTTTTCGGATATCTTTATTTGTTTTGAAGATATTACAGAAAAACTAAAATTAGCGGTAGTTTAATTTCGCTGTAGTGAAGACCCTTAACAGCACTTCACCCAACGGCTGGTAGGCTATTGGGACAGTAGTTTGATAATAATATGATATCGGCCTATATGGAAAATATCTTTGAGAAGCTAAATAAATTTTAATGAATCTTGCTCTCATAAATATCGAAAAACGGATGAGGAAAATCGTTTTATTAGACTTTCCATACTTTCCATACTTTCCACACATAAATGCACCATATTTTAGAAATCTAGAAAGCAAAAACGAAAACAACACTTATTGAACGGTTCATTCATCGCTTCGTCAATTGTGGCACCAGATGTCGTTCTTCGTCTCTACAATTCCGTGAATAATTTTCTGATGTTTTGTGTTCTCTAAATAGAGGCTAACACTGACGTAGACTTATAATTCCATCAGAGATAGAAGCAAACGGATTTACTGCTGTGACGTACATAAATCCAGGTTAATAATAACTATAAGCTGTATACGTACAGATGGAGCTCTGTTTCACTAAACCAATTCCCTGAACATCAAGGAAAAAGAACTTACACCGGTACTTGTCCTCAAAACAATGTTCGTGAACCTGTCCCCACCCACAGCGGCAGTAATATTAAAACACATGCTATTTAAAAAAAAATGTGCTGTCAAAAACCAACAGAAAACAAAAAAGATTCTGCCTCGGGCTAGGTTCATACTAGCTTCAAACACTTAACCGATTGAGCTGAAACGAATATAGAAAGTTAGAATTAAATTAGTGCTGACGATACCGCGTAGAAAGAAAATTAGTGCCCCTCTCAAGAAGCCAAAAGATATACGGAAATCTCAAATGGTGGTATCATCAAAGAAAAGAACTGATTTCTCATTTTCATTGTGAGATAAACAGCACTAGTATTTTTTTTTTATGTACGGTATCGTCAGCGTTAATTTTTAGCACGGGTTTCATCTCAATCGGTTGAGTGGGTGGGGCTAGCGTAAACCAAACCCTACGGAGATTTTTTTTTAACTTTCTGTAACAGCACAATTTTTTTTTTTTTTTTTTTTTTTACATTATAGGTCGTCAGCACTAATTGGACATTAATTTTTGGCATGTTTTAAACTTAGTGCCGGTGTTGGTGGGGACAGGTTTATGTAACTTCAAAACAATTGAGTTTCGTTCCACATTGGAAAACTACAAGAGACTTCTCGGTGGTGTTGCTCACGAGATGAGAGAGGCCTTTTTGAAATTCGAGACGCAACGTGAAATCATATGAGTCTCCTGGGCAAGAATACTTCACTCAAGTCTTAATCTAACAACGTTTTGGTGTTACAAGTAATTGCACTATACTCTCGTTAATCCGGCCATTCCTGGCACATATGGGTGCCAGATTAGCGGAAGTACCGGATTATTGAGTGTCTGACATTGATTTATTTATTTATCTTGTTTGTTTTTTTAATTTATTTTGAGAACATAGGGGATATAGTGTACTGTACTTTATTAAATCGAAGGATACTTTTAAAACAGAGGATATATTTTATTAAATCCAAATATATATTAATTTTCAAAGAAAACTTAGTCCTTGACTAGTACCACTCACTATGAAACATGCCCGTAATTTTTAAATATCGCAATGATGATATGCGACGGTGGCATGCTTTATCACGCAACCGCTTTACAAGCATTACATCGGTACTGCATAACTAAGCATTGTTGCGCATGCGCACGATAATTCATTGTGCACGTGTTTTTGGTTGGATGTGCGCCGGATTATTGAGAGGCCGGACTACTGAGGGCCGGATTAGCGAGAGTCTAATGTATATGAACACGATTAAGGGTATTTAGCAATGTTCAAAGATACACACATCATTACACAATGTAATCTAATAGTAAATATGGTTTACGCGTGGCGTAGTCGCTAACGCTCTCGCTTTCGGTGCGAGCGGTCCCGGATTCGATTCCCGATGGAGGCAAACGGTCGAAAAAGTGTAAAACGCTTTTTAAGGACAGCCATCCTGAATGAGATTTTCCTGGGTTTTTCTCATTCACACCAGGCAAATGTCGGGGTGGTACCTAACTTATAGGTCCCAAGCCGCTTCCTTCCTTCCCCAATCCTTTCTTCCTTTCCTTTACCCGGATTGTGCGCTCGCCGAGGGACGTCATCCCTCAAAACATGAAGGGCTAAATGGCCTTAGATGCCGAAAGCCCAGAAATCTAAATCCCTAAATATGGTTTAAATGTTTTTATATCACACTCTTCATGGACTTCCCGTGGCGCGGAATGGTTCTGATTAACTACTAGCCGAAAATCAGGGTTTTTTTTTTACATACATTAGACAACGAGAAAAATTTCGAGACAACACGAGAAAAGGTCGAAACGAGACAAATTCTTTGAGAATCGAAACAAGACAGGAGCTTTACAAAAATGTACAAGACGAAACGAGGAAGTCTTATTTCTCGTCTCCTGGCATCCAGCAGTGTGGCAGCGGGTCATAAATATGACTGGGAATTATTTTAAAGATTATACGAGGGAAGTACGTACAAAGGATATTTTGTGAGAAAATATTAGCCTTATTTTAAAGCTGGAGAAAATAAGAATTGTTTCTGAAGCCTAATTTATCGCAATGTATTTGCTAGTAATTTGATTTGAGACATAGACTTACTGACTAACGTGGAATACGAACTACATGAGTTCAGACCCGTATCCACGGGGGGGGGGGCTAGGGGGGCCGGGCTACGGGCCTGCATAAGCTCCCGCCAGGAATCGAACATAGGTCTGCCACGCCAAAGGCGTGTATGCTAACCGCTTAGCCACGAAGGAGCTCATGCTACTCATCATCATCATTATAGGGAGGTCACTTGCTGCAACTGAGAAGTTCCATGCTCCACAGTGTTCCGGTAACCTCTTCGTTTTCACGTACGACTTTTCTGTTTTGATATCGTCCATTAATTGTAGTCTAGGGGTGTTCGATAAGGCTGAGGACCTATCGAACTTCGGGAGTGAACATTTATCGAATTGTCATCGGTTACTCGAAAGCGTTCGAGTATTTGAAATTATCGAAGTTTCGGGTATTATCGAAATTTCAACTACTATCGAAGTTTCGGATACTATCGAAAGCTCGAGTATTATCAAAGTTTCGGCTATCGAGTTTGTGGGAAGAAGCTTTTTTTTTTTTTTTCACTTCATCTCAAGAGAGGCAAGTTTTAAAATGAACACCCTGCATATATGTACACCTATGATAACCACGTTTGCATTGTTTCTTCTAAACACTTCGATAATACTGAACCTTTCAAAATATTCAAACGACTCCATAAATTGCGATCATACTGAGATCTTTCAGTATTTGCTTATTTCAAACAATACGAGACTCACGAACAATTTAAGTGTCTCAAGCTCGTCGAATGTTTCTAACATTTCGAATGTCTCGAATACTTTGAGTGCCTTGAAAACTTCGAGTGTCTCGAACATTTCGAGAGTCTCGATCAGTTTGAGTGTCTACAACATTTCGAGAGTCTCGATCAGTTCGAATGTCTCGAACACCTCGAGAGTCTCGATCACTTCGAGTGTCTCGAACACCTCGAGAGTCTCAAACATTTCGAGAGTTGGAAAGTTCGATAATTCGATAAAATTAAAATTCTTTATCGACGAAACGGTTTTGAAATTTTATCGAATTATTATCGATTACTCGATTATCGGAACAGCCCTATTGTAGTCTCCTTCACCCCTCCCTCTCTTTCTTCATGCTACTAAAGCAAACCAAAAATATAGGCGGGTTGCGCGCGCACCTTACAGCTCACTGTTGTCAACTCTCCCTTGTCATGTGCCACCTCCTTCCCCTCCTGTAGCACGAGTAAGCAGACGACAGCCGTTTACCTAGCCACAGCTCAAAGCCTGCGTTCTGCCGTAACCAATCTTCAACACGCGCGCGAAACATGAAACCTTGACAGTGACTGTGCATGACAAATGTAAATGTGGCAAATGCGTAGGTTGCTAATTGGCTGTTGCTCTTTCCACCCACTTTTTGTTGCGCGCGCAACCCGCCTATATTTTTGGCGTTTGCTTTAATTATTCATAATTATAATTGAAATATTAATTTGTATTATTTACTGAGAAACATTGTTTTATCACCATAAGTGTTGTTTCTGACTATTCAACAAGTGCCTTTACGTCGACACAGAAAATATTAACAGACATTTTTTTTTTTCTGTTTTCAACAATTTAAGAAAGACTACAAGGTCCGTCCTTATGATTTTAAAAATAATTCATTCCATGTCCTTCTTTCTATCAAAATCGGTTACGAAAATCTTACTTCAACAAGTCTTTACATTTTCATTTTCATTAAGAAAATTAATTATTTTTTCAGCCATAGTTCGTGATTTTATTACAGTTTACATTTCACGTGGAACGCCCCACAGCGTGTTCAGGAACATGATTTGAAGGCTACGCATGTGTGAAGCCATAAACAGTGTCTTTTGTAGAACCTACAGAAATTCCGCGACTTTCCAATCACCCTGTATCCTGTAATGGTCAAATTTCGGAAATCTGCATTTGTGTAGCAAATTTATTTCACAAATTACAGTGATAAAAAATTGACTTTACACACAATTTAATGCTCTGCCTCAAATACTTAACCATCAAGAGTTGAAATTGCTTTAAAGCAGTTCGTTAATTCTTTTCCCGTTTTATGGCGTGTCAATAACAGGGTTGCCAACTTTCCAAAGGAAAAAAATTGGGACGCATTTGTTACCTAAGAAGCGAAGAAAAGAAACTAACTTTAGATTTTCTTAAAAACGGTTCACGAGATTTTGTGCATACTTCATAAATAGCGTAAGTCACTTCTTTTATTTATTAGGGTAGTCCCTACTTTTCTACTTTCGAGTTTTTTTTTTTTTTTTTTTCGTTTCACCCGCTAAAATGATTCCATATCAGACCAAAGTAAGTTATGAGAAAAATGAACTCAATTGAAAATATTAATTGGTGTTACAAGCAACCTCAGTACTCAATAGAGATGGGCACGAGCGAGTTTTCTTTGAGCTCGACTCGACTCGAAACAGACATCTTTGAGCTCGACTCGAGAATTCGGCTCGAAAAATTTCATCGAGTCGAGTCCCTACAAAATGAGCCAAATCGAGCTAAATCCTGTGTGTAGTTTCAAGTACTCTCTTTAAGTATCCTATAATACTGAGACAATATAATTATCAATGATACTACTATTACTACTACAAATTATTATTATAACACCATATATAACTATGAAAGATAGGGATTTGTATCGAAATATAAAAAGTGGTTGACTACCGATCTCATAGTCGAGAAGTCGTCAACAAGCTAAGACACCGTTCACGAGGTTCTGGGTTTGAGTTCTACAGGAGCAAGTATTTGGGCTCAAGCCAAAAATTCTTAGAAGTTATATGGCTCCGGCCAAACATGTTCAAAACTGCTCGGCACGTGTTTAAGGTTGTCAGTCAACGGCTCGAGAGACTCGGCTCACAGTTCATTCACTATCGAGCCGAACCGAACCGAGAAGTAAGCCGAGCCAACAGTTCACCCAACCGAGCTGGGCTCGAGTCGATAGCTCACCTGAACCAAGTCGGTGGCTCGTCCCATCCGAACCGGCTTGAGCCATCGGCTCAATTTTGAGCCGAGCCGGTTGACATTACTACTCGGCTTGGGCTAAAAAATTCGACCCTGTAGGTCTCAGCCTTGATGGTAAGAACTACACCATATACCATGATGGTAAGAACTACACCATATACCTTGATGGTAAGAACTATACCATATACCTTGATGGTAAGAACTATACCATATACCATGATGGTAAGAACTACACCATATACCTTGATGGTAAGAACTACACCATATACCTTGATGGTAAGAACTACACCATATACCTTGATGGTAAGAACTACACAGTTGGTGCTCAACACACTACACATTTGAGGCTGTCTCGTTATGAAAATCTATTATCGTCTCATTATCGAGACGAGACGAGATGCGAGGAGTGTTATCTCTCGTGAGCAAAAATAAAAGTATTCCACATTACTGCTTACATTTCTCATGGTTTTTGCTTTCCAGTCTAATCACTCATGATTTCAAAACGAGCTAAACGAGCGACCCATTTATCAAACGCGACTCAACTCAAAACAGTAGCTCGGCTCGGCACTCGACTCAAGAAAATTACCTTTGACTTGACTAAAAACTCGATTCGAATTATACTCGTGTTTCTAGTCGACTTTTTTTTTTTTTTTTTTTTTTTAAAGATTTTCTTAGGAACATTTTTTTCGTATTTCGTAACTAAATGTTTCAATAATACTAGCCATATAACATGATTAATTTAAGAACTGGGAGTGAAAAAGTTTAGTGCGATGGTCCCTATTTTTTCCACTTACAAATGTGTGATTTTTATTTATATAAAAAGAAGTAGACAGTTAATAATATTTATGAGAAGTTCCAGGGGCCAAAAAAGGATGTGAACTAAACACGGGCTAAAATCGACCAATGCGAGACACGGAACATTCGAAGACATAATCGGGAACGTCTGCAGAAAATCGATACAGTTGGCAACCCTACTCACCAAACATTTTACATTCACAATAGCTATTATTTAGGCCGTGAACGTACTTGTGAGGTGATTCAGATATAAAATGTACTTTTATGAGGATCAACTATTAACACAGAATGAAAATGATTCAGTGGCAGGCATTTCTTTCTGTAGAAGAATATATAGAGCATAATTCTAGGTCAGCAAGTGGGTTCGTTTCACATTCCGAAGCTATGGTAGGCTTCTAAACTAAGCAAATTCAATGCAGAAACCGGAAGTAGTACATATTTACCTTCCGGTTGGAATAAAGGGATATAGTCAGAGATAGAACTTATTCTACGAACGCTGAATCTAACAACGCCACATACGGGTAATTTAAATATTTATGGACCTTCATTCTGTATATCCGGAATTCAATCAAACTCTATTATAACACTTGGACACATAATTGCTTTTGATTTCTTTAGATATATCAGACACGAATATGGTCATATGCAAAACAAATTGGATCAAGTATTGTTTCTCTGACACATGTTACCCACCCACCATATTGGATTCAAATTTCGATTTTTCAAATGGAAATAAGTGCAAGTTATACATCAAATTCATGTACAATTTTCTAGGAAATCCATTGATGTAATCAGTTTTACCGTAGCTGGTACCGTTTGCAAGGTATTGCGTGTTAAATGCAGGCCCGACGAGAGGGTGGGGGAGCCGGGGCTTTTCCCGGGGGCCCGGACTGCTGAGGGGTCCGAAGAATACAGAAAGTTTTATAATCCTTATACTAAAGAGAATATTGCTACACATTATTTCCGTATTTTTCAAAACATGTTTACCTAGATATCGTTTAATGTTTATTTATTTATTATGTCTGATTGTTAGTTTATTTATTCTTTCTTTATCCTTTTGCCATATGTGTGCACAAAATCATAAGATGTGCTACACCAGCGAATTTCCGAGAAAATTCTACTTGAGTTTGATGTATCACTTCCACTTATTTCCATTTGATAAACCGAAAGTTGAATCTAATATGGCTGGTCCAAGATGATGGATAGGATGGGTAACATGTGTCAGAGAAACAGTATTTGATCCAATTTGTTTTGCGTATGCCTACATTCATGTTCAGTTACATCTAAATAAACTAAAAGCAATTTTGTGTCCGAGCGCTGTAGTAGTGTATGAGCCGGATATATGAAGGTCCATAAATATGCAAATTACCAGTATGGGCCACTAAAATTAGTACAATACACATTAGGCCGCGGAGAACTTTCCATTTGAATCAATTTTACTCGAATCTCGAGGGGACACTTCCCGAATGTACTTTGTAATACAGAAACAGTTTTTGAGTATCTCTTAGAATTAATTGTTTCTATATATGAGTCAACATTGACACCGCAAGTTACACTATTTTTAGTACTTCCGGTTGCAGTAAATATAAAGGAGATACGATGAAATCTACTTTCGGGATCCTGGATCCATATCAAATATTAATTTCTGGCAAGATCAGTTTCATGGAATTACCGTACAGCATTAATTTTTAGGTTTACATAAAAAGATAGTTTTCTCAGGTTTTTCGAAAAGTGCACATGGGAATTTACATTCAGTTACATCATATTCTTCAGTTGAATGAGATATATCAACTGTCATGTGTCATCTTTGAACGGTTTATGGTTATCCGCGAACATTGTAAAATTATGTTCCGTCTTATGCAGAGTCGTTTTGACGTACGATTAGCGTCATATTAAACGCTTGACTACTGCAGGAAATATACGTTAGTCGAACTCTTTAGTATGGTATGTCCACAAGGTTTTTCAAAGAAAGAAATAGAAGGTCCCTATTTCGTGGCTAAGCGGTTAGCGTACGTGCCCTTGGCCTGAAAGACCCGGATTCGATTCCTGGCGGGAGCTCATGGTTTGGATCCAAGGTTAAGTAGTAGGTCCATGTCTCATACAGCCTCGCTACGAAAGGGACGCAAAACTCACAATCAAATCAAGAAACAAATGGCTGATGGGTGTGTCTTCAATAAAAGGGTGTGTCTTCTGCAGGGCCGGCCCTAGGCAATTTGCCGCCCCGTGCAATGCCATCATTTACCGCCCCCTATTTCTCCAGAAACAACAAATGTTAAAAGCCACGATTTTAAGCATGCTACTCCATCATGAACAACGAAGGGGAGAGAAACGGCAATCGCACTCGGAAAGGCCATCTCGTTGTGTCTGTTTTCTTTTTTTTAGATAATAATCTATTATGGTAGGGAAAGATAAAACAAACACATCTGCAGAGAAAAGATGGTAATCCTGTTTATAAAATTCAATATCGAGTTTCAATCTCAATATATCAGTTTGCAATTCCAGAGTAACTAGTTATTTTATATTTATTTCTTGATTTTCCTTCTACATCTGTTAAAAGACTCTTTAAAAAACTTGTTTCGACTTTCAATAATAAGGAATTTGTTTGTGACAAAGACAAGACTAGTTTTCGTATTAAAACTGATAACAACCTAAAGGGAATAGGTGTTGTCTACTGTTCGAGAAATGAGTTCTTGTATTTGACAACAATCAAGCACTTTATGCTGGGATTTGTTTGTCCATTTGCTTTAGCACTGTCCATGTAACCTTATAATGTGTCCTAAACATGATTTATGAATGCAGTATTCAAATAAAAGGTCAGCTTAGTAAATGTGACTACCATCATCATCATCATGAGGTCTGTTTCCAGCAAGAAATATTTATTTTAAATAATATAGCTATGGGAGATTTTGCCCTCTGGAAACTTGCTGCCCATGGAAATGCACGTGTTGCACATATGGTAGAGCCGGCCCTGGTATTCTGTAATAGAACTTGCATCTAGAATATGATGAAGGATTTTTATATTTCTAGGCTTTCGGCATCTATGGCCATTTAGCCCGTCACGTTTTGAGGGCGACGTCCCTTGGCGAGCACACTATCCGGGGAAAGGGAAGGAAGAAAGGATTGGGGAAGGAAGGAAGCTGCCTGGGACCTATAAGTTAGGTACCACCCCGGCATTTGCCTCGTATGAATGAGGAAAACCTCATTCAAGGTGGCTGGACTGAGAAAGCATTTACACTTTTTCGACCGTGTCCCCATCGGGAATCGAACCCGGGATCGCTCGCTCGGAAGGCGAGGGCGTTAGCGACCATCTAGAACAGCGTTTCCCAACCGGTGTGCCGTGAATGGGCCGCTGGTGTGCCGCGAGAAGTCGAAACAAAATTATTAGTTTTATAGCAATCAAATTGTAAAACGTAGGGGAAAATGTATATTTGTATATGGACCTCTACTATGAATCTACAATTTTAAGTTTCATACCGGGTTACTTACTGTTCTGTACATTTATAATGTTGAAAAAGTATTTATTGTCATTGTTATGACTATTATTGCTTCTTTATTGTTGCAGACTATTTCGTAACTTGAAAATTTAAAATATCATTCGATCCTTTCGACAAATTTCCTACATTTGTGTTTTAAAAGTAATTAAATGAGATTTGTTTGTTCGTTCGTTATTTAGTGATTACCTTCTTAGTAAAAGGTTGGATACAGTTTTTTAAAAAGAAAACGCATTTTTTTTTAAAAACTTGAGTTTAATATTTCATTACAATTGTATTCTATTTTTAAATTAGAACGAAAAATAAGCATAATGATTTATTACAGGGAAAAACCAGTGTTCGAGCTGTCTTCTCTGTGAGAAGATTAATAATCACAGAAAAAATACCACTGTGTTTTATATTGACAAATAATATCTATAAGTGTGCCGCGCGCATCCAAGTAACACCCGTAGTGTGCCGCAAGTTGAAAAAGGTTGGGAAGCGCTGATCTAGAATATGGAAGTATCTTACCGCGCAATATGAGAGTTCTTTCCCAAACAACACAAAGTCTTCAGGTGGAAGGAAAAATACACAGTTGGAGAGAGAACATGCTATGGATAGGATTAACCTTATTTTAGTACCAGGAAACAGATCCGTAATACGACTGCTGCTACAGCGTTATTTTGCAAAAGCAACTACAGTATTCCAAGAGGCGAAGTCACGTGCGCTACTCGTTATCTGCGTAGCAAGTCTCGAACTGCAATCGGCGGATGGCTGCGCAGTTGTGTCTCCGAAGGACGGCCAGTTGCAGTGGGTTGATTTCACGGTCGAGCGGTGACCCTTGGGAAACACTTTGCGAAATACGGTAAGTTCTTTTATTAATAGAATATAAATGTTATACATGAAATAAGATGTTTTCGCGAATAAAATTATTTTAATTTTAATCAGAGGAAACTTGTAAAAAGACAGAATTTAAGAGTTTCGCGCGGATAGAATGTTATGTATATGCGCATGCCCCATGGCTAGCACGATCGCTGTCGGATCGTGTGTTCGTTGGGAAAGTGAAAACTCGCGACGGACACACATCGTACAAAAAGAGGGTGGGGGAGGAGCCAAAATTGATCAACGCCAAGCGAACAGCCGCTGTCATGTGGTTTGGCCTTGCCCATTGGCTAACGCGTCCGCTTTTGGTGCACGGGGTCCTGGATTCAGCTTCCGGTGAGAGAGACTTACAATTTAAAGCCACATTGTCACGTTACAAGAACTTATAGCTGTCATTAAAAAAAAAAAAAATCTTGAAACCCTACTATATTTCACCATGTACACATAGTCTTGAAAGGGTCATAAAACATTTTTTTCCATCTTGCAAAGAGTCGAACAGTGTCCAACTTTCTGGGACGTCTTGCTTGCTACCTACTATCGCCCTCCCGCTGACATAAAGGAAAAACCAGTTTCGCCGCTTCCTAAACAACGGATTCTTTTGGACAGGGAGGAGGAGTGCGCCAAAATACACGCTTTTAATGAGGAGGTTAATTGTTTGTCCACTAAAGTGCGGTGCTGCAATGGTGGTGATACCTTTCTTGTTTACAAGAAGTTGTAAAATCTAAACAGTAGAATGAATAAATCGGGCAGTGAGGTCTTTTTTATGACAGCTACAAGATTCATGTAAAATGGAAACGTGGTCTAAGCGCATTGTAAAGTGTAGGTCCTCGACTCATCTAGTTGAGGTGGGAAAAAGGATGCTAAGCTTTTAACAAATTAGAACAATTTTAAGCTGATGATTATGGGACGAAACCCATCATGGATTCGACTCTCACTGCACTAATAATTTCAAAACACATTTCCCCCGGGGGAGAGGAACCTCAGTATACGGGGGTGAAAAATAAGGCAAAAATACTGGTGATCCACGTTGAAAACAATCTAATATAACGATTGCACGGTAACTTCGTAGTTCCGTGGGATAAATCCTCTGGTTACACCCTTAAATCATCACAGGTTAAGAGCATCAACATTTCAACTGAGATCAAACCAGGGAGCCCACGTACCAGAAGTGAACGCTCTACCACTGAGCCCCAGATTCTACTGTAGTTTGATAGTAGGTGGAAGATGGCAAAAAGCAATGGAGAACACAGAACATTTTAATATCAGGGCACAAAATTTCCGGTCGCCATTGCCAACTAGAAATTTATAGCTGACGACCCGTGTTCAGTAGGGACTGTTTCTGCCTACACTCACAGGGCTGCGCAGTTTCTGTTTTCGATGAAAATAATTATCACTGAGTGGAAGAAAACACGGAATGTGAAGTCTTCACAACGGACATGAAGATAAAGTTTTAACACCGTTGTAATTGATACAACTCAACACGTATATGAATTATCCAATTCAAAATTGATTGTCCTGAATCAAAGTCTGGATTTGAAATTTTATGCCCTGATCTCTTTCTTTGTCAAACCAAAAGCCGGGGAGGGGGTTACCTCTCATCATTTGTACATGAGAGGTACTGGCGACCAACATTTTTGGGTTGGCGAGTGCGTCTGACTTTGAAATTTTGTCCCCTGTTAATATTGAAAAGTAATTCCCTTTGTTATATGTTGGTGGGGACATACTACAAAGTCAGAGTTAGTGTTGTTCAAGAGACAAGAAATTTCTGGTGTCGAAAACGAGAAAAGAAGTGAATTTTTAAATTTGAGGCGAGATGGGAATAGAGATGCAAGGGCTCAGAAGAAAATGACTATTGATTTTTTTAAAACGTTTTTGCTTGAGAAATTTGGGGATCTTTTTTTGAAGATTTCAATTTTAATGCAGAAACAACAGTACGTTTCACCTTTCTTTTCCTATTATAACACGTAAATCATGTAATTACTGCATTCTGAAAATAAAAATGAGAAGTTCAGCCTATCATTGATAGGAAAGAAAAGTACAAATTGGTGGTCGCAATGCGTTTTTTTCTTTTTTTTTAGTTCGAATGAATTGAATGTATGAACGATAAGAAATTTTTAATGAAAATTTAAGTGTTTCCAACACGTGTTTGAAAACGTAGTAGTTAGAGGTACAAAATTAGTTACATTTTTTTGGAGGTAAAGACGCGTTTTAGTAAGAAGTTACGCGCGGTACAAATGTATTTGTCTGTTTAGCTATTTACATAACACTTACTTACGACGTTAAATTCGAGCGGCAGAAGGTTCAAACACTATTTCCAAATTTCCTATTGCAAAAATATTAACGCGACATAATACTGAGAAAAAATCTGGAAGTAATGAACTAGGTTAGGTTAGGATTTAGACTTCTGGGCTTTCAGCATATAAGGCCATTTAGCCCTTCACGTTTGAGGGATGACGTCCCTCGGCGAGCACACAATCCGGGGAAAGGGAAGGAAGAAAGCGGCCTGGAACCTATAAGTTAGGTACCACCCCGGCATTTGCCTGGTGTGAATGAGAAAAACCCAAGGAAATCTCATTCAGGGTGGCTGTCCTGAAAAAGCGTTTTACACCTTTTCGACCAAGTGTTCCCACCGGGAATCGAACCCGGGACCGGCAAATAATGAACTAATGTCTACCCAAGATGGTCATTTATTGGTTTAATTTTCTAAAAGTGAACTTAGATTTTAATAGAAGCTCCCAATCTCAAAATACTGTAAAACGCTTTCCAAACGGACAACGAATTGTAAGTAAAATTCTGTACCACAAAGCCAAAATGGATTTGTATTTGTTTATTGGTTTACGATACCTTTTTCTTGTCTACCAGTTTAAATTCAGACAACCCGTACAACATGTATCACAAAAACAATATATATCTTTGAGGAACTTAATGTAGTGGTTAGGCAACCAACATAACCCTTTTGATATATTGGATTGCATAACTTACACTTTGCTGGCTACCAGTGAAATGCCAGTTCGAAAACAAATAAAGATACCTCGCTCTGGACTAAACATAAGATTAAGAACTAATGAATGCTTAAATGCACTTTTTAAAAAATGTGGAATCCAGTACAGGAGAACAAAGATGGTATTTTAATAAGAAAAGCATCAGAAATTAAAAAAAAAAAAAAATCTTCATGTTTTCTTTAAAGAAACTAAGTTTTTATTGAAAAGAACATCCTCAAAACGCCAACATTTTTGTATCTTTACCACAAACATTACGATTCTCATCTCGTTTTCGATACGACCATGGAGACGAGACTACAAGTTTGATGCGCGACTAGTTCACCCAAATTTTAGATCTCAAACAGTATTTTCGTGTTACATGATTCATAGCATAAATGTTATAAATTAATAAAGTGGATGCATATATAAACACAATGAAGAGCATTTATCAACATTTAACGATATGCAAATACAGAATATACCTCAATTACATAAATATGATTTACATATCTCACACTTCGTGGAACCTCTCATGACACTGAAGGATTCTGATAACTTTTACAGAAAATTAAAAAAATATATATCAAAACAAAAAGAGAAAGAAATCTTCAAGATTGAAGACGAGAGGAGAAAACCTTATTTCTCGTCTCGCCTCGTCTCGTCGACAAAACTAGAGAGCATTGAAAATTTGAACAGATTACTGTGGTTCCAATTTCATCTTAAATTTTAGGCTAACGTCTCATATAACCTCAAAGCAGTGGCGGCCGGTGGATTGTGGTTTCGGGTGTTGCTGAACGAACGATCGGAGACAGAAGATATAAAGTGCACTCATTGACTGATCAGCATAACTTTAGATGCAAATGCTATGTGACATAAATTAACTAAAACAAAATTCTGTTTTTAAAAAATACAAAATGCAGAACATTTTATCCGATTAATCACCTTATTTAATTAGTAAGTTCATTCTTCTCTCTTTGATTGGAGCAAATCTGCCTAATACATGCTGGTTGAACTCTAGTATTCTTATTGTCAGGTCCTTTTAAATGGAAAGCATAACCAATGGTGATAACCTTTCTTGGGACACTTTCAATTTTGTAATTGTGCAATCACTTTTTTAATTGTCATTATATTGATTTGCTTCAGTATAGTCCCGTAATTTAAAAAAATATGAATGCATAAAAACAAATTCCATTTGTTACTTCCTAGTGAAATAAAATTCAGAAATCTTATTTAGCGCGAGAAACCTTCTCATTCACTGGAAACCGTGCTATGTTGCAGAAGCACTGCAACGATAAGAGCCTTTAACTTCTGAGATAGGAGAAAGGAGACTTTACATTCGCTCCAATTGCCGCGCTGAAGGAATTTGGTCGTTGTATGCTCGCTGCAACGCAATATAAATTATAGACTCTGTGACGGATTATTTTTCGCTTTTTAAAACGGATTAACGAAACGGACAGTTACAGAAGTAAAAAAAAGTTCTTTAAAGTATATATGGGAGTATTAGAAAGTATTTTTTCTGTTCTTTACTACTATTGCTAATAATATTTTTTTCTTGAAATATTTTGGTCATTGCGCACCAGTGCAACACTAACATTGGCCGCCACTGCCTGAAAGGAACATAAATTCCAATCTAACCAATCTAGAGATCGCCACTGGCCTGCATGTTACAGTTTAATCTTCAAAATCATGTGGTTCTGTTTCTTTGCAGAGATACATCCGAGATGACCTCTCCACAAGTTGAACCTGTCACTAGCAAACCAGCGATTCTTGGCGAGGGACCACACTGGGACGAGGCTACTCAATCACTGTATTTCGTGGATATCACAGGACAAACAGTAAATCGATACGACCCTGCGACGAAGAGGCACACGAGCTCAAAAATCGGTAAGGGACTGTGAAGTCAAGTTGTTTGCCATGTATTCTAGATGTCAAACGTTGTTTTCTATGAATGAAACTTAAATTAATGTTAAACGAAAAATTGTAAGGAAGTGTTAGAATTAGGTTTAATGCTAACAATATTGTCATGTAAAGCAGGTCTGGGCAAGTTGGAACAGAGGATGGGGCAATCACAGAGTGATTACTAGCACCGATTGCTTTAACAAACATTTTCAGAATAATTGAATAGCCATATGCAATGGACAGACTCGTTTATTGTATACTAACCTCACAATAATATAAAAAAATGTGACGATATTATTGTTAACAGAGCCTAGTAAGGTGATATCACATACGGTGATAAAAATTACCCGGAAAATTTTCCGATTCATAAAAACATACTACACTTATTCCTACATCGTTGTTTAGCCGTGATGTAAGGTGGGAAATTATCTTCTATATTTTACCGGGAAAATTTTCCGTTCTAAGTAAACACCAGTGATCAAGCAACAAGTCCTCAGTAATCATAAAATTGATTGAATTCATGCATAGAAATGTTAAAAAGTGAAAGATCGTTTAAAGAATCTGTAAATGTTCATGACTCATACAATTTTCAGTACTATGTAGGAACAAGTGAAACAATTTTTCATAAATGGAAAAATTCTCTGTCCTGTATGGAAAAATTGAAAAACTTTTCATGAGTCGGAAAACTTTCATCATTTTGAAGCAAAAAGTAAAACAAGTTTTTGTGAACAGAAAGTTTTATTGCTCTTAGAAACAAGTGAAAGAAATTTTCATAGATCGGAAAATTTCCATTGCGATGTAGAAACAGGTGGAAAAACTTTTCATAAGCCGGACAATTTTGGATATTGTGTATAGTGATGTTAGGTAGAAAATTTTCCACTATATTTAAGTGCACATTGAGCTATAAAATTCAATTCCTGTAGAGGAAAGTTAGACAGCAACAAATTATAATTTTCCAATTAGCTTACGGAAACCATGAAAATATTTCGATTCATGAAAAATTGTTTCACTTGTTCCTACATAGTACTGAAAATTGTCTGAGCCATGAAAATTTTCAGATTCTTTAAACGATCTTTCACTTTTTAACATTTCTATGCATGAATTCAATCAATTATTTGATTACTGAGGAATTGTTACTTGATTACTGATATTTTTTTTTAGAACGGAAATTTTTCCGGAAAAATATAGCGGAAAATTTTCCACCTCACATCATTAATCACACAGTACACTATACGATATCACACAAAGAAGCAACGCAAACAAACAGATATACTTATTTACATACGCGAGAAAACAAAATGAACGGCAAACAAAAGGTTATCTTGATCTTCGAACTGAACACGTTGGGCCTTATGCAGAGACGTACTGACGCGTGATTAGTGCCATACTAAAGAGTTCGGCTAACACATGTTTCCTGCAGTAGTCAGGTCTTTAGTATGACGCTAATCATGCTTCAAAAGGACTCTGCATAAGGTCCGTTAGCTTTACTTACGGCGAGGATTGAAGCACGAAACCGAGTGGAACGAGTGGTGGTGAAGAAAAATATTAGTTTCTGTGTTATTTCTTAAGCGTTGCCAAATCGAGAGAGTGTTGGAAAATTTTTAAATTCAGTTTAAAGATGGGCTGCCACGTTAGAAGAACTTGTAGCTGTCATATATATATATATATATATATATATATATATATATATATATATATATATATATATATATATAAAAACTTGACACCCTACCATGTTTCACCGTGTACACATAGTATTGAAAGGGTCATAAAACATTTTTTTCCATCTTGCAAGAAGTTGAACAGTGTGCAACATTCTGGAATGTCTTGCTTGCTACCTGCTATCGCCCTCCCGCTGACATAAAGGAAAAACCAGTTTCGCCGCTTCCGAAACAACGGATTCTTTTGGACAGGGAGGGGGAGTGCGCCAAAATACACGTTTTTAATGAGGAGATTCACTGTTTGTCCACTAGAGTGCAGTGCTGCATGCGTGGTGATACCTTTCTTGCTTACAAGAAGTTGTAAAATCTAAACAGTAGATAGAAAGATCGGGTAGCGAGGTCTTTTTTATGACAGCTACAAGATTCATGTAAAGTGGAAACGTACCATAAGAGATATCAATAACAGGTCAAAGGAGCTACGTGAAAGGGCTTTATGGTCCAGGGAGTGGCTGTCGGACATGGTTGATTGTAAAGAAACAAATAGAAGAAATTGAATATCTTACCTAGTTTTAAATGGGCTTTTATTTCCACAGGTCAAGTGTGGAAATGACTTATTTTATTGAAATAAAATAAAATAAAATCTTTTAGTTTAACGCCCCATGATTATGCCTGTTAGGCTAAGGGAGACGAATCATTTAGACACCTGAATGATGATGGAAGCATTAGTGGAATGAAATCTCTTTAAGTTTTACGTCCCACGTTTATGTTGGCTAGGCTGAAGGAGACGGTGATGATGACAAATGAGTGAAAGTGGGAGAAAACTGGAGAATCCCGAGAAAACTCACGCACATGGTGTTTGTCCACGCAGAGCTCACTTTGTGCGAACTGGGGTGGAAGCAAGGACCACCAAGTACTCAATGCACTAGAGGTCAACGTTCTATCACTGAACCACCGCGGCCCCCAAAATTGGTGGAATGAGAATTGGGAGGAACCTACCCGGGAAAACCCATGGACACGATGTTGTCCACCACAAACTTGCTTGGCCGGAGATCGAACCCGGAACACCACATGCCAGAGGTAAGCACTCTACCACTGAGCCACCGTGCCACCCATACTTATTTTATTAACGAACTTAAAAAGTTCGTTACTGAATTCTCTATGTCTGTTTGTCTGTCCGTCTGTCTGTTATTTGCGATTTTTTTTAATTTTGAGCCCTCCATTTGATACAGCATCAAAAACTATCTGAGAAAGTGATTAAATTTTTCGCTTCACTCTTACCGTTCCAAAGTGGCCAAACAATGGCCGATTCCCGGAGATTTAAGGAGTCATATCTCGGGAACCGTGAGTTATGGAGAGATGATATTGACGTTGATCAATACCTATTCAATTTTGAGACCTCCATTCGATAGAGCATCAAAAACTATCTGAGAAAGTGATAAACTTTTTCGCGTCACTCTTACCGTTCCAAAGTGGCAAACAATGGCCGATTCCCGGAGATTTAAGGAGTCATATCTTGGGAACCGTGAGTTATGGAGACATGATATTGGCGTTGATCAATACCTATTCAATTTTGAGCCCTCCATTCGACAGAGCATCAAAAACTATCTGAGAAAGTGATGGAATTTTTCGCTTCACTCTTACCGTTCCAAAGTGGCCAAACAATGGCCGATTCCCGGAGATTTAAGGAGTCATATCTCGGGAACCGTGAGTTATGGAGAGATGATATTGGCGTTGATCAATATCTATTCAATTTTGAGACCTCCATTCGATAGAGCATCAAAAACTATCTGAGAAAGTGATAAACTTTTTCGCGTCACTCTTACCTTTCCAAAGTGGCCAAACAATGGCCGATTCCCGGAGATTTAAGGAGTCATATCTCGGGAATTGTAAGTCATAGAGAGATCATACTGGTGTTGTTCATTACCCAAGAGGATGGTGAACATTTTGGTACCAAATAGTAACCGATGGCCAGTGGCCAATTGGTCACTGGTTTGGTCAATTGCCAGTTTCCCAGTGGCCACCAATTAATATCAGTACGAAAATGTTTACCTCCCTCTTAGGTATTGACTAACACCAATATAATCTCTCTATGACTTACTGTTCTCGTGATATTGGTCCAAAAATGGCCAATTTCTAGATATTTAACTAGCCATAGCTTGGGAACCATAAGTTATAGAGAGATGATATTATTGATGTTGACCAATACCTAAGAGGACGGTAAATATTTTGGTACCAAATAGTAACCGGTGGCCACTGGCTAACTGACCACCGTTCCCCAGATGTTGGCCAAAAAGTTCAAATTTCTAAATATTTAAGCAGCCATATCTCGAGAACTGTAAGTCATAGAGAGATGATATTTTGCGAGAAAGAGAAGATGATGTGGATGAAAAAGATTTACTTTTACATGTAGGAACAATCACAGTTCCTTCCCGCTCCATCTCTCCATTATTTTAAGTTTGTTCTGGCAATGCTCTTGAAGCATTCTCAACTAGTTTATTCTTATTTTAAACAAGTATTTTTTTCTGTTGATTGGTTTGACGCATCTTTTCATTTTTCCCTATTCTGATACAAAGTGTTCATCTCGTTGTAGTGTTTATTATTATTATTATTATTATTATTATTATTATTATTATTATTATTATTATTATTATTATTATTATTATTATTATTATTATTTGGTCCCTATACTTGAATTGCGACCTCCTTCTGAATATTTCCCCCATCTTACATTCCTCTATAACCTCCGGTTTATCCGTTAAAACGACGGATGTATTGGTATTTTAACTCTTTTAATCGTAATTTTATGAGCACCTTGTATATTCTACTCATTTGCGTTTAGCATTATATCCCCTTTCTTAAGAGTTTTCAACCTTCAGAGTATTTACAACTGGGTTGGTTGGTGTAATGGACATTTAACATTCCTTTTGAGTACCAAGGCCATCTGAAACGGATTTACAACTGGGGAAAATAACATTATAAATACCACCATGTTTGTGGAAAAATTTTTGTTGCTTTACACAGCATGTAAATATTATTCAAAGCTAAGAGACTTACATAAGAACTTTGTCACACGAGATATAAAACGTGAACCTCTTGTCAACATTAAGCTTACTTGTAGATACACTTATCAGCATTTTTATTACATGTTTATGATCGCATGACAAACAGTTTAATCTCTAATTTGTTAAGAGTTTCCGACTCATACTCTGTTATGTAACAAGAGAACGCGTACTTGCAGGGCTCTTCAGCCCCTGGAAAACGACTATACTTGGTGGGATCGGTTCATTTGTTAGGATGAGCGGTACTCGCTGCTGTACTCGGTTCTTACACATAGTTTCTTTTTATGAAGATTTAACCTGTAAAGGAAGAGAGATACAAATATAAATATAATTATTATCACGAATCACGGTGGCTCAGAGATCATACGGGTATGGCAGGGGTGCCCACAAAGGGGGCTATGACGCAAACTGCGTCATTGAAATATTGGGGGGGGGATAAAATCTATATAAATATGTTTGAGGCGGTGTAAAAATTAATTGAAAACATTTTTTCATGGAAGAACACCTACGGATAGACAATTGGGGGGTGCGTCATGGATATAAGCGTGGGTAAGCACCACTGGGTATGGTGCGTCAATGATACAGTGCTTAGGGGAGAATGGGGGAATGGCGATCATCTAAGAAAAATCATTATAATCTAGCTCCTAAAGCACGTAAAGTTTCCGCAATAAGTCGACCCTATAGGTAATTCTGTCTAGTTTATTGTGACCAATTTCAAAATGCATCTCTTATTTCATTGCCAAGCTAAAAACAAAAATATGAACATACTTAATTGACCGTTATTTCCCACACTCTCAGGGATTTTCCCATGCTTTACATGTGGAATAAAAACTTCAACACGATTAACATTTCAAATTTATTCATTGACTTTAGAAGAGTTGGGTATCTACAGGGACAGATAATAAACCGCTGTTTCGTGTAAAGAAGATTTCAGAAACTACTTATTCATTGAAGTTACATATATTTTTCGTCAACACCTTAATATATTTGAAATATAAATCTATTGGTATTGGTAAAAAAATTATCAAATGAATATATACGTCTCGATCCAGTGGAAGTTCCTTGTTCAACTTTATAATCTCTGGCCTCTGAGTTAGATTACACTTGATGAGCTTTTTTGGGGGGGGGGGTTGACTGTCAAGACTTATTTATTATCATTTATTTTAATGTCGGGGAGCCCCGGTTACTGACTGTCATTACCCCATCCGTTTGACCGGGGCTATCCAAAATGTATGTTTTGAGTAAAACACGGTCAACACCAACATACAAACAAATGAATGCATTAATTTATAGATTGCTTTAGAACTATATAAGCATAGTGTCTACCAAAAAAGTCACTTAATAAAAATACCAAATGAAATAGTACTTACAGTGCCGAATATTTTGCCTAATATTACATCAAACGCAGCGAAAACTACAACACACCTTCATTTAATATCTATCACCCCTGAGCTCCTTCGTGGCTAAGCAGTTAGCGTACGTGCCTTTGGCGCGGCAGATCCGGGTTCGATACCCGGCGGGAGCTCATGTGGTTTGGATTCCACGTTAATCAGTAGGTCCGCGTCTCATATAGCCTCGCTGCTGAACGGGACGTAAAACTAACAATCAATCAATCAAACCTATTACTCCTATAATGGCGTCGCTCTCAAAATTACTTTATTTGACAGCTGATAGTAAGGCGCTATCATCTGCTTCTATTTATGACAAGTTTTTCACGCCATATAGAACTGACCGGGGCTACCCCTCTCTCCCCTATCTGGTGTGTGGGGTCCCTGGTTCGATCCCCGACCAAGTAAGATTGTGGTGGACAACATTATGTCCGTAAGTTTACTCGGGGTAATTCCACATTCTCATTCCACCAATTCTTAAAATCATCATTCACTTTCTTTATTCATAGTCTCCTTTAGCCTAAAGGGCATAAGCACGAGATGTTAAACTGAAAGATTTCATTTCATTTCAATGTTTCTTTACGTTTTTCATTCTGAAAGTGGAACCTCTTCCAACAGTATTAAGACCAGTAGCGGTTTTTGACGGACATCACATTGGTAAAAATAAATCGTGTTAAGGTTAAGGTTAAATGTTAAAGGTTAAGAGTACAAGTTAAGGTTTTTTTTTTTTTTTAAAAAAAAAAACCTTAAATATGTTCCAAAACTTGTATCCTCTCCCCGCTGGTCTAGTGGCTAGTGTGCGCATGTTGAGTACACGGAGCTCCGGGTTCGATTCCGCATGGGAGAAAATTAAGATTTGAATGTATTGTGATGACTCGGATTTCACTTTAAACCTTAGGTCTTAGATAGCCTTGGTTCTGAGAGGAATGCTAACCTCCAGCTAACTTAAATTATTTTGTGTTAATCACGCAAGGCTGATCAGAAAATGCTATTGGAAATTGACAACTCTGCCCATTTACACAGAAATACAGAATTAATCGAAGTGCGGGGTTGCTCTGGCTCAGTGGTAGAGCATTTACCTCTGGTGCATTGGTTCCTTGGTTCGATCCCAGCCCCCGCCAAGTGAACTTTGTGGTAAATAAACACCGTGTGTGTGGGTTTTCTCGGGGTTCTCCCACTTTCTTCATTCCACCATTACATTCATTTCTTATAATCACCGTCTCCTTTAGCCTATTTTTTCATTTTAAATTGAAGTGCATTTAGATGGAGAAACTATTAATTCATAGTGTATGGGTTGGTGGTTTGCAGATGGGCTACTTCTCTGCCGTGTCGTGACAAAACGCTGTAACTTTGGCGGAGAAGTTTTGCGAAAATGAGCCGTAAGCTTTTCATCCGAAAATGTGATCTGTATCGTGTAGAACCAGTGTAACTAGGCAATAACGGTCAACCAATCAATTTACACCAAATTTAATCACACAACATGCATTTACGTAACATTACATGTAACCACGTGTTTCCAAAGTCAAGATACACTGGTTCTACACGATACAGATCACATTTTCTGATGAAAACTTTACGGCTCTTTTTCGCAAAACTGCTCCGCCAAAGTTACAGCGTTTTGGCAGTTCTAGAACTGTAATCGGCTTAAATATTATGGAATTTTCTAAACTTCAGAATTTTATTGAATGACGTATAATCTAGTGTCCACAAATCTTTAGAGATATCAAGAGTAGTACTTTGAAGCGCGGTCTCTCAGGCGTTTGCTCTAGGGATGGCCTTTTTCGAAAAATCTATTTTTCGATTTTCGGAAATTTCATTTTTCGTTTTTCGCTTTTTTGAAAAATTTTTCGATTTTCGTTTTTTCGAAAAAAATTTCGTTTTTCGTTTTTCGAAAAAATTTTCATTTTTCGTTTTATCAAAAAAAATTTCGTTTTTCGTTTTCCGAAAAATTTTTCGTTTTTCTTTTTCCGAAATATTTTTCGTTTTTCGAAAAATTTTTCGTTTTCGAAAAATTATTTTTCGAAAAAATGTGGCCATCCCTAGTTTGCTCGATTCGCACTGTTGTAAAAGGCCGCCACTGCTTTCAAGAGTCAGTTTAGTGTACATTTGCTTATTTTTCACTTCACTAATGCAGACATTGGTGTCAAATTCGAATGTAGCGTCACTGTGCTAGGCTTGCATTCCAAACTCTTCAAACGAATTTTTACTAAAGAATCTGACACTGGAAGCATGTGGCTCTCTAGGATTTTTCAAAAACATGACAAAACTGTAACTATAGTTCAAGTACAGCAAAATGCATTGAAAGACCATTTGTTCTTCTCCAATACAAGAAAAATCTTTGTTTTACGTCCCACTGTTATGCCGGTTAGGCTAAAGGAGACGGTGATTATGAGAAATGAATTAAATGGTGGAACGAAGAAAGTGGGAAGAAATGGAGAATTGCGAGAAAAACCCCACACACGGTGTTTGTCCACCACAAAGCCCACTTGGCGCTAGCTGGGATCGAACCAAGAACTCCATGCATCAGAGATAAACGCTCTACCACTGAACCACAGTGGCCCTCTTCTCCAATACAAGAATATCGTATATTTTACTTTTCTGGTTTGTTCGTGTTATTCATAGTTTGAAACAAATTGGGCTGCAGTTCAATAATATCTCAACTCCTGGCAATGTAAGATTTGATTCTCTGTTTACTCTGAAGTTTTCCGATAGTGGCTTACAAGATAAAAAGAAAAATATTTTTTCCCAGTCTTTAAATAAAGTTACAAATAAAACACAGTTCTGATCAGAGCAGAGTGAAATATATTAAAAACTAACAATGTGTTACAGTTTCAAGGACCTAACGTCATCAGACACAAAAACATTGTAAGTAGCCCATAGTTTTTAATATATTTCATTCTGCTCTGGTCAGAACTGTGTTTTATTTGTTACTCTACTTATTCAGAGCCATGGAGTTTGTTCATTAAATAAACTTCCAAGATATGACGTATTTCACGTGCTAATTACATTAGATTTTAATATTATTCTAACATATATCCATATCTGTGAATAATAAACAACCCAGACAGCTGGAAAAGCTTTTTAAATATATGATTAAGGTTATTATGACAAGGATATAAACTTGCTTTCAAGATTGTCATGATAAGTCTGTATCAAGATTCAAGGAAACTAGTTACCGTACGGGAAGCTTATCGCAGAGTGTCACGTAGGATTAAATCAAACTTGTGATCTCAAGCTTATTTAAATTTGCCACCACACGCTTACTTACAGCTTGCCGTTTCAAATTCATTTCATGCTTGTCGTCTCGAGCTTACAATTTCTCATTTCAAGCTTGCTTCATGCTTCACATGTCTTACTTATTTCAAGTTTGATATTACTGTAGCTTATATTCAGTACTAATCTCATACGAGTGATTGATTTATAAGAGCATATCCGGTTGGAATCATGATAACAGATTTTGAGGGAGATGGCTGAAACACTGTTCAACAACATATTTTTTTTCTGGTACTTGGAAATATGTATCTTGTGTAATTTGGTGTACTGAATCTGGATATGACATCAGAAATTGGATGTGAGGAATAGTTGCTGGGCTATGGCAATAAATATCGAACGTCAACAAGGCGTCTCGGAAGACCGGTCTACCTTTGTTCGTTTGTCTGTCTCCCACGCAACAGGACGCACTTTTCAGACTTCTAACTTAAAATTTGAGGGTAGTCTCGAGAGACACACGAAATTTGTTGTGTAGATTTTTGCGGTGATCTTACGGAAAATTGCAAAAAGGCGTCCAGTTGTCCTCCAGGTACAAAGCAGAACTTCTAACATCAGGGCTGCAGGAACGCAATCTACTGCAATCAGGTAGAGACATAACTAGCGTCAGACATAGACAACGAGCATTTCTTCAATTTTTCACCTTCGGTGAACAATTGTCCTTCTCCATCGACATAAACAGTTTAATGGCAGCTCTATCCATACACTGCGACCCAAAGGACTGGCAACTCTTCATCGATGTATGCAAGATTATTACAAATTAAGTGATTTTCCATAATGGCAATACTCTTCCTTCAATTTCAGTTGCATATGTTTCGAAGGGGAAAGAATCATATGATCTTTTACAGTATGTTACTTTTCATCCAATGTAATATTCATAAATCGAAGATTTGTTGTGACTTAAAAGTTGTTGCAATTATTTCGGGAATGCAACAAGTTAACATCAAATATGCTTTCTTTCCTTATGAATGGAATAGTCGCCAACGAGATGCCCATTTGATACGAAAGGAATGGCCTGAAAGGAAGTGGACAGTTGGAGGAAAACATGTGCAGCGCCAAAATCTAGTTGCTCACGAAGATGTCCTCATTGCTCCACTTTACATTAAATTAGGACTGTTTAAGCAGTTGATAAAGACGATGGATAAAAGTGGAAAGGGTTTTGAATATCTGTTCTCCAAACTTCCCAAGTCATTGTCCAGCGAAAATAAAGAAAGGAGTGTTTGTGGGTCCACAACTCTATGAAGTAATACGTGATCCTTTGTTCAAAGCCAGATTAAGGGACAAAGAAAAACGTGCATAGATTGGTTTCAAGAACGTTACATGCAACTTCCTGGGCAAGAAACGAGCACACAATTACAGACACTTACAAACACAAATGATCAACGCGTATCAATCCTTAGGGTGCAACATGTCCGTGAAAGTACACTTTATTCACTCTCATCTCAATTACTTCCCAGTTAATTGCAGTGACCTTTTCGAATGAACATGAGGAGACGTTCCATAAGGTCATACAAACATTATGCAGGGAAGTGGGTGCCTTCACTTCTGGCTGACTATTGCTGTACTGCAAACATACCACACACAAACGACTATTATAAGTTACTTCCTGAATTAAAGTGAGTTATTTTCACTTTGAAATCAGCAAACAACATGTTTGCATTGTTTTCATGGTGATTATATGTGTTTATAGTGCTTTGTGTATTAATTTAATATGCAATAACTCAATTGTATTTTGTACTACCAGATGTAATATAACTTCTACTACAGTAATGATAGTAAAACATATATCAGAAAATATTTCCCTGACAGAGCAAAACAAATTGCAGATTCGCATTTCGGAGGTCCGTTGACAAAAATCAGCTATTGCAACCTCAGAAAAAAAAAGTTGAATTTTGCCGGACAGTAAAATCAGCTTAAATATAGAACAGACTATGGAGATTCTACATTCAAAAAAGAAATTGTTCTAAAATGCATGCAACATAGTAAAAAAATCACGAAACATGAACATAAAGTCAATGGAAAATCAATGAAAGAAAAAGAAGTCGTCCACATATCTCAAAAACTATAATAAGGAGATGGCTAATTGAAAGCTTATTACAAAGACATAATAAAGAGCTTAAAAACGATGTATAGCACGGAAGGTAAATATGGATAGAACATTGCCAGAAGTCAAGTTGTTTGAGTAAAAACAATAATAATGATAAAGTATATGTATCTCCTTCGAATTACTCAGGGTGCCCCTTTCGGAGGTGAGACACAAGCTCCCCATCCTTGGTGTCACTCAAGGGAAAGTGTTGCTACTTTGTATATGTGTGGTGCTATTATCGGCAATATTAAGAATAGGATAGATAGGTGCAAATGACCTTCTGATGAATATAGATGATTATTGATATTTTTACAATTTACAAGCCTATATCTCTTTACGTGTTTGAAAGTATCTCACATTTGGATTTGGAATATCCAGACTCGATTAACACGCAATGTGATTTGACCTGATCACGTGACACACAAGTATGATTCTTATGGCAAACAGGATAAACCCTTTAGCATGAAATATCGATTACGTTACTTAGAAATTAAACTCAAACCTCCTTCCTCTCCCCCTAAAGAAAAACAGATTACACAGCCAGTTAAAGCGAACAATACATGTTGAGAAAGTGTCTATATGACTTTGATTTCCATAAACGAATATACGAGGGTTGATCCAGAAACAAGGTTTTAAAAGAGCTCTAGCCGCACGGAAAGGTGCGAGGCGAAATCCGACAACACCGTTGTGCGTGGCTGTTCCCCACTCTCGATTCCGCACGGCCGTGCTCCGTTGCGTCGCTCAGTCTTGTCGTCCGAGATGGAGGTGCCCATTGTTGCTCCCGCCAAGTGCGAGATTCGTCCTGTAACTCGCTTTTTGTACGCCAAAGGGACTCCCCCCGCGGATATTCATCGTCAGTTGACAGAGCTGTATGGCGTCAAGTGTACGTCCGTTCAACACTTCCGATAGTGGTCCAGGGAGTTTAGTGCCAGTAGGAAGGACGTTCACGATGAAGAACGGAGCGGAAGACCGTCAATTTCGGAGGTGCCCCACCCACCATACAATCTGGATCTCATGCCTAGCGATTATCACTTGTTCCCGAAGTTAAAGGAACACTTAATTGGCTAATGCTTTTGGAGTTACGATAAAATCTAAGACGAGGTGAAACGCTTCCTCAATGTGTTGGAGGTGGGGTTCTAGGTCATTGGAATGCAAAAATTGGAGCACCGTCTACAAAAATGCGTAAAAAACATGGCGATTTTGTCGAAAAATAGAGCAAAGTGTCTTCTTTCTGACGATGAACATTGCTATGAGAGTAAACAATGTTGTCTATTTGTAAAATTAATGGGAACCTTATTTCTGGATCAATCCTCGTAAATATAGACCGAGCAAATCTACATTTTATTTTGTATTTGTTTCAAATTTGAAGTAATCGTGAAATAACTAAGTGTTCATTGCATTTTTTCTTTTGTTGCAGATGGAGGCAAGGTGTCGATAATCATCCCTGTTCAAGGTCAGAAAGAGAAATACATAATCAGCCGAGGTCGTGATCTTGTGTTGATGTCCTGGGACGGAGAGGATAACACAGCCGTTGTGGAGGAGACGATTGTGTCTGTGGACCAAGAGAGCGAGAAGCAAGAGAACAGAATTAATGATGGGAAGGCTGACCCAAGTGGACGCTTGTGGACAGGTTATTGACATTCTTAATGATTTATAGTAGTTATATGCTTAATGATAACAATCAGAGGAACGGACACGTTAGAAACATAAAGAGGAAAGGGAACTCAATGGCGAAAATTAAAATACACAATAATTGATGAAAGGAAATAGCATGTAGAGGGTTTTTTTTTTCCGCTGCAACAATTCATGACTTATCCTCCCAAAATTCTTCTACTGATACGTCCCTCTTCTTAAAACGTACTATACGAGGGTATTTTCAAGAGTTTCCGAGCTGTCATTGATATAAGCCATTCATAACATACAGTGCCATCTATGGAAGAAATAATGTATTAGTTTCCTTGCTCTGCGTTGAGCTCACATTCTGCATGACATAGAAAGGTTATCTAATGAATTAAGTGTTGTATCCAACAGTTAGTATTATAGGGAGCTAGCTTGTTTACCACCGGGGACTGAGGTAGAGGGGAGAGAAAATTTCATCATTTTTTTCTGAATGACTCTTGCGACATTCCCTTACCCTCCTTCTATATGCCAGTGTTGCCAGGGGTAGAAAATTTGTCACATGAATGTCATTCTGAAGAGTTAGTGTGAGTTGGTTATTTGTTGTGTGTTGTTGTGGTTGCGGTTTTGTTGCTTATTAATCATTTGACAATGGCTTCACAGCGTAAGAGAGGGCAAACTATACATAGCGAAGTTAGAGAAGTAATGCTAGACCGCTCCGCCACGCGGGTGGTTATAAAATATAGAAGGTAAGTAACATGCAAAATGTAACCAAATACGCTAACTGCTTATGCAGATTTGTAAATTACGAGTTTTAAAAAAATCTTTCGACAGGAATTGCATAATTTGCATAAACTCTTTGAATTAAGTGAGTATTAGGTGATTTTTTTGACAACGCACTGGCAACCCTGACCAGGACCGTCGAGCGACCGTTTCTTGCTGACGGAGTGGGGCACCTGTTAATCAAATCTGAATTCCTCAGTCTCGCATTAAAGCCAGCTCCCTATAATACATTATAGTCCGCGTCACTCGAATTGGCGTGTGGCATCAGCCAATAAGCTCGCAGTGCGCTGTTACTAAACCTTCAGGGAGAAATCTAATCATTCATAATTGTCCACAAATACGAACAAAATCAATTAGGAATGATTAGATTCCTCCCTGAAGGTTTAGTAATATAGCACTGAGAGCTTATTGGCTGATGCCACACACTAATTCAAGTGACGCGGACTTTAGGAAAGTTTCCTTCTTTCAGTTTGAAGCGAAAAAGCTTTTTATTTTTATTGGGGTAACTTACCTCCCAAGCCGCCTCTGTCTCTACCTCAACTTTTTCATGTTTCGACACAGATATTATCTCGTTATGAGGCTTTAATAATTTCCATCTTTTTCATGACATCTACCGCCTCTACCATAGTCACAGGCCGAACAAGTCCCTAGTTTATGGATAGATTTTCGCAAGTTTCCCTCGAGTTTTCTTCATTGGGAAGTTTCTGGAAATACTCCTTCCATCTTTTGTTTATCTTCTTTTCACTTGTCAGAACCTCGTTATTTTCATTCTTGATGCATCACATATGCGAAATATCTTTCTTTTCCCTCTCTCTTACCTTCAACAGCTTGTATATAACTTTTTCCCTCTTTTGTTTCCAGGTTGCTGTACAACACATCTTAAGCCTTCAGGGCTAATTGCCGTCTTGGCATTCTTCTTTGCTTCCTTCTAATTCTTCACGTCTTGTCGTTTTTTTCTTTCGTTCCATTTTCTCCTTCACAGCTACTTGAACTTCTTTATTCCACCAGCACGTTTCTTTCTCAATCAGGCCTCTTCCTTTTGTTTCTCCCACAACTTTTCTTTGCTGTTTCCCTGAATGATACTGGTACATGGTCCATTCCTTTTCCACATGCCCCTCTTCTCCCTTCATTTGCAGTCCCGAACTTTGTTTCGAATCTTTTCAATACTTATCCCCTCTAGCTTCCACCAGTTGTTCGAACAGAAACACTTTGTCGGGTTTTCCCCCTTATT
Organism: Thermobia domestica; assembly: GCF_964235325.1. Lineage (NCBI taxonomy): Eukaryota > Metazoa > Arthropoda > Insecta > Zygentoma > Lepismatidae > Thermobia > Thermobia domestica. Next base: position 1,988,028 of record NC_137469.1, read on the forward strand.
TTTTTTTAATGTAGGTATCGACTACTATGAGGCGGTGTTGCTTCGTTGTTCACCTGATATTATTTTGTAGTCCTTTGCATCATGTAAGTTTTGTATCCTCCATAAACTGAAGTCGATATGAGACCTTGCGGTGGCACTCATATCTAATAAGATGTTCTCCTTATAGAAATATTCAGGACATCAAGATTGTATGCTTCCGCCATTTATAGTGTGTTCTTACCTTCCTCAATTCTGTTTTCCAGTCCATTTCCTCCTTGTATTCTTTCTTATCCTGATCTTGATCGTCCTACAATTTAGATGTCCTGCTAGCCCCTATAGCCCCCCCTTGGATCCGCGCCTGCTGCACAGTACTATCTACCTCCCTTGAAAATTCTTGCTTGTCTCCTCATCACACCACTTTGTGGGGTATAGACGCTAATTTTATTCAAGGTTTTCTTTATCCTAAACACAAGCTTCACTGCCATAATTCTCTCGATTACACTTTTCACATTTAGTAATTTCTTAGTCACATTCTTACCCAAAACAATTCCACGCTACTTTTTCTGTTGTTCCCCATGTATATAAGCTTTTCTGGATGCATGCTATGCTTATTCTTATTCTTCACAGCATCTCCTATAACTCATAGCTCCTACCTGTCAAAGTTCCAACGTTCCATGTTCCTACTCTGATCTTCTGCTGTTTTTGTACCTTCTTTAGCACCTTCCGTCCATTGTAAAGGGATAGCCCTTGCTCACTTTTTATGGCCTTAAGAGGCCTTATCACTGCGAAATTAAAATACCGCTAATTTTACAGTAATTCCGTGATATCTTCAAATAGATAAAAGATAATCGAAATGTGGAACAAGAGCGCCCTAGACAATATTATTTTGCATGAGGTACTGTTATCACGAGTCACCTAGTAGCTTATCGTTTGCAGCCATTTAGAAAGGCTAAAATAAATACCGGGTTTCTAAATGGCTGGAAATCGAAAGTAGATAAGTGAGTGGTGATAACGGTATCTCATGTAAAATTATTGTCTACGGAGGTCTTGTACCACTTTTTGATTATCTTTTATCTATTTGAAGATATCACAGAATTACTGTAAAATTAGCGGTATTTTAATTTCGCTGTGATGGGGCCTCTTAAGGCGATCTGTCCCCCCTAACCTTTCTGTCACTCACATTCTTTGCTCAATCCATATTTGATTTGGCAATTGATTCTACAATCGGCTGCCAACCTGGCGTTAACCCTCAATGTGGAGGACCAGGATTATCTGTCGAGGCTTTATCCTCTAGTAAATAGGTTAACATATGGATAAGAAAGTAAAATATCGTAAGAATCATCCCAGTAAATAAATTGTCAATTTATTGTGGTGAAACTTAACGAATTTTACTTTGGGAGTAATATGACTACCTACTAACAAACTCGTAAATGACATCTTTATTTAATTAAAAATCAAATCCTTGTTGCTAGATAAGAGCATCTCGTTGAAGGTGTGTATGGTATGTAACATTGTTTTTATTATGAATGTGTAAGAAGGAATCTTTTATTAATTGTGAACATTATGTTTGCAGGGACCATGGTGAATGACGATAATGGTATTCCTTCCAATGGTAATGGCTCTCTGTACAGTTTGACTCCCCCGAGAACAGTGGAGACCCATCTCAGTGGCATCACCATCTCCAACGGCTTGGCCTGGAGTCTTGGAAAGGGCCTCATGTACTATATTGACTCTCCCACACGCCGAGTCGACATGTTTGATATTAATATGGAGAAGGGGACGATAAGTAAGAATCATCTATAAATTTTGGTTCAGAGTTATTGAGTGTTATGGGCATTCCCAGAAGGAGAGAGACAAGGGGTACTTTTGCACCTCTGATTCAACGAAAAAATCATTACGTATTTATATTTTAAAATTTGTAATATTTGGAAAATGCTTTATTGCTCAATGTAATACCACGTGGCTAAGCTGTTAACATAACCGGGTTCGATTCCCAGCGGGAGCTCAAGTTCGGATTCCACGTTAATCAGTAGGTCTACGTCTTATATACGGTGAACGGTGCGTTAAATTCAAAACCAACAACCAACTCAATGTAAGACCAGTACACAAAAGCACGAATATAGTCTTAACAGTGTGTTCAATAGATTTATCGATTTTTTGATTACATGTTCCAAATGTATCCCCAATTTCCGGCGCAGTAAATTTAAAGAAACCAATCTCTAAAGAAGCACAGAAAAGATAAGTATAGAATGACCTGTGGACTACAAAGAATTTCATTAATTAAGGGAAGATTTAAACACCTATGGTCATATCACGTCAGGAAACACGTAACGTTTTTTAAAAATATAAATCTTAATATAGTAGATGTGTTAAATGTTCATTTCTCCATATTTTTGTGAAAGAAGGTTAGAATCCGGAACCACGTTCCTTTGTGTACGCCACGAGAGTGACACGTAGGAATCATAGCAATCGAAGTGACCGGTGGAAGTAGAGGAAATAAAGATTTTGATGCGCTGTAACAAACAGAAATGAAGTTAGAGAAGATGTTCAAAGTAGTAGATGAATGGCGGAAATGTATTTTATAACAAAGGTGCCGTTGTAAAAGGGAATCCGTTTGTTTCATTTAAATGAAATGAAAACTTTTAAACGGAAAATACATACAAGAATCACGATTCAGTTTTATAACGAACATTGTACTCCACACTCTTGACAATAACTTCTTTTATTGCTCATCTTAAAGGTTGGCACTTTTGAGATTTGCTGTAGATGTGAGTGCATTGAAAAGTAATTGTTTTGAATGATTAATAGCACAAAGAAATTATTGGCAACTATTAGGCCTACGTTTTCTAATACTTCAATTAGTAACAACATGACAACTACTAAACAAGGAGCCAAGCTTTTGAGTAGGGGGCCTAGCTCCTTTTAACTTGGCTCAACCGGTTTATTTAGTTACAAAAAATTTCAATGACAATTTTCATCTTCATCAACAACAATTTCCTTTATTTAAAACATTTACTGTTTCAATTAGATCTCTTGGCATTTGGTACCATTCTTAAAGAAACAAAAGCACAATTACCTCAATGGATGTGTTAGCTTTCCACGTTGGTAGTGGCTAGTGCCTGTGCCTTCTGTACACGTAGTCGCGAATTCAGTTACTGATGGTAGAGCCAGAAAATAATTTCACCATCAACCACTTTCGTTATCCATACGTCTCCTTTTGTCTAAACGACATAATCGGGGGACATTAAAATGAAATGACATTTCTCCGTCGAGGAACTTCCGACTTCCTTAATCGTTAAAGCTGGTCTACAGTTTAACATCATATGTTCAGAAAGCAGTGTTTTTTAGCATAATAAAAGTAATTAAGTTTTCTATCAAAAACAATGAAAGCAAACAATGATTTCCCAAAATGTTGTGTTATAAACACCACATTTAGCACTGCTATGAATCATACATATGGATATGCTGAAACGGGTTCTTAAAGCTTGAGAAGCTTTCTAAAATTGAGGATAGGTTAATGTTAAAATTTCCTTTTTTAAATCGTAAAATAAATAAATAAATAAATAGATAACTAAATAAATAATAGAATACAAATTTTATCCATACATAAATAGATTGGTAGGAATCAATAAAATAGTAATAATAATAATTTATTTATTTATTGATGAAAGTGGCACTACAGCCAAAGCCTTGAACTTGTAAAATAAAAGATACACAAATAAACAAGCTATGAAAAATATATTATACAAAATTTAGAAACGTGCAAGAAGCAACAAGAACAATTTATGAAACACATAAGTTAACGTAAATTTTAGCAACACAATATACTGTACTTGCATAAAATTGTCCAAAAAATAAAAAGATTTTTTACTAATACTTGACATACTGATTTTAATTATAAGAATTGTTTACAATAAAAATTATTTATTCTGTACTCGTTATTGAGAAAAATAACATGCATCTGCAAACTTGAATTCATCACTTCGAAAATAAGAAAAAGATACATGAATAAAGAAATCATAGAAAATATATTTCACAAATATTGAAAACATGCAATAACATAAAATAGTAATTAGTACAATACAAAATCTATCTAGAAATTGACAACATAATATACTATAAATACACAGAATTACCCCAGAAAAAGAAAGATGTTATATTGACTAATAACACTCTTGACATATTGAGTTTTACTTTGAGGAAATTGTTTATTAAAAATATCAAATATTGATTTTTTTTGTTTACCGTTTGAATACTTTTATACTTTGAAGTACCAATTAAATTATCACTACAACAAAAATTTGGAAGATCTGAGAAATATAAGACAAAGTTCTGATGTACAAGACATAAATAAGATCGATCTTACCATGAATTATATTGTGACTAAATTTGGTGTTATAGGAGGCACACATATAGCTATGTTTTATTTAAAATTTTTGTTAATTTCACCCGAAATTTTTGCATAATATTAGAATAAATTTACATATCTATAGGTTAATTAAGAATATATATGTAATGTTAGGTTAATTAGTATATAAAATAGGTGAATTAAACATTTTTATTTGGAATATAAAAATATATGTAGGAAAGAAAACTTAACTTGGAAAGGCTCCACTGAGTTTAAAAAAAAAAAAAGAAGAAGAAGAAGAAGAAAATGTTCCGTAGCAGTTAAAAGCTGCGTACATGCACTCAGGATTGCTATCTAAGGTTAAAGAAGAATTGTGGTATGAGAGAAATTTTATCTAGGTCATATATTTAAATCATACTTCTAACTTAGTTAGGTAGAAGTGAGCAGAGTTGCTAACGTTGCTGCAGATAGTGGCCTGGCGACATAGATCCTATCCCATTACCTTTGTATATTTCTGCTCAGAAATTTTAGCAAGTGGGTTAGAATTCTTGGGAACAATAAGGTGTTACTTTTTCGTAAAGTGACCATTTTTGACACTAGAAACTTCGAAAGCGTCAGTTGGATCCCGCCAGAAAACTATCCTATATTTTTTTTTCTTCAAAGCGCGGTTTCGACAAGGAAGAGCTTCTGCTCTTCCTCCGAGTGGGTTTTCCCCCCATTGAAAATTATGAATGCAGTCATATCCTAGCATTATTACATATTTAGAATTGTAGAAATGTAAGATAAGATGTAATTTTGGTCAGAAAAGATTTTTCGTTGTTACCTTAACTTTAAAACAAAAGCTTATTACTTTACTGTGCTTGGTGTTGACATTGCTGTAATTGAAACGACAGCGATACGCAGTACCGTGAATGTCATAGCAGCCGATATGTGTATATTTATTGATTATTAATTCTAAATGGAATGTCACTGCTGGAATCCTATGTAAATATAATCAGAGGAATATTAGGTACAATGTAATATAGAATATATTGTTGATTCATGATAATTATTGTGAAAAAAAAATTAAAAACCATGAACAAATGAGTGTGTGGAGGTTGCGAGAGATCACCGCTAGAGTACTCTGGCGATGTAAACAAACGCACATGGACTGGTTCGGCAAGGAAGATTGTTTACAAAGAAAATGTACAGTGACGCCGGGGAAAACAATACGAAAACAAGTATTCAACATTTGAATAACAAAGTGTATGATACACCGTTTTAAAGCTTAGTATTTCCTCTATCGAGTGGTCAAACTCAAAACAGATGACAAGCAATAATAATCTAAGAATAAATGAAAGATTACATGAAAGTGTACTACCCAGACATTTTGGCGACAAAACCATTAGGGTCCGCGAAAAGGGACTATACATTGAATTTTGGGTAGGTCAGGAGCGAGCCTTTGAAAATCGTGTTGTTTCCTCTGAAAGAAAACAGTTTGACAGGGAAGGAGCAAGTTAGTTGGTAGTAAGACGCGATTTACAGAGGTCATCCTCTGTGACAGTTAGTGCAAGACTCATCGTGACAATGGTCTGTTTTGTGAGATAGGCACATTTTAAATAGCTGAATTGCGACGTTACTCGAGATTGAATTTTTTTTCTTGCTTCCGTCTCGATCTGAAATATCAACTCTAGTAAGTCTTTCTCAGAACTTTACGTCATCTCAGAACTTAACTGTGCTTTATGGGAAACACATGTTGCGAGACGAGATGTTAAAAAAAAAGGAGAGTTAGAATATTTTTTTTATATATAGATGCAGAGACTGAGTTTTGAATCTGCAGCTAGGACAATGAATACTAGCGTATAACTCTCGTATGTAGTTTGCCGTGTGATATATATATATAAAATTCGAAAGATAAAATTTAAAGTGCGTCATATGTGGCCAGTGTAGTGAGAACTTTGAAACTGGACCGTAGAATCAGTACATTTTCAGACTTTTGAGGCAATACAGATGATAATTATCCAGTGACACTGCATGAACCAGATGTCTTCAAATGGATCCAGAGATACTAAGAGAGAGACACCAGTGCAGCGGACAAACAACCAGAGCAGCCCCCAGTAGCAGCAATTGTTATCATCTAAGAGGTTCCAGGATGCCGAGCGAACTTCAGTGAGAAGAGAGAGGACGGAAGGAAGAAGACAATGAAGAACGCATCAAAACTATACGTGCACGAACTATGAACAGAAATGTATAATGGCCAAATTTTCATAAAAAAATAATAATTATTTTTTTTATCGACCGGTCACTTCGATTTAATATTCGTGTAAATATAAAATAATTTTTTTATATGTGTGTGTGAATATCAGTGTTGAAAATCTGTATGATTTCTGTGGAGGAGAGGAGTGTTTTTTTTATTTTTATCAACATTAAAAATTCGACAAAATAACATGGAAGTCTTTCTTGTACGGATTCCAGACATCAATTAAGGTATGTGGGAAATTTCGCATATGTTTTTTCTTTTACAGCATGGCAAGAACATGTACAGAGATGGGTGTATGGTTGTGATCTGACCATTTCAATGGAGCATCTGAGCTGAAGTAAAGCCACTGATTACCTGAGTTAAAGAGTATTTTGTATATTTCAAATCACTTATTTTTTTTTAAAAAAAAAAGCTCTACCGAATATTTTTTATATCTTTAATCTTTTAAGTAATCACAAGTAATTCATATAATTCATTTACATAACTTATAATTAAAAACTTCTTGGGATTGTCCATTCAGGGCACTCCACCATTGTGGTGCAAATATTTAAGTATTTTAATTTTGAAATCTGGCTATGCCCAACACGTTCACTTTAGCCCACTACAGTGTCCTGTAAATTTCGTCTTTCAACAAATGAAGTTCCACAAGAATAACACCATTAACTAAGGTATAAACTGTAATTTTAAACCAAAGTTAACCCAGAAACGAGATTTCTGTGGCGTGGGAGATCGAGAACAAATTCCTATTCCATATCAAAGCAGCACACTCTAAGTGGGATCTAAAATAAACACAACATAGAGCTTTACAGGTTAAAATATCTTTTAAAGTCTCTTGCAATCCATTTAATATAATTCGAGTTCTTTCTGGCTTTGACGAAATATTATCAACATATTCATTAAATAGTATCTTACTATCTATATCCATAACAATACCAAGATATTTGATAATTGAAACTATTTCAAGTTTATGATTTTTATTTTTGTAATGATAAACTGATACATTGGTTTTTCGAATATAATACTGTTTAACTTGAATAATAATAATAATAATAATAATAATAATAATAATAATAATAATAATAATAATAATAATAATAATAATAATAATAATAATAATTCTACCCCAAATTTTATTCATGTAATTTTGAAACTCTGGAACGAATTAAAGCTTAAGTTTAGAGGTGCCCATCCAGTTTCAAATCCACAAAAAACAGTTAAAACATTAAAAATTGTTAGGTTAGTCTAGGTTAGGTTAGGTTAGGTTAGGTTACCCGGTAAGACGTTAGTTAAACTAGAACAGTGACTGGAACCAGTTATCATAGAAGCTTTAATTATCACTTTATCTGTGATTCTCATAAAAATTTCATCGATTCACTTCATTATTCTTATATAATTCTGTACCTAGGTAAAACTCAATGCAGAAATATTGCATTCAACGCACCGATTCGCCATCCTATACGACGACCATGCTGCTGAATCATCGAAACTTTCCTTGTCTTGCAAATAGTGCCCACTTCTACATATCTTTTTCCGTATTAAACATAAATCTCCTGCCAAATTTACACACCTAAACATAATATAAGAACTCAAAATCATCATTTCTACCCCATTTCTCCTGTAAATTTTCCTAATTTTTATAAAAAACGGAGGGGTAACTGTAAATTTAACCCCGAATTAGCATTATAGAAGCACTAGCACTATTATTAGCAAGAAATATTTTGCTGTTCACCTATTTTGCTGTCAGGAAATTTGAGATTGCTTAGGAAAAAATTTGCATAATAAAAACTACTTCACTTCCATAAAATTATGCAGATTTGAAGAACTGATGATGAAGTTTTTGTCTGTTTTCTTTTAAAATCTTTTGGAACAATTTCGTCCATTTCCTCAACAAACCGAACACTCATAGTAACTGTGTAGCTTACTGTAGATATGACATAATGATTTATTCTTATTTATATCTTTCTAAATATTTACTTTTGTTTTGCTGTTGCAGGCAACCGCCGAACTGCCTTCGATTTGAAAGCGAATAATGTAGAGGGATTTCCAGATGGGATGACCATCGACAACGAAGGAAATCTGTGGGTCGCCACATTCGGAGGGAGCCAAGTGAGTGCTTTCTAATTTATCACTTATTTTCTGAATCTACCAGGATTGAGAAAACTTTTCTTTTACCTTTTCTTAGTTATTATTGTGATGGGAATGTTCCTTTCGACTTTATCACTACTTCTGAACCAAACATCTGTATAGCCAGCTAAACTCTGCCCGGTAACGCATTCGAGTCCGGAAAACTTTCGTACTCGGATATTGAAGCGATGTGATAAACGTAGCATTCGTAGTACCTTTGGGAACAAATTATAGAACGATTGAACTTGTCAGTCGTAAAACACAAGTTCTTATGACCAATTTATTGTTAATTGATCTTTTGAAATATACAATCCTTTCGAACACTTAGAATTAGGGTGACCAGATTCTGACAAGCGAAAAGGACACAGATATATGATAGTTTACTGCGTCTTCAGTACGCATGTCCTTATCTCATTTAACGTTAACCTTAAGCTAATAATTCGTTTTTGTTAAAAAGGAAAGTACTGAACAAAAGTACTCCAGGAATTCAACACAACTACAAATGCTTTGATGAATGACAGTGTTTTGTTTTTATGAACGTACAGTGAAACTTAGAATAGGGCTAAATATTTTTTTGTAAAAAATCGATTTTCGAAACGTGGGCTTATTTTAAGGAATAAGCAAAAATTTAGACCGGCACGAGGGAACTTCTACTTAACTTGGTTAGCATCAGTGTCATAAATTGAAAAAGAAACCTTTAAACCCTTCTCACTAAAAACAATGTATTGCAAACACTTTTTGTTGATTGTTATCCTTTCCTAATCTCTTGAGGAACGTTTAAAAAAAACACAGTGGCTCATCATTCAGGAAAAGAATGCCTGTGAATCACAGGCATTCTTTTTCTGAATGATGAACGTGATTCAAAATGTCAATAAAGAATGAAATATTAAAATATTGCAAACAAGTTAACTATGGACATTTTCAGAAAAGAAGGACATTTCTTGATTTTCTAGTCGTCTTCGCAGCACACAGGACAGCTCTTTGAAAAACAGTACTGTACTGCCAAAATCAGTATAGAATATTTCACAGAACTTAAATCAAAATTACATTTTCATACGTTGAATTAGTGAAAAGTCCTGAGAGCCACAGTGAATGGCTTGCATGCCATCATGTACGAGCTTTAGTCTGCAACAAATGATGAATATCAGGAGCCAGCAGCATTCGTAAATTCAGCAATAAAAACTTCATTTTAGCACTTTCACCGGCTGGCAGCTTCATCAGATGAAAAATTTTCATCCTTGTGGTGAATTTCGGATAAAATCCAGATTTTTTAAATAGTACTCTAGACATCTTAAAACATATTTAATTGTTGTGTTTGGTGAGGTAAATGCTCCATCCTGTATATCTATCGATCTATATGTATGTATGTATGTATGTATCTATCTATCTACCTATCTGTCTGTCTATTTGTCTGTCTATCTAGATCCGCGGATCCAGGATATGATCAAGGGAGGGGCTAAACCATAGTTTGCGCTTTATCCACTGTAAAGAAAGTAGGATTGAAGCCCATTTTATCCAGTGTATACCTGAGCGTCAAGGGTGGGGGCTATAGCCCCTATATCCCTCCCCTGGGGTCCGCGCCTATATATATATGTATATTCGTACTGGGTGCCTAAAATAATCCCGATGATGGAAATAGCAAAAGGAGATCTCGAAAGAAGCAAAAAATGTCTCGTAAACATAAAATAATTATCCTTTTTAAAAGTTTTGTTTTGTTTGGTTCACGTTTCTAATGTTTACTTGAGAAATACTTGTTGAATGAGGAAAGACTGAATACATGGAAGACGATTCCTCTCCACTGTGGCTATTAGATTCCATTGCATCTCACAACATTGTTCCATGTTCACTGCACTCCGTGAAAACATGATTTCAATTCATAAGATTTTTGAAAGCTCTTGATGAACTTGATCTTCAGAAACTAGACGTTATCTGATAAATAGCTTTAAGTAAATAATGAATCTACTAAACAAAGTAAGCTGAAACATGAGCCTAGACAGTGTGTAAAGACAGAATTACAGATTGTAGGAAATGCTCCAAGAAATTATTCATACAGAAACAAAATTTGTGTGCGCAAGTCCATTATTAAACTTCCAAACTATGCTATACATAAGCGTCGGAAGTCTTACAGAACGGCTTTGTCCGTCCGTCCGTTTGTCGATAGATGTCACAGCAAAAAGGTAAGAGATATCGAGAAGCAGTTTTCTGCAATCGATTTAGCGTCCCAGGAATATATTCCATCTTCTACGTTAACTTTCTATTCAAACCGGAAGTTCTTCAAATATGCCATTTCCGGTACTTAGGATAACGTAACATGACTATTCACAGTACTCTACCTAAACCGGAAGTGGTTCAAATGTATTATTATTTCCATTTCAGGTTGCCAAGAATAGGTTTCATCTTTTCTGATAACCCTCTATTCAAATCGGAAGTGGTTCAAATTAATAATTTCCGGTTTTAACATCTATCGTCATAGAACAAAAATGGTAATAGATAGCGACAAAGAGTTTTCTGTAATCTATTCGGGGTCTGAAGAGAACGTATCATCTCAACTCGCAACTTCTACCGAAACTGAAAGTGGTTTGAATTCATTACTACGTCCGGCTTGAATACTGATTTTTATAGAACGAAAACGGTAAATAATATCGATATGCTACTTTTTTTTTTTCAATCTATTCAGCTTTCCAAGATTAGGTTCCATTTTTTCCTGTTAACCTTCTATTTAATGCAAAAGTGATTCAAATTAACCACTTTTGTTTTTAACATTTTATTAGAATTAAAACGGTATTAGAACTAAAATGGTATTAGAACTAACTAAAATGGTATTAGATAACAAGAAATAGTTTTCTGCGATCGATTCAGGGTGTCAATAGAACATCTCATCATACCCCGCAACACTACTTAAAACCGGAAGTGGCTGAAATTTACTAGTACTTCCGGTTTCAATACTGAATTTCGTAGAGCAAAACAGTAAGTGAGATTGAGATGCTGTTTTTTACAGTCGATTTGGCTCCCCAAGCATAGGTCCTATTTGCTCCTTTAACCCTTTATTCAAACTGGAAGCGGTTCAAATTAACGATTTCCGGTTTCAACCTTTATCGCCATGGGCAAGATCAGTGAGGGACAACAATGAATGGCTTTTTATATACTCCGATTCTTATTAATCTACTGCAACCAATAGTTGTAGATATATTACAAGATCGAGTATTAAATCCCTATAGTGTGGAAATCTACACTTGTTTAGATATTACATTCATATGGTCAGTGTTGCCAAACTTGGTACAATTGTACCAAATTCAGCCCTTTTTGTCATTCAGCGGCCCGTTGGTACCACGTTGGCATTTTCAGCCCCTTTTGTAAAAAAATTGGTACAATTCTACCCAATTCAGCACCATTTAACAAACACTTGTCATATCTGCAAAAGTGTCAGTGTGATGTTATATGTTTTCTGTTTCTGTATGTGTATTATGTGTATGTGTGTTGCACTAGTTAGAAATAATCGATACAATTGTGACTTAAAATTATTAATAATGTGTTGTGATGTCTTTCAGGGAAGGTTCTAGGACTCGGGACCGCTTTTACATTTTTTACAAATGTCAGTTTACTTACCTTATATTTTTCTTACAGTCTATTATCCTCCTTCGGTCGTAAAATAAGGTGCAATAATTTATATTTTAATATTTTATTATAACGTACTGTTTACATACAAACTCGGAGATGATTTTTTTTTTTTTCGTTTTATATATTTTTCATATATGACCATAATATCGTTTTGGTTTATGGGTCACTTTGAAATAGAGGCGCGTTTGGTTTCCTTACAATACATACCGAAGATTATAACTTGTTTTCCCTTTTAATTTAATGCCTCTGTTGGATTACCTACGTGCAAGAAAAGTTTCATCTACTTTCAAGGTTGTTCGGGGTCCTTCTATTTGGATTAAAAAGTAATTTTTAAAAAGAGCATTTTCTTGATTTGGATTCTTGGAAGAGGGGGGGGGGAAGTGTTCTATAATTTTACCTCTTTTAGTTTCGTGTTATAGAGCCGTATATCACACTGGTATAACACTCCAGAGCTAGAACTGTGGCAACACTGTATATGGGTATAAATTGTATACCGTATTCTCGCGTGTATAAGCCGCACTTTTTTCACGAAAAAGCAAACGAAAATGTAGAGAGCGGCTTATACACGCGAATGATTTAAAATGGCTTAAAGATAATTACGGTATTATTTTTTGGCGTTTGTTGTACGGTATTTACCGTACATCACAAGAAACACATATAGAAAACAAATCCACAAGGCTACAATCAGACGAAACAACAAATCAACACAGGAACAAACACGTTAACTCAAATACCGCTATTGTTGATTTGAATCAACAATTACCGGTAAATGAACAAAAGATTCCTCTGCGATAATCGCGCACTCAAGAGTTTTTTCTACGAGAAGGCAGTCTGTCTCGTGTGCTGCACGTATACGTTACGAAGAGCGTGCCTTGTGGATTTCTTCTAAGGAAGATGTCCAAACGACTTAGCTACGATGCACATTTTAAATTGCAAGTTATCAGATTCTCTGAGGAAAACGGGAACCGAGCTGTTGCACGTCATTTTCACGTGAATGAATCCAACGTGCGACGTTGGAAAAAGCAGAAGAATGAACTTCAATCAACAAGGGGCAAGAGGAAGGCGTTTCGTGGAAAAGCAGCTAAGTATCTACAATTGGAAAAAAATGTTTGATCTTACGTTAACGAGAAAAGAAGTTCAGGTTATGCTGTTACAGTTGATATGATACGCTTTCAAGCTCTTGAAGAGGGTCGTCGGTTGGGAGTAAGCCACGATTTTCGAGCAAGTGCTGGATGGTGTGCACGTTTCATGCGTCGGAATGGCTTGTCACTGCGTCGTAGGACAACAGTTGCTCAACGTCTTCCAGCAGACTTTGACGATGAAATTTTGAAGTTTCAGAGATTCATTATCCGTAAGCGACAAGCCAATGGGTATGCGCTCTCCTAAATCGGTAATTCTGATCAAACACCCATTTACTGGGACATGCCTATGTCTACTACAGTTGCGCCAAGAGACTCGCGCACCGTAAGAATAAAGACTATAGGTGGTGAGAAGCAGGGATGTGCCGTTATGCTGGCTGTTCTGGCAGATGAAAAAAAAATACCACCCTACGTTGTCTTGAAGCGAAAGACTGTACCAAAAGACATACCGCCGGGTATTTTTGTGTGTGCTCAGGAAAAAGGATGGGTGGAAGAGAATCTGGTGTTGGACTGGCTACGAATGGTGTGGAACAGAAGACCTGGGGTTTGCTGAAACCTAAGAGCTTCTTAGTTTGGGATAGTTTCCGAGCTCACGTGACTCCTCGTGTGAAGCGAACATTAAGAGTGTAAAACTGACATAGCTATTGTTCCTGGGGGCCTTACTTCCATGCTTCATCACCTTGATGTTACTGTTAATCGCTCCTTTAAAAATTCATTCAGGAGACTTTGCAATGATTGGATGATTGCAGGAAACCATGACCGTACACCCGAAGGTAAGATCAAACGTCCGACTGTGCGGCTTGTGTGTGATTGGATTCTGGCAGCCTGGGAATGTGTTAAACCTGAAACGATCGTCAAAGGATTTTTGAAATGTGGAATATCCAATGCTCTGGACGGCTCCCAGAATGATACGCTATGGTATATCAGCGATAGTAATCGTGATGCCTCTGATGCAGGTACTGATAGTGCAAGCAACCTCTCTACTGGTAGTGACAGTGAATAACATTACAACTATACATTTTGAGCAACCTCTCTAGTGGTAGTGACAGTGTGATTTTATTTTAGAATAAAATAGTCTTAGCGTGTGATAAGTACGTACACGTGATTTTATTTTAGCTGTAGCTTTCTAGACATTCTACCCGCGGCTTATCCTTGAGATTTTTTTAAACGTATGTAAAGGTAAATTTTAAGGGTGCGGCTTATACATTAGTGCGGCTTACACACGCGAGAATACGGTATATAAAAGATAAGACCAAATTGAGACAGTTCATTCAACAGAAAGTAATAAATTCGCAGCTATTTGCATCTTGTTGAGCATTTCAGAGTAGCACAGTGGATATATTAATCAGCATTGTTGCATTAATGTACTTGGAAAGCTCGGACAGGATTTTGTAATAATGTACTCGAAAACGTTACAACGTTTTGATTTGTCGGATTCCTCCCCTTCCCCCCGTGAAAGTGATATGAAGAAATATTTCATTTCATTTCAAACACGAGAGAAAAATTCGGCCCGAGCCTAATCCAGCTCGAATGTACCGATGCCCGGCCCAGCCTGAGCCCGAAAAGATTTGGAGATTTTCGGCCCGAGCCCGGCCCTGCCCGATAAGTTTTAAAAGTTTCATTTTGTAACATTTTTCACGGCCACACTTCTTCAATGTTTGCCTTTATTCTAATTATCGTTTAACGAAAGACAATAATTATTAAAGAATTGCAATTAATCGGCCCCAGCCCGGCCCAACCTGAAGAGAAATCAGTGTCGGCCCGGCCCAAAGAAATAACAGAGTCGGCCCGACCAAGCCCGGCCCGTGCAGGTCTCTAGTTTAATCACCGCCAATTTAACATAGAATGTCTGTGTGGTGCTGCACGCATGCGTGTCAATGCTGAAAATGTAAAACCGAACATCAGTTTTGTGACCTATAAATATATCTCGTGATTCTGTAAATATATTTACATGATTTAATTTTTACAAAATATGTTTCATCTTCTATTATTAGGTTAATGCGAATGAAATGTCTGCTTTGATATTTGGTGGAAAACTCACCTCAGCAACACAACACAAGGACAAACTAAAGATTTATGTCTACCATCACAAACTCAATACAGTCCGGAAAATCGATTGGGGTATCCACTTAGGGTTGGGGTGTCCTATAGAAGTGTACCATGAACACACAATTGCAAATGATTTTCTTTACGAACAGAAAGTTAAGATATTCTGCACAGCAAGCTCAACAAAGACATTAACAGGGATACGGACAAAATCTCGCGGCCGAAACATCGCCGTCCAAAACCTCACGTTGCCAAAACCTTTCCGCCCAAAATCTCGCTTGGCCAAAAATTTGCGGAATGAAACCTTTCCTTAAAATTTACCCAATTAGTTTCTTAATATGGAATTCCATATTACAAATAATAATAATAATAATAATAATAATAATAATAATAATAATAATAATAATAATAATAATAATATAATATACAAAACATCGTGTGTAGGGGCTTTCTTGGGGCATTCCCGTTTTTTCCACTTTCTTCACTCCACCATTTCCTTTATCCTGATCATCTCCGTCTCCTTTAACCTACAGGACATAATCGAGGGACGTAAAACTCATATTATTTCATACTTTCATAAATATTATTCGATTTTGTTAGAATTTCCTAAGATCACCGTCAAAGTGAAATAAAAACCATCCCAGGCTCAAACTCCATTTATATTGAAAATTTGATGGAAGCAGGTTGGGTGGTTCAAGAGTTATTGAGTCACAAACGCAGCCAATTTATTTCTTATGTATTTCTATATGTTTCCCCCTTTCCCTCCGCTTTCCCGTCAAAGTAAAATGATTAAAAAAAAAAAAAAACATCCCAGGTGGTAACCTGATCTGTCTGGCAAAGTCGATTGAGATTATTCTCTTGCTTCAAGAGTTAAAATATTAAATAAATACGAGGAAATTGAACTTCCAAAGAATAGTTCCCATCTCCGCACGTTATTCGCTGCTGAGTTTCGCATTTGTGTTCGCTGAACACGAAAGAATAGGAACAGTGCAGTGTCTTCAGCTTTAATATCAATCTCTTAGTTAGCAAGTCCATCCCAGTTTCCATTGTAAAATGAAATTCATTTAAGAGAAAATAGTAATTTTTAATAATAATACTTGTAAATTCCACATTTATGACTTACATGTTAGATCATTGCCTCTCAACGTGGACCATGACACCTTCCTCAGGGAGTTCTTTCCAAAGGGGGCGCTGGAACTAAAGGAGCGATTGGGGGCGATACAGTATTTATGTTTGAGTTTCCATGACCTGCTACCAGGCCCGTCGCCAGCCCAAAAATGTAGGGGGGGGGGGGCGATCCAACATATTACTATAGTTCATCACCATATTTTAGTTTCTTTGCAAGCCAACCGTGAAACTTTTAGGGGGCCAGTAAAAATTTAGAGTGACCCGGACGCCTCTAGTCCCCCGTGGATACGGGTCCGTGCTCCTACTTTTATTTCTCATATTATTGTACTAATAACCCATTATGCATTTACAAATTATCAAATCTTTAGTCTTTTTAAATAATAATAATAATAATAATAATAATAATAATAATAATAATAATAATAATAATAATAATAATAATAATAATAATAATAATAATAATAATAATAATAATAATAATCCACTCTGTGTGTAGGTCCATTCATCATATAGCCTCCCTGCTGAAAGGAACGCTAAACTAAAAATCAAACCAAGGGGTGGATGGATCTGGCTAAAGCTACGGGAGTAACAATAGCATTAAGGAAGGTTGAGAACCATAGAAAAATAATACATTTCTTTTAAATAATAACAATATAAGTTATATAAAAGGAGCAAAAGGAATCACGTGTGATTCTGTTGGTCAGGCTGCCACCCAGCTGCTACTCCCAGGCGCTGTCCCACTACTGCTCGACACGGGGGCTTTTGGCTGCTCGGTTTCCCGCCTGGCCCGGTTCACCCCTCCTTAGCCAACCTGGTCACCTTGAGCTCCCCCAAGGTACCCATATTGATGCCGAGCTTAGTGCGGACGCCTAGTCAACGTGGCCCACTGGACAACAGGACTCCCAACCTCAAATCAACCGATGATTCCGGCTTCCAAGTAGCTGGATTACAGGAGCACGCCACGACTCCCAGCCAGGAACTTTTCTCCAAAGAACTGGTCTGGTTTATACATGTGCGAATATCAAACGCCGGAATTTTTTCAAAATCGTTTCTATCATTCTTGGAAGAGTAATAAACATGTCATCAACACATGTCTATTAAAAATACCACACAAATAAGTTTGGGAGTAAATAAATAAATAAATAAAACAAAAAGTGTAAAAATTGATAAGCAAAGCAGCACTTCGTTATTTAGACGCAAAAGGCAGTGGACGTAGTTTGCCACATCGCTAACAGATGGCAGAGATGTAAGCAAAACGTCGTTATTCATCGAGTTCAGAGACTGTAGTACGATAATGCTTACGTATGACAATGGTAATTTTCGTCGATTCTGTACAGATGTTTTCAAGTAATTTGCATGACAAATAACAAGTCAGTGATGTAATTGTGCCAGTATGTCAATATATTAAATGTGAAAAGTCATATTACTCGTAAATATTTTAAAATAAACTTTGCTATTTTGAAGTAAGTAGTTCCGAAGTGCACAACGTTCAATTTTTTCTCTCGTGGTTGTTTGAATTGCACTGTGAGTTGAGGTTTTAGTCAACTTATTGGAGTGTATTTGTTTGCGGCGATTAGGGGGAGGCAAAGGGGGCAATTGCCCCCACTTTTTTGAAGTGACACGCTAATGTATATAGATTAATTTCGAAATGTAAAGTTTTTGTATGTATTATTGATTCATAGAAAAAATTATGACCCTTACCGGTGATTGACTACGTATTTTTGTCTTGCTATGGACTTAAGCTGCAGGAATTCATTTTAATTTTCATAGAAAATGGCCGAAAAATAACCTATCGAAGCGCAATAATTCCATCGTCTTTCACTTCCCCTTACAAGGAAGGGTTCGATATGTTAATCACCCGCTTTGAAACTAATTGAGATGAAATTTCGCTAAAAAGGAAAAGTCTTTCACAAGTTATTCTTTAATTACACAAAAATTGACAGTTCCTGAAATGTTTTTTCTTCTTTCTAATAGTAAGGAATATTGATTAAAAAGAGAGTAATAAGAAACAACATCTACTTTTCCATTGTTTTGCAGTTTAATATACGAGTGAAGTGGTGTGTACGGCTCAACAGGTTTTAGGATTATTTTGTATAACTGGAGTGTGGAGTGGTAATAAGTATTGTTGAGTTTTGATGTATTCCAAGAAAGTGAAAACTGCATCTAATGGCAACGAACATGTTTCGGGAAACTGCAAAAGCAAATATTTCTTTAAATGTTGTAGCATATGCTTGTAATATTTAATGTCTTTCTTTTTCGAAGGGTAATAACACATTTATTAGTATGTGTGGAATTAAAAATGTAAGTTGTTCATTAATCCACAATTTCAATTCAACTTTTCCAAAACAAGCCTCATTATTCATTACTAGGATTAATGTTATCCTTTCTATTTATTTGTTTAGTAAATTTGTTATTAAATAATCTGATCACAGTTTTTCAGATAGAATTTTAAAATGTTCTTGAGCAAGGAGTCAAATCTCTTTAAAAATCTCTTGTTCTTGTCAATTTACTTAATAAAATATGAAATACGATATAATTAAGATATTTTAACTGAAAAAGATAGTATCCTATTAGTTATACAATCCTGCGTCAAACAAAGTGTTAGCATGAAGCAGGGAAACTAACATTGATACACAAATATTCAGATCATGTCTTGCCCCCCCCCCCACACTTTTAACGTCCAATCGCCGCCACCATATATATAAAGATACATCAGTATTCAGTAATGCTATACATATCTTTTAGACACTTTTGAAATGAAATCTTTTAGTTTAACGTGCCACGTTTTGGGTCTATGCCTTTTAGGCTAAGGGAGACGATGATTAAAGAAAGAAATGATGATGGAAGAATTAGTAGAATGAAAATGTAGAAGGAAACGGAAGTACTCCGAGAACACTATGTTGTCCACCACAGATTTACTTGGCCGGGAACCGAACCAAGGACTCCACACACCAGAGGTAAGCGTTCTACCATTGACCCTCTGTGCCCCTTTTAGGAACTTCTGAACACGTACTTATACATACGATATTACAATAATTGTAATCAGAAACGTACACAGTAATTTTATTTTGGGGATCCAAATTCAATGTAAGAATAAATTATATTAAATTTTGTAAAATTGCCCAATTACATTTAGACTAAATTTACAGAAAAGTAGAGATTTCGCGGCGGAGGAGTCCGCCGCTGTCGCAAAATAACTTACACTAGTTGTTGCGGGCAAGTCTTTATCTTTCTGTATAGTCAGTTACTTTACTTATTTAATCCGGTCTTCTTCTACTGCTTTCGTGACCCTGCGTGGCGTAGTCATTAACGCTTTCGCTTTTAGTGCGAGCGGTTCCGGGTTGGATTCCCGGTGAGGGCACTTGGTCAAAGAAGTGTTAAAGCTTTTTCACGCCAGTCATCCTGAATAAGGTTTTCCTGGGTTTTCCTCATTCATACAAGACAAATGCCGGGATGATAGCTAACATACAGATTCCAGACTGCTTCCTTCTTTTCCTTTCGTCGGATACTGAGATCGGCGAGGGACGGTCATCCCTCGTACATGACGGGCTAACATGGCTATAGATACCGAAAGCACAGAAATCTAATTCCTAATCCTAATCTTGTACAGCTTGCTTCTGTCCTGTGTCAGATGCTATAATCCTGTGATGTTAATATTAATCCGTCCGTCCGTCCGTTACTACACATGACAACTCTTGAACGAAAGAGAATTTTTGAATTCCGTTTTATTACAGTAGACAGTTATCTCGATCCAGACCAACTTCGTTACTTTATTCAACCCGTTAACATTTTCATAGGTAACGGTGAGTTTAACGGTAGCTTTCCATATCCCATTTTCTCTTATTAGAAGAAAGGAAGTAGAAGTTAAACATCTTGCCGTTAGATGATAGCAAACATTCTCCAGCTACTGACATCTACTGGACGAAATTGAAACCTAGTGAGTGATCCTTTTTACTATCTACCAGAGTGACTTTAACCATACTATCAATAACTCATTTTCTATTATTGAAACAAAGGTAGTAGAAGTTACATATCTCGCTGCTAGGTGGCAGCAGACATCCTGCAGCGACTGAGATATACCGGACGAAATTGAAATTTCAAGTGCTTGATCTTTACTCTTTACCAGAGATTATTATTTCTTTTATATAAGGGTAGAATGCTAAGTATTTATATTTGTCTTCTCCAAACTGCAAACTACTATTACTTATAGTAACGCACAAGGGCGCCGATCCTGGGAGGCCTCAGTGGGCCCGGGTCCCCCAAAGCTCATGTTAGCCCCCGCATTTTATCTATGGATAAACAATATTTGGTATAATTTAAATTAAATTTGTCTTAAAATCCTCATATATGCCTTCTGCATCTGAATGTCCCCCCCCCCCAAAGTTAGAGAGAAATCGGCGTTCTTGGTAACGCACATATTATAGAGGCGCCAGTAAGGGAAGGTCTCTGACGTTGCCACTATTCACATGTCAAGGTTTTTTCGGTGCATCTATAATGGCAATCTCTAAGAAACTTCAGGGACCATCTCCTGATGGCTCCTTTATAGCCTACTTGTAAAATAAAATATCTTTTCGTATTTAATGTGTTTTGTTTTATCATTTTGAATTAGGTTATCCGCATCGACCCTGCGAAAGGTAAACTCCTGTCGAAGGTGCCCTTGCCGACTGCTCATGTGACCTCAGTGGCCTTTGGAGGGAAAAACTTGGATGAGCTCTACGTGACGACGGCACAACATCTGCTCAGCAAGGAACAGTTGAAGGAACAACCGTTGGCGGGAATCACTTTCAGGATAACAGGACTCGGAGTCAAAGGAGTGCCTGGTCAACCAGTCAGTTACCAAAGCTAAACAACTAAAAAAAAAAATCATTCTGAGTACAAAACAAATTTTTGTTATATAAATAGAACAAAGAACTGTGCTTCACGACAATTGTAATCAATAAAGAAATTCCTTCCTTCATAATAAGAGTCTTATCTTTGAGCCTCACTTTTAAACCACTGATAAAATTTGATTAATCATCTTATCTTCAAACTTGAGCTTCTTCTGAAATAATTTTACCATCAGATGAACAGAATCATGGATACAATGATTGGTTCCTTGCTGAGGGTTTTCAGCTCGAAGATTATATGAGGCGTGAACGTAGAGTTTAAGGTAGGATCTAAACCACATGTTCTCCTACTCAAAATCGAACCTACGTCTTGCGCACTGAAGATGATAACACCATTTAGCCGCAAAGAAGCAGTGATCAATGATTCCATGTTGTGCCATACATCTTTCCTGCCAAGTCCTGATAGCTTTCGCGATAGTTGGGCAACTGACGTTTCTGCATCCAGAGCTTCACTACAAGAGTTACCGAGGTTCCCCAAAACAGAGATAGCCCTATAGCATGATTTCCTTTTTAGAAGTTTATAAGTATCGCCTTAAGAGAAAGCAATGCTTTATTAGGGATGGGCACGAGTCGAGCTAAAACTCGACTAGACTCGAAACTCGAAGTGAAGTCGAGTCAAAGGTAATTTTCTCGAGTCAAGTTCCGAGCCGAATCACTGTTTTGAGGTCGAGTTTGAAAAATAGCTCCCTCGTTTAGCTCGTTTTAACTCGTTGGGTTGAAATCATTGCCTGATTTGACTGGAAAGCGAAAGCTATGAGAAATGTAAGCAGTAACGTGGAATATTTTTAGTGTTGCTCACAAAGTGAGACACTGCTCGCATTTCGCCTCGTCTCGATTAACAAGACAACAATGGATTTTTATAACGAGACAGCCTCAAATGTCCTGAACACTAACAAGTATGTACTGTAGTTCTAACCACCAAGGCTGAGACCTGCACGGTCAAAGTTTTGAGCCGAAGCAGACGCCCAACCAGTGTAGGGATGTTAACCGGAACAGCTCGAGCCGGCTTGGTTGAGATGAGGCACCGACTCGGCTCAGGTGAGCCATCGTCTCGAGCCAGCTCGGTTGGGGTGAACCATCAGCTCGGTTTGTTGCGGCTCGTGTCGGTTTGAGTGGGTGAGCTGTTGGCTCGGGTCGATAGGAAATGAGCTGTGAGCCGAGCTGTTGACAACCCTAAACCCGGACCAAGCAGTTTTGAACATGTGTGGTCGGCGCTCTCTAACTTTTAACGATTTTTGGTTCGAGCCCGGATACTTGCTGCTCCGGAACTCAAACCCAGAACCTCGTGAACGATGTCCTTGTCTCGTAGCCTTCACGATTACCGAGGTCAGCAGTCAACTAATTTTTAGTATTCAGATAGAAACCACCTATCTTTCATGTTTCTACACAGTGTTGTTATATTATTATTATTATTATTATTATTATTATTATTATTATTATTAATAATAATAATAATAATAATAATAATAATAATAATAATGTTATAGTAATAGTAGTACCTTGATAATAATTATATTGTTTATGTATGATACTTGAAGAAAGTACTTGAAACAACACACAGCATTTGCCTCGTTTTGGCTCGACTCGACTCGAAATTCCAGTTGAGTTGGAGGTAAATTTTCGAGCCGAGCTCAAAAATGTCTGTTTCGAGTCGAGTCGAGTTTCAATGAAAACTAGCTCGAACTCGCTTGTGCCCATCCCTATGTTTTATATAAAGCAGACTCTTGCAGACAACCTAGCATGTAGTACATGGCGTTTCAAAAGTCCCTTACCACCTTTTTTAAAATACGTACAGATGTATTTATATAGAACTTAATGTAGGAAATATGCAATAGGGCTAAGGGCACACCTTTTGGATGATGGTTCGCTTACGGCCGCCATCTTGAGTGGCATTATCTTGAATTTATTTTTTTTTATTTCAAACAATAGGTAGGTCATGTGACATATGACCTTAGTCTAGAATTTGCTCAGGATATCAAATACGAAATCAGATTTAATGTATCTTTATTTGTGAGAAGTTATTTCTCTTTATTTGGTGATTATATTATTATTATTATTATTATTATTATTATTATTATTATTATTATTATTATTATTATTATTATTATTATTATTATTATTATTATTATTACTTTGCAACTGATAAACCATGCCGTTAACAACTGAGGAACGCATCCAGATCGTCAAACTCTGGGGTGAGTGAAGTGCTCGTGCAGTAGAAGCCGATTTCAATCAGTGTCATCCACAACGTTACCCTGTGTCACATGTGGACCACATTGTGTAACAGATAAGCATCAATTGTCGTTGTCCATAACTTCTCACCACATAAAGATACTTGAAATCTGATTTCAGGCTTGACATCCTGAGTAAATTCTAGCTTAAGGTCATGTATCACACGACCCACCTATCGTTTGAAATAAAAAGAAATGAAATTCAAGATGGCAGCCGTCCACGAAACATCATCCAAAAGATGTGCCCCTAGCCCTATTGTATATTTCCTACATCAAGTTCAATATAAATACATCCATATGGTTTAAAAGGAGTGGTAAAGGACTTTTGAATCACCCTGTATATAATCAACAACTTAAATTTTCGACTCCGATATGGTGCAATTTTTGTCTGAGCCAATGCCAGGATGGGTTAGGAATTTAGGTTATCTTTCGATTAAATTAACTACAGGATGAATCAAAATAAATTTCGAAAAACTTATTTGTTGCTGGCTCAATCCACCGCAGCGAAGGCTGCAGCAATAAAACCTCAGAATTGGAAAATTTAATCTCTTCATTCTGTGTTAGGCACTTGGTTGTAGAACTCAGTTTTATCTATTATATAAAAGAGAACGTACAAAATCCTTTGTTCCCTCATCACGCTAATACGGCTGAACCGATTTCTTTCATTTTTGGGGGGTTATTAGGATTTGGACCCTAGATGGTTTTTATCATATCACTTTAATTTTTAATTAACAATGTCTTGAGATAATTGACCATTCAGGTGTCCACAAATCCTTTGTTATTAGTTCATCATAGGTAAAAATAAACGTATTTATATGCAACCCGCATGACCGTTAACTCGGCGGGTTAACATAAATGACAGGCGATATACAGCGGAAAATAGCTTGAATCTTCTGTTTAAAATTTTTTAATTGATTTGCTTATTTTTACAGACACTTTTACAATATGCCAGCACCGGGATGACCGCAGCGAAGCGGGGCGGGTTAACATAAATGACAGGCGATATAATGTTAAGATTTACTGCAATCTTCTATGGTTTTTATCATATCACTTGAAAGCGAAAAAGTAAAAATTATCTAAGTAACAAAGTTTATTGCGTTCCGGGGTGACCGCAGCGAAGCGGGGTGAACGCTGCTAGTATTGAATAAAAATGTACGAATAAATGTAGAGATATTTACGTTAAGAATATGGTCGCTTGCTGTATACTAGGGAAGTTATACATTTACTGTTAGTTTTACGAAACATCGTTGAAACTAACATGGCATTCATGGGCGGCGATTGGGGGGGCAAAGGGGGGCAGTTGCCCCCCCCCACTTTTTTGAAATTACCTATTGATGTATATAGTTTCATTTGGAAATATAAAGTTTTGTAAGTATTATTGGTTCATAGAATAAAAATGGTGCCATAAAATATTTGTCGTTCTATGAGTACGTATTGGTTGTCTTCCCGTGGAATTGAAGCTACAGGAATTGCGCTTGAACTGCCACTAAAAATGGCCCAAAAATTAACTTATTGGAGCGCCACAATTCGAGTGTACTTTCATTTCTTCTTGCAATTGCTCGATATGTTAGTCAGCCCCTCTGGAACTAATTGAGATAACATTTCGCAAGAAAAGAAGTCCTTCACAAGTTATTCTTTAATTGCACAAAAATCGACAGTTCCTAAAATGTATTTTCTTCTTTCTAATAATAAGGAATATTTTGATTTGATTTTTTTGTTAACATCCTGTTCAGCAGCAAAGTTATATGAGACGTGGACTTAATAATCAACGTGGAGTCCGAACCACGTAAGCCCCCCCCCGGGAATCGAGCCCGGGTCTCCCACGTCAAAGGCGCGTACGCTTACCGCTTAGCCACGAAGGAGCTCAGTAAGGAATATTAATTTTGCAGTGTAATATACGAGTTTAGGGGTGTACATATACAGTTTTGTATATACAATTAAATTCAGTGAATTCAGCATAATTCTAGGTTTTAGGATTATTTTGTATAACTGAAATGTGGACTGACTCTAAGTATTGCTGAGTTTTGATATATTCCAAGAAAGTGAAAACTGTACTTAATGGCAGCGAACATGTTTCGGGAAGCTGTAAAAGTATTTCTTTAAATATCGTAGCATATGCTTGTAGTATTCACTGTCATTATAAGAGTAATAACACATATAATAGCATTCGTGGAATTAAAAATATAAGTTGTTCATTAATTTCCAGTTTTAATATAACTTTTGCAAAATTTAAAATTTTATAATAACTATGGAGGACGATCGTGACTCTTCTAATGATACCAGTAATCCTTTCACTGGTATTAGTGATGATATCAATAAAGACTGCAGGGCCATTAATGCAGATTTCTCGCATGTAAGCAACGCATCAGGATCAAAATTCAACCAAAGAAATCAAACCCAAAATGATACCACATTAAACATGAGCATTGATTTTTCAAACAAGCCTAACGAGACTACCTGTAAGCTTTGCAACAAATTATGTGTTAGTTTAAAAGGCCTAGCAATTCACAATAGCAGGTGCCATTATGATATCAATAAAACCAAATCATGCTCGCTTTCACGGAAGTCGCAATCATCCATTGATAATGTCGATCACCCAAGAAAAACTTTGATCTCCAAATGCAATAAGCTTCTAACAAGATTAAAGTCTTCTATTCCAATGTTGCGCAGAGTACCTCGAGGGGCTAGAGCTACAGTGGCAGACTCTCTGTGTGAGGTATTGCAACAGATTGTACGTACAAATGACTCAGAAGCTTGGATGGATCTCTTCTTTTTTCCTTACGTTACACTGTGCGTGCCATCAAAAGCTGACAAAGTGAATAATTTAACATCATGGGTTAAACAAAGAGTGCGATGTTGGTCTGATTCTCGTTGCGAAGCCCTTCCTAACCACAGTAAAAAATCCTTCAAAGCTCGACGACCAGTAAATTCCACTTTTAACATTAAGAATGTCGAGAACAAATTAGTAGATGGTGATGTCCGCAACGCAGTACGGCTTCTCATCTCAGAAGATACTATAGCTTCTCCGAATGGATCTGTATTAGAAGCATTAAAAGAGAAACACCCGGCTCATAGCCACCCTTTTGAACCTCCCGATCTCATTGAGCCCAGTATGAGCCCCGTGCCTAGAGTATCAGCTGACGAGTTTACGAAGGCACTTAAATCATTTCCTTCCGGGTCATCAGGAGGTATGGACAGTCTCCGTCCTTCAATATTAAAGGACCTCCTACTCTCCCAAGACTGCAAAGCTAAAGAACACCTGACTAACGCCATCTGTGATTTTCTCCACTTGATTATTTCGGGTGATGTGCCCATGGAAATTAGACCTATTTTCTTTGGAGCATCACTAATAGCTTTGAGGAAGAAAAGTGGCGGCATTCGTCCCATCGCAGTAGGCAATGTGTGGAGGAGATTGTCAGCCAAAATAATTTGCCATAGAATTAGAGAACCTCTAACACTTTTTCTATCCCCACACCAACTGGGAGTTTGCGTCTCACATGGAGCAGAAGCAGCAGTCCACGCTGCTCGTATGTACTACTCTTTTCCACACCATCAGGAGAAAGTGTTTCTGAAGATAGACTTTAGAAACGCATTCAACGAGCTGAATCGTGATTCTATGCTCATACAGGTAAAAAACAATTTTCCATTTATTTATCGATACGTACATCAGTGCTACTCGCAACCGAGCAACTTATACTTAGGAGATGAAATAATCCTCTCTCAGCGTGGCGTACAACAAGGCGACCCTCTTGGCCCTGGTTTGTTCGCACTAACTTTACAATCCATCGTTAATAGTATCAATACAGAACTGAACATATGGTATTTGGATGACGGGACTATAGCTGGAGACAAGGATACAGTACTAGAGACATTAGAAATGATCCGTAGACGGGCTAAGGAGATCGGATTGCAAATGAATTTCTCCAAATGTGAGGTCAGCTTTCTCGGAGTTTCCAATGAGCAGTCTAATAATCTCTTCAAGCTGTTTGACGAAGCCGCGCCTGGGATTCAAAGAATTTCGACAGATGACGCCAGCTTATTAGGAGCAGCATTATCTAATGAGGCAAGACGAACAATATTAAAAGACAAAATTTCTAAATTAGAATTCTTCTTTACACGTCTTTCCTTGATTTCAGCTCACTCTGCCTTTTACCTACTACGTGCCTCATTGTCCATGCCAAGGCTGCTATACTTTCTTCGCTGTGCTCCTTCTTGGCGGGATGCTGATCTACTGGAATGCTATGACAACACCTTGAAAACCGGTCTAGAATCTATCCTGAATTGTTCACTCAACAATAACTCTTGGCTGCAGGCGTCCCTTCCTGTTAACCACGGAGGTCTCGGCATTCGTCGCGCCATGGATCTGGCTATTTCATCCTTTCTGTCTTCATTCTATGGCGCTAAGCCATTGATCGAGACCATTCTCCAACAAGATCTTAGCCTAGTATCGGATTCGGATGTCAACGATAGCATTGGTAAGTGGTCATCTATAGTGGGATCAGATCCCCCTGACCTTGATAAGAGAGGACTACAATCCTCTTGGGACGATCCTCTTATAAATCATCACTTTTCAGCTCTGCTTCAGTCGTCCGATAACCCAGAAGATAAGGCCAGACTTCTAGCTACATCATCTCCAGAAGCAGGCGCTTGGCTCCATGCTATCCCGTCACCTTCTTTAGGATTACATCTTCCCAATGACAGTTTTCGAATTGCCAGTGCACTGCGTTTGGGAGCAGATGTTTGCGAGCAACACAGATGTCCTGCCTGTAGAAGTGTCGTAGACAAGAAGGGCCTTCATGGACTCTCCTGTGCCAATAGTGCGGGCAGACATTCACGCCACTCCAGCGTCAATGACATTATCATGAGGGCACTAATTTCAGCAGGAGTTCCTTCTATATGTGAACCGTTGGGATGCAGTCGTGCAGACGGCAAGAGGCCAGATGGTATGACTCTAATACCGTGGAAAAAAGGAAAAGCACTTCTATGGGATTTTACTTGTTCCGACACCTTCGCCCCTTCAAATATACATTCTTCCTCAGCACAAGCTGGCAACGTGGCTGCTCGCCGGGAAACAGAAAAGCGCAGGAAATATAGCAATTTACTCGACAAATATCATTTTGTCGCTATAGCTGTCGAATCGGGTGGTTCATGGGGTCCCGAAGGCCTTAACTTTATAAAAGAAGTTGGTCATCGCATTCGTTTATCGTCAGGAGATGCTAGAGCAACCTCGTTTCTACTGCAACGCATCAGCATGGCAGTACAAAGAGGGAACGTTGCATCAGTTTTGGGAACGCTACCCTCTGGTAAGGAACTGGAGGAGATCTTTTGTTTGTAATCTCGGCGAAGGTTTGAGGATGCTGTTGTGAGGCTTATCACAATAACGTGTATTAGTGAATAATTATATTTTAATAATCTGTAAAATGTAAATTGTGCACTGTTCAAGGAATGTAATATTTTGTAGTTTTGCCAGCGGACTTAATGCAAAGTGGGATCTTATTGTTGTCTAATTTCTAATTCTAATTAACTTTGAATGTTACAAATTTGAACGAGGCCGTCGGTTTTAACAATATTTCATTGTTAAATTTAAAATAATAGTTTTGTTTTGTTGATCTCTAGATAATTTTAAAAAGATGACAGGATTATATCACGGAAGATCTGAAATTTATTTGTAAGGAATTTTATACTTTATTGAGAGTGAAAAAGCACTTCTTAATGCAATTTCCTGTAGTTGAAGTATAAGTTTAAAGACTTTTGCAAAATAAGCCTCATTATTCATTACTATGATTATTTGATTAATATTATCCTTTCTGTTTATTTGTTTTTCAAATTTTTTATTAAATAGGCCCCTAATCTGATCACACAATTTTACAGACCTTATTCATGAGCAAGGAATCAAATCTCTTCTTAAACCTTCGTTATTTAAGAGTACAAAGCTAGTATCTACTTGCGATGCTCTTGCCAATTTACTTAATAAAATATGAAATACGTTATACGATATTTTAACTGAAAAAAGTATCCTATTAGTTATACAACCTTTCGTCAAACAGTGTTACAAGCAACCAGGAAAACTAACACTGATATCAAATATTCAGATCATGTCTTCCCCCCCCCCCACTTTTAACGTCTAACCGCCGCCACTGATGGCATTAATAATTATTTAATGTTTTGCTAAGAGAATACTGTTTTACTTGTTGTCTTAGTTAATGCTGGAATTATCCAGTTTGCTTAGCAAGTGAAAGTTTTATTAAAAAGTTACTTCACAACCCAGTTCTTTAATGAATGCTAAAAATCGGCTACTAATGTGATTTTCCACTTTTGTGCAGAGAACCGTATCACAGTAAGGCTAATTGATTGCAATTTTTAATCATTGCAATTGCAATCAATTCATTGCAATTTTGAAGGCTAAAAGAAAGAATACGGAAATTCGTTGGTGCTTTTCTTGTGTTGACTTATACCAGAACCATTTATGTTAACTTTCAATTGTACACTTAACATCAATCAGAGTCAGAAATAAGGTCAATTAAAAAAAGAAAAGAAGACGAAAACTCGTTGTTTCGACCCGAAAATACTGTTCACTACTTGCTTAAATATACATCCAATATCTTCTAATGACTTTACTAATATATGCTGTTCAGTTCTTCAAACAAGGAAACTTTCTGAAGATCTTGAACATGAAAAAATAGGTCCAAAATAAAATTAACCACTAATCCAGGAAACTACTGTCACATCTCTATCCTAATTTTCTTTTTCAAAATTTTTGTAAAAGTTACACATAAAACAATAATGTCATTTTTGTAAAATAAATATGATCCTCATATTTTAGAAGCTTATAAATCAATTAATTGTGCCGCAACTTGTTCTAAGCGATGTATTGTAATTTCTTTGCATATTTCAGGAGAAAATAAAAGTAAAAAAAAAAAAAAGAAAAGAAAAGAAAAGAAAAGAAAGAAAGAAAGAAAATACCATACATGTGGTTCCCCTGGAACTCTAAAATACCTTAGAAACCTTACACAGATATTTCCATCTGGAAACAAGAGAATCTAGGACAGAAGTCCGGCCCTCCCAATCATTAGTTATCGCTATGATCATAGAAGTATACATGCATGTTAAGTTACTCTGTGTTGTGGCTATAATTTTTATCTGAACCAAAAACAATAGTTTTGACTCCTTGAAGTCAGTTTTTTTTTTTTTTCGTTTTCTATCTACTTTAATGAGTCTGTAACTGACGCGATCAATGTAAAATAAATGCAAAAAGGGCCAAAAGTGGCTTAGTATGGACTTAGTATCATCTTGCATTGACTCGTGCCACAATTTGAGAGAAGTTAACATTTGCAGGATGGGCCGGTCGAGAAAATCCATTGCCACAGGATTGCATCGGATCATCTCTGAACAAAAAGGACTCGCTTGTTCGGAAATTTCTCTCATTGATGGGATACAAAATCAACCATCTCTTGTTTGATGAAAAGACGATCTGGACAAAAACGGGATTTAAAAGTTTTTGTCAGAAAAAACTAACAAACATGAACGTAGCGTTGTTTATACTAATAATGTGTTCAAGTTTAAACCTCTGGGAACAGTGAACATTGTATCCTAAATTAATGAGGCATGAGCATCGGTGCATTCCCATATTTTTTTTTTTTTTTTTTTTTTAAGCGATGTTCAAAATATTTATGAAGTTGAAAAACAATTTTGTGGAGGATCAGTGGAGCAGAGTATCTTCAACATTGGGAGGCGGGCAAATTTGAGGCTTATTCCGGGAAGGGGGGGGGGGAGGAGACTCATATTACGGTAGATGAATCTGATTTCTGAGGTGAACCTGTTCTATATTATACAGCAAGGGACATCAATTTTATCTCTTTCCTTTCTGGCAGTCGGACACAAATTATCACATTTCTCCCCCCAAAAAATACATTTAAAATCAGATTATTGGGGGGACAGTCCCCACAATTCCTAGATTGAGGGGGACATATTCCGCTCACCCCATCTGGGGATTAATGCCAGTGGTCAAGAGACATGCTTGTTGATAAGTACATACTAAAAAGGATAATAAACATCTTGAAATTTTGCGGCGTCCATGGAGTAGCCTGGAAGAGCGCTGATCAAACAGGAAGATTTATTAATCGGGGAGCGGGTATTTTTAGTTTCCTAATCTTCAAATTTAGCTAATGAGTACTCGATGGTCATTTGAGTAACGTTACCGTGACCAAAAATACATCCAAAACAATTCAAAATGAACTGTTAGACATAATACCATTTATATAGTATATTTAAATGAAATTGGTGGAGAGATAGCTTTAGAAATATGTCAACACCTTAATTCTTTATAATATTGGGCTTCTCAGTTAAGTAAAAACATCGATCCACCTGCTATCTCGAACACCAGGGAATGGGAGGAAATTTGATTTTTGTCAGGGAAAAGTCGGGAGAAATTATTGAAAAGTTCCTTAATATCTGGGAATAATTGATAACTTTTTAATGTTGGGGGGAAGTAGTCGTTCTCTGATAATGAAGGCAACTTTCAAGTAATATGGTTATTTGCGATTTAGAGATCAGTTAACACAACAATATAGAATAATAGATTACAGATGCATCAAATTATATCAAGATGTGTTGTACGTGATTTTGTGGTTAGGTTCTTAACTCTGAAATCGGTTCAGCTACAGTATTTGAATCCTTATGCTACCACTGCTCCAGCAAAAATTTGACAACCGATAGGCTTAATTGAAATCGAAAAGTTCAACAGAGTGTTCGAATATTAGCTCAACCCGAACTTTTGGAGTATCAGAACGTTTGAACGTGGAAATGAAATTCTCACCAGGGAAGGCTTGTCATTGTAGATGTTCTTGAGGTAGAAACCCTGGGTTTGGCGGAAGGGGGGGGGGTACTCGCGATTAACAAAATCATACAGTGAAGATTTATATATATATATAAAATGTGAGCGATCAGAAATTAAAGGCACTTATGTTTTTTTTGGGGGGACAAATAACTAACTAACTCTATGGCCTATGGAACCCAGAGGCTCAATGCGCGTTCACAAAAGCTCTCCACTGACTTCTATCCTTGACAACTGGATCCAGTTTCTACTTTGTATTCCTATTTCTGTGGGATCCATCTTCCCACTTGCGCCTAGGTCTTCCTAATGGTCGCTTTCCGATTGAATTTCCTGTTAAAACTTTGAAAGCGTTCCTACTTTCTTCAATTCTTGCTACTTGACCTGCCCACCTGAATATTTTAGACTTGATGACCCTAACAATGTTTGGTAAACCGTATAAATGATGTAGTTCTCGTTATGAAGTTTCCGCCATTCCATTCTCGTTCCTATTGGTCCGAATATTCCGTCTCAGGATCTTGTTCTCAAATACTTCCAATCTACGTTCTTCCCTCAGAGTAAGCGACCATCTTTCGCAATCATACAGAACAACAGACATGATTATCGTTTTATATATTTTAAGCTTCAAATCCTCGACAGAATTCGCGGCAACAAGATTTTGAACTGAATAATGACTAACACGAATTCCCTACTTTTAGTCAACATTTATTTCTTCCTGAATACGATTTTCGTCTGTTAATATTGATCCTAGATATTGAAAGTATCCACTTTATCAAAAGTATTATTCGATATTTTAACACGTCCATAATTTGCCGTATTACGATCCCGACGAACTTCCATGTATTTAGTTTTCTCTGCAATCTACTTCTAAACCCATGTCCCTGCAAGCATTTAATAAGACCTCTGCATTTCTTTCTATTGTTCTCTATTATTCCCTATTAAATTTACATCATCAGCATATGCCATAACCTGGTGAATACCGTTCAACTCTAGGCCCTGGTTGCTATCTTTGATTTTCCCTATAGCGTGTTTCCAAGACAGTTGAATAATAATGGCGACAACGCATCTCCTTGTTTCACTCCATTCTCGACATGAAAACTCGTGGACAAAAATTTTCCTACCCGGATTTTACTTTGGGGTTCATTTAAACATATCTAATTAATCTAACTAGCTTTTTCGGTATTCCAAATTCAATAGGAATGTTGCACAATGTTTCTCTCATAACTTAGTCGTACGCCCTTTTCTAAAATCAATAAATAGTTGATGTACAGGGGTATTGTATTCCCACTTCTTTTCGAGAATGGTAAATATCTGATCGATAGTTGATCGATTTCGTCTAAATCCGCACTGATAATCTCCATAATTTCATCTGCGTATTGGGTCAATCTTGCTAATAGAATGTTTGAGAGGATTTTATAGGACGTTGAAATCAATTACATTCCCATTGTTTGAGATTTTACGCACATCTTGTACAAGTAGGAAAGAGATTAGGAATTATATTCTATGACCACTTTAGCTCGTCACATATGAGAGATGTTGCCCCTTGGCGCTCACACTACCCGGAAAGTGGCGAAGTAAGAAAGGAATCTGGAAGGAAGTAAACAGCCTAGATTTTCTTATATCAGGTACATTCCGATATTATGTAGTGGAAATGAGGAAAACCCAGGAAAAACGTCTCTCAGGATGGCTTGATTGAAAAGTTTTTTACAATTTTCTGAACAAGTGCCCCCACCAGGGAATCGAATCAGCAAGTGGTTGTACCAAAAGAGAGATCATTAGCGACTACATTCGACAAACCAGACGGAAGAGAGCAATCATTCTTATTGACTTAAGTGAAGACAATACGGCTATTAGCACCGTTGACACAGTCAGTAATATTATTCTTTAGATATTAGATAGTTTTTTGTGACAGCCTTTTGTTGCGAAGAGTATTTCAATTTGGGTCCTAGTTGCCAGAGACGGATATAGAAAATAAAACGGGGGGGGGGGGGGGTTGCAACTAGAACCCAGACTATGATAGGTATATCATGAGTTTACTATAAACTTTCAAAAATATATAAGTAATAGCTTGAATTTTTTGTCACTCAAAAAACTGGGGCCTAAAACCTCCCCGGCCCCGGGCTAGATCCGACTCTGTTAGTTGTTATAATGGATGAAAAAAATCATTACATATTAGGTATTAGTTTAAGAAAATTATATTTCACATCGACAAATCATACAATATTTTTCCGAAAAAGAAATAGTTTGTGAAGATTGATCCAATTTCATTACGTTACAATATTGTGTGATTACACAAATATCTTCATATATTTCGCCATTTACAAATCTTCACAATTTTTAGAATAGATCATATAATTAATTTGATACAGTGCTCAGTGCAGTTTCACACAATCATAATGAAATACTTCTTTCCAAACGGATTGCTTATCTTAGTGTCTAGTAGTATTAATGCAAGATATTTTATTTATGTTGTTTCTCCCTAAATAAGTACTAAACTGTTTTTTTATTAAATATAATTTAATAATATATGAACAGACGATAGCAAGAACTGATAAGAAACTGGCCAAAACAGGCATTTTTCCTGGGAACTTCGAACTATATTTATTAATCTAAGACGTTTCAAGATTGGTCAGTGTTCGGTCATTTACTTTCTCGAATGTATAACGACATATTTCTTTTTCTTCTTCTTTTTTTTAATTAAGTGAAATCAACATTTTGTACTTGTCCAGGATTTGTTGTAAAGTATTCAAATATAAGTTTCTCTTATGTGTGATTATATTTTGGTTTTGTATTACGCCTATTTATTATTTTTCTATACTCTAAGATTT
This sequence comes from Thermobia domestica, assembly GCF_964235325.1. NCBI lineage: Eukaryota > Metazoa > Arthropoda > Insecta > Zygentoma > Lepismatidae > Thermobia > Thermobia domestica. Next base: position 2,023,424 of record NC_137469.1, read on the forward strand.
TGACTTATTAATGTGCTGGCCGGAAGTAACTATTTTGAATGTAGCGCTGTCTAAACATTATAGTTGAATGTTTGACCTGGATAGCCCTTGACACCAAGACCTGTGACACGGAAAACAGCTCCAGCCTTTTCCGAGTAATGATTCAAGTGAGCTGTGGTCACGTAGAGTTCGTCCAAGTTGGGTCCTCCGAATGCTACAGATGTTACTTCTTCGGCAGGAATGTCAATTGTTCTCAGCAATTGTCCGGTCCTTCCGTCAACGTTCAGCACCTATAGAAGAAGAAGAAAAAATAATGTATAGAAGTGAACCCACAGAATACTTGACAAATCAAGAGATGGCGCTGTAAACACAAAGTATTGGGGAGCTTTGCTCTCAGTTTTTATTCAATTTTTACTATTTACATTTCAATATTTTTGACGGCAAGTCTTTACTTTAGGCAAGGCAGTGACAGAAACCGATTCATCTGAACTGGTGTCCGCAGTCACAGTTACAGTTCCCACGAACGAAAGAAAGAAAACAACGTGCCCTGCGGGGCTCTAACCTGCCTTCACTCGCTAACGCTCGCTCGGCAATACTACGGAATCGCCCTGCAACGACATCTAGTGAGAAAATATAAAAACTGCATCCATGTGAATTAGAAACAGTAAGGAACCAGTAACAACCTGTGAATAATAGTAAGAGTGACATGATATCACCGCCTTCCCCAAAGTAAAGAGATACCTTTTTGACAATTCTGTTATTTGCTACAATTTTAATATACTGTTCTTGAATTTCAATACGTACATGCGCCGCTTATCCTTTCTTATTACATTAACAGTGTGAAAAGCAATTATAATAAAACAGGCTAATTCGGCCATTTTGGCACGAGCCATCTTAATACATAATCTTATTTCAAACAATTTTCATTTAAAACATTAGTGAAGCAGTCCACAGGGCTCTAAGGCTGGGACTTCCTTTATATAAATCTCCCGTAAGGGAGGTAACTGGAACTGGAACAGATTACTTATATATAGATGAAATAATTCTGACAACATCTCTGAATTTAATATTATGGCTGCTGATTGAATACCATAAGAAGAAAGAATTATAGTTTTTCTAGTGTTTTTCATTTTTCAAAATTTTATGTTCCCATTAAAGTCAATGACAAGCAATTGACTTACAAAAGTAATTCTCCAAAAACATTTAATGCTGTAGGCAGTAACACCAGTTGGTAATTATACGGGCAGACGATTCTACCAAATTTTGACCATGAGGAGCTCCATTAATACTTGTAGATTGATTTCAGGAGAGCTCAGTAAATAGGTATGGTATATACCTACAGTGTGGACATATGACATAAAAACCACAGTGCATAAAAGACGAACCAGCTTACGCTAGGTGGCTACTAGAAAGCACGAATTCTATCTAACCGATTTAGGGCAGCAACGATAGCGAGAAGGTGCGTTCGTAGAGTGCAGGCTTCAGTGACGGAGGGTATACGCATATACAATACTTTCGCTATTACTCAAACTTCATTTCAATATAGTGTGCACTGACAGAATTACTTATATTCACATTCTCGTTCCTTCACACAAAAAAAAAGTTTCACATCGTATTTTACCTATATATTTTTTGTTTAGTACAACGGTCTGCTTGAATGAACCCATTTTATAATTAAAATGATTGAAAATACACACCAAAGAGGAGGGATGTCATTGATATTGGTTTACACCTTAGCTGTACCTTTGCATGAAGTAAGGACTAAATTTTATGTTTACAAGATTAAGGTTATTTCTGTGGAAAGATTAGAAAGAACTCTATAGTAAATCGCACTAGTACTATTGGTAATTTTGAGTAATTACATTAATGTTAACATTGTTTCTTTCACAAAGTTATTCCCTAAATGTGTGTAATACACTGGAAAGCATGAAGATACAAGTAAATAGCCTACAACATAGAACCACGATCAACGTGCATCAAATTGCACGTGAAACATTGCTGATTACAACAGTGTTGCAGAATCCACATTATCAAAACTCTCTGTAATTCTCTCGTCACTTTCCAAACATTTTAGTTTCGAATGTGACCTGGTGAAAGAGCCATGAAGTGTAATAAATGTTAAAAAGTGAACACGGGAGATCAAACGTAATGGATATGCTAAAGTAAGTTTAGTTTCATAGCAGCTTCATTTTCAACATTACCTTTTACATGATATTGATTCACAGGCTTTATACATTTTTATATAACTTTATAGGTGGGCCGCGGTGGCTCAGTGGTACAGCGTTCATCTCTGGTGCATAGGGTCCTTGGTTCGATCCCAGCTTGCGCCAAGTGGGCTTTGTGGTGGACAAATAGCGTGTGCGTGGGTTCTCCCGTTTCCTCCCACTTTTTCATTTCACTCATTTCTCAGTATCACCGTCTCCTTTAGCCTACCTGGTATAATCGTGGGAGTAAAACTTAAATATTTCATTTCATTTTCATAACTTTATAGTTATTATTTATTTATTTATTTATTTATTTATTTTGCTGTTTAGTATTAATATTATATCCTAGCAGTTGTTTGCATTAATTACAGTATGGTTTGTTCGGAAAGATACAAAATATAGGAATAAACAATAGAAAACACTACTTAGGTAAAGTGTACGTATTAAATGACAAGAATTCTCGTAACACAGTATTTGTAGACCCAGTAAATATTAAGCAAATTGTTCAAACAAATGTTAGAGTCCTTGGAATAGTGATAGTAGGTTTCCTTAAGAAAATTTCCCTCGGCTGGCACAAAAGTTTCCCCTTTTTTAAATGAAATTTTCCCTACTTTGTTGAGTGTCCACAGAAGTTTTGTGTCAACCACATTTCTTTTATTTATTTGCTTTTTGCTTATATTTTTAGTTTTATCTTCACTTTTTTAAACAGAAAAATACATACGATAATGGGTGCAAATTATTCTACTTGGAACACACACACACACTTTTGGTATCGTATTGGTTAATTTCTGAAGAACAAAGAAGAAAGAAGCATTTATATTGGCCGGACAGTCAGTGCCATAATTTCCCCAGATTTTCACGTTTTATTGAAAGAACCCCATTTTCCCTTTTTGTTAAATTTTCACACAAAATTTCCCTAGATTAGTGGAATTTCCCTGAAACTACGAACACTGCCTTCTAATAACTTTGAAATAATGTTAATGGTATATACAATTAAAGTAGGTTATGTAATTTCCTTTAATTGTTTTGTTGTCATTATCAAATATAAAGAGAAAATTAATTAGAATGAAGACATATTTGAAAATAATGTGTTCGGAAGAGAATTTAGAAATCCATATCTGATTCCATCGGTGGAAATTATTTTTAACCGCCAATCAAAGGGTAGGAAATAAATGGTGAAAGAACAGCATCTACATTCGTTCACTTCTTACATTCATCAAAATCTTTTTCGGCAATTTGATTAATCATGATACAAAATGAAAACTTTCCATTTTCTTTGACTTTCCAATTATATCCTTTCGGTTTCTGAAAGACTTGAACCTTAATTATTGTGTGCATTAAGGACAACTATTTTCTATCCAATTGACATTTATCGGCAGTGGTTTATTTAGGGGGGTGTCTTCCGGGCTTAAGCCCCCCCGAAATCTTACTTAGTATAGTAAAGTAAATGAAATATCTTGCAGAATTTTCACATTTCCACGTAAAGCCCCCCCCCCCCCCGAAAGTTAGCAAAGCCCCTCCCGAAACAAAATCGTAAATACGTCACTGTTTATCGGTAATAAACACAATACAAAACCACATGGTAAACTCTGATCGGGACCGGCCCATGCAATGGCATCCTTCTCAAGAAAAAACAAATCTTAGAAGCCACGATTTTAAGTATGTTACCCCATGATGAACAATGTAGGGAAGGGAAAGTGCACTCGAAAGAGGGAAAGGAAATTTTTTTTATTTATTTTCTTCTACATCTGTTATTTTTTAAAAATGAACTTATTTCCACCTTCAATGATAAGGAACTTATTTTTGTGACAAAGACAAGACTAGTTTTCATATCAAAATTATGATAACTAACTAAATGGAACAAGTGTTCGCTACTATTCGAGAATTAAGTTCTTGTATTTCAGAACAATCAAGCAATTCATGCTGGTATTTCTTTCACCAGTTGCCTTACCACTGTCCATGTGATCTTAAACTAATGCGACCTAAACATGATTTATGAATGTAGTATTCAAATAGAAGGTCAGCTTAGTAAATTTAACTACCATAATCATGAAGTCTGTTTCCAACAAGAAATACTTATTTTGAATAATATTGTTATGACAGATTTTGCCGCCCGTTACAAATGCGCCTGTTCCACATATGGCAGAGCCGCCTTTGACTCTGATAACAAATAGAAATGTCGCATTATCTTTACTTCTTTCAGTTTCACAACTCAGTGGTTTCTTGAAATTCAGTAACCTGTCTGATAGTTGTACTGATAAAATAAATAGAGTGTAAGTCATCTTGCACTAGTTTTCATTCAACCTTCACTCCTTCAGTTTACTAAGTTATTTAATATATATGTATAAGAAATTTTTAAATAAGTACTTACTTTTGAGTATCCAAAGGTTGCGACCCAGAGATTGCCTTCTGTATCAATAGTCATTCCATCGGGATCAATGCCGTAGATACCATTGGCCTGAAGATCAAAGAACGTTCTTCGATTGCCTTGAGAGGAAAAGATAATACAAATACGACACATTATTAATTAATTAAATAATTCACACAACAGTCTACTGTCTTCGACATCCCAAAAATATTTATATAAGATAAACTTTTCATTGCTTCCTACAATCCAATTGAAAGGATATCTGATATAGATTTTTTTTTTTTTTTTTTTATGTCGGAGACAGTATGTAAGACTAACCTTAAGAATATCCTCTCTGAGTCTCCAGTATGGAGAATGAATGTATCTCATTCTCCATATAGGAGACTCACAGAAAATGTTTGTTCCTGTCTTTTTTTGCAGTAAAATGTACTACTGTTACGATGTTTTGCTTGAGGAGGCATGGAATTGGACCTTCCAAGTAAGATAAGGACAGTCAATTTTACTACGTAATACTAATTCATGTAAAAATATATTGTCTGTATGATTCATATTTTGAAAACAGATGAATTTTTCTATAAGTTAGTAATTTCAAAAGCCTCGAGGCTTTTGTCACCGTTTTTTGAATAATATCCATGTCCCTGTCCAATAGACTACAATATTCCACACGAAACGTTTTATGACTTATTTTCTTGTTCAAAACCCCACAAAATAGATCTTTTCCCTCGTAAATACTCCTTTCGTCATCCTATTTTTACTTTTATTTCACGTTCGCATTTTATGTCCTCATTAATACTATTATCCAGGTATTGAAAATTAGTGACCTCTTCTACTTTCCCCCGTCATTGCTTTTGTCTCCGTAGCGTTTATTTTCATCCCATATTCTTCGTTGCTTTTGCTCAAATTGTCTAAGTAATTTTCATCTGAAATTCCGCAACAAGTGTTATATCATCTGCAAACTATATGCCTCTAATCCTTCCTCTTCAACCGAAATACCATCTATTTTTCTCTAGTGTCTCTTCTGGATATATATTAAATATCGTTGGCGAGCGGCAACATCGTCGAACTCCCTTTTAATTGTTGTACAGGCTGCCGCATAACTAAGTATGTGATGTTTCCAAGACTGGGGTAAAGAAAGTAGCAACATAACTTGAACATAAAATTAAACATAAACATCACCCTCATATCTTTCTTAACAAGAATTTTAATCTGTTCTCCATGGCATGGTTCATTAATGCACTATTTAAATCGATACATGTTTGGAGACGAAGAACAACGTTGTCACAAGCAGCTTGACAGACACGTACTGTTACCTTGTGGAACTCTTCTGTGGTAGCTTCCCCTAGTTCGGCCAAATTGCGTATGTCATGTTGATACGCTTTGTTCTTTAAAACGCCCCAGAAGAAAATGTCAGATGGTTGAAATCGGGAGATCGATATAGCCACTCTACAGAATACAAACGCACACGCTGTCCAGAGACAACCTTTCCGCCATTCTGTCTGACATACACTAACAGTCCTAAGCCCAGTAACCATTACCCCCACTCTCAGGCTACGCAGTGTTGCCATATCGAAACTTTTTATCCAGAATTACAAATAATCTTATATAGTTAGTCAAACATGGTATGGACCACCCTGCAGGCCCCCAACTAGAGGGGGGCTGGCTCCCCTAAAGTTTTCATGCCTCTCCCAGACCTCAATACAAAATGCCACCATTAATGCAATATATATATATATATATATATATATATATATATATATATATATATATATATATATATATATATATATTTGTAAGAGAATTTTTAATGACTTTCCCCCCTAACTTATTCATGGGCCCCCCAAGCCTCTGTGGCTGATTTCGGGAATGCCACCCTGTACTCTCTTCTGTCATTTCTTCCCTTATTCTAGTAGTTCATTGATTCATGAAAACCCATTGGATTAAAATATATTAAATTTTACACTAATTATAATACGTTCAGCATTTATAAAAAAGGATAAGGAATAAAGTATTTCTTTCTTTTACTTTTGGAGGCTTTCCTGCATTCCTAATTGTTATAAATGTGACTGAAAGTGAATCATGAATGAATCACATAATGTTAAGTCATAACTCATGCTTCAAACCTAACCTCACAACCCACTTTACCGATGGTTCATTTGTCCTGTAGACAGTATTTTCTTGACAATTACAGTACTTACTGATGTTTCCTGCTTTGATATCAAAGTCAAAGACGTCAACCCTCTTAGTTCCGCTGTCGATGTAATACATAAGAGTGTCGTCTGCGTTCCATGCAAGACCGTTGGAGGTGGACACTTGAGTCACCTGTGTTCTTAGAGGTTCATTCTGAGCAATGCTGTAGAAAGCTCCATCTTGCCAGTTGCCCATGGTGCCTGGAATATAACAAATCAACTACTTATATAAGGGAAAAGTCATGACCCTACAAGTAGGTTGAGTTTATTTTAAGTTTAACGTCCCTTTTAGCAGCGAGGCTATATGAGACATGGACCTACTGATTAACATGGAATCCAAACCATATGAGCTCCCATCCCCTATAAATAGGGTAACTCAGACTAATTTAATTACATATGAAAACTATAAGGCTTCAGTTTTGAACCACCGCTGTTAAACTTCTTCATGAATGATCTATCAAATGCATATCTATTGGAAAAATCAATGAAAAATTTGACAGATTAACGTTAAAAATTAAGGTAATGAAAAGATAACTGATTAAACTAACAAATTACTTCAGAAAATCACGGTTAAAATTAAAATTAACTTGAAGATTAAAATTGAAAATGAAATTTTGAATATTATGAAATAAGAATTATCTTGAGTTCTGAAAAATCATCTAGAATTTAATGAATAAAATTAAGGGCTTAGGAAAATAATCGATTATTACATAAAATAACTGTTTCCAAATAAAACATAATCTACATATATAAAAATGACAGTCCCTATGGCTATCACAATAACTCTTGAACCACCCGACCGATCTCGATCACATTTTCAACGTATATGAGGTTCGGGCATGGGGTACTTTTTATCACTTCAATTTGACGGTGCAATTCAGAGGAGGGGTGTGTGTATATATATAAATGATCGAAAATGACCGATATTAATGTCAAATCTATAGTTTTCGGGATCGCTGAGATGAAGAGTGACTCTTGGATTCTTAAATCCAAAGTCACCTCTTAATGTCCAGAATGAAACGTATTCTCCCCCTGCGAAGAACTGGTATTGTGCTAGTAATTAATAAAAACAAGACCAAAAAGTTACAAAACTGAGAAAACATCAATGTAAATTATTTACTTTAAATATATGTACGTCGAGGACACATTTTATTATCATATATCTATGAGAAAGCTTCAAAATTTGCATGAAGTTCCGTAAATCCAGCAGGGACCGAATTCACTGAACCCGTTGTGATTGTTCTCTGCCTCCTACATACCAGCACAGATCTTAGCGCTTCACTCTATTTTCTCCTCTCTCGCCTGCCACACGAAAGTAAAGAACGGATTCTATCAGTCAAAGGAAAAGTGTGACTGTATTGTACGTAAGAGAAGGCGTTTAAACGGTGGTTCTGTGAGACAGCCGAACGCTAGAAAAGCAAGCAAGCCAGTACATGAATAGGCAGTAGCATAACCATCGTGAATTATGCTATGTTGCCAAATCTCTAATTAAGAATAATGAGGATTTGGAAACTCCATATAAAAACAACTAAAGCTTTAGTTCGGTCATTCATCATTCCTATATAGGAATAAATGTTCATATTTTCTTTTTCAATCATTATTTTGGTTCGTATTAATCGGGAGGGGACATGACTTTGTGACTACATTTGATCGTAGTTATTTTCAAAATTAACACCGTGTTGCTTCTGATCATATAATGTAAGTACCATGTCAATAACGCTGCAACGACAATAATCTCAAAAGATTTTCCCGGGGGGAATTTATAATACAAGGAGTTGGGACTAGTACTGCGAAAGTGTTGGTAGTTTATGTTGAGCACAATCGTAGACACTTCCTGCGAAGAGTTTCTTCCTCCAGGCCACCACTGAAAATAATAATAATAATCACTGCATATGTATAATACTTATACCACTCATACCATATGTAATATGAAACTTACCAGCCCAGAGGCGTCCACTTCGGTCTGCTTTCCCATCGTTGAATCTGTTCTGTGGTTTGTTTTGCTCAACGGTTGCAATGACGTTGGTGCTGGCAGCACTGTTGTTTCTTCCATCCCAAGTGAGAATTGCAAGAGTGCGACCAAGTCCAATCACGAACTTATTGCTTTGACCAGTCACAGGAACAACCAAAGTCACAGGACCATCGTCTAACAGAGTAAAAGACCAAAGTTATGAGCAACAGTTACTTTTCTAAAACAATGTTTGTACTTACACTTAGGTGCAAAAATGCTCTATCTAAGTTATTATTATTATTATTATTATTATTATTATTATTATTATTATTATTATTATTATTATTATTATTAATATTATTATTATTATTCAGAAATATCTAAGATAATACAGATCTGAAAGAACTATGGTTCGTCTAATGCGGATTTTAGCTCCCGTCGTAAGCACAGGAAAGCATGTAATTTCAATGCAGGTAAATACAGAACGAAATTTGGTGAGCAAGTAGGCCATCGTATGAAGAAAGTAGGAACGCTTTCAAAGTTTTGACTGGAAATCCAACGACCAGTAGGAAGGCCTAGGCGCAGATGCGAGGACAATATTAAGATGGATCTCAATATTCGCAAAAATGACGTACCAGGGATCACAATCACCATCATCATCTTGATTTTACAACATTTGTCTTCCTGAGAAAACAAGTTCCTGTGTATGAGATTTATATCCCATCCAAGGCATGCATGACCAGAATACATTAACATTCAGGGGCTACGGGGAAACATCATTATAATTCCTGTTCTACGACGTTGCGAATCATAGGAGTAAGTATGTTTTCATCTTTCAACATGTCCTTCCACTTGGGCAAGTTTCAATGCGATACTCGTCGAGGAGTTCGATAGCATCCCTTGTCAGTCAGAAATGAAATGAAATCTTTAAGTTTTACGTTCCATGGTTATGTCGGCTAGGTTAAAAAAGACGGTGATGGTGACAAATGAATGAAATGGTGGAAAGAAGAAAGTTGGAAGAAAAAAGAGAACCCCGGGAAAACCCACGCACACGATTTTTGTCCACCACAACGCTCATTTGGCGCGACCGGTATCGGTCCTTTGCACCAGAGATAAATGCTCTATCACTGAGCCACGCGGCCAGCAGCTCAGCTAGCGACAGGTTCGACTCGGCTTGTATGGTACCACATTGACTTGATCCCTAGTCTTCCGTTGCAAGCGCTGCTATCGGCTGAAGGAATTCCATTCGCTTTCTCTCGCTTAGCAACAGCTCAATCCTTATTGGCTCAATGCATGGGTGTGTGAGGGTGTGAGCTTTAGTTCGCATTTTTGCCACGGCTCAAGACTTCTGGCAGCACAATAGTCAGATCTGTTTCTACGAAATTTGATGAGCAAGCAGTCCATCATGTAAAGAATAAAGATTACTGTAGTCCCTAACAGCATTCTCCTCAAGTTAGACTTGTACAGTCAGCGACAAAAGTTCTTTCGAATTGGTAAAATTTATTTTTGAGAATAAGGCTGGAACGTACACCGTTTCACCGAGTTTCCAAGCTGAAACGTATTGAAAATTACATTCTTTTTAATTTACCGTAAAGTGTACTCAAATTTTCCTTCCATTCTGTAGTTATTTACGAAACTAATTTTATGAAACGGAAAGAACTTTTGACGTTGATTGTATGTAACAGCTATTTTATGAGAAATACACCTCTGAGCCAGCCTAAGTCAAGTGCATTTGTAAATCCCATGGCCGCTCAGAGATAGCCTTACACATTACACTGCCATTTGCTGGCAGTGGTGGATCTAGCCCGAGGCCAGGAAGCCTAGCACTTCCCCCCCGTAGTTATTTTGTATAGCAAACGTCGCGTTTTATTCTTTATTGGAATTTTTTAAAAACATTAGATATTCCTAGTTCCTGTTAACGAAGTGCTTAGATGGATTTCAAATTATAAGTGATTTGCTTAAACTAATGATATACCTATCATAATCTGGGTTCTGGCTGTCCCCAAGTTTTTATCTTCTGGATCCGCCACTTATTATAATATTGTAATGTTAGTGTATTTGTCCGTCCGTTACTCCACACGATAGCTTTTGAACGAAACTGATTTTTTTGAATACTCAGCTAGAGCGATTGTCTTGATCGAGTTCGTTACCGGAGTCAATCGGTAACGCTGACTATGCATATCCCATGAGTAACGGTGACTTTAACAGTGGCTATGCATATCCATGGGGAAACGGTGACTGTAAATCCCATAGATAGCGATGGCTTTAACGGTGACAATGCATATCGCGTGATCCTATTTACTGTCTTCATCAAAGTTTATTACACATAGCAACGAATTGGGAATAGCTTTGCAATTTAAATTTCTGCAAATAACCGAATGAAAATAGCACACAGCAGTCATGCAGAGAGATATGGAAATACTTTATAAGCCGATTCGAGTGATATGACGATTGAAGTGAAACGAGATCTTACTTTAACGTTCCACAATTATGCTCGTTAGTCTAAGAGATTTAGGTAAATTAATGATGATAAGAGAATTGGTGGAATGGAAATGTGGGAGTATCGTGAGAAAACCCACGAGCACCATGTTGTCCACTACAAGCTTACTTGGCTCGGAGTCGAACCTGAGACCCCATGCATCAGAGATAAGCGCTCTACCACTGAGTCACCGTGGCCCTCGACGATTGAAGAATGCGTACACAGACACTTAGCCCTTAAGGGATCCGGGGTTTTGGGGGTATTTTTTAGACTTTCCGTCAAGCAGCTACTGCATCGTCACTATTTATCCTAGGATCATGGTTCATACCTCATTCTCTTCAGAATGAAGCTGGCTTTCAAATGGTACCACTTGCATGCCCATATCATATACCAGAAGAGGGAAAATTGATGTCAAAAAGAAAAATTCGGAGGGAAATTTTTTCACACTTTAGGCCCCTCTGGAGCGGCCCTGTGTGAACGTAGAGATCTCAAAAAAATCTGATAAATAGTACTTGGTAGACTGAATGTGTGTGCCAAATTTCAACTTTCTATCTTGAATACTAAGGGCGGGAGAAATGTTATCAAGAATCCCCACAATGCCCCAAATTACCGCAAAAAACCATGATCTCAGGTAAAAAATTTCCTGAGACATCCCTAATTACCCTAGGGTCATGTTTCGCCCATCATTCTCTTTAGTGTCTCCATCATGTATCTAAGGCGGGAAAATCTCGAAGAAAGGCATTTCTTGGTCTAAATATCCCTTTTTTCAACTTTTGCCCCTCTGAACCCCCCTGTTTTAACGCAGAAATCTAAAAAAAAAAAAAATCTGGTAAATACTACTCGATGGACTGAATGTTTGTGCACAATTTCAATCTTCTACGTGCAAAAATAAGCCCACCAAAAAAAAAAAAAAATACCGAAAATGTCCAATATTCCCCTATACAGAAGTATATTTTGATAAAAATTCCCTGAGACATCCCTACTTACCCTAGAGTCATGTTTCGCCCATCATTCTCTTCAGAATAGAACTGCCTTTCAGACGGTACGACTCACGTGTCTCCATCATGTATCTAAGGCGAGAAAATCCCGAAGAAAGGGATTTTTTGGGTAAAAATATCCCTTTTTTCAACTCTTTGCCCCTCTGGATCCCTCCTGTTTTAACGCAGAAATCTGAAAACAATCTGGTAAATACTACTCGGTAGACTGAATGTTTGTGCAAAATTTCAATCTTGTACGTGCAAAAATAAGCCCGCCAAAAAATAATCAACATAGGCTTAATAAGAGAAAATATATATTTTAAAATTATGACGTCATCACCTCCTATGTCTGGACGCAGGAAGGTGTGAAACCATACGTAAGGTCTTCTACAATGCCTCTGGACTTGAAAAAAAAACGGACGAAAAAGCTCAAATAGATGAGTTATAACGCAATGTACCATCAAACACCCGAATGGTACAAATTGTACCATCGGATCCCTTAAGGGATAGTGGTATTCTAGAGCGCTAACCTCTGGTTTGATCCCAGGTCTCATAAGTTTGTGTTGAACAACATCGTGTCCGTCGGATTTCTCGGGGTTCTCCATTTCCTCCCACACTCACATTTCATCAAATTCTTTCATAATCACTTACTTTCATTAATCACCCATCTCTTTTAGACGACATCGTATAACCACCCTAAATATAAGTGAAAAATTTAATTATCTTTAGCTCTTGTTGAAAAGAATATAAACATAGTACCCGGAGCCAGTGTTGCCAGACCTGTAGGCTAAAAAGTAGCGAGATTGTGCTCCAAAACTAGCGGATCTGAACTATTCGTAGCCCAAACATAAAATTGAATTGTTTTGCACTTTTATTAATAATATACAGAGGCCTTATCTCTTTAATATAGACATCTGGAGTTGGAAATACGATAGATATTTGAGTTGGCAATAGTCAGGCGGCGACTAATTCTGAAATATATTCTTGATTTGTCGTAACCTCAATCATCAAAAGAGCCGGAAGCTAGTAATGGTGTGTTTTCATTGTCACATGCTATCCTTAGTGAGCAGGATAGCTATCATATCCTTGTTAGTGAATATGTATATAATGAGAGAGTAAATAGAATCATGATTACTTACTTATGCGAATTTGCGTGAATTCCTTGGTGGAAGGATCATATCTGTTGACAGCCTGTCCGGCGATGTCCACGTAGTAGAGCACCTGGGCCTCGGAGTCCCAGTGAGGCCCTTCTGAATGAGTCAGAGGGCTGGTCACTTGCTCCACCACTACTTGACAGGAAACAGACCTGCAGCAGAAATCGAAACATTCAACATATTAATAAGAACACAAACTTTCTCATGTATTTCATTTGAGTTTTAATTCTAATAATGATACTTCAAAGTATAGGGTGAGCCGAAAGTCCAATACGCCCTACATATGTGAGATATAAAAGATTCGTTATAGATAGCGATCTAACTAGTGTTGAAATACCTCTCATTATTGTATTGCTTGTATTTAGAGTATTTTATTGTTTCTAGAATTAGTGAGATCATGGCCAATAAAGAACCGCATATAGTGGGGGACGGGGAATGGACTGTAAAAGACACCAGAGCTCATTAGCGACCTCACCAGGCAAATCAATGTCAAATATCCAAAGAAATTTTGCTGCAAGGTTTAACGTTTAACGAACCTTCTCCATAGAAACAACCGATATTGCGATGGAAGTTTTTTTTTTTTTTTTTTTTTTTTTAACAGTTTGCAATGCTGCAGAGAATTACAAATAGTATCTGGATAATGACAGCGTCGACACAGACATTCTGCAATAAAATGTTGTTCATATCCTCCTCAGATAACATAAATGTTCTAGTTATTCAAGTGCGCCGATCCTGGGGTGCCAAGCCCCCCCCCAAGCTTATCTGGGCCTCCCTTATTGCATTTAGGAATATACAATATTTGGCATAATTTGAATGCAATTTGTCTTAAAATCCTCATATATACCTTCTGCATCTGAATGCCCCCCCTCCCCCCAATTTACAGAGAAATCGGCGCTCTTGTAATTATTATACTTTGTTCACTTCAGTTCTATCAACTCCTACATTCGTAACACGTAGGATGTAATGGGAGTTTGGTTCACCTGTAAACGAAACTTTCCGCCATTAGTAGGGAAAAGGTCTGCTACTTTGGACTACTCTGAGAATTTCTTCGATCTTTCAGGAACCTATAAAAGGTAAGTTAAAACTGACGAGGTGCATATTGGAGCTCTGACATTTGTGTATGCCCTTTCTTTGGTAATCTTTTGCTGGCTGTATACAGAGGTAGTCCTAAGTTCTTTGAGAATATAATAGATTACAACCTGAAGTCTCAATTTTAACTCACTTTTCAACAATACAAACAAAATTGAAATAATGAGCGGCAGTGGCGTACATAGGTATCGAACAGGGCTGAAGCACGTATATTGACATTATTGATATATTAAATAATAATAATAATAATAATAATAATAATAATAATAATAATAATAATAATAATAATAATAATAGCACTCGAAATTGTATTATTATGCATATGCTTGTATAATATATGTTCATATCACCGTAATTGTGGTTGGGCACATACGCAGGAATTTATTTTGAAAGGAATCCAAAGTTTCGAGGAGAATGCGAATTCAATATGAGGATAACTTATATTAATATTTGTAAAATCATCTCTGAAATAGGAAGTACATTTACAGAAAAGTAGGGGTTTCAGAAAACACTGGACCCCTAGGATCCACCTCTTCATACGCCTCTGATCGTAGGGTCTAGTCTTTCATTTGCAAAATACTAAGAAGGCTGAAAAAGTTTTTTTTTTTTTTTTTTTTTTTTGAGTTTCAAGAGTATTCGTATTCTTCAACGCATGCGATTTTTCTATTTATAAGAAGGCAAATTTATATTTTTTCATATTTTGCAGAGAAAGAGGAAAATTAAAATCTGGTAATCCTGTTGCGTACGCTAGTGATGGCGAGATGGTTACAGCATTACGAAAACATTATTGTTGTGATGGTTATGCCTTTTGGTCTGATAACATCTGAAATCATTTTTGTTATTACTATTATTACCAGGATCATGTGTATAACTTACGAGTATCTATGTAGTTGTTCGTACAGTGCGTCCGTAAACTTGCGCAACCCAAAGTTTGATTGCGTATATCTTTTGAACCAAGAACGATAAAGACCTGAGAGTGAAAAAAGTTGGATAAGCTTGCATATGTGCATTATTTTTATTCATATTAGTTTCATTTTTTGTATATAGTTTAGTGGCTTTAGTGAATTCTTTGTGATTCTTTTAGTGATGTTTTTGGTGAGTTTTAGTGAGTTGTGTTTGCATTGGCTGGCAACAGTGCCTTCAGTGCTCTATTAAAGTTGTGTCTGTGCATTCGACAATGTGCTGTGAAGTGCAACTAGGCAAACATATTCATTCATAGTTTTAGAAAAGCATATTTATTCATAGGTTTTAGAGAAACACTCATGTTCATTAATATACAAGATTTACATGTTCTTAACAGTGTTTTAGAATGCTACTCAGTTTATGTGTGACCGAAGACAAAGTATGATGGTTTAGCAAGCAACCACGTGGTTTAGCAGCAAGCAAGCAACAATTACTGCAGAAACAAGTTAAGTAATTCATTGTACTAATATTTAAGTATTATATCATTATATTAACATATGAACAAAGCATGTTATATTTATCATATTAACGCATGTACTTTTGAATAAGAATTGAATCAAGTAACATCTAAAATATTCGTCAAGTCTTATTTCTCGTTCCTCCATGATATCTGGGTGAATCAGTAATATGGATTTAAACATACAGTTCATTAGCTGTGGATGTGATATGCGTGATTTGTAAATAAAGCACATAAACATATCACCCCTTTCAGGGGCGGATCCAGGACCGACTTCTGGGGGGGGCGATGGGTTGGCATACTGCTACTTTTAAGGGCTCCAAACTTTGTGATGGGTTTTATTTATATATATAAAATAAGAAAGTTTCCTCTTCTGGGGGGCGATCGCCCCGATCGCCCCCTCTGGATCCGCCCCTGACCCCTTTATACATATACATAAGCATCATCACAAGTGTAAGCGTGTTCTATGTAGATATTTTCGAGATCATGGATTATCAGTGTTAGAATTCGTAACGTTGTTGAGTAGTAACGAAAGAAAATACCAAAAGTGTAAAATAAAAAAAAAAGCACAAAATGAAGAAAATCAATCTTCAGTTCCAGAAAACTGATTTCCTGCGGGTGAATTCCTGTGTATATGTACAGTATGCATCAATATTTATTCTTTGGTGCAAAAATCTGACAAAGTTGATGCAGTGTTGCCATGTGAAAAGGCTATTTAATGCAAATCCTAAAATGGGTATTTTTTTTTGTCAGAAACGCCCTGCCAACACTGTTGTCGTAAAATTACTGCAACAGGCGTGTTTTAGGTTAATTAATAATAAGCAATGAGAATTTGAACATAATTAATAACCTGAGTTTTTACCGCAAAAATTTGCGATAAAAAATCCACCACCCTCCCGACAGCTGGCATACCCTCAATTTTTTCACAATTGGAAACAAATTTTCGTGTTAATCTTTTTCATATCCACATTATATGACATTATCTTGTGAACGTAGCAAACCGCTACGAGGTTGAGTCTCTTTTGAGTCATAGTTAATCTAAGATACTTGAAGTATTAGGGGGGGAAGACGAAAACCGTTTTACAAATATTGACTTGGACACGTTCCCGGTCTCCCTGACCCCTTGAAATTGCCAACCCTGGTCTCAGTAACACTGCAAAACGACAGGTGCAGCTCGAAAACAAGAGAAAATGTATCATTGTACGAACGAAAGCTTACCATATTCCCACAAATAGGAAAGTTATCAGAGCAATAACCATTTTTATCATCCTCGCTAGCCAACCTGTCCTTGCTGCTTCGTCAACGTTAGGATGGAAGAGCAAATGTTAGCTCAGCATGTCATTTTTATCTGTTCCTCAAAGGCTGTTGACGTCACAATGTTCACATTGTTCCAGGATAACAATTCAGAAAAAAAAGGAACACCTGAACATAACATATGTGGTACTATGTATTTCTTTTAAGTATCAATTGTAAATAATTAACGCAACTTGCATTTGGATTCAACAAACAGCTGTAAATTAAAGATAATTAACGTATTATTGTTTGGCCAATCAATCAACTAATTCTTTATGAAAGCGCAAAGATTTCTCTTGAGACTGCTCGCATTGTTTGTAGGTTACAAAAGACAGTGATGCAACTTTATTAAAATTGTACAATTAATGAGGTGTGTTCAAAAAGAAACCGAACTTCTGCTGTAACTTCTTTGTTGCTCATTGTACATTTTAAGTACTGTCTCCCTTCAAAGTAGTCTTTTCTTTTGTCACTAACCGTTTCCAACGTTTCCTCCATGTTTGGAAAGCGTCCTGGAACCCATTTTCTGGGATAGTGCGCATGTCTCTTGTCGCATTGTCCTGAATCTATTCTATGGTTTGGAAATAACGTCCTTTCAAAGTGATTTTAAGTTTGAGAAACAGAAAAAAAGTATGTTTGGGTTAGGTACGAAGAACAGAGTGGATGGGACACAACGGAAGTCTGGTGTTTTCCCAGATAACTGCGGATGAGGAGCGAAGTGTAAGTAGGTGCATTGGCACGGTACATCATCCAAATCTGTTTTTTCCACATTTCAGGCATAGTCCTGCGCACAATATCCCTCAAACGCGGTAAAATGTCCTGGTAGAACTGTTTGTTTACCATTTGACCACATGATACAAATTCATGATACACAGTGCCTTTCCAATCAAAAAACACAACCAACTTCACCTTGATCTTTGACCTACTCATGCGTTTTTTTTTGTTTTTTTTTTTTTTTTTTTTACGAGAAAACCCTGAATGAATTGAAAAGCAATTGAAATGTCTCTGAAAATGTTTTCCAAAGTTTGTAGCAAAATGTCACACACGCACCTTATTCTTCAAGCTCTTTAATTGGCACTGTATCATTAATCTGACGAATAGCTTATGCACGCGCTCACTTCTGCGGCTATAGCTCACCATCTAACGGTCATAGCGAAACGCGGGAAATGAGAATTTGTTGTCTAAGTCTGCTGCTATGTGCCTCTCTGGTTGGTGTACAATTTCAAAAGTTCGGTTTCTTTTTGAACACACCACGTATTTGTTTTCGTTCACAAATAATAAATGTGTATTACTAGAACACATTTTACCGAACTATTCTTCAAGCTATTTTGGAATTTTCGTGCAGCCGAATTTTTAGTGTATGTTTCTGGAAGCATGCTTCTGTACTAATGTTGCCAAATCTGAAGACTAAAATGTAGCAATTTTGTGTTCCAAAAGTAGCGGATTTGAACTACTCGTAGCCCACACATAAAAATTATTATTTTGCAACCATACACTATACACTTTATAGATTTAGTGGAAACACCTTGTCTGAGTTGGCAACGGTCAGGCGATGGCAGGAGTTTTAGAACATTGGCGGTGGTTTGTTGGAGTAAATCCATACTACGTCAGGAGCAGTACAACTGCAGTATGCAATGAAGTAGGCAGACAGTGATAGGATAAAATAGACGACTTTTCTGTATTTCTAAGGAGATATATTTAGTTAAGCCAGTTTTGTGGCCTCTGAAATAGCTAAAATTTACAAAGTTTAGTATGTTTTTTTCACTGTTACCTCTTACTTCTTTATTCCTTTGCTAAATCTTTTATCTGGAATCCATGGATTTTGGAAGCATTTATTGCATTTACTCCACTTACTCATTATGTTAATATGGATAATGCAATAACACAATTAAATTTGCAATATTCACGTTTACACAGCTTCGTAGAACCATAACAATTAGATCTATACCATGCTCGGCCTAAGCTCTAAACAAAGCCACGTGAAACTAAATGTCGCTAATTTGCTGTTGTCCTATCGACACTTGTACTCCTCCGCAACATAGTTTATATGATTTGATTATTACTTTTACTATGAAGCTCCATATAAAACTACTACATTATTATCAATGACAAAAATATAATTCGGATTATCTAATAATACTGCAATCGAGTATGGCTAATGAAACAATAGAAATAAACACTAAGCATGCGCAGTAATTATGGCGCCAATTCAACTGTCGACGAGTGTTCTGCTTTCAGTCTGAAAGATGGCTGACATGAATCCCGGTTCCGCGAGTGTTGTGAAACACCAACAAGGTAAACTCTACTCAACTAAGCAACAATTGTTTACCAGCAAAGTTTAATTTTTTTTAATCTTTCAAGTTTTTTTCCTTTCTTTTCTGCTGCTGCTGTAAGTATCAGGACAACACGAGACAGTATTATCAAAATGTACGTGTATAATTTGCTTCTCCCCGTGGGGAGTGGGAGTGATACATCACTAGCTAATCGTATTTGTGACAAGCGGAAGGATACAAATATTTTGTTTATCGGAGTTTAGAGCTTACGTTGAACAGTGTATAGACATTAACTGAGACAGCAACACGCATGGGCGCCCGAAGGGGGGGGGGGGCTGGGGATCCGGCCCCCTGGCTCACGAAAATGTATACGTAATATAGCAAACCACGTATATTAAATACCAGACGTAATATGGCAACCATGAAGATGTTGCCCCCCCTGCCTAGAAAATTTTCTTCGAGCGTCCCTGGCAACATGGTCTGTGGTATTGTAACGACGCAAACTCAATAAAGTCTAGTGTTCTCAGATCTGGAGATTAAACTGTACTAAAACAAGAACTGAATTAGTATAAAACATGTCAATTTTAGTAAAACTATAGGGTGGCCCAAAAGCAAGTATACAGTACCGTACTGCATTTTACGTGTATATCATTTCTTATTGTTATCCGTCAGGTAGTCTTAGTTTCTTCATTATTTGTTCTTAATGTGTAGGGCAACCCAAAAGCATCAAAACCATAATAGCAATTTACAAATATGGTTGGTATCTTGAACATGGTTGTGTTTGCTTAACCCTTAACTACTGTTGTCCAATTGTGTTACACTAACACTGTTGTTGGGTCTATTAGACCCAGCACTATTCTATGTTTATAAATGATACTAGCGTGATTCAATAATACAAATATCTGTATTTTCTGACGTTATTCAGTCCTCGGAATATTTCACAGTAGCAAATACCAAAAAGAAAAGGAAATTTTTTGTGAGAAATTAAATTAAATGAAATGGCTCTTTTTTTTTTTTTTTTTTTTTTTTTGTAATAAAGTAGTTATACAATTACATTTTTTTCTGTGCATAGTAATGCTGGTTGGGACACAACAATCGTATTTTTTTGTCGGAATAGTGTTCAAAAAAAGAAATATTGCAATACATACACAATTCACTCCCTAATAACTAATACTTGAGGAGGTAAACATGTCGGTACTTTTTTGTTCATTTTTTCACAAGATTCAGACATGAGTGCACATTGTATTGGCGCATTCTAAGCAAAGAGGTCTGGAACATGACACACACTGGTATTGTGTTTTCCTGTCTTTAGCTGAGCCACAAAATTGACATCTCTTCCTTTTTCCCAATCTGCTTCCCTCCCTGGCTTGTTGGTGTGATTCTTGTTCGGTAATACCAAGAACTCTCGACACGGATATTCGTAACTCCAGGCTCATGTGAGGGTTTGACAGTCTGTTTTTGATGTTAGGTTGGACAAGTTCACGAGCAACGGCTTTCATAAAGTCTAATATGGAAAGTGTCATAGTTTGTGGGAATGCAGAGAAAAAAATAAAAGCATTCACCCCTGCAATATCCAGGATGCGAAAAAATATAGCCATGGTCCATCTTTGTGTTCGGCAACTAGTTGAATAGACACTGCATTTTTCATCTAAAGAGTCCACTCCACCTTTCATGTTGTAATAACTTATTATTTCTGGTAGTTCATCCACATCTCCCCTCGTATGCTGCATGGATGATACCAAAATTACTGCTTTACCTTTCTTTGGGACATGTGAGATAATCTGGATCGTTATCAGAAATATCACTATCACTAACTTCGTCTATAACAGATTGAGTGTACGATTGAAATCGTGGATCTGTCAGTGAAATACTTCGTGCGTTTGCTTCCCTCTCCATTGTATAAACAGCAAATAATATCACTAAAATAGATTGCACAGCAAAATTAAAAAAGTTACGCTGCCACTGTTGTGGGTCACACAGACCCATCCACAACGTGTAGCTCTAACTGCAAGCGTTAAATAATCACAACTGTTCAGCCACCAATCTCAGTTCACACTGATATGCAGCTACTCGGAAGACAACAGCGCTCACGTGTTAGAAAGTAGTACTACAGAACGTAAAATTTTCTTCACGGGTCTGTGAGACACACAACAGCAGTTACGGGTTAAGGATCCAGAAGAAACTAATTTTAAAAGCATAATAAAGCATAATCTTAGAAAATAAAGCATAAAGCATAATTTAAAAAATAAAGCACAATTATTGGAAAATTCTGTTTAACTGCAAGTTTAACATATTGTATTAATATTTTTTAAAACCAATATTTACAATGCAAAATCATTGAGAACATAACAATGCAACAATGAAAAGCTTATTTTTATTTCTGTAAACTTTTCGGTGTAAGCCTTTGGTATGGAGAAAAGAAAAAAGGAGAAGAAGAAGAAAACTTTCCTCCAACAATGAAAACTACACAAGAACTCTACACTATATTGTTATGTGTACCTCTTGAACTTCGGCACTTTCTGTACTTTTTGGTGGCATCTTTTACTTTCGCTTTCTGTATATAAGCACCTCTAAAGCATATCTCTTTACAGTGCATTAACTAGAAAGTTCATTCAATATGAAAGAAACTGGCAACATAAAATATTAATAAATAGATCAAGATATTTAGAATATTTAATGTATAGTAAATATTATACATTATACACGATTAATGTAAAACAATGATTGAAATTAAAAATAAAGCATAATTTGGAAAAAAAAATTAAGCACAATGTGGATTGCTCTATTAATATGGTTTTACTTACATCTTAAGCTCGAAAGATCCGAAGCAAATAAACCCATAAACTAGGATGTTATACTTGATCAATGCAGGGGTGTATACCTACTTTTGGGCCACCCTGTTGTTCGTTGTGAATAGAATACTGAACAAACAAAACTTTTATTATATTATATAAAACTAATAATTTGTACTAGTAATCTCATAAATGAAAATAAGAAAGTGGCCCAATCTTAAAAATTATAGCCTTAAGCAGATAATGAAAAAATAGCCCAAAAGTAGCGTGTACCTCAATTTGGAATTTTAGTAGTGAGGGCACTTTAAAAACGCCCAATCCGCTACTTGTAGCTCAATCTGGCAACACTGTTCTGCACACATACCTAGGGCTATCTGGCATTACGGTTTAGCCGGGACAGTTCCTGTTTTACATGTACTACCTCCTTAAAAACTGTTCAAAACTCCAAATGACCTGGTTCTACTCTAACACTCTTACCTGTAAAATGTAAGTTAATACTATTCGTAAGAATTTCAAAAATTCCGCTTTTCTCAGTCATCGATATTCAACCGATAGAAATAATATATTCTCAGTTACTTTTGGTGAGTGTGTTGAGCTGTTATTCAGCAAAAGCAAGTACCGGGTGATCCGAAAGTTGCGAACATCAAAGCAATAATAAAAACAGACAACGTTGGTACAGTATTATATATTTTCACAATACAATCATATTTTCACTACATATGCTGAAAATGGCTACCCCGTTCAGTAATTCAAGCATGAACTCTTTTTACGATGTTTGAGGCCACCTTATGGTATGTACACTGATGTTAACCTCATCTGTTATGTTCAACTTCAGTTTCTCCAGTGTGTATGGCTTGTTCTTATAGAAATGAAATGAAATCTGAGTTTTACGTCCCACGATTATCCCAACTTGGCTAAAGGAGGCGATGATGATGACAAATGAATGAATAAAGTGGGAGGAAACTGGAGAATCTCGAGAAAACCCACAAACACGGTGTTTGTCCACCACAAAGCTCACTTGGAGCGAGCAGGGATTGAACCAGGGACCACACACACCAGAGGTGAACGCTCTAATACTGAGTCACCGTGCCCCTGGCTGTTCTTATAGACCTTACCTTTAAGATAACCTCACAGGAAGAAATTAGGGGAAGTCAAATCGGTTGAAGATGGGGGTCCATAATCCTTTAGAGATGATACGCTGACCAAACAACTCGCACAAGAAATGCATGGTGTCGTTAGATGTGTGGCCATGTGGCACTGTTCTGTTGGAACCAGCAATCACGTTCGTTCATCTTCGTTAAGAAGCGCAATAAACTGTGTAATAATATCTTAGTAAACACAATCCTGTTCACTAGTTTCAAAGAAAATAGGGCCCACTATGCGACGACGTGCTATGACACACATACTTCCTATTTTCTGAGGGTATAAAGGCGTTTCGTCTAATACATGTTTATTTATTTATTTGTTGTCAACACAACAGGCTATAGCCCAATTACAGTGTCGAGAATTACGAAATTATTTTATATATAATTGCATATTCATAACGGTGGATTTTCAGTTGACCACTAAGGTAAAACCACGCCATATCAGTGAAGAAAACACGGTCAAGCTCTGCGATTGCATGTTTGTCAACAAATGAGCGAAACCATGTACAGTACACTATGTGGTTATGTTTATTCCGCTCCTTCTATTCATGAACACTGTGAATATGATATGCACAACCTCCTCATCGCTCTCTGAGCACTTCCATATGCATAGGCGCCAACTTGGGGGGGAGACGCTTTTGGCCTCCAATATTTATAGGTGGGGTCCTCGCCCCCCAATATAATCCAGTCGAGGAAGAACTAACAAAGAGGAGCAAGAATTTCTGTCGTAAACTTCGTCGTGCTTTTAATTCAATATAGGAAGAGCCTTTTTATTCGATAGTAAACGTCATTTTCAAAACTGAGTTTAATGGAGCACTGAAGCTTCAACCAACACTCTGGTAGCACTGATATGACAAGTGAATATCAAAGTGGGCACAAACTTGCAGTGCGGTTCCCAAATTTTGAACCTGAATTTGTTTTAAACCCTTTAGGCAAATTTGCATTAGATCGTGAATTTGGATGCAGCGGAGTGAATGCAGCTTACCGAGAACTTGGGGGGGGGGAGGGTGACTTCATCAAACAGTTGATAGAAAGTGGCTGAATGTGATGATATATTTATTCATTGTTTTGGCCTCCCCAATATTTTCTTTAAGTTGGCGCCTATGTCCATATGAAATCTCAGAGTGCGTGCGATGATAATCTCAAGTTTCTTGAGGACAAATGTTGTTTTACGTTTTTAATCTTAGCCAGTTTAGCATCAGTCAAAATGAGTGGTCTCCAGCAGCATCGTGTTCTTGGCGCAGTTGAATTATACTCCATAATTTATTGCTTCACGTAGTCATTTCTTCAGTTCTACAGTGCGCCTTGAAAGTTGTTTCGAGTTCCACTTATAGCTACATCTACGAGTATACAAACACCCTCCCCGAATGACTTGTCTCATAGCATACGAGTGCAGTTAACGTGTTCAAGGCAAGTAATTCGATCAGCTGTGTGCGTAGCGATAGATGACGTTAGCGGTATCGTGCTGTGACTGCACTCGGTACATACGTTGCCTGTTGGATACAATTGAACCACATTGAGCCGTGGTAGGATGCATCCACGAAAGCAATAGATGACTTACAAGAGGCCAGATTGTTACTATGAAACAATGTGGAAGGAAAATCGAACACAGCTCGTGAATTAAACACATCAATGAGAAGTGTGTCAAGACTGTATAAGGCCTATATGATAGAGGAAAAACGAAATGCTTCAACATCCTATGGCCATCGACCGAAAGCTTGTTAGATCGTGATCGTCGTTATCTAATGGCACTACTTGTGAAGGCAAATCGTGAAAGCAGACGCATGGCAACGTTCCAGATTACGAATGCATTTAATGAGAACCTAAGTACACAAATTTCCGAACTACGGTGCGACGGAAACTAAATATTATGGAGCTTGCAAGTTACCGCCCACGCGAAAACCGTATTTGACTACGACCAATGAAAAGCGACGTCACGTCTGGGCAAAAGACTGGCGTCAATGGGTTGTGGAAATGTGCGAACACGTGGTGTTCAGCTATGAGAGCAGATTTACACTGTTTACAACCAATGGGAGACGACGAGTGTGACGTGAACCGTGAACAGCATGAACTCTTCATTCAGATTACATTAATCCTGTTGTGCAAGCTGGTGGTGGCAGTATGCTTGTCTGGGAAGCGTTTGGATGGAATGGTATGGGCTCGTTAGTTACCCTAAAATGTCATAGAACTGGCGAAAAATATATGTAATATCTTGAGGGTCTTAATGGAAAACTGTTCTCCGTCTGGTGATGGGATCTACCAGAAAACGAGTCTACATCGGTTCAAGGTTGTTCAACGATGGTTTATGGACAACAGTGGGCTGTTTTGGACATGTGGATTGACCTGCAAGAAGCCCGGACGTGAACCCGATTGAAAATCTATGGGATGATTTGCAAACCCAGCTACGCCTTCTTGACCGGTTGCCCAGGAATTTAGCAGAACTGGACGTAGCACTTTATCAAGCATGGGCACCATCTCCCTTGACAGATGTCACTACCTTATTGCATCACTTCCACGACCTGGGGAAGCAGTATTCCGAGCTAAGGATGGAAGTACTAAGTATTAACATGTGAGATAAGTCATTTGGCCATTTATAGCACTTTGAGCGCAAAGCCCCAAAAAGAAGATGTTTTACTCTGGGGTTAGCAGCGTTCACTGGACTATTGAATATCACGTAAAGTATGCATAACATATATGCACATAGCCTCCAGTAATTGACGAAGTGATCATAAAATATATTCACATGGCGCTTAAAGAATTAAGTATGAGTAATACTAGAACGAAATTTCGTCGTTTGTGTATTAACAAAATATTTATAAAGTTTATGATTGTTTATTAAAAGTAGAATTGTGATTTTGTCTGAAGACCACTGACGCAACTAGAATACTTTGATGAGGAACATGACCCTGTACTTCTAAAAATTGAAATAGAACTTACCTACATGTGGTTCAAACGTATTCTAATGAGCAACATCGTTCTAGGGAGTCGTGGCCCCGTCTAATTACACCTATGCAGACAATTATAAATGAAAGTTTAGAGAGACGGGGTTCAGATGAATGTTAAATGTCTGATAGGCAGGCGAGAAGAGTAAGTCATTGTTAAAAGCTATAGTTATAAAACTTTTTTTCAAGAAAAATCTTAACTGACTTCAATACAGCATTTTTTTTTAAATGTTTCACGGTCTATTTCCAAAGATTATCATCAGATCCTAAAGAAATATATATGGAATCACCAGAAATAATAATAATAATTAAATCTTTCAAAATAATAATAATAATAATGAAATCGAGAAGTAAATTTTGGTGCATTCACTGCACAAGAGAATCAAGTCCAGGTTTTGTTCACTGTAGAAATATTTTATCTTTAAAATTTTTGCTAGAAGCTTCTTTTCTGAGTTTAAAGTAATCATGTCCAGATCTTTCAAATAACTCCTAGATTTTTAAAAATATTTAATACTTTGTAAATAACAATGAAAAACAGTGCTATCTAATAGTAAAAATAAAACCTGTTAACTTTTCCAGGTACTTTAGCTACCGTACAAACTTTACGCATCTTTTTCTCGTTAACTATTCTACTTGATTCCCATGTACGTACTCGTAGAAGAACGTCTTTCTTTTCTGAAGTTGGTTAATAATTGATATAAATACGAGTATATAACTTGCAACACATAACATAACATATACATTTCCTAAAGAAAATTTGATTTAGAGAAAAATATCATAAAACAAGAAATAGTATCACGTGCACACCACGTAATGAGTTTGGTTTGTATGCCATGATATTTTCTCAATTAACTCTTAAACGAGAAATGGTATAAATTCTTACCACTTCTGGTTTTAGTAGAGAGACTAGCCTTTGGCTAGTTGGTAACTGAGCCCCCTGACCCCAGCGTTTGCTCAGCGTATTTTATGTATCAACCTTTGCATGAAGACTGAATTTCGTGCATTTGCTCTTTATATTTCCTGAATTTGCCCAGCTGGTCGCTCCGCCTTTGCTCGGCCTATGGCTTCGCACATCTTGAAGCCACAATTCTACCAAATTTTAAGTTTCTTTTCCTATTTCAACTTTCTAAAAGGTAAGATTTTGTATCCCCCCCCCCCAAAATGCCCATTTAAATAGCATGGGAATTTCTTCATTACCCCTTTAGAGCCCTTAGAAACTAAAAATAGTCTATTTTGACAATTTTCCTGTGGGTTAGTCCCAAAAAGCTACAATCATGCCAAATTTCATCATTCTAATCCTGTCGGAAGTGCTTAAACATTTGTGTGTAGGTGTCCATATAAATAAAACGGGAAAGGTTTTTCAGTTCCCCATAAAACACTCTACAGTTGGAAATTTTTATTTTTAGTGATTTACTTACGAAACGCTAATGAAAACGTATAAACATACAAAATTTCAGCTTTTTATTCCAATTTCAAGTACCTAAAATATGAGATTATAGGTCCAAAAAAGGCCAATGTAAATATCATGGGGAATTTGTTCATCCCCCTTTAGACCCCCTAAAAATTAAAAATATTCACTTTTGGCAATTTTGTTGTGGGTTAGTCCCAAAAAGCTACAATCATGTCGAATTTCAACTATCCATGCCAACCAGAAATACCTGTTATTTTCTAATAGTCAGTTCATGTAGTTTTATAATATAATTAGGAAAAATTAGAACTGCTCCGAGGACAGTGGTAAATGATATCCACATTTCACGAAAGCATTGGAAAGAAAACCCAATTAATATTAAACAAACATTAGAGCTGTCCAAATAAGATACGATGAACGCTTCAAAGAACCAAGGAGGATTCAAAATGAAAATACAAAAAAGGCTGAAAATCTTTAGAAATGCAGTAGCTTTAGGAACGCCCAAAAGTGTTAGAACTTAAAGCTTTGCAAGAACAAATTAATTTTAAAAAACCAGATGCTACCGAAGAAAATAAGTTTGTTGGTTGTAGATAGTCAAAGAGACACACACATTATGATATATATGTTTACTTGTCTATGTTTACAATTGTATTCACAATACCGAGTGCTTCGTACTACTGTCCTCTTGTATTCCAAATACAAGAAATTTGATTTATAATAAAGACCTGAAAACAAAGCTTATATTGTATTTAAAAACTGAAAAGAACAGCGTTGTATGGTTCGATCTTTTTTGGTAAATCTAACGCGGACCACGGAAAATTTACTTCAGTCGGACTCAGGGAAATCGGTATCAGAATTTAAGTGTGAAAAATGCACAATCATTCGCTTTAATTCTTCACCCATTTCCTATAGCATAAAGAGTATAATCGTGGGAAATTTTAATTAAGTATTTCACTTTGTTAACGTAAATTAAGAGAAAACTCCACAAGTTCAGAAATAAACTAGAAGAGGTTTTGGTTGAATGAAAGTAATCGCTGCAGAACTTAAGATCAATATTAGACCTTATGGCATGTTAAATATACTCCAAGTAAGATCTTATCAGTATCAGATTTGTTTGCAACAGAATACCAAGAAATAAAAGAAACAACTTTTTTATTATTATTATTCTCCAGCTTTGTGGGGTAGCTGAAAGAATAGATAGATAGGGGGAAAGCAGGCAGAGGAGAAGGCTGGCTTCGGGTGGGTATAAGGGCACAGAGGGCATCAGGTCGGGATCAACATTTAGGATTCAGGCGTCAGGACAGATATCAAGAACCCCAGCGTCAGGTCAGACAGAAGCACAGACACCCAACCAGACAGACAGATAATATGTCGTGGTAAGGCTTCTTCTTCTTTCTTCTTCGTTGAAAGAACTGAAAAAGAAATACTAACTGTTTGTGGATGCGTTCGTGAGGGAAGTCGCACCGGTAAAAATTAAGCTTTTTCGTTTGAAAGTAAAAGAACAAATCTTTCTTAATGTATTAATTGTATACAACAATTAATACATTAGATAATATTTATTCTTTCACTTTCAAGCGAAAAAACTAACTTTTACCAGTGTGGCTTCCCTCTCGAGCCACCTCTGTGTATAAACAATATTTGTGTGCGATCTGTAGACATAAAATGTACTATATATGATGCGTATGAAGAAAATCAAACTGGAAGAATAAAGGACTTAGCTTTCAAGATGCACTCTCTCGTCATCAGAATGCATCCAAGACCGAAGACAAGGGAGAATACTAGACAAATGTCACTATCATCATATTGAATTTTGTGGTGGAATGTCAGTATGGAAGGACGTGTGGCGAGATCAAAGTATTGAGTAGATATTAAGAGAAAGAGAGAAGATTCGGGTGGGAGGAAACTGGAGACAGTGTGGTTGCTGATTAGGGTTATGATGATGATCATGATGATGATGGTCATGATGGGGGTAGGGTTATGGTTAATTAATTTATTTATTAATTTATTTATTTAACTTTTTCTTTATATTTCTTACCTACTATAACTTGTCTATTTAAGTAATTTATTTATTTATTTATTTATTAATTAGTTGTATTGACCACATTGTCTCCACTGTATTACCACCCCTTCATCCCAGTATTCTTCCTCGTTCTCTCTATTTTAGATTGCATCTGTTGTATCCATTAGCTTCTTTCTACTGATTTCGTGTCTGCGGCGAGAGCTCTGTTCAAAGTTTTCTCATCCTCGATATTACTCATACTTTGACCTGATAACACGTTCTTCCACCATAACATTGTTGCAGAATATTCATTATGGCCAACAGGGACGCTTTTTTCTTCATTTCTTCACTCTTTTCTATATTCTGATGGAGAGATGTTTCAATGGAAACTGTGGAAGAGGAAAAGAAATAATATCGAACAAGTGTGAATTGAAAAACGACTAATAGAAATAGTATTGGACCAAATGCAGATTGAAGAAACAATGATTGTTACAATAGATAGATAGATAGATTGATAGATAGATAGATAGAGAGAGAGAGATTATGAAGAAGTAGAAACTATTAGAAAGGAGGACGAAGACACATTCAACACATATTGAAGAAAGCAGAGAATTATTTGAAGAAGAATCTCAAAGCAAAAGAATATTCCGAAGAAGATCAGTCATTTGTGTCGAAGTCTGTAAATGCTACCATACTTACCCATCTGGATCGAAGCGCGTGGTCCCTCGCCGCACCAGTGTCTGTGGTGATGAGGAATGTAGGCGTTTGGATGTGTGTACGTGTATATGTTGTGTATATCCACCTGCCCGGCCAAGCACCCCCCCTCCCTTCTTCCAAGGCCCCCTCAACCCATCCGTCAGCCCGTTTCCCCCTTACCGGATCGTCTGCCCAGCGGCCCAAACACCCGTCCTGTCCGCCAGTCTACTCCTCTGCCTGCCCATCCAGTCACCACCAATTTTCCTAGAGATCTTAGGAAGATTGGTAGTAGACATACCCCATCCATCTATTGATCCAGCCACCTCACTTAATCAAAGCTCCCCCAATTGTTTTTATTAATTTTTCTTTTGTTATTTTCTTTTTTCAAACAAATATACATTGTTAGAGCACGTGATGACACCTTGTTGTTTCAGCTTCAGTCCAAAGGTGAAGACAGCCGTTTAATTTCTGATGATTTGGTGAAAAGCAAACCCGTTGTACTCAGCATGTGTGGCATCATCTCAGCTAACAGAAGCAATTTGAAATATCGCAAGGAAGACCCATGTTTGAAACGTCCTTAATATGTGGTTGTGTACTTGCTTGAACGTTTTCTTTGCGAAGATTCGAAAGAGTTATGTCTTATTTCAAGATGTCTTCATCTGGATGTCAATATGAAATCATTCAAAATGCAAATCCATAACTTGTTTAATGGGGAATACATATATACTCTTTGTTTATCAAGAACCCATACTGCATTTACTCGTACTTTGGAGAGCCATAATCCTGTTGTTGTTGATCTTTAGAATGACGTATGGTCACTATGATTCCACATATTTACTATCACAGGTAAAACACTTCACTGAATTTTGGTGATTTTTTGGAGCCAAACTCAAGGAATGGAAATGAGCTAATTACGAGGGGCATTCAATAACTAAAGAGACAAATTGCTATAGCTCAATAAAGATTTATTTCAATCTTTCAAAACTAAGGCTATTTTTTCAATATAATCACCCTTTACAGTTATGCATTTGTCCTATCTTTCTTGCAGCTTCCTAATTCTCTTGGTGAAGAAATCTTTCGATTTACCCCGAAGCCCCGCTGCCTTAACTTCCTCCTTGTTAGCAAATCTTTTTCCACGTAGGGCGTCTTTGAGTGGTCCAAACAGGTAAAAATCAGATGGGGCTAGGTCTGGGCTGTAGGCAGGATAAGGAAAGACCTCCCAACCCAATTCTTAAAGCTTATCTCGCGTCAGCTGGGCTGTATGAGGGCGGGCGTTATCGTGCTGAGGAATGACTCCTTTTGACAAGAGTCCACGGCGTTTGCTCCTGATAGCTGGTTTAACTTTGTGTTCTAGCATCTCAGAATAGTATAGGCTATTGATAGTTCGCTGATCTTCAAGGAAATTGCAATAGATTGGACCCTGTGAGTCCCAAAAGATGGTCAGCAGCACTTTACCAGCGGAAGGTTGAACCTTGATTTTTTTTGCGAACTGGAGAGCTCGTGTGTTTCCACTCCATACTCTGCCTTTTGGTCTCAGGGTCATAGTGATGGATCCAGGCCTCGTCACAAGTCACTATTCTTTAAAAAAAACGTCTCCTTCAATCAAACTTCTTTGCGTTAAGGCTTGACAAATGGAAAGCCTTGATTCTTTATGGGCGTCAGTAGGCTGTCTGGGAACCCATCTGGCACACGTTTTTCTGTACTTTAAAATGTTCCTAATGACATTGTGAACAGTTCCAGCACTTACTTGAACTTCCTCAGCTATCATTTCAACAGTAATTCTTCTGTTATCACGAATAAGTCCGTCAATCCTTGATTCCAACGAAGAACCAGAAACTTCCACTGGACGTCCACATCGGGGTTCATCACCTACACTTGTTCGGCCATTTTTAAACCGATCAACCCACTTGTACACATTCGCACGGTTCATACAACTGTTACCGTACTGGCTCAACATTCGAGAAAAAATTTTACTTTGTTTTACACCTTCTGCGACTGAAAACCTAATGACTGAGCGCTGTTCTTCTAAGGTGCAATCTTCTAGAGGACTTGCCATGATGAATTGATATTTTTGAAGTTATGTTGACATAAAATTACGAAACAGCAGATCAAAGCATGTCCCAAGGTTGCGAGCTAACACCCCTGAAACTAAAAACTAAAAAAAAAAAAAAAATGATTAGTGTTAAAAATATAGACTTTGTCTCTTTACTTATTGAATGATCCTCGTATAATAGTTCAACAAATAATATGTTTTCGTTTCGTTATGTGATTCGGTCCTTATTAAAGAGCCAGCAAAAGCGATTTGTTGCTTTCCAATGGAGAATTCCATTTTACAGACATGTAGTTTTAAATTTCTCAAAACCAGAAATCTTGCTCCATAAGTTTCGATATGCATGATAGCACAGAATCGATATGCATGTTAGCAAAATGTAAGTGTGAATGGAAATCTTTCTGAAAAATACATTTAAATTGTCTTTGTTGAATATAATTCATAACCACTTTCATCTATATTTCATATCATATTTACACGTGACGCTATATCTTTTGTGAGTAGTCCGGTTGTTATAGTACACATCTAATTATAGTACACATCCACTATAGTACACATCCACTTGGTCAACTTGAGTGAACAAAAGATACAGTTAGTGTATTGTGATTTGATGATACTGAAGCCTCTCTTGGGACTATTCACATGATATAACATTTCGTTCTCCAAGGAAGAAAGCTTCTTCAGTCAAAGTTAAGAACTAGTTCAATAGAAGTGTTGTCTGGTGCTCTTCTGTTAAGCAGAAACATTTATCTTGAAAAAACACCTTTGTCCGATAAGTGATGCATCTGGTTTCCTGTTCAGAAAGAGAAAAATTCTGAGAATCTTTAAAATAATAATAAAGACAAAACAAGCTGCAGAAAACCACATTAGTTTTTCAAAATATTCAATAAATATAACGAAATTCTGTTGTTTAAGCTTTCTCTAAAGGGAAACTGATTTCTTTTCAACGATCTGGATGAAGGAAGATAATTATATTTTGTCATTAAGCGGGACATCATTTCAATATTTTTCGGAGGTCTTTAAAAATATTACGCAATGAAATTAAGTGAAAGAGAAATGATTACAAATTAAAACAATCTCCTTCGCTATAGATTATGAAGGGTTATTTTTGGCCAGGTGGCATGTCATACATTCAGTTGGATAATGTGCAGTCAGCACATGGATTCCTAACATCAGCATTTTTGGCTTTCTGGACAGGTGTTTGCTATTTTGCAAATCAAGTAGTTTTCTATTTGCAGCTTGAAACTTGTTCTGCATCGAAATTACAATTTTGAAAAGAGTTTTTTTCTCGACTTTCTTGTGGAGTATGGATCATCGGTCCTTTCTTTTATGGTGTGGAGGCTGTCAATGTTAAATTCGAACACCTATTAGTTAAGCTATTTACTAGGCCACCGGAAGAAAACCCTGGAATAATCCCCGATGTCAAGAAAAACTAAAAACACAATTTCCTTAAAATGTACTAAAGCGCTTTTGTTAAGATTTCCGAAGTTAATATTTCATTAATAGCTGTACAGTATGGCATAGGGTAGTTCTGAAATCCAGCCAGTGCCATCGGTTACTTCAGGGTTCTCATCGACCTTGGAAACCTAGAAAAGACAGGGAATTTCACGAAAAACTGAAGAAATCTGAACAGGTCAGGGAATTCAATGTAAAAATTTTTTACTCCCAGAACTCTTTCCTCTTTGCTGCTTACCTGGCTATTTGGTAGGGGATATTTTATAAAATACATTAGTTTGTTTTGCAAACTGGGAAAACTGAGGGAACTCGTGCTCGCCAAATAAATGGGAATTCTGTGAAGCCGTATATTCTACTACGAATGAAGTCAAAATTGAGTTTAAGCCGGCGCAGATTTAATGTTGTACCCAAAAAGGAATTTTACTTCAGAAATTCTCTACTTTCCACTATCCACTGTATTAAATTATATTTTGAGTGTTTAATTCTTTTTTCTTTTTCTTTTTTCTTTTTTAAAAAAGTCCAGTAACTATTAACAAACGGCCGCATTTCTCGGAGGCAATGTCGCCCAGAGGGAATTCCCCAATTTCTTTGTTAAGTTCCATTCCACGGATTTCCTTAGTTTAACTCTCTCTATACTTTTGTATATTTCTACTACAAATGGAACCAATTAAAAATATTTCTATGAAGAAAAGTTTAAGACAGTTTCAGTAGCGGTATGTGATGCATATATTTCAACCAGAAATTGCATATTCAGTGCGTATACAGTAATATTACATGTGTCGGCAAACCTAGTCTGCATAAGTATGGAAACTCTTACAGAACGGCGGTCTCCGTTCGTCTGTCTGTCTGTCTGTTATCGACGGGTATCAAAGCGGAGTCTGTATGGTGTAGCAAAGAGCGGTTTCCTGGAATCCATTTAGCATCCCAAGAATAGATTCTGTCTTCATCCTTCAATCTACTAACACTGGAAGTAGAAATTCAAGACTACTTCCAGTTTTAATTTTCTTCCTATAGAGCAAAACCAATAAGTGATAACAAGAAATGGCTTTTTGACATGAATTCAGCGCCAAAGGAATAAGTTTAATCTCGATCTTTATACTTCTTTTTTTAACCGAAAGTGAGATATACGTCATTTCCGGTTTTAACGTTGGTCACCACAGAGCAAAGGCGGTAATGGATAGGGAGAACTGGTTTTTGACATGGATTCAATACCATATGTAGAATATAGATTCCATCTCAGACTTTATTGTTCTATTGCAGAGTTTCTCAACCTAGGACCGGGACCCCTAAAGGCGTGGTAAAAGGGATACATGGGGTCACGAGGGGAGGCGAAAAGATAAATGTAATTAGATGTAGCAGCGGAAAAGATGTATTTTTTAAAGATTATTTTGAATTTCTTAAAATATTTTGATCAACATATTTTTGTTTCTATACTAATTGTGAAATGCAGCAAATAAAGAATCGTCTAAAACAGTTGGAATAAAAGAGGAATAAAACTGATGCCAAACTGCAGATTGAAATACAATGCAAAATGAAAGCTTAGCCTGACGTGATGTCCCTACTTTGGCAACGGCCGGTTGCAACAGCTATGATAAATGAAACAAATAATTATTTTCTAGTGTACCGATGCTGTGCCATCAGTTGTAGCTCAGAATACGTAATAAATAAATGCAACCAAATGGGGATGGAACCAATGCACAACACGGTACTTAACTGTAAAATTGTGGTTGAATTTAAATAAAATTCAAATGTTTCTAATTTAGAAAATGACTAGTTGGGGGAAAGGGTGAGAGAAAGAGAAAGGTTGTAATTAAAGAATAGGAATGAGCACTAGCCTGAAAGATCCAACAGGGCTGGCGTCGTCTTAGTCATCTGGAATGATGAATATCTTTCTCTGGAGAAGTGTGGATTAGCTGGAGACAGTCAACATCTGGATCTTAATCCTGTTGAACTGCAAGGGGAGTCGATAATGCGTCTTTACGATGATGTCCTTCTACATCTTCATTCTACTAGATTGGAGCTTGATGAGTCTTCGGTGATACACCAACAGAATGGTACTCTTGAACGTAGAGTCGGTGGTCCTCCAACGGTGCGATCCGCTTGTCTCTGATGATCCTGCACCTGTCTCAATCGTGTGTTGAATACCCCTTGTTGTTCTGTTCTTCGTGGTTTTGATCAATTCAAGAATGATGACCTAATCGGGAAGTATCAGGCTGTGTTTGAAGGTATGCGGAAAGGAAAGAAGGAAGCTAGTCGAGTTTATTTAACAAATGTGCATTTACAACATGTGTCTGAGAATGTACACTTCTAATCAAAGTTTTCTTTCAAAGTTTTCAAAAGTTGATGCTTCTTTATATCCAATACATAGTTATTTCATTTCCAATAGACATATACTGCACACCCCCTCCTCGAAACTAAAATACACGAAAATTTTCAGTAGTAGAAAAAGAAAGAAAAAAAATATTGGAGAAAGTCAAAAAAAAATTTTGTTAAAGGTTAGAGAGTTCTTTGTGTAACATATTGTTTGTTTTGAATTAATTCTCGACTGCAAACTGCTGAGGGTATGTTTCTGAATCAGTTCATGTAGTTCACTGGGTAACCTGAAGATATGACGACAGCGTCTCTGGGAAGATGGAAAGTAAGAAAAAGAAAAATAAACATTAGTGCTTGCATAATATCGTTGTGAGTGACATGTATTTTAAAACGTTAGTTTGGAGTTCCGTTAGTGCTCAGGGAAGGGAGATGAAAGGTAGGAATAATACTAAATTTAATTGTCACTAATACAGCTCATAAAAACTTAGATACGTATAATAAAATAAAATCATAATCAAATAAATAAATATTTCATGAGTGTAAAATCCAATGTAGACCTCTATATATATGTATATGTTCCTCTAATGCAGAAAACAGCTTCAATATCACACGTGTCTAATACGCGAGAAGAAAACAAAAACGGTGTAATACTATCTAGCTAACCAAAGATAGTAAAGTTAGATTGTACAAGAAGGGTACTGATTTCAGTTTGAGAAAAATGAGCTTTAAGTTATTTAGGCTTAAAGCGTCCGTAGATTGGAAAATAATTCCAAGATATGGTTATAGCCCCATATACTGGCTGTAATCAAACTATATGAAATCAGCACGAGAGAACTATTCACCACATATAACCTACAACCCTAACTAACATATAAATTCTTCTTATCTTCATCTTCTTTCTTCTTAAATCTTGTCCTCTTCGGGCATCGAATACTGGACATCTGAAGGGATGGAGCATGGTTCTTGCAATCTTGACTTCAATCTTCTCACATCTTAATATATTCATCGAAATATCTATCCATATACGTGTCGTTGATTTTCTTCATTCTTCACATACTCACATTTAAAAAAAATAAAGTAAGAAACTTCTGTAGTGATACGCTGTCTAATCAAATGAAATGGTACAATTCTTGAAGATACTAACATGTTCCAAAATTCGAAGTATTCCAAGTTTCAAAGTGTTCTACCGGTAGATTTGGATGCACAAATCAAAACCAAGATAAACTAACTTCTAAGCGTGGCCAGTGCTAAAAGAAAGTTCATCATCCATTTGCAAGGTGTTCCTATGCACAATCCAATCTTCAAGAAAAGTAATCCACATACAAGTTACGTACGGACAGACGGACTAACAGATTCTTCATCAATGGGAAAATATATGGGGAGTAATCGCTGATAAATGTCCCAATTCTCTCTATCATAAACACAAAATACGACACGGTTTACGTCATCAAGATGTTCCTCTAAAAATATTCTTGTTGTAGCCAAGGCAATTTTGGCAGCTTCTAACTTCGGAAACTTAAATGCTCCAGTCGAAATGTTAGGGAATACAATTGTAGAAAGATCATTCTCCAACATCACTTTAAAACAATTTTTATATGTCTCTCGTAAAATCTTCTTGTCTGAATTCCGTGGTCCACATGTCATAATTACATAATTAGCTGGTAGAGGATAACCATTGGCAATCTTCGCTTCTCCTGGCTTCAATGATGATATGGTCAAACGTTCTTCTAAAAATTCAGATCCAGCTGCGTCTTGAATGGCTTTATCTGCTCCACCTAAGGGAGTTAGGGTTTCATTCGTTGGATTTACTAAGGCATCTGCTTTTATGTCCACTATGTTACCTTTATAAATACTAATCTTCTGATTGATGGCAGTATTACAAGCAAATTTCGGTTTTTCTTCTGTAGAATTCTTCCCTAAAGTTGCCCAAGTTGGTAGATTTTCAGCAATCACAATATCCTTAATATGAAGAGAAGGGATGAAAACTTCTTCTTCCAAACACTCTTTCTTGGGGTTGAAGATCTCTTCAGTTGGTGGTCCTTGATGGTCTTCGCATCTCATCATCTTCTTTTTCATCGTATGGTCTTCCGTGCAGACGTTGATAGGCATCTCTTCGTCAGAGTCTTCAAGGTGGTCTTCCTCTTTCGGGTTTTCCTTCTCATAAAACTTCTTCAATCTCTGGACTGCTATGCTGTCTATCTTGTACGATCCTCGGGCGGTCTTATACTTAACAAAATATGAATTTGGATTTTCCACACGTTCAATTATGCTTGGACCAATAAACTTTCCGCTGAATGCTTTGGCGTGACCTTTTTCCCTTGTGGTGTCTAAAATCTAAACTTTTTCTCTTCTTTAAAAGCAGGTTTCGTATGTCTCTTGTCAAAAAAATTTGTCGCCGTTTTATGACGTTTGTAAAGATTTTCTTGCGCTTTGTCTCTAATCTCTTCTAATTGCTGTAAACGAATGGCATTATCTTCGTATTGACACGGGGTATTTAATATTGCCTGATAAAGTAACCTGGGTTTGAAGCCAAAAAGACATTCAAATGGTGAAATTTGAGACGATAAATTTTTGGTGACGTTAAGCGAAAAAACTATGGGTTGTAATAAGTCAATCCATTCTCCTAAATCTTTGTCACATAAAGCTGATTTTAAACGTTGTTCTATATTTCTAATAGTAACTTCACAAACACCATTACTATAATGCCCATGCACATTTACAAAACGCATGTTAGCACCAATCATAGCACATAATTCTTTAAATAGTCCACTAGTGAATGCACTGCCTTTGTCTAAGACAATTTCATAAAAAAAATCCAAACTTTAAAATTACTTTATGATAAAGAGATGAAGCCAAAGTACTTGCTGTAACATCAGGAAGGCAATCTGCAATTATGTATCTAGTACAACTGTCTACTACAACTATCATGTATTTGTGATTTAACATATTATTGGGGGAATAATTCCCGGCTACATCTATGTGGATGCGATAGAAGGGGGGAACGGAGGGATAAGTAAGGAATGTACCATACGGAGAACCAATTTTCGATTTCGATACTTGACATATCGTACATTCTTTACACTTCTGATATATATATTTCTTCATGTTGGGAAAATACACTGTTTTTACTAAC
Source organism: Thermobia domestica (assembly GCF_964235325.1). Taxonomy (NCBI): domain Eukaryota; kingdom Metazoa; phylum Arthropoda; class Insecta; order Zygentoma; family Lepismatidae; genus Thermobia; species Thermobia domestica. The sequence continues at coordinate 2,062,727 of NC_137469.1, forward strand.
ATATCATAGGTTTTAGAATAGCCAGAATGAGATGATCCCAATGCAGACGTATGACAAGCATTAAAAACTTTATAACGCAAAGAAGTAGGAACTGCAATCAAAAATTTTGTACCTTGAGAAGTTTTCTGTTTTCTATACAAAATTCCATCTTTAATAGTAAAATATAATGCTTGGCGTTCTATTTTAGGATTTCTATTTTCTTTCTGTTCCAACCAAGAAAAAATATCTTTAAAAAACGGATCCTTACGCTGTTCTGTTGCCAAATTTGATTCATCTAAAATTGAAAATGAATTTGTGGTCTGAGTAAACAAAATTTTCGGATCTTCTTGATTCTTTTTCTCGTCTTCCAAATCTCTAGGGGGGGGGGTTAGAAAAACGTGAAATGGCGTCTGCCTCTACGTTACTGGAGCCACTGATGTGTGACATAGTAAAATTGTACGATTCGATTTCACTTAACCATCTAGAAATTTTACTTACATTCTTTGTTTGCTTCAAATAAATTAAACTATGACAATCTGTCTTCAAATAAAAATGACGTCCCAAAAGAAAATACCTGAATGAGCGTAATGAGTACAATAATGCTAGTAATTCAAGCTGATATGGGTGTAATTTTCTCTCGCTAGGAGACGTTGCACGACTACAATAACTAATGGGAACTAGATTTGTGTCGTCAGGTGAATTTTGAGGTTGTTTGATTAGTCCAGAAAGAGCGACTTTGCTGGCATCAAAATAGAGATCCAGAGGATAATCAGGCTTGTACCTCATTAGACAAGGTGCTGAAATGATGGCTTGTTTGATATTATTGAATGCTGTCTCCTGTGGTTCCTTCCAACGAAAAGGGGCGTCTTTTTTCAACAAAGAAAGTAACGCTTCTGCTAATTGACTAAAATTAGGTAAATACGAACGAACAAAAGAAGCCAATCCTAAAAATATCCTAACAAAAGAAGCCAATCTTTGTTTTGGAACGTTGATAGTTGGAAATTGAGTTAATTATTCGTTTCGAAATAGACAAACCATCTTTACTAACAGTGTGACCTAAAACATCTAATGAAAAATATCCCAATTTTGTTTTTTCTGGGGAAAGCTTTAAACCAATTTCTTTTATTCTTTGAAGCAACATACGAGTTAACTGCACAATTTCATCAAAGCTATCGCTAGACCAAAAATAATCGTCAACATAGGCAAATATTTTATCTTGTGGAAGACCTTCTAAGGTGAGTTTCACTAATCTGTTCATACCACTAGTAGATGTCTTGACACCCTGAGGCAAAAATTTAAAATGATACGCCCCAACGCCCGGAATCGAAAAAGCTGTAATAGGTTTTGATTCTTCAGTGAGGGGAATATTAAAGAATGCTCCAAAAACGTCGCTAGAACATAGATATTTGCGTCCTGATAAATTAGTCAAAATATCCTGGATAGGAAGGACCGGAAAACTGTCAGGAAGCATTTTTTGATTGATATGACGGGCGTCTTGTATAAATCGATACTGTCCATTCTTCTTTTTAACAAGCATTACCGGAGAATTATACGGACTAATACTAGGTTCAATGATCTTACTTTTCAATAAAATATCTACTTGTTTTTTGATCTCATCCCGTAGATGAAATGGCATCGAAAATTGGGGTCGATTTACTAGGATATTGTCTACTAATTCAATTTTATACTTATATCCCTTAGCACAACCATAATCAAATTCATTCCAAGAAAAACTAGAATGAAATTCCTCTACTAAATCATATAATTGCTGTTGTTGATGTGGCAACAATTCAGGGTTAACATTTACTCTATATTTATCATAACCTTCAGGAAAAGATTTCGTATCTACTGCATTAACCTGATGAACCTTATTGTTAGTGCTATTTTGTTTTTTGAAGTTGGTATTACTGATAACATTTTCGGCAGAACCCAAAACAACATCTTCTTCCAAGTAAAGTTTACTTTTGGTTGGATTAATCACAGATATTACCGGATGAATTTCGTCTACAACTGATTTACGCACAAAAATTTCTGCCTGCGTATCTATTAACTCATTGGGAACTAATAAATTGCGAGTTCCTGCAAGATCATTTACTTTCTTTAATGTAACTTGAACGCTTGAATTAGGAGGCAAAACAACAGCGCGAGCCACTAAAAATTGAGGTTTATATAATTTTGCTATATGGTTAGAAATTTCATCAAAAGATACGTATGGCGGTAATTCAACTCTTGGAGGAATACCAAATTTAACAAAACTAAAAGAATTCTTATTGTGATCAACCATTGCAAGATGATTTTTTCAAAAAATCTTGGCCAATTATGCTATTATACGGAAAATCTTTATACACTCGAAAAGGATGCGTAAAATACTGTCCTCCTAATTTAAATTTCACTAAAGCGATTTGATCACTTCCTTGAGAATTTCCAGTGACACCACGAATAAAAGTAGTTCCTTTGAGTATTTTATGCTTATTACTTAAATTATTACCAGAAATTATGCTAACAGTGCTGCCTGAATCCAATAGAAATAAATGCGGCTTATTGTCTATATATGCTTTAACATGAGGCAAATCAGTTTCATATTGAATAGGCACATAATATCGCTTACTATTTCTAACATTATTACACATTGTCTAGTTTATTCCTATTATTCGATTTAACATTCTCATTTACATTGACTGCATTGACAGAAGCAAGACGCTGCGAATGAGAGGAAGCGAAGGATGCAATGGATGGATTTCTTCGCTCGAAACGCGAACGCTCATAAGATTGTATAAACACAGATTTTCCTTTGTGTGCGTGAGAAACTTTTGCGAGCGCAGTTCGTTGCACAAGGCTTTCTAACTGGACTTTGATACCGTCTAAGTGAGCTATTAATGTATTTTTTTCTTCAGGCTGACTTACAATTTCATTTTCGTTCTGAACATTAACATCTAAAGTATTTTCTTTTTGCTGTATAGCATTCTTACTAACAGGATGTATATTGTATTCGTTTGCTATTACCAAGGACTTCAATTGCTGACTACACATGCTGACAAGAAAATTAACTCTTTCCTCTAGACCTAAGGACTTTGCTAACTCAATAACAGTCTTATACGGTTTTCTTACAACTACAGAATAAAATGAAGGCAATAACCCATCGATTATCAAGTTAATTTGTTCGGTCACTGGCATCTTCGGATTGTACTCGAGTATTAATTTCCACTTATGAAAAATGTAATCTAAGACAGATTCAGAATCTAACTGTTCCCTATTTCTCATTTCTTGCTCTAAAACTTGCGAAACTATATTATCTTCATAAGCCTCTATTAATTTCTTCTTAATCTGTACATACATGAGATTATCATATTCTTCGGTTGATTGTAAAGCTAGCAGATAAGCACGAGCCCCATTTTCTAAACAATACGGCAACAAATGACGTTTCTGTACATCACGTAGGTTATGAAGGACAGAAAAATCCTCAAAATGACTAAAAATGACTGAACTGACTCGTTCAATTTGCCGGAAAATTTGGGGGGTTCTACTAAACGATCTAAAGCAGAAGATATAGCACTAGTATTCTCCATTATATCTATTTTCAAAGTCACACTTGAGATAAATATCTTACACTACTATGTATATATATATCCAACACCAAAATGTAAATAACACTTCTTATATACTAACACAAAGAAAAACAAAATATAATAACTTGGCAAAATTTTCTCTTCTCACCCACTTAATCATTCAACTAAGAAACAATAAAACAAGAATTACTCTAATAGAGCAAATGAATAAACGTAGCGAGGGTGGGCGGGTGAGTTAAAAATAACTTTACTCAATTTCTCTCGACAAACTATAAATTACACACTACAAATTACTCAAAATTTGGGATCTTAAAGCATCTACCGAATATTTAGAATCGTAATTTATCGAAATTTTAGGATCGTAACAAAGGCGTAAGCCTCACAGCATCTCCATCCATGTGCCGATGCTGTGCCATCAGTTGTAGCTCAGAATACGTAATAAATAAATGCAACCAAATGGGGATGGAATTGATGCACAACACGGTACTTAACTGTAAAATTGTGGTTGAATTTAAATAAAATTCAAATGTTTCTAATTTAGAAAATGACTAGTTGGGGGAAAGGGTGAGAGAAAGAGAAAGGTTGTAATTAAAGAATAGGAATGAGCACTAGCCTGAAAGATCCAACAGGGCTGGCGTCGTCTTAGTCATCTGGAATGATGAATATCTTTCTCTGGAGAAGTGTGGATTAGCTGGAGACAGTCAACATCTGGATCTTAATCCTGTTGAACTGCAAGGGGAGTCGATAATGCGTCTTTACGATGATGTCCTTCTACATCTTCATTCTACTAGATTGGAGCTTGATGAGTCTTCGGTGATACACCAACAGAATGGTACTCTTGAACGTAGAGTCGGTGGTCCTCCAACGGTGCGATCCGCTTGTCTCTGATGATCCTGCACCTGTCTCAATCGTGTGTTGAATACCCCTTGTTGTTCTGTTCTTCGTGGTTTTGATCAATTCAAGAATGATGACCTAATCGGGAAGTATCAGGCTGTGTTTGAAGGTATGCGGAAAGGAAAGAAGGAAGCTAGTCGAGTTTATTTAACAAATGTGCATTTACAACATGTGTCTGAGAATGTACACTTCTAATCAAAGTTTCTTTCAAAGTTTTCAAAAGTTCATGCTTCTTTATATCCAATACATAGTTATTTCATTTCCAATAGACATATACTTCACACTAGACGTTCCCGAAAAAATTACAAAGGCTAAGCATATTTTGCAATAGTTGTGCTGCGTTTGTTCATACATCAACACCGGAGAAATGAATTTGTTGACAATTGAAGAGACATTGGTTTCGTTTCGGATTCTTTCTTATTCTCTGTAGAGTTGTATAGAGTTGTAGGGTTGTATATGATGAGAGATATGGTCCCGAAAGTCCGTCATTCGATTCTTGTGGATATCACTTACATTTATTATTCTTTTTCAAGAATATTTGAACTCATGTTGCCTCAAGCTTCTTTTAAAGCAATTTGTAATACTTTTTTTAGTCCATTAAACTAGATGCAATGGCAGAAGTCCTTTACCCGCACATGTCTACACCTTATTCCTTGTCCTGCTTTTTTCCCCCTTACTTGCTACTTTTTCACATTTCACTTCGAGTCATATGTCAGCTATATTTTGTTTTGTCACTTTGTTGAGTCAATACTCTGATATTGACTAACATGCCTGATAATGCTCTTTCTACTGAGTGAAGTGATTTATATCCCCAAACATAAATATTATTTTATTGTGGAAATACTTATTTTCTACGTTATCAGCTATATTGATGAGTTCACGTTGGACGATGTCACCTCCTGTGAAGTTGATTGAGGGTAATGCTTGTCGTACTGAACTTTAGAGGTTTTTGTCCTAAATCTTCTAGAACTTTCGATTTTACGTCAAGACAACGTGATTGTGGGTGTTAATGAACATTTGAAGTTTTTTTACCTTTTATGGACAGAAGAAGAAAAGGGGTTGGGTTTTGTAAAACCAGCCTTTGAATAAAACCACGAACACGGAGTTTGTCGAGGAAGTGGGAGTAAGATTTTGACGGAGAAAACATCGTTAAACGACACGTCATGGAGCTACTTCGATACTTGAAGGTATTGTTATCAGCTGACATATTGAAGGAACTTTACGTTACGAACCATTACATCTTACAGACCTAACATTCTAGTTTACCTACCCAAATTCTGCTGCATCTTTTGAAATATATATTTTGAGTATTTCATTTATTATTACAATATTAACCCTGTTAAAGCTACATCCCGAATTTAGTATCCTTTGAATTACATGAAAGAATTATACAATTTAATTATTCATGTTTCCAGCTTTTCATAAAAGCTGGTGGTGGAGACAACATCCTCAATCTGTTGGACAACGATTTTCTTACTATATTAGGTTGCCTTCAGTGCAATGCCGACTTTATGTACGGTGATGCAACATAAGGCTTCCACATATCAATAATCAAAAACCTTATTTCAAACCACGAAATTACAAGGTAACCAAAAAAGATTCTTGCCTTCCGTAATCGCCAGAAACAGATATACAGCGCATGATGTTCAGCATTAGGTCTCCAAGTAATCTCCGTCTCTATGCAGTACCTTTTGCTAACGTTACTCCAGTTGCGTAATGCCCTGGCGATAAAATTTTGAGGTATCGGACTGAAATAAATCCATGAGTGTGTGGGTCACATGTGCATCATTATCGAATGATTTCCCATGGAACAGTTGTTTAGGAAATGAAACATGTAGTAATCGAATGGTACTAGGTCCGGTGAGTATGGTGAATGGCACGCTGTCTGCCAGCCAAGTCGTTGAATAGTATCCCTGGTCGCCCTTGCCACATCCGGTTTCTCATTACAGCACACCTGCGCGATTAATTAAGGCTGGCTCCTTCTGCTGTAATAATGCTACATCTAGTTATTAACTGTTTGCTACACCTGATTCGCAATATTATCGCTTGGCGGCTGTAGAAGGCCCATGTCCTTCTCCATCATCTGCATATCGAAATGCAGATGAGGGGCACATTTGCATATTAATATGTAAATATAATGGATTTTGTGGTATAATTATTTGCTTGACATTAGCATATTCTGTGCATATTATTTCGATATTATTAATAATGAAGAGTGAAACACCAGCATAGTACGTAAATATTAATACAATATTGTATTATATTGTATTGATTTCATTTGTGTTTACTGCAATTATAGGCATTATATAGTGTATTAATGGGTTGCATATATTTACTGCATCGTTGCATAATGTATAGCGTACAGGGGATTATGGAAGGAATTATATTACAAGCATAGATGAAGGATTAATTAAATTGGAAATGAGAGATTCTATAGGAATCATACATGATTTCAGTACGCTTGGAAGAGAGCTAGCGCTGAGAGAAGTTTTTTTTTTCCCGACTTGCTGTCGCCTAGAGTACAGTATGTGCGGTCTCTCGCAACTCAACATGGAAAGAAATTACCAGAATTGGAACAAAATAAGTATCTCAATACACAGGAAGTAGACACGAACTTCCTTGGTGAATCTACACTGAGTTTGATACAGTGTGTGGAAACAGAGTGTTTGTATTGTTTCAAAAGCCATAAACTTTTTCGCTTCTACATGCGAAATTTTAGCTTTCAATACGTGTGAACTTCGAAGCAGCAAGCACCAGCGTCACTTCCACCCCCCCTGTCACCAAAGACCAGTAAACCTGGCTAGCGAGCCTTTAGAGAGTTCCCGAAATGCAACACCAATTTGAAAATGTATACTCTGATTTGACTTATTTTATATGTAAAATATTAATATTTACGTACTAAGCTAATACACGTTCTTGGAAATACCGCACAAAATTCTGATTAATTTTTAACAGCGTGTTTCCCTTATCGAACAAGACACTTGGATCTTGTATTTGTGAAAGATAAATATAAAAACAAAGATGTTTCCTGCATCGCTCTCCCAGCAGACATGGCGTCATTGGTTGCAGACAGCTTTGAATGACAGCCTCAGTAAATTGAGCTTACCTCGGCTTCTGGGAGAGATGACAGTGTGTATATATTATGTCAATGTATTCTATGTATATTTTTCTTTATTTTTATGTCTAGTTATCTATGTTTCTCATATTATGTTGTGTGTAAAAAGTGAAGACAACCATAATATTGCTAAAAACTCTCATAGTTTCTGCTTGGAGCACAAACTTAGGTGTTTGACCGTCCTTCGAGAAAGGGCAGCACTTGTCAGAAGGTCAAGGTGATTTTGGCAACGGAAGGGAGCTGAACAAGTGTATTTGCAGGCTGGACCACCCAGAATTTGCCCTAAAGGGGAGAACCTTTTGTCATAGGCCCCGAAAGGAGCGAGTTTACTCCTTTCGTGGTTTTTGTCGATTGTATATTCTCGTTTTCCTGAGAGAACGGGGAGTTCAAGTCAGATTCGTGAAGCAACAACATATAGTCTTCGTTTGAGGGAAGTCACCTGACTTCACTAACAGAGTTTCGATACCCAGGACAAGGTGTGAGCAAGTTGTGTCCGGCTCCCCTGGATGTGTCCTGTGAACAACTGAATACGCGAGTGCTTAGAACTCAGTTTTTTATGAAGCTATTATCAGGTTTCTAAAATGTGTAAGACCTACACATATCTGCAGTTTATCATCAGTGGTGCTTATTACGTATAGTGACAATGGAAGATAAAATTTGAAATCTCCAGTTTCTAATTGTTCAATCTCTGAGTGCTTTGGACACTCAATAGAGACAACATATTTAAATCTCGTCGCACCTCCAAATTTTAATATGTTTGAAACTCAGTTTTCAAACATGGCAGAAATATATACTTTACGATATCTCAGTTAGAGGTATAAAAACCTAGGCCAGTAACGTCTCTAAGCTGTGCCTGTCCTTGGACATTTAGTACAAGGTTTCAGCAATTTTATTTTGCTTTTAAATAGGAGCTATTAAAGTTCCTTCATTGAACGTGTGAAGTCCAGCTTACCATATCTCCTACCGAACATTTTTCATTTTAATGGAATGGGAATCTAGGAGGACACTGTGTTATACAACATAGAACTTGTGAACAGCGTGTGAATATCGGAACTGTGAACCAGTATATTAAATTTTGTTTATTTTTTATCTTCAATCTGTGTATTTATATCACAGATATTACAATATGTTTCAGTAGAATACCTCACTCCTCTAAAAACTGTTAGAGACAAGAAACTCAAAATTATGAGGAGATAAAAGAAAGTTATATATATATATAAATTTTTTTTTCTTTAAAGGTCAGACAGACCTTTTCTGCAGTTTGTCCATTCTTTCTTTTTCGTTATTTTGGTGTTAAATATGAATCAGTGAGAGAAAAATTCTACGTAATATCAATGTATCAAAAAGTGTGTGTGTTTGGTAGTGCACTACAAGGAAAAGTGTAAATATTAGTGTATTTGTGTGGTTTCTTCATATCCACCTCCCATGTTCCTGGCTACAAAGGAAAATAAACTACCATCTCTTACCAGAATCCATGACTTCTTGATTTGCTGTATGGTGAGTACCTGCACTAATAACATGTTTGTTTTCAGGAGTGTGATTCTAGGAGACATTTTTCCCTTGTTTACGTATGTCTGACCGGCTCTCTGAATGGGGCCTCAGAGAGAGTATTCTGCCCAAGGAACCGTATTACAGTCATGAGATAGTGAGCTCAAGTACAGGCTGCTACCTGTAACTTTAATATTAGTTTTTTTTTTTTATCTTTTAACCTATTTAAGAATTGAAAAACTGACTCACTATTTGTAGCATCATTGAGCATGACTGTAAATGCAGTTAACCCTGAGATCTGCTGTTCCATATACTAATTAACATATTGCTCTACCGACTTAATAAGGGGAGTGGCGGCTCTTGCAGGAGAGTATCTTATCTCCAAAGAAGGAATAAGTCATTTGTCATATCTTTTGTAATTTGCGTTTATGCAAATAGTTCTTTAAATTTGAATATTCCTAGCCACTCCACATCATTCATTTTTTTTTTTATATATTTGTGTTGGTGTGTTGGGTAACAGTAGTTTCGGCTCCAGCTGCCTAGCACCCCACAAAGAAGTGGCTACCCAGCTGCAGGGCACGATACTTCACGCTTTTGCGCCATAAGAAGTGGCGCCATCAGCGTAAAGGGCATGAAGTATATCTTATATACTCACTGGCAGACATACAATTTGTATTAAATTTTCGGTATATGTTTGTTTCTCTTCCCGTGAAAATTTCCAAGAACGTAGGTGTCTTGTGTGTGAAATTTATTTGTGTTTTGAATTTTAGTTATTACCAATACTGTGTTTAGAGAATTCAGTTTGTCTTAACTTTGGGGGGAAGAAACCTTGTAATTCCGTTTTAATTTGTAAATGGTGATAACGCGAGCGCAGGCTCGACGATTAGGGAGAATGGACACCGAGTTTGTTTTTGAAGAGTTCGCTCAGAGAGCTGATGAGCTCTCAAAAGAAAATAGAAATGTTGAATCGCAGAGCGCTAGCGAGCGCCCAGTCAGCATTGAAGGATACACTGACTCGGTGGATACGGTTCCGCCAGTCCCTCGTAGGGAACCGGAAGTGCCTGTACGGGAGGAAAGGGAGGTAACCACGGAAACTACAGAACAAAGTGTTAGCACAGCCGAAAATGTAGGTAGCTCTAGGGGAAACAGAAGTCATGATCATTTAGCAGCTATGCTAAGTGAGCTTTTTCAAGGATTAGAGAAAAAGTTAGAATCCAAACTTGAAGAAAATAATAGAAGTTTAAAGGAAGATTTGAATTTGAAATTAGGAGAAAACTCAAAGGGGTTGGAGAAGTTAGAAAGTAAATTAGTAGAAAATGTACAAAGTTTAGAAAGAAAGTTAGAAAAGAAATTAGAGGAAAACTCACAGAGTGTAGAAAAGGCTATAGAGTCGGTCAATGCTCGTCTTGAGGGTCGTTTAGATTCCATGACATCAAGACTGGAGCAGAGTGAACGGGAATTGACCGAGCGACTTGAAATCACTACTGTAGAGCTGAGGGGGGAGATTGAAGGCGCTCGGGAAGATCTCAATTCTCGTGTAACTGAAACCACTAGGAGATTGGAAGAAAACTACACTGAACTGTCTGAAAGTGTAAAACAGGTCTCGTCTCGTGTCGAACAGACCACTTTACATCTGAATAATCAGGTCAGGCGAGTGGAAGTGAGTTTCGCTTCCCAACTAGCGAGGATCAGGGGGGAACTAGACCAGGAAACGCCACTCGAGGATATTAGATCCGAATGTAACGGTAGCATCCAACAGATGCAGGATACCGTCCAAGACGTGTGTGCACAGCTGGAGAAGAAAATGGAGGAGTGGAAGAGCTCCATTCAGAAGGAGACAAACGAGGTGATTGAGGGGAGACTCGCAAGCATCTCTGTCTCCAGTGGGCAGGAAAGATCACCATCTCCAAACAACGCCTCGAGTCGCGATCTGCCTGTTTCTCATCCTGAGAACCTCACGACATCCCGCGAGACAGAACCTGTTCCCTCGACGTCTCGCTCGTGTAATCACGAGACGAGACAGCATCTTGCAACAGCATTTGGTCTCATACACAGGGACGTCACTCTACCTGTGTATGCTGGAAGCGAATCTGAAACCGAGACATATAACTTCCTCCAAGATCTCGACCGGTACTTTGAGGTCACTGGGGTACCGGACGAGATGAGATTGAGCTTCATCCCTAGAGCGGTCAAAAACACTTGCTATCAGTGGTTTCAGGTAAACCGTAGTAAAATTCGAACCTATGAAGATTTTGTACGTAATTTCAAGCAGTGTTATCTGAGTGAAGAGCGGCTAGCGAATTTGAGAGCAAGTATTCTCACCTCCCACTTCGACAACCGTGTACACAAATCACCCGCAGAATATCTGCTGGATTTGTTACACAAAAATAGCATTTTAGAGCCAAGAATGACAGATGAGACTTTGCTTAAAGTACTACCAAGGCACTTCCCAAATTGGCTGTTCAGGGCGATAGTCTCGTCTCGCCCTAAGAAAATAGCAGAGCTGTTGAATCTGGTACAGGAACTGCAGTCGTCGATGACGAATCGCGACCAGTTCTACCAGTCTAACAACCAGAGGAAAGGGGTCCACATGCTCCAAGTTAGCATGGAAAATGAAGACAATAACCCCTCTGGCCACAGTGGTAAACACGCTGCTCGTAAAAAGAATAGATCGAGAGAAAACCAGCGTCCTTACCAGAGAGAGAGACAGCGAAACACGAACCAAAACAACCACCAGCGATCCCCGCCTCGCCACCAGAGCAGCGGAAGTGGGTCGTCTGGCTGGTCACGTGGGGGGAACTCCCACTCCTCTCACAACAACAACGTTCGTGGAGCCCGGGGTAGGAGGGGAGGAATGCGCCAAACGGATAGACCGCAGGGAAATTCCTTCCGTCACGAGGACCAGGAAATCCAGATGTTGGAACGCTATGACCGGGCGCCTCCTCCTACCAGCCAGAACCAAAACATTACCAGGAGTAACCAATCCTCTTCTTCTGCTCCCAGGGAATGAGGATTGTCAGCATGTGCTTGGAGCAACGGTAAGATGGAAATGGAGAATACGAGTACATCTGAGTTGACAAATTTAAATTCCAAGTATGTGCGAAATTTAGAAGAAAATGTAGAAAATATACACTTATATGAAAATACATGTGAAACCGAAGTTAAAGAGATTTTTGAAAATGTAGAAGGAAAAGAAGAAGAAATTTGTACAATTTGTTCAGAAATTAAGGCAAAGAAGCATTTCAGTGAAGGCATGTTCAAAAATAAGTTAACCTTGTTAAGTAGGACTGGAGAACACATTGATTTAGATAGGGCTGTATATGAAGAGGCCAATGGCATTTTTAAGAATTTATTTGATTCAAGTAATGAAGAACTACCCAGTAATAACGTCATCTCACTACCAGAGATTAGTGTACTCCTGTTTGGAAAGGAAGTTAATTCTTTATTAGATACAGGGGCTACCTGCTCCGCCATTTCAAAAGAAATTTGGGACTCCGTCTCAAATAGCCACCCCACACCCGCATTTTTGAGTGCTAAGAATATACGGGTTACGTCTGCTTTAGGAAGTAAATCAGCGACGATCATAGGCCAGACGCTGTTAGTCATTCAGATACATGGGAAGGAATTTCATACGCTAGGCATCATTATTTCAGGTCTGAATAGATCTTTGATTTTAGGTTCCAACTTCTTTACAGAAGCTCGTGCGTGTTAGACTATGACACCGGCCTTCTACATCTCAAACATCCTCATGATGTAGAAGTGAATTTTAGATCTGTAGATTGCGAGACTGAGGATTTAGTAGTTCGTTGTTTAGAATTGAATGGTGAGTGCGAGAAAACATATAGTTTCATAGAAGAGTTAGATACTTTTGAGTGTAATTTTTCCCCGTCAGATGAAGGACGGAAGGCCATAAGGGTTAGTGCACACAATGAGCATAAGACCTGCAGAGAAAAGGCTGCTCGTGCCCCGAACTTGGATGATGGTAGATTCCCAAGTGCCCAAGAAATGGCAGTTCATGTATTCCCACCAGAAGAGTGGTTGAAAGTGAACACACGTGCCTCCCATTCAGATATAGAAGATTTTGTCTCGAACTACTCAGATCTCTCAGCCTCACAAAGAGATAGTTTGAAAGCTGTTCTTTTAAAGCACCAGGCGCTTTTTGATATCAAGCCAGGTTGCATAGCTAACTACGAGCACGAGGTTGGAGTAACGGACGAACGTCCCATGAAAACGAAATTGTATCCTTACCCAAAGAAATTCAGGAATTTAGTATCGAATGAAATTTCGCGTTGGGAAGCCTGGGGTGTGATTAAGAAGATGCCTACAGCTTATATAAACCCTCTGGTAGTGACACCGAAGAGTGACGGACGTATTCGAGTTTGTATAGATGGAAGAGCTCTGGCCAAAATTTCAGGGGATCTCTCCGACAGACCTATGCCACCCCTATCTGTTCTCCAAGATATTTGCGACAACTCTTGGTTCAGTTGCGTAGATGCAACCGAGATGTTCTTACAGATTAAAGTGAAGGAAAGTGACCAGAAATATCTTGGGTTCCTACATGAAGGCATTTCGTATGTTTTTCAAAAACTTCCGTTTGGAACAAAACAGAGCCTTGCTTCTTGCGTAAGAGCATTAGATATGCTGATTGGATCAGAAGCTAGAGAGTACTGCGGCGCTTATGTTGATGATTTAATTCTAGCCGACAGGAGCTTCGATGATCACTTAGTACACCTCGACAGAGTGTTGGGTTTACTCACTGCGGGCGGCCTAACTCTCAGGCTGAGAAAGTGCAATTTTGCCAGAAAATCATTGAACATACTTGGTTTCCATCTTTCGCAATCCGGTATCAGCAAAGATCCGGCGAAAGTGAAGGCGGTGTTAGATTTTAGGACACCACGAAACGTAAAGGAACTGCGTTCCTTCATTTGCTACTGCCAGTACCATCGTTGCTTTAGTAGGATGTACTCAGAAGTTCTCCATCCGTTGTTCCAACTCCTGAAGAAGAATGTTAGTGTATATTTCAGTGATCTAGTGTATTAGTGTAAGTGTATGTATGAGGAACTTATGTCATTTATGTTTATGTAACTTAGGGAACACTGAATTCTCTTTATTTAGCTTTTGTGTGTTGATTTTCATTTATTATGTGTGTTGTGCTATTTAACTTTGTTTTTTTTTTGTTGTACCTTGGAGGTGTTATGCACCTAAAATATTTCAGGAACGAAAATGTGCCCTCCGTATGATCTACGTCCAGTACTAGAAAGTACAGCACCTAGAATCATAGGGGGGAAATTACTGTAGAAGGCCCATGTCCTTCTCCATCATCTGCATATCGAAATGCAGATGAGGGGCACATTTGCATATTAATATGTAAATATAATGGATTTTGTGGTATAATTATTTGCTTGACATTAGCATATTCTGTGCATATTATTTCGATATTATTAATAATGAAGAGTGAAACACCAGCATAGTACGTAAATATTAATACAATATTGTATTATATTGTATTGATTTCATTTGTGTTTACTGCAATTATAGGCATTATATAGTGTATTAATGGGTTGCATATATTTACTGCATCGTTGCATAATGTATAGCGTACAGGGGATTATGGAAGGAATTATATTACAAGCATAGATGAAGGATTAATTAAATTGGAAATGAGAGATTCTATAGGAATCATACATGATTTCAGTACGCTTGGAAGAGAGCTAGCGCTGAGAGAAGTTTTTTTTTTCCCGACTTGCTGTCGCCTAGAGTACAGTATGTGCGGTCTCTCGCAACTCAACATGGAAAGAAATTACCAGAATTGGAACAAAATAAGTATCTCAATACACAGGAAGTAGACACGAACTTCCTTGGTGAATCTACACTGAGTTTGATACAGTGTGTGGAAACAGAGTGTTTGTATTGTTTCACAAGCCATAAACTTTTTCGCTTCTACATGCGAAATTTTAGCTTTCAATACGTGTGAACTTCGAAGCAGCAAGCACCAGCGTCACTTCCACCCCCCTGTCACCAAAGACCAGTAAACCTGGCTAGCGAGCCTTTAGAGAGTTCCCGAAATGCAACACCAATTTGAAAATGTATACTCTGATTTGACTTATTTTATATGTAAAATATTAATATTTACGTACTAAGCTAATACACGTTCTTGGAAATACCGCACAAAATTCTGATTAATTTTTAACAGCGTGTTTCCCTTATCGAACAAGACACTTGGATCTTGTATTTGTGAAAGATAAATATAAAAACAAAGATGTTTCCTGCATCGCTCTCCCAGCAGACATGGCGTCATTGGTTGCAGACAGCTTTGAATGACAGCCTCAGTAAATTGAGCTTACCTCGGCTTCTGGGAGAGATGACAGTGTGTATATATTATGTCAATGTATTCTATGTATATTTTTCTTTATTTTTATGTCTAGTTATCTATGTTTCTCATATTATGTTGTGTGTAAAAAGTGAAGACAACCATAATATTGCTAAAAACTCTCATAGTTTCTGCTTGGAGCACAAACTTAGGTGTTTGACCGTCCTTCGAGAAAGGGCAGCACTTGTCAGAAGGTCAAGGTGATTTTGGCAACGGAAGGGAGCTGAACAAGTGTATTTGCAGGCTGGACCACCCAGAATTTGCCCTAAAGGGGAGAACCTTTTGTCATAGGCCCCGAAAGGAGCGAGTTTACTCCTTTCGTGGTTTTTGTCGATTGTATATTCTCGTTTTCCTGAGAGAACGGGGAGTTCAAGTCAGATTCGTGAAGCAACAACATATAGTCTTCGTTTGAGGGAAGTCACCTGACTTCACTAACAGAGTTTCGATACCCAGGACAAGGTGTGAGCAAGTTGTGTCCGGCTCCCCTGGATGTGTCCTGTGAACAACTGAATACGCGAGTGCTTAGAACTCAGTTTTTTATGAAGCTATTATCAGGTTTCTAAAATGTGTAAGACCTACACATATCTGCAGTTTATCATCAGTGGTGCTTATTACGTATAGTGACAATGGAAGATAAAATTTGAAATCTCCAGTTTCTAATTGTTCAATCTCTGAGTGCTTTGGACACTCAATAGAGACAACATATTTAAATCTCGTCGCACCTCCAAATTTTAATATGTTTGAAACTCAGTTTTCAAACATGGCAGAAATATATACTTTACGATATCTCAGTTAGAGGTATAAAAACCTAGGCCAGTAACGTCTCTAAGCTGTGCCTGTCCTTGGACATTTAGTACAAGGTTTCAGCAATTTTATTTTGCTTTTAAATAGGAGCTATTAAAGTTCCTTCATTGAACGTGTGAAGTCCAGCTTACCATATCTCCTACCGAACATTTTTCATTTTAATGGAATGGGAATCTAGGAGGACACTGTGTTATACAACATAGAACTTGTGAACAGCGTGTGAATATCGGAACTGTGAACCAGTATATTAAATTTTGTTTATTTTTTATCTTCAATCTGTGTATTTATATCACAGATATTACAATATGTTTCAGTAGAATACCTCACTCCTCTAAAAACTGTTAGAGACAAGAAACTCAAAATTATGAGGAGATAAAAGAAAGTTATATATATATATAATTTTTTTTTTCTTTAAAGGTCAGACAGACCTTTTCTGCAGTTTGTCCATTCTTTCTTTTTCGTTATTTTGGTGTTAAATATGAATCAGTGAGAGAAAAATTCTACGTAATATCAATGTATCAAAAAGTGTGTGTGTTTGGTAGTGCACTACAAGGAAAAGTGTAAATATTAGTGTATTTGTGTGGTTTCTTCATATCCACCTCCCATGTTCCTGGCTACAAAGGAAAATAAACTACCATCTCTTACCAGAATCCATGACTTCTTGATTTGCTGTATGGTGAGTACCTGCACTAATAACATGTTTGTTTTCAGGAGTGTGATTCTAGGAGACATTTTTCCCTTGTTTACGTATGTCTGACCGGCTCTCTGAATGGGGCCTCAGAGAGAGTATTCTGCCCAAGGAACCGTATTACAGTCATGAGATAGTGAGCTCAAGTACAGGCTGCTACCTGTAACTTTAATATTAGTTTTTTTTTTTATCTTTTAACCTATTTAAGAATTGAAAAACTGACTCACTATTTGTAGCATCATTGAGCATGACTGTAAATGCAGTTAACCCTGAGATCTGCTGTTCCATATACTAATTAACATATTGCTCTACCGACTTAATAAGGGGAGTGGCGGCTCTTGCAGGAGAGTATCTTATCTCCAAAGAAGGAATAAGTCATTTGTCATATCTTTTGTAATTTGCGTTTATGCAAATAGTTCTTTAAATTTGAATATTCCTAGCCACTCCACATCATTCATTTTTTTTTTTTTTATATTTGTGTTGGTGTGTTGGGTAACAGTAGTTTCGGCTCCAGCTGCCTAGCACCCCACACGGCGCTGAATACATTCATGGACGTCGAGAATGGGGCGAGCGCTATTTCAGGACGCTAGCAGTTGTGTTCGAGAAGTCACACACAATCATATTGTTCATGTTATTGCTAATGCACGTGTGGGAGAATGTCACAAAGAAGCCATGTTGATAATATCATAAGTGGAAAATTCGTGGTATGACTACAGAAGGTCAGATTCAGTTTTAAGTGTTGCGTGAACTTGGTGTCCCACCAAATGTCATCTCAAAGATCTACACCAACAGGGTGAAAACGTCTCGCTGAGGTTTAACGAAGGCCATCCAAGTAATACCACTACACAAGAGGAGCATTTAGACCTATTGTCAAACAACCAGGTGAAGTAGACATCGCACCACCTCAAATCTCGGTAGGGATCTTACAACTGCTATAATTATTACCGTTTAAAGGTTTACAATATACAGACTGCTAGCTGAGATTCACTTATGTGCCACACGACCACCAAGGACAGTGCTTGGAACATGTTTCTTCCACCTAATATTACTGAACTGTACTATTACAGGGGTAGAGGAATATGGTGTGGGGTGGGACCATCCTAGATTCTGGAACGCTACTGCATGTCTTCCCTCGTGATTCTATCAGACGTTTTTTTTCTTTCTTTTCTTTCTTTTGTCTGTTACCATTAGGAGTTCCACCTTCCATCAATATAAGACTGGTTCTCCGCTTTCTGCGTTTTGATATGTTCTGCAACCACATAATTAACTTCTGCACATGATCGTAGTAATAAATCCGAAGAACAGATTCTATCTCTGACCGTATCCCTCTATTGCAACCGGAAGTTAGAGATGTAGTCTACTACTTCCGGTTTCAGCATTGAATTCACATAGTTTCGAAGTTGTTGTAGTTTCTAATGTGGAAAAACTTGTTTTTCTTTAGTGTGATCATACACAGAAACTGTTTTAGATTGTATTTAAAAGTCTGCTAACCTTAAAATAAAACACTGTTATTTTCTTTTGAGGAGGTGAACGATCTTGGACATATTCTTTCTATCCTCCTGACACCCCGTGGAGGCTGTACAGAAAATTACGACATTTGCCGGTTCGTTCCTGAGGATATCTCGAGCTTTGCTGAGTTGAAACCTTTTGTAGGGAAATTTCTACCCTTCAAATTGTGCTTCCGTTAGACAAAGAATAGCAGAAGCGCCTTATGTTGTGCAATTGGACAGCAGTTAAGATTCATCGTGCTTCATGTTGCGATTTCCGCTGGGCGTCAGGAGGCTATAACGAACTGAATTTAGAGCAAAATGCAGAACAGTCAATCAGTGTATTATACAAATTTGCCACATGTATTCTCGATGCAACAAATTTTGAAAAGTAAATCTCTTCGTCCACATTTTCTTGTGTTGCAAGCATTTTGGATTAGTACCGTCAACAGTTGCTGAACAAATCAAGAGTTACAGTAGTATCCCTTCTAGTTTTGCCTGAACGTGGAGCCTAAAAATTGTCCTGAAATGTGTGGGGTATAACTGAAATAAGAAACGCTTAGTTCTGTTCTAAGTTGCAGGTACTTGAGAGATCTTGGCAACGTAGGAAAATAGAAGAGAAAACTAAACCTTCAACGATTTTGTCCTTTAGGCTAAAAGAGACGGATGATTAATGGAAGTGAATGATTATGAAAGAATTGGTGGAATAAAAGTGTGCGAGGAAAACGGAAAACTCCGAGGAAACCCTCCAACTATAGCTGAGGGCTCTACCACTGAACTCCCTCTCCTTAGGAAAGTGAAATCAATGGATTAACTGATGGGTTCTGGTCGCATTTTCCTTTAAATTTCTAATCTGCTTTAAATATAATTACAAATAATAAATAGAAGTTATTCTGCTTTTATTTGACAAGAAATAACTCACCAAAACTGCTGCCGTGACATCGCACGAGACCCCATGGTCCCAAACAGGTTGTGGCAGACAAAAAGGAACCAGAACATATAAAATTATTTGTCGTTTTTTCGATTACATCATGTATCACAGCATCTGCAACGAAAGACAAAGGAACAAGTGTTAAAACACAACAATAAAAAAGAAGTTCAGACTACAAGATCAAACTGCCGTTCAAATCATATTAGTCATGCAACCTAAAAACTCCAAAGTCACCAGGAGTGGGAGACCCGGGTTTGATTCTCGGCGGGAGCTCATGTGGTTCGGATTTCACGTTAATCAGTAGGTCGACGTCTCATATAGCCTCGCTGCTGAACAGAACGTTAAATTCAAGATCAACTCAACTGTAAAGTCATTAATTAATGCATTCTGTGGTATCTTGCACTTACTAGTACACTGGGCTTTAAAATTGCAACATAAATCTAGAATAGGAAATATAATTTATTATAAATGTGAAAAGGTGGAATGGGGTCTATTTCATCTCCCCTGTAAAGGGTCTTCAATGTCCATGGCTTTTAAAATCGAACCAATAGAATCCCTGGTTTTTACTCGGGCCTTTCAACGAGGGTGGGCAGACGTAGGGAGTTGCTTTCGTCCTACAGGATGTTACTGTTCGTGAGAAAACAATAGCAAATGAAGGTCTTTATTCACAACGAAGGGTCTAGTTTTATCTTTCCTTCCCCCTCTTCAATTCATTAAATTTCATCCTGCATCACCTCTACTCGGAGATGATCCCAATCTTCTTTCACAGATTTTTAAGCTTTGAGTATCAAAGAGTGTGCTGGTATAAGAAAACTTCGTGTTTTTATAAGCTTTATTTTTCTAGCATGACATTTCCCTTTTGCGATTCCATCAAATCATATTTCCCCTTCTGTCTCTTATCTTCTGTATAGATCAAATCTTATTATCTACATAGTGATAGCCATGCAACGGCCCGCGGGCCAGATCCAGTCCGCAAATAAAAATGCAACAATGATGATTTGTTCCCGTTTTACTTTATGGGGCCTCGACTCGCCTAATATATCTGACTTTTAACTGTCAAAATATTTTCTTTAAGCCTTTCGTTACTAGACCGGCCCAGATTATAATTATATTATTTAAAATAAATATTTTTCGTTGGAAACATATTTCATGATGATAGTAGTTAAATGTACTAAGCTGACCTTCTATTTGAACACTACATTCATAAATCATGTTTAGGTCGCATTAGTTTAAGGTCACATGGACAGAGCTAAAGCAAATGATCAAACAAATCCCAGCATAAATTGCTTGATTGTTCTCAAATACAAGAACTCAATTCTCGAACAGTACCAAACACCTGTTCCATTTAGTTAGTTATCACAGTTTTGATATGAAAACTAGTCTTGTCTTTGTCACAAACAAGTTCTTTACCATGAAAGGTGGAAGTAAGTTTTTTTTTTAATTTTTTAACAGATGTAGAACGAAAATGAAGAAATAAAAATAAAAAAGTTAGTTGCACTCGAATTGCAAACTGATATATTGAGATTGAAGCTCGATATTGAATTCCCAAAAAAGTATTACCAACTTTCCTCTGGAGGTACGTTTGCTATATCTTTCACTAACATAAGAGACTATTATTTAAAGGAAAAAAAAAATAGATACAACGAAATTGCATCTGCAGTGTTTAGGTCCCTCTGAATGCGAGGGTACTTTCCATTCCCTTCGTTGTGCACGATGGGATAACTATACTTAAAGTCGTGGCTTTTAAGATTTGCACTTTCTCAAGAAAGGGGAAGGGGAAATTATACCATTGAATGGGATGGCAAATAGCCTAGGGCCGGCCTTATACCAGACTTATTCTGCAAGGTAATGCCATTGGTACCGGACCAATTGTTAGAAGAATACAGCATGCGTTATCCTTTTCGTTAAATAATTCAGTCAGTTATAGTTGATATGGTAATTTAGGAATTGAAAGTACTGTTGCGTTAATTTATTTTTGATTTGTAGTTGTTGATATTTTAAAAATAAATTGGAAAACCTTGCTAAATGAAAAATGTAAGCCATTCTTGCATTTTTAAATCAGAAAATTATTGGATCAAATGATCCAATATATTTCAATCAAAAATCCGCTTGTATGCCTTATATCTGGAGAACTACATACAGTGTAGCCAAACCCAAACTATCACTTATTAACTCAGTATGATGTGCTTATTGAGTACAAAATACGAAAACTTGATTTAGCGGTCGTTCAAAAATTTTGTGGCCCCTGATTCAAAACCTAATGATTGGCCAAGATCGCAATCTTTTGATCCTTTTTTTGACCATTCCAAAAATTCTTGTTTTTAGAAATACAATGGTGAAACTTAGGCTTCATACTTTAAAAACAAAGAATAAACCAGTGCTTTAAAATTTTTTACTACCACTTTTGTACAAATAACATGTTTTCTTCAGCATTGTAGACTTCGTAGCTGGAATAATTCTGTTCATTGTCCTTTCACCGAAAGTGTTGTTTACCATCTTGTGTAAAAGTAACTAGGAATGCGCACGAGACAAGATTTGTGGCTGTCTCGTCTCGAAAATGTGCTGTAAAAGTGATGTCTCGATTCGAAAAATGTATAGGCCTATTTCTCTATTGGAAGAGCCGTGTCTCGACTCGAATTTCGTCAAGAAAATCCTGTCTCGACTCGTCTCGTGTGCATCCCTAAAAGTAATAATCAGTTGATTAGTAAGTTGTAATTATTTTTACATTTGATTTTAAAAATAGTGCGAGTTAAATCCTAATTTGGGAAGACGAAAATAAAAATTTATTTAAAAAATTTCCTTCAAAATAATTCACTAAAAGGAACGTTCAAAAACAAAGTAATAATTTTCTCATGCTCATAATCTTGCAAAATAAGGAGAATCAGAAATACAATATGGCAATGTGACAGATGTAATGCATGAATAAGGACTAATAAAAATAGTAATAAACATGGAACACATAAAGTCCTGCAGGAAATGAAAACTCGAATTCCAGGAGAGTTAAGTTTATTAACACAAAATTGTGTGTCCATACAGTAAAGTTCAAAGGTGATTTTGCTTGTTTTGGTTCATTTAAAAATTTTCAGTTATGCCAGCATTCACATCCAAACACTGTTAACAGTCTTTTTCTGAAACTGATAATTGTGTGCAGACAGTGCTTTTCCGAGATATTCAGAACCACGTTGGCTATCTTTTGTATTTCAGATCGTCTATGGTTCCTATACAGTTCGCGGCTTAGAAAATG
The DNA here is from genome assembly GCF_964235325.1 of Thermobia domestica. Lineage (NCBI taxonomy): Eukaryota > Metazoa > Arthropoda > Insecta > Zygentoma > Lepismatidae > Thermobia > Thermobia domestica. Next base: position 2,085,293 of record NC_137469.1, read on the forward strand.
TTTAAAAAAAAGGTTACAAACTCTTGTGCCGTGTGGGACCGCGGTGGTTCAGTGGTGGAGTGTTCACCTCTGGTGTTTGGGGTCCCGGGTTCGATCCCAGCCCGCGCAAAGTGAACTTTGTGGTGGATAAACACCGTGTGCGTGGCTTTCCTCGGGGTTCTCCCGTTTCCTCCCACTTTCTCTATTCCACCATTTCATTCATTACTCATCATCACCGTCTCCTTTGGCCTAACCGGCATATCCGTGGAACGTGAAACTCAAAGATATCATTTCATTTCTTGTGCTGTGTGCTTATGTATTCAGAAAAAAAACACGTCTCGATCGACTAAGTGCTGCTGCTGATCATATCCGAAGACTTGAGAATCCGATGTGGATATCGGAGCTGTGTGCTTAACTAAAGAGTTTAGTGTTCGAAAGAGAAAATAAGCAATGTGGTCAAAGGAGCTTAGTGCTGAAAACTACTAAGATATCGATGTGATCTCTGAGAGCAGGGCAAGAAGGAGTAGCGTTAATGGGAAGCTTGATGAAGTGAGAAGGGACGGAGAACCTTTTGAAGAGGTCGACGTATAGGAAACAATGCTATTTGCAGAGCCTGGGATAGATGTGGGGGTATAATCTTACGAGGTTGTCGTAAAACTGATAATTTTACAGTTAAAATGAATGTCCTTACATGAAAGAACACTCTATTTGATATTAATTTGCACCAGTATGGTCTACTATACCTGCATACAAAGATCTCTTTTTCAGAAGATTGGGGTTACTAGTATAAAACCATTACAATGCTGTAAGAAGTCGGATTGCTCTTGATGTTTCTAACTATTTAACATTAGCTAATGTTTGCAGCATATAAAATATTTTTGTCACGAGAATTGTTTTTATGTGGAACATGTTCATAACACAGCGAAAAACACATGAAGATCCAAATAAATACAATATGCATGATCGAAGTGCAAGTAAATCGCATGCCCAATGACATTTTTACAACATTGTTGCACAATATATACTGTCGAAACTCTCAGTAATTCTGTCGTCACGTTTGAAACAATTCGTTACGAAAGTTGTCAACGGAAGAACCTGTCAGATATAAAAAATGAAACGAAGACGTAACGTTAACTTCAGAAAGTGAGCTTATACATGAATTTCTCCGGTATTGCACAAAGCAAATACGAGAATGAAAGAATAAATACCAGGTAGGTTATAATATAAATGCCAGGTTATATTATAATATAATTTTGAATAGAGATAGCCTTACTATGCGACAGCTATTATTATTATTATTAGTAGTAGTAGTAGTAGTAGAGTTGACTTTGAGTTTTACGTCCCGTTCAGCAGCGAGGCTATATGAGACGTGGACCTACTGATTAACGTGGAATCCGAACATGAGCTCCCGCCGGGAATCGAACCCGGGTCTTCCACGCCAAAGGCGCGTACGCTAACCGCTTAGCCACGAAGGAGCTCTACTACTACTACTAATACTACTACTATTACTACTACTACTACTACTACTACTACTACGACTACTAGTAGTAGTAGTAGTCTGGTCGCATGGAATCGTGAAGCTTGACCTAGATCTACCAGTTTCAGCACTAAATATAACGCGAGCGTGTGTTTTGCTCATCAACCTTCATTCATGAAACTCTGCCAGTGTCGTCCGCCATCGTCCCCTGTGCGATATGAACATCTCATGAGGATACAGTGTTGTCTAATTGCACTAAGTTTCGTTATGTTTATTTTTGTTGTTATTGTTGTGTTTTATATGTTTGCTATAAATATTGTCACCGTTAATTCGAATAATTGTTAGTTGTGTTCAGTGGCATATTTAGGATTTTGTTTGGGGGCTATGAAGAAGACGTGAATAAGCACGTATTTTTCCTTTTGGGTGTCGACAAATTTAATGAAGTTCATTTTTATTCATTTAATATTTGTATAATGATATTTCCAGGTATGAGGAATGAAAACATTGAGGGAGAGTGAGGAGGGGGCAGAAATAACTGAATGGAATGAAATTTGACATTTACAAAGATTATTTCTAAGCAAAGAGCAAAATAAAAAGGAAAAATCAGTGAAATTCTTACAAATTGTACGAAGAATTATTGTTGTACGTGGAATGCGAAAAACTAACAAATTTATTTCGGGGGGGGGGGTGCTTGAGCCCGATAGCCTCCTAAACATGCCACTAGTTGTGTTATAGTCCTTTAGGCGCTATTTCTTTGTCGCTCCTTCACCATGTCTTCTAAGTTTGATAATATTGTTGGTGTATTACTGTTGTTTTATGTTTTCTCAATTGTGAGTTCGGAAAGCGGCTCCACGAATTGTGGCGAATTGTTCCGATGCATCACAAGTTCTATAATGGTATCGAGCCCAAGCTTCACGAGTCCTCGTGGTTATTATAGTAATGAAAGTAATAGTAATGGTAGTAGTGTAGTAGACCTAGTGGTAACACATTATAATAGTTTCGAAAATTCATCCCTTGAAGGACAGATGTAACCTTATTATACAATTAAATGTTTCGGTTAGTCAGGTGGTTGTAACGACAAGGAATTTGGTATCTAAAGATCTCATTGTGTCATAGAGTACGATTTTTCATTTATTGCCCCGAATTCAATAACTTAAGGTCTGAGGACTAAACAGTTGCGGTGAAATACGACATTTGTAAGTTACATTTTACATGAGACAAATTCCGACCTTTACTTTTCACTAATATTTTTTTCATATCTTCTTACCTCGTTTATCTATTTTATACAATATAAAACTTTTCAATTCTATGACAAAAGTAGAAGCGAATAAATAAGTCGCCCAATGAGCGGAGCTATGGGGGGCATGGGGGCATTGCCTTAACCCTTTGACAAAAAATAAAAATGCCACATATATGCCAGCTGCCACCACATATAACAAAATATATCGAATCCATACCTACCAAAACCTGTCAACCCAGGTCCCTGACCGACCAAAGGTCTGCCCCCCAGCACGCAATTCCTAACTCCACCTATGAGCCCCCACACAATAAAAGTTCTGGGAGCCGGACCCCAGGGTGGATTCGATATATTTTGTTACAAAGAACCAAATTTTGAAACCTCAGGAAGATCAATCGTGTCATTTTTTTTATTATGGGTGAAAAATTTGAGTGATTTTGGATTAGGGAATATACATGTAACACAGCTGTGTTAAAAAGAAGTTCTGTCCAGCGGGCCACTATATATCTGCTACCTGATACAATGTACTGTATTTTGTTACACAGAATCCAAATTTCGAAACCCTAGAACGATTGACCATGTCAATATTGTTTTATGGGCGAAAAACATGTGCTCTCCCTAGCCAAAATCGCTCAAATTTTTCTCCCATAAAAAATTGATACAATCAATCGTCCTAGGGTTTCGAAAGTTGGATTCTGTATAACAAAATACATTGCATCTATACCACAGAAGTTTTTTTTTTTTTTTTTTTTTTTTTGGTATGACTGTGTTACATGTATCATCCCTATCTAAAATCGGTCAAGTTTCTCGTTCATAACAAAAAATTGACACGATTAAACTTTCTGGGATTTCAAAATTTGGATTCTCTGTAACAAAATACATTGAATCCATAGCCTGGGGTTCGGTGTCCAGAACTTATATGTTTTTGTGCGTGGCTGTGTAATTAATGAACTAGAAAACTAACTAACTAACTAACTAACTCTATAGCCTATGGAACCCGGCGATAAGGGACGGTTTGACAACTCTTCGGGAGGGGAAAGGCCCCTCGAAATGTCCCTGGAAGAAGATTCACCTATCAGATAAATCAAGTATTGTATCCAGCGCATTTCTTTGTATCGTTATGCAACGTGTACAACATCTCGTGTTTCGTCCAATTCTAAATGTTCTTCTAACTTGAACGATGTACTATTATTCTTGATTGTTGAAATCTTGTATTTGATTCTTGTTCATTTCCTTCATTCAGCGTTTGATAAAATATTCAAAGGAATACTCCAGTTTCTTTGCGAGATACCCTTTCGCCGCCACTGCACTATATCCGATTGTTCACTAATGGAATCTATGACTAAGAATAATGGAGATTCTCTTTTACTTCGGTTACGGCTGTTTTTACATTTTTCCGACAAATTTTCGGGTGATCAAGGCGCCGAGAGGAGACACTTTTACACCCAGATTGGTGTATACTTTTCATTTGTCTCGGCGTCAGGAATCACCAACCGACGTTTGCTATATTAATTAAGTTAGAACGGGCGCCATCTTATTTATTAAAATCACCAAATTTGTTTAGTAACGTAAATAGCTAAACTGCGAAAACGTCTTTATTAAAGAAACACTTTTTAGTTCTTGTAATTAATTTTTTCCCAAACGAAATGAAGCTAAATGCAATTTATACTAATAAATCAATATAGCTAAATTTTAGAAATACAATACGCAGTGACTAATCGAACACTGCTCTAAAACACACAGGAATAATCAAATTTGTAAATAAAGATATTTTTTTTTTAAAAAAAACTTGAATTGTTTCAATGCGCTATATCGATTGCCGTTAGTCAGGAAGTTTGTTGGCAATAAATTAGTAGCAGCAGGAAAATATCCTATATTATCTTAGACCTACATGTTAATTGCTGTGCTGGCTTCATACCGTACATATTTTTTGAAACAAAAACTGAAATCTTTGAGTTTTACTTCCCACGGTTATGCCGGTTAGACTAAAGGAGACGGTGATAATGAGAAATGAGTGAAATGAAGAGAGTGGAAAGAAACGGATGAACCCCGAGGAAACCCACGCACACGATGTTTGTCCAGACATATTTTTTGAAAAATGATTGTACTCGCTACCTGTTCTTTGCCAATAGCAACTGTATGAATGTATAATACAAAACTGGAATACAGAAGAATTAAAGAAAGCATATTTATAATGTGATATTTCGCAGACCGCCATTTATAAGGGCGCATTGTATCCTTCACAGTTTCTTTAGCAACAGCCACTATATGAATTTACTATACAGGACTGGTATACAGAAGAACAACTAAAACCATTTATCTATAATGTGATGTTTCGCAGGGCGCGCTGTACCATTTATGGGTTCTTTACCAACAATAACTGTGTGTATTAATTGTACAGAACTGTGATATACAGAAGGAAAAATAAAACCGTTTATCTTTGATGTTTCGCAAGGGCGCCTTACGTAAAGGGCGCACTGTACCCTTCATGGTTCCTTATCATCATCATCATTGAACCGAGGTTCCCCTCCAGGAAGAAGGGAGGATTTTTTTTTTAGTATAGTTGCTACTCCATCCTTGAGTTTGATTTGTCATGTGTCTTCGTGTCTTACGTCTTGTGTGTCTGTCGATTAGGCTGTATGTCATTGCTCGTGAGTTGAGTCTCGCCTGGTGATTTTTTTGTCGTCGTACCTCCTACTTTTGATATAGAAAAGGCATAAACTTTGTTGTGTGTATTTTTATGTTACTCGTTTGTGAGTGTGGTATTGAGTTCTTCTTTGTGGGAAAAATTGTGTATTTGTTCTGAGGTGTGGGATGATTCTTTTGAGTTCTTCTTTGTAAGGGAAGATGTGCAGGATGTTATGTACTTCTTAGTGTTTGTATGTTTGTGTTAGTGCTTCCTATCGTCTCGCGTGGGGTAGGCAGGAAATTAGGCTATTACTGTCTCTATGCTGGAGATAGTTTGGCGTATAGTTTTTGGAGGAAATGGGTGAGTTTCTGATTTTGCGTGCGTATCTGGTGTTGAGTCTTGAAATTTCTTGAGGTAGTGGAGTTATCTCCGCCTGCCGATAGAGTTCCTCTTTGGGTGCTTGGAATAGGTTGAGAGTGATTCGTAGCCAGTATCTTTCTGACTTAGCGAGGTCTTCTACGTTTTTCCTACTGTATATTTGGTGTCCATACAGGAGAATTGATCGGATGATGGTTTGTATATGTGCGTTTTGTTTTTCGTGGTCAATGGTGCAGTTTCTAGCTTATCTCTTGTTTTTAGGGCAGCTATTTTGGTTCTTCGTTTTGTGTTCTTAAGGTGACCATTGAGATTTAGTCTGTCAAAAGTAATACTTAGGTATTTTGCTGTTTTAGAAGGGAAAATGTGTGTCCTGCTCAGCATGATGTTTTTTTCTAGATCTCGTCTCGTGCCTAGTCTATTTGGATAGCATAGAAGAATCTGCGTCTTTTTGGGGTTAATTGTCAGCCTCCATTTGTGGCACCAGTTGTTGAAGTTTTAGATTTCGTGCTCGAATCTTATCAGTATGTGTGTTGTGTTTGCTGCTGTGGTCCAGTACGCCGTGTCGTCTGCATACAGGGTCATTTTGCATTTAGAATTTCTTCTCAGGGAGTGTCGTTAACATATAGTATGTACAGGAGGGGGGCAATTGTGGAGCCCTGGGGTACCCCTTTTTCCAGTTTTATTTCCTGTGATAGTTCACCATCCACAAGCACACGCGTGCTTCTACCCCGTAGGAAGTTGTGTATCCAGCGAACTGTGGTGGAGGGTATATCTAGATCTGTGGGTTTAACGAGCAGGCCGTCGTGGCACACAGTGTCGAAGGCGGACCTAAGATCCATGAAGATGGCCCCGCCCCTCCTCTTGTTAAGAGTGGCTTCGTTAAGGTCGTTTTTTAGTCTCACCAGTTGGTCCACTAAGGGTTCCTTAGCAACAGTAACAGTATGTACTTATTGTACAGAACTGCTATACAGAAGAATAAATAAAACCGTTTATCTTTGATGTGGTTTCGCAAGGGCGCCTTACGTAAAGGGCGCACTGTACCCTCATGGGTTCCTTATTAACAGTAACAGAATGTATTTATTACACAGAACTGTGCTATACAGAAGAATAAATGAAACCGTTTATCTTTGATGTGGTTTCGCAAGGGCGCCTTATGTAAAGAGCGCACTGTACATGTCCCGGTGGGCCAGCACGGGCCTGACCCGGAGGTTCAATGCCGCGTTCACAAAAGCTCTCCACTGATTTCTATCCTTAGCTAACTGCATCCAGTTTCTACTTTGTATTCCTATCTCTGCGAGATCCATCTTAATATTGTCCTCCCATCTGCGCCTAGGTCTTCCTAATGGTCGTTTTCCGATTGGTCTTCCAGTCAACACTTTGAAAGCGTTTCTACTTTCTTCCATTCTAGCTACATGACCCGCCCACCTAAGCCTTCTAGACTTGACGACCCTAACGATGTTGGGTAAACCATATAAACTATGTAGTTCCTCGTTATGAAGTTTCCGCCATTCCCCATTCCCGTTCTTCTTGGGTCCGAATATTCGTCTAAGGATCTTGTTCTCAAATACTTTCAGTCTATGTTCTCCCTTCAGAGTAAGCGACCATGTTTCGCAACCATACAAAACAACAGGCATGATTATTGTTTTGTATATTTTAAGTTTCAAGTTTCTCGACAGAATTCGCGACGACAAGAGATTTTGAACCGAATAGTAACACGAATTCCCTGCTTTTAGTCGACATTTAATTTCTTCGTGAATATGGTTTTCGTCTGTTAATATTGATAATGAACTAGAATATACCTAAAAAGAAAAAATCTTCTGTGAGCGTCCATGAATGTTTAACAAACACACTTCGATTTCTCGATATAAAGTAAACATGGACTGGTATTTCCTTGATGGTTGTTGCAATTTCCTGTTTGGTGTTTGATGATAGACGTAGGAAGTAGATTGTTAAGGAAACATGATGAGCACAATGCAAGTGATTATCTAATATTAACTTTTTTTTTAATTTCCCGTAGGAAGTTACCTTCACTGCAGATAAGAACTATGTAATATATAATCTTAGATAAGAGCTATGTAATGTATATAAGAAATTTAGATTACATAGTTACTCTAACTGCGTCTTTGGAAACTGGTAAGTTGTTTATACACTCTTAGCAGCAAAATATACGAAGGTTAGGTTTTTTTTCGAGAGGAAGATCCACATGAGATGAAAAGCTGATAAGACAGAGCCGTTCATTGCACGTTCCTCATATCCGAATCGATAGACAGACTCTCCTGTTCAATCAGTGTGGAGCAGTTAAAACATTCAGTGCAACCGAAGTGTTAGCTAAGTGTTAAATACGTGGTGCAGAATTGCGAAACGGTCAGGAAACAAAATTATAGATGTTAGTCTTTAAAATTATCGTATATTACAAAAAAATTAGTATATTCGTTAAGCACGTGATAATAGAATTAACATATAATGAACGTATCTAAATACGTACAGTTTGGAGCTCCAAATCGGTCCCACTGCCCTCACCTTTTTTTAAAATATCCTTATTAACCAAGGATCTTATAAAATAGAGGATCTGCCTACATGTATCTTCATCCTATTTAATTAATTAAGCCAAAAAACAACCGAACATCGGCAAGTCTGATTGGCTACTCTCGTTTTCGCCATCGTCTGATTGGCTACTTTCGTCTCCGCCATGATTGTTGGCTCAAAAAATTGCGATCTTATTGGACGGAGTGGGCAGAGTAGGGGTGGTGAAACTGTGACGTATGCCTTCAAGTTTTTGTTGTAAGGGCAGATCCCCTATTTTATATGACCCTTGTTGTTAACATTACTTTGAACAGCAATATTTCCACCCCCTCGTAAACGCAATTGAATTTAAAGAGGGTGCAGGGTTGTCATTTGTCTATTCTGAAATCTTTATTGATTTATTTTAGCGAGAATGAGTATGAAAAACTTTAATGTGTATGTTCTGTAATTATTTAATGCACATCTGCAATGTATTTGCACATTCAAAAATTGCAAAAAAGCTGTGCGTTTAAAATTATCGTATATTCAGCTCTTATCGCAAGGGCACTATCGTATATCGGGTGTTCTAAAAAATGGCACCCACGGACCACAGAACATTGTTCTAAGTGATAATAAAGCATATATATATATATATATATATATATATATATATATATATATATATATATATATATATATATATCTTTCGAGTCCCCGTCTGAAGACACAAATTGCACTATGTGGCAACGTCGTAAATAAAGAACCTAAATTAGATCTACCAGTGTATCAAATAGTTATATCGATTCTTTTCAGATGGCAGCTGAAGTCGATATTGATTGATACTACCATCAGTTATTAGTGTAGCAATCGATTCAACTGCTTGTTGCATTCGTAGTTAATGGTTCCAAGTTAATCTGCAACGTTGCCACATTGTGAAACTTTGATTCCCCATAGCGACTGAAGGAAGCTCCCGAGGGCATACCATCAGATAACATTTTCACTTTATTTTGACCTGTAGAATAGTGTTCTGTGATCCGTGGGAGCCATTTTTTTTTAGAACACCCGATATAGTATTAATTCTTAAATTATCGCATCTCACGATAAAGTATCGTATAGTTGGCAAGCCTGACGTGGTGTAATTACATTGCTCCAGACTAAAGGACATAACGCAGCCGCAAATCATCATCGAATGAGAAGAGTAAGGATTACGGAGGGGACTTTAAAAGTGATAGTTGTACGCACGAGTATTGCAGAGAGCTTAAAGGAGGATACGATGAGAGTATCTAAAGGGGCCGGCCCATAGATGATCCACGTTTCGTGCAAACATCATGTTTATGCAAACACTGTGTTCGCGTAAACACTCGGGCATACACGGTTCAACTGTTTGCACAAACTGCAGTTCAATTTTGAGTTTGATCACGTAAACATGTCCACTGAAGCAGCTTTTTTAGCGATAGTAATTGTTTGTGCTTTGGAAGGGGAAAGACCAGCGAAACCAAAAAGGAAGAAGAAGGTGTGGATAAAAGAGTGGTTCAAGAAACGGTCTAGTTTATCTTTTATCGGAAACGGTCATCAAAATTTAATAGCTGAGCTTGAGATAAGTTCGACTGTGGACTTATTTATGAACGGATTCGACTATATTTGGTGAAATATTGGAAATGGTTACGCCTCTTATTCAGAAACAGAATTCAAATATGAGAGATGCGATATCTCCCGATCAGAGGCTGTTTGCCACTTTGCGTTATCTTGTGTGCGGAGACACGTACGAGGACTTAAATTTGAAACAGCCATTGCACCCCAGACGCTTGGACAAATTATTATAGAAACATGTGAGGCTCCATTTTTCAGATTCCTGTTTTTATCAGTTCAGGTAAATTTCGATAAAGTTCAATAAATTCTCGACAGAATTCTTGAATCCTACATTGATGCCACAGCGCAAGAAATAAGCGTTTGTACACTAGGCCTCCTACTCAGAAATCAACCTCGTGTTAGCTCAAAAATGCCCATACACAGTCCACGTGATTGCGCAAACATCATGTTCGTGTAAACAATTTTCGAACCAGTTCGATGTAAAAAAAAAAAAAAAAAAAAAAGTTTGCACAAACGTTTGCGCAAACAGTTCATACAGCACCATACACGGTCAAACAGTTTGCACAAACCGTGGACTGTGTATGGACAATATAAGGTGGAAATCAGTTGTAGCAGACGACCTTACTGAATTCAATGAGAGAATCAAGTGGTAAATGAAAGGTATATATTACGATTTCTGAACTGTATACTCAGGTGCGGCTTTAGGATTTTAATTTTGGGTAGGCCCACTTCCTCGCTCATGGATTAGGGATGGCCAAAAATTTTCGGATCCGGATATCCCGGATCCAGTGAGATCCGGATCCGGATCTTGCCGGATCCGGACCTAGATCCAGATCTCGGATTCGGATCTGAAATTCGGATCTCGGATCTGGGTCCGGATCTCGGATCTGGATCCGAAATTCGGATCTCGGACCTGGATCCGAAATTCGGATCTCAGATCTTGATTCGTATCCAAACCTACATCTGAAATTGTGATGATAAAATTGAATATCTAAAATTCGTTAAAACTTTTTCGGATTCACTGATATAGTAGGTTGCTGTGCTTATAAATGTTTTCATAACACGTTTGTGCTACCTTTGTTCTTTATTTTATTTTAACCTTGCAGTATTTACATGTTGCACTTTCTGTCGAAGTCTCTTTAGTAAAATGTTTCCAAGTTTGATTTCTTCCCATTTCAGAGTCTAGTGAACTGTCTGAAAACTGATGTAAATGGTAACAGATTCTTCTGTTTAGTTCCTCTTCGAAACTTAATGTTAGCTTCACATTGAAAATATTTATTTTATTCTTAGAAAATAAACTTTCTTCTTTTCTCATATACAAATGAAAGGTCTTTTAGATAAGGCCCTTCTAATCGCAGGAATACTAGACAAAACAAATTCTTTATTAATAGTAGTTTCTGACTTACTAGAGTCCAACCATCAACAAATGTAATAATGAATATCTTTCACTTCGAAGGTATATAACTTACAACAAAAAATATAGACTGGTTGGCGTGGAACAATAGCAGATTTTTAAACATACACACGAGAATTTCAGGAGAGCGATATGGTTGTGTTCGTTGTATGACTTTATTACCTAGGCCTAACTTATGGTTCGCCCTTCTGAGATCGGGAGTTTGTTGAAGGAGTAAATAGGTCTATAAAAGAGATTTCTGTTATTTTTCTTCACCCTCCAGGTTTCTTTAATCACACATTGGAGGACGTAACCAAAACATATCCATGCATCGTATCATTGAACCGTTTTGTGTTTTGTATATTGAAGTGTTCAAAAATATTTAACATATTCGCATTTGTTCATGTGATCTCAGGTTCAATTCTCGGTGGGAACATACATGAGAAAAATTGAAGGCTGAAACAATATGAAAATAGTATTTAAAAGTCAGGAAATTGATATTAAAACTTTAGCTATCTATTGGGACTGTAAGGCTGTAGTTAAATTAACCCACACGTTTCGTGAAGATATATTACGTTGTTATTGTTTATTTACTATAAGCTGCCAGATACATCCTCAGAGGCAACTTTGCACTATAGTAATCAACAGATGAAAACATTGGAAAAGGAATGGAAGGAAGGTCTCCAGAGCCTTAGATCAAGGTACTAACCTAGCATTTGCCCAACCCTGGAAAATCCTGAGGAACAACCCTGGAAAATTCTCAGTTAGGATGGCTGGTCTGCGAATTCGAACCCGGTATTATCCAATTGCGAAGCAAGAATCCTAACAAGTAGCCTGAGCTTGCTCCGTATAATTATTATTATTATTTAATTAACGTAATGTTTTAAAATTAGTGCAAATTAAACCGTACTTTCTTTATTGCTGATGTTATAGTTAATAAACCTACATGAGACATCAGTCCCCCATCAACAAATAATACTAGAACTGGAATTCAGGAAGCGGGGGTGAACAGATTAATGAAAATAAGGAAACTATGTACGATGCAAAAACTGAGTAATTATGACTTCATCACAGATATATTCACTTACGTCAATTAATATTTCTCTGATACAGGGCACTCTTACTTTCTATAGTGGCAGGAAAATGGCCCGCTTTTGTAAACGAACACACTAAGCACGTGCGTATAGGCGCAATGTCCGTGCAAAGAAACATAGGTAAAACTAGAAAAAAAAATAGGGAAAGCGAGGGAAAAATGATAAACCGCCCTTGAACTTTACGAAAGACGCGAGGTGAATTTTATTGAAAAGATTGTTTTTCCTTAGTGATTATTTGTGCTATGAACATGAATTAAAAAGAAAACAGGTAGCTAGCTCTGAGTTTCGCAAACTAGTTGAAAAGAAAATACCAGTATTGGATAAAATCTATTATATAAAAGAGAACGTACAAATCCTTTGTTCCCTCATCACGCTAATACGGCTGAACCGATTTCTTTCATTTTTGGGGGGTTATTAGGATTTGGACCCTAGATGGTTTTTATCATATCACTTTAATTTTTAATTAACAGTGTCTTGAGATAATTGACCATTCAGTTGTCCACAAATCCTTTGTTATTAGTTCATCATAGGTAAAAATAAACGTATTTATATGCAACCCGCATGACCGTTAACTCGGCGGGTTAACATAAATGACAGGCGATATACAGCGGAAAATAGCTTGAATCTTCTGTTTAAAATTTTTTAATTGATTTGCTTATTTTTACAGACACTTTTACAATATGCCAGCACCGGGATGACCGCAGCGAAGCGGGGCGGGTTAACATAAATGACAGGCGATATAATGTTAAGATTTACTGCAATCTTCTATGGTTTTTATCATATCACTTGAAAGCGAAAAAGTAAAAATTATCTAAGTAACAAAGTTTATTGCGTTCCGGGGTGACCGCAGCGAAGCGGGGTGAACGCTGCTAGTTTAATAATAAAGAAGGCATTTATGATAATTAAAACAAACTAAATTCTTGACACGACAGTCCTTTGGTTCCTACCAGCGGGCTTACGTTCAAAGTGGAGATGTGTAGTCAACGCGACACCCGAAGTCCCTAATGCCGGTTTTCTAGACTGGAGTCCACTACCTCTTACTTAAGATAACTCCCCAATTGTCTTCACGATCCTGGGTCAACATTTGGGTGTCTGAGTGCCTCTCCGGAAATTGAACCCATGCCCACGGGCACCGAAGGCACGCTCTCCGTCTTCTATAGACGAAAAGCTATAGTTACCTACATTATCTAATACAGAAATAAGTTCTGATTCTCTAATAGCTGCTGATGGTGATAGTCAAGGTTCACCGAAGCATGATCCCTAACCCAAACTGCGATATTGATGTCACTGGAACGCCTGAAAAGTTATTGTGGGTAAGTGAATTGCCCACTTGTCAGGATGAAGGGCGATGGTGATGTGAAAAGCGGGGCTGTCAGAGGTACTACTTATGATAATTGGATCTATAATAATATATGTTGCCATAAACCCTCTTCAAGAACATAACTGTTAATCTTAGCTTTGAAAATGTTACATAAGGAGTTTTATTGCTATCATTAGGTTGCATTAGGAATTATCGGATTTATTTTAACGCTTAACTTTTACATCTCTTCTGATTTACGAATATTTAAATCGCGATTATCCCTTTAAGGTCAATTAGTGATGTTTTAAATCATTTTGAACCAACTTTATATATGGTTAGTCTTGTTATATGGGAATAATTGAGACCAGAAGCAGTGTACAGGCTAAGTCCAAAAGATTCTTGGCCGACCTCCTGATAAACCACTTCTTTCAGCAAGGTGGACCTAGATTCGACATTCGAACTCTCATCCGGATCAAATCAAATTATTTTTTAGTAAGGCAAACATTTGATCTTTAGTGTAGAATGAAGGAGACAAATAGACTTGTCAATATTCGTCTTAATTTTCTGTTTCCTTCTTCACTGTCAGGACTTCGTGAAATTACTTTCGGCGAAGTTTTGATATTCAAGTTTATCACAATTTGGCTGGGATGTGGGTTTGGAGAAGAATCAAGATCTGAGATCCAGATTTCGGATCCAGATCCGAATTTCGAACCCAGATCCGAGATTCGAATCCAAATCCGAGATTCAAGATCCGGACCCAGATCCGAGATCCGGATCCAAAGGATCCGGACCCAATCAGATCCGGATCTTCGGATCCGGCCATCCCTATCATGGATACATATACACATTTGATTAATTAATGAAAGTAGGATATTACTTTTACAATAGTAGTTGATGCTATTTGTTAAAGAATTATCTACCATTAATATAAATTGTGGAAAATATATTTACTCTTTATTGGATCTTTTAGCGTTTATATATTTTTCAAAATTTTTTCTGCTATTTCTATCGATTCGATCAGATTGCCTAGCGAATACGATTAGATTGCCTAGTGTAAACACCTGATTCTAAAACATTTTCAGGGGAAAGGAAAAGTGTCCGGCATGCGGTTATGCTTATCATTCATTAAATTACTTTTATAACTATATGAGAAAAATGAATGCTTATGGAATACAAAAAATACTATTTACAGAAATATTGCTACTAGAGGAACAGAATTAGATTTATTCATCAAATGAATTTAAAAATCACAACTGCTGATCTACGTAATAAAATTAAAAATATTAAAATGCTTCAAAAAGGTCAGGTGCAGGTGTGGAAGATATACTCCAACAAAAGATAGCTTGGTTCATGAAACTGATCGCTTTTTACGCTAGATTATATAAGCTCCATTAGTATGTACAGGTTTACTTTTGCCGCACCACTAGAAAGAACTGTTGAAAAATTATAATTATTTTACTCATTTTCTTATTATCACCTAAAAGGTTTCCAGTGGGCGACATGAAAATATCTCATTTGGCATAGATAAAATTCAAAGAGGCCACAAGTAATTGCTGAAAAACTACAATTATTTTACGATAGGGATGCGCACGAGACAAGATTTGTGGCTGTCTCGTCTCGAAAATGTGCTGTAAAAGTGATGTCTCGACTCGAAAAATATATATATTTCTCTATTGGAAGAGCCGTGTCTCGAGTCGAATTTTGTCAGGAAAATCCTGTCTCGACTCGTCTCGTGCGCATCCCTATTTTACGATTTGCGTAAATACGGTTTCCGGATGTGTAGAATAAAAGCTACAATGGAAAACTCAAACTAACCTGTGCTAGGTGACAAGAACAAATGTTATCAATCCGAGTCAGGGCAAGGCAAAGCTAGTGGTAGCCCAGGGGAGCGGTGTCCGAAGGGAAACGGCGCGCCAGGGATGGTAGGTATGCACGCAATCGAGGGTAGTGAAAAGAAGTTGATTTTGGCAATGGTACGAGTTTTAACAGCACTTGTAATGGTTTCATACTAGTAACGCTCCACTTGTAAACATAAAATATAGGTCCTATACACTGTGCAGAAATATGCCACCGGTGGAAAATAGTACCTAATAGAGCCGTCTTTCATATGCACTCACTTATTTTATCCGTCAAAAACCACTTGTAATAATTTTACACTGGTAACCTTACACTTGTAAACTTAAAATACATGTGTATTACTTTGTATTTAATTCTGATGCCTGCAGAAATTTGTTCCTTATAAACATGATTTATCACGCAAAGTATTGAATCCTACTGTAAATCTTCCAAAACGGCCAAAACAAGACCTGCATACGTTAGTAGCAAGGTATGTGATATGATTTGACCTGTTTAAAAAAAAAACTATTATTTTATGCTAAGCAAAGGTTTCGCCGTTTCTACCCTGTGTGGTTTAGATACCATTCTCGCTTTGCCTTCGGTGCGAGCGGTCTCGGGTTCGATTTCCGGTGGGACACTCGGTCGAAAAAGTGTAAAAAGCTTTTATGACTAGCCATTCTGAATGACAGTTTCCTGTGTTTTCCTCATTCATACTAGGCAAATGCCTAATATTTAAATCCCAGGCTCCTTCCTTCCTTCTACAATCTTTTCTTCCTTTCCTTTCCCCGGATAGTGTACTCGCCGATGGACGTCGTCCCTTAAAAACGTGACGGGCTAACATTGCCTTAGTTTCCGAAAGCCCAGAAATCTAAATCCTAAATTCTATCATTATCGCTTTTAGTAGCTACGTAGAACATGTTGTATTTACTGTTAGCTTTTATGGCACTACGCTCTATTTGTGTTGAAAACAGGTAAGCCTCTTTAAACTAAATCTGCATCCAGTAATACAAGTCTTCCCTTCTGCAAGAGTAAAAATGACATTGGAAGAAATTGATATATTATGATTCTAAGTATGTGTACCTAAACTGGGACTGCACGGTTTCCACTTATTAATGATTATACTAGTAAAGAACTTTTATGTTCTTTTTTATTATTTATTTGTTATGATGTTATTTTTTTAAATCTCATTTTTCATTATTTAATGATTTCTTAATATATTGCATAGTGCAAGTTTACACTAGACTGTCATAAAAATGTTAATTGTATGGTTAAAATGAGTAGACTATAAATGAAAGAAGATTAATAGGATATTGATTTCCACTGGCGGAGCATTTTTGCACAATGTAGGAAGCAATATTTTATGTTTACAAGTACTATACTACGGTTACGATGAGTGAGTCGATATGAAAGACGACTGTGTAACATATTAATTTCAACCAGCGGAGTGTTTCTCTATATTGTAGGTTAAGTGTATTTTATGTTTACAAGTTTAGAGTTATTACTGTGAAACCATGACAAGTGATTAAACCTACACAAAAATTCTCTGCTGAAAGTTCTTTCATCAAAATACATGTATGTGGTGCTCCTAAATACTGATTTCTTAATACCAATACTCTTATCCAACACAATTTTCTTTTCTTTTCTCTTGTCACTGCTATTTTAATTTTGTCCCTTAATTTTTCACCTATAGCACGGTAAATTGTTCCGATTACTTTCCGCTTGGACATCTTTTGAATTACCAGTCGATTTCGAATCGACCAGAGGAGAGCAAGTCGACAAGCAGCATTCAATTTCGGTTGAAATAATTGAACACATCCACCGATCTGATTCGTCCTAGTCCCTTCGATTTAGTCGCAAATGAAGAGAGTCGATTTAGCCGTGCGACTAAATCGACCAAGTGAATACAGGGGTTTACTCGACGCAAGAAACCCAGTATGTTTTCTGTTTCTTTTTTCATTCACGTTTCACTGCCTCATTATGTGCGACTTATTATGTGCGCCTTTTATTCCCTTTTCCCCTCTAGAGGGGATTCAAAAGCATCAGGCATCTGAATGATGTCATAAATTACCGTAACCCAAAATAAATTCGAGCATATCGAGTTGCTTAGGAATCAGACGGATTCCTTTCGTGACACCTACACAAAGCTCAAGAGTGTAATTTATTATGAAAACAGGTAAGGAAACAAAGGGGCTAGTTGTGAAGGAACGTAACTTCTAGCAGAATTCATCAATGTTTGGGTTGCTTTCTTTCGTGGTAGTTCGTTTGTTCTTATATAGTTGGCAATGTCTTTAAGCAAACCGAACACAAGTGCGGAGTTTTTCCTTAAAAAAAAAAAAAAAAACTACGAAGCCAAGCTCGAAGAATTACTATCTGTATTTACAATTTTTGGAACCCATAATAAATTTATAAAACTCAGATGCCGAAATATTAATTGATTTAGACGATAGTGAAAGTGGTGTTGAAGACGAATGTTTAGCATTTCTACTGGAATAAGTTATGAGGTAAATAATTTAGTCGCTATATATACTTCTCGGATGCACAGTCAAAATTCTTGAGTTTACTGGAATAGTACATTTACATTGTGATTGTGAATAATGTTGCCAAGTGTCATAATCTCAACTTGAGGGAGAGCGAGAAGGGAAAGGGGAGTCCGCAATCCGGCAACACCGCGCGGAATATCGCGCACCATTGGCTACTGCCCGTGATGCCTTACATCTGAAACACACAGTAATATAGTGACCTGTTTGATGCTTAATTTATAATTTCATGTTTGTATCGTATAAGGAGTAAGAAAATTTTGTCTTAAAGTGGGGTTCCTCGAACAGCGGGGAGCTTCTCTGGGTCAGTTGCACCCCTCCCCCCACAAGTTACGGCCCTGACCAAGCACGACTTTAACCTTAATTAAATTATTTTTTATACTTCTTAATAGTTGATTATATGTTTATTTTATTATTGTAATAATCAGATAATGTTTATAATAGTTAATTCCGTCTTCATAAATATTGTTCTCTCTTGTAAAAAATGATTCTCAGTCGTCTAGAAGTTCTTGTTTTCAGATGTAAGTTCTGATTATTTTAAGTTATTCCTGAATATATATATGGTAATATTTTTTTCATTATTACAGCTATTAAAATTGATTTCTGATACGGTGAATTATGTTGAAATTACATTAAAGTTGTTTAAGTCAATATTTTCTTTGTCCAATTATTAACCTTTATGACGGAAACAATCCCATGGAAATATTGTGTAGTATTTTCGATTGTACTCAATTACTTTAAAACAAAATACAATGATTGAAAAGACATTCGTAGCAGTTATACATTTTATCTCGTAAATAATAAAACTAGTCAAGAGGAACCTAGATGATTGAGAAATTATGGTCTAGAGTATTAAGTTGATATACGTACAGTGGCTGACGTCAGCAAAGTATATACAGGATGAGCCATAAATCACCGTGCTCCTAGATTGTATTCACTTACTACTTATTGATCTAATTGGTTTGTGTGAGATTCAGCGTCGTCTCTTCAGAATCGGACATGTATTCAGGTTGTTTAATATTTTGTTATAAATAATAATAACTATTATAATAGTGAAACCGATTATTTTGTTATAATGACTAGCACTGAACATTATTACTACCGCTGGAGGTGTTGATTGGTACAGTCTGTCTAGATTTTAACTAATTATTATTAAATTCTTCAAGATATTTAAATTCTAAAATTTCGCGATACACCTTACGGAACTGCGTAACACACACCAGTGTGTCGCGACACCGATTCAGAACCAGTCTTCTAGATAGTTTCCACCAATATTAAGGCACTTATTGTATCGTACAATAAGCTTTTGAATACCATCCTCATAGAAATCTACCTCCTGATTTGACAAACACTGCAACACGGCTATGAGCATAATTTTCGATAATTCAGGCGTTGAGTCACAATTCATATAGAACCCTTCTTGAAACTTGAGGAAACTTATCAGATAACAAGAAAATCGTAAGGTGTCTGTTCTCTTTCGTCATGTTTCCGCACCAAGTTTTCAGTGATGATAGGTCACCCACTTCGAACATTCGTCGGTCCATCTTAAAAGCTCTAACCCATTTCCATCGGTCATAATGTTTTCTCCATATACACTTCACTCAATCGGCGGAGGCATTTTAACTACCTACAAACAAACGTAAACACGGTCGAATGTTTCCATAATGACATCTTTGACTTGCTAACAGATGTAAGAGGACAGCACGCATGCGCAAGATGCCGATCGCAGTGCAGCACCGGCCGAATTTCAAAAACGGTAACCTACTTACTTAAAATACACACTTCGTAAATACTACATGTAAGTGCTAACCTGACCTAATCATTTCTAATCTACTACACTAACCAATGGGGACCCATCCTATCCTACTCACCTAAATTAACCTAACTTGCTTTGCTCCACCGTAACCTAACCTAACATACTCTACCCTAGCACATCTTGATTGATGCGTTTTATTTTCTTGGAAAATCGTTTTCACGGCACATCAGTTTTCAGGCATATTGTTAATCTGTAGGCTTACACAATTATTTGAGAAAAATACCGGTGCAGAATGTCTTTGGTATATTCTATATCAGTGTATGGTTTAAATTGTGCTTTTGGATAGCAAATTGCTAAATAAATTTAAATTTACAAAGCAATTCACGAGTTCTGTGTCGCATTTTTGCAGCAAAGGATATTAATAGTAGTATTGGTATTGGTAGTAGGGAATCTCCGGGGCCCAAATTCACGATTGATACAAGTGATTCATATGTGGTAGCTTATTTACCGAAAATAGGGCTACTCCACATTCGGAAAGAGTAAGGGCGCCGATCCTGGGGGCCAAGGGGGGCCGGGCTCCCAAAACCCATGTGGCCCCCCTATTGTATTTGTGAATATACAATATTTGGCATAATTTGAGTGCAATTTGTCTTAAAATCTTCATATATATACCTTCTGCATCTGAATGGGGCCCCCCAAATTTACAGAGAAATCAGCGCCCTTGGGAAAGAGCTAGAAAGTTTAATTCCTCTTCATTCCGCAGCCTTCATATTCTCCAGATCTGGTCTCAGCTGATCATTATTTCTTGCCGGAGATTCCGAAGTGTTCATCATGCGGAGATTCGCATCATCGAGTGAGGTCAAGACGGTTTTTTTTAGATTGTATTGTTAGTAGAGTTACAATGGTGACTGTTTTGGAATATTTATATTATCAGCTTCTTTGCACGACACGCCCATGATCCTCAAATAATGAGAAAAAATAACACTGGTATACAAAAATAAGTAAATAAATAAAGTTTCTGTCACAAGAACAAAACAGTTTCTGGAAGATAATTTGGCCCTGAATCTCTCTATCAGCCTCAGTTTTCATCTGAAAGTTATTTTAGTGCATGTCTATGGCAGCTTATGTATTCTTAAGAAACTTACCTAAAATGTTTTCTACCCGATTTCCTGCGAAATTTTGCCTCAAAAAAGTCCCGTCGTAAGGTCCAGCAATAGTTAGACAACATTGCTGCATTCCACTTCCCTTGATAACGCTTTTCCATTTGAGAAATATTCTGGTGAAAGCGTTCACCATGTTCGTCCCTAATGGCACCAAGGTTATCCGGGAAGAAGTTCAAATGATAATTCAAGAAATGCAGTTCAAGTGACATGTTAGATATATGGTAAATTTCATAGGAAAAGAATTATAAATACGAAAATTAGAATGAGTAAAACAAAATGTTGCTAAATTGACAAGAAAGTTTTATTTTTGTTTTATCGTTCTTATTTACTGCTCTTTTGATATTAAATTTGCCACATACATGTCTTTACCGATTATACACATACTAACATTATAAGAAATACCGGCCAAATTATCTTCCTACAACAACATATGTATAGACATTAATTTTGGACATGAGTGAACAATATCGTCATAATTCTCTACCTTATGCTTGCCTAAAAAGTTCTTGCACACACTTACAAAGGACAGCCATGCCATTTTCTCGACATCACTCAACAAGTCAACAAAATTCTCATCATTCATTAATTCCCTAATTTGCAGTCCTACAAATACTCCTTGCTTTATTTTAGCATTACTGATCTTTGGGAACTTCTGTCGCAAGTACATGAATGCATGTAATGTTTGGTCTTTATTTTTCACAAAGTTTTTGTTAAGTCCCAAGGTAAATACACATTTTTAGGATCAAGAAGAGGAGTGTTCGCCACATTTTTATGTCCAGGCAGGAGTTTATTGCGAGTAAGCCATTTTCCCCCCACAATAGTGATTTTTTCTGTCCCTACTGTCCTACTCGCATAGAAAGCAGCAGCATTATTGACACAGGTACGACGAATTTTCTTCTTCTGAATGACCACACTCAAATTTCACTAATCTAGAAAAAACATGCAGCCACTTCCCACGCTATCAGAATTCACAATTATGCGACACAGGTGGCAAAAATCACAATGCAATTCTATGTGATTGAATATGACACATCGGCAATGTTGGACTATGTTCCTTGGCCTCAGGGACACGCATCGGAATTCCTTGCACTTTCCTCGATTTTATCTAACTTTCTCTCAACTTTATTTCAATCAATAAATCTGCAAATCACTTAAATTCAACGGTGGCAGAATAAACCTTGTGCAGCGTTTCTTTTTACCGACTTTCAAGGATTTGAATAAGTGACTTGCAGATTTTGTTTCTCACAATGTTTCGAATAATGTTTCTCATGTCACAAGAAAACTGAGCCCGATACACAAAAACTGATTTCATTTTCGAATTAGCACTCTCGACTTACCTTAGAACACTATTTAGATTCCTTGTGACAAAATCCTTGTTCACCAGTGTAATAAGCTTTGTGGCCCTTTTTGAAATCACCCCATGTTTTGGAATGTGAGAATAATCACACACAAAAAAATGACAATATATGAAAAAATACAATGTTATAGGATCTTTTAGAATAGATGTTAATTAATAGAAAAACCTATTTCATTCTTTCAGTTCTCCATTATTTGGTATAGTTGAAACTTCTAATGTACGACTTCAATAGGCCTAAGTGTTCAAAAAATAACGAGATCTTCTGAAACCAAATTTGAAGTGAAATGACAGAAAAGAATGTTCGCCATGTTGTTTTATGGATTGCAGTGACATTTCCTCCATTTGTGATGCAACATAACAGGTAATTAAAATATTTATACTTTCTTTACACATTCTGTAAATAAAATAAAAGTTTTCCTAGCAGGATTAATGGTTAGAAAGCACTCTTGGTTATCCTTACGAACTTCCGTTCTCGAAATATTAATTCCATTGCTTTGCTTTTAGGCATTAAAACAGTTTCACATGAAAGACTTTGTGTTCATATTTACTTTAGGTTATCATACAGTGAAAAATACAATACAAAATCTTTATATTAAAATACTAGGTTATGTTTATGGTCAATAAAAGTTTATATGTTTGTGTCCAATCCTTTTGACAGTGAATTCTCGGGAATCATAGGCTGTAGAAAGATGCTGTTTTCACTAATCGATTGCAAATTTTATGTAGATTGTTCAGTTCTAACTGAATATTTTTAAAAAGTGGCCGTTATTTCTTTATTACTTTTTTAGGGGTACACTGCAAGTGTTGATTTTTTTTTTAAAAAAAAGTGAAGCATCGTATCCTATGAGTTATACATTTCAATATCACACATTTGTATACGGGGTTAGTATATCTCTCCGGCGTTTGTTTCATGTCCAAATGATAATGAAAAACGAAGGATAACCATTTCTCCAGGTTAAGATGAATCTTTAGTGTTTGGAGTCAAATGAATACCATACGGTATATCACTGACATTATAATTAATTGTATGTGTCCTTATGAAAATAAATGTTAGAAAGACAAAAGCCATGGTGATTGAAACGAAGGGGTCTGTGTCAAATATAAAAGTAGGAGGGGAGAAAATAGAACAAGTGAATAGTTTTCGATACCTGGATAGTATTCTTAGTAATGACATGAAATGCGAACGTGAAATAAAAGCAAGGATAGGAATGGCGAAAGAAGCCTTTAGGAGGAAGAAAAGTCTGTTTTGTGGGACCTTGAATAAAGAGTTGAGAAAAAGACTCATAAAATGCTTCGTGTGGAGTGTTGTACTGTATGGGGCGGAAACGTGGACATTACGTAAAGGTGACGAAAATCGACTGGAAGCCTTCGAAATGTGGGTGTGGAGAAGAATGGAAAGAATTAGTTGGGTCGAGCGGAAAACGAATGAGAGAGTGTTGTTAGAAATGGTGGGTGAGAAAAGAATACTTTTAGATATTATTAGGAAGAGGAAGAGAAACTTGTTGGGATTAGGGATGGGCAAAACTGGTTTTTATAAAAACCGAAAACCGGTTTCTATAAAAACCGAAACCCGAAAAACCGACATCTCGGTTTTCTCCAAAACCGGTTCGGTTTTTGACCGAAACCGGTTTCGGTTTTCTCCAAAACCGGTTCGGTCTTCACCGAAACTGGTTTCTGTGAAAACTTTTCGAAAAAACATAAAACTATTTCTGTGGAAATGGATTCGGTTTCCGGAGAATAACGAAACACCATTCTGGTCAGAAATAGAACAAATTTTGGAAAAAAACCGGAATCGGTTTTGAAGAAAACCGAAACCGGACCAGGTAGAAAACCGAACCGGTTTTGGAGAAAACCGATAACCGGTTTCGGTGAAAAACCGAACCGGTTTTGAAGAAAACCGAAACTGGTTTCGGTGAAAAACCGAAACCGGTTTTCTGAAAATTTTCAAAACCCGGTTTCGGTTTTTCTAAAAAACCGAAAAACCGGTTTTTGCGCCCACCACTAGTTGGGACATTGCCTAAGAAGAGATTGTATCATGAGGGACGTCCTAGAGGGTATGGTGGCGGGAAAGAGAAGGAGGGGGCGAAGGAGACTGTAATTAATGGATGATATTAAAACAGAAAGATCATATGCGAAGACGAAAAGGTTAGCGGAGGACCGTGAAGCATGGAAGCTTCTCAGCTGCGGCAAGTGACCTGCTAATAAAGGCAGAATACCTATGATGATGATTATTATTATTATTACATACTGCATGCAAGAATAAAGAAAACACTGATCACACATGAATTAGAAACTCCAACAGGTAGGAGGCTCAATCTTGCAAACAGTGCGAGATATTGAAAAAAATAATCGAAATAATCACCCCTTTATGGTACCCCTTGCCGATTTTATTTTTTTAAAAAAATCAAGATGTCTTTCACTTCTGGCTGTAAAGAAATATGCACATATGTTGTGAGGAATGACAAAGAGATTCAAATTCATATGTGAATGATCCGCTGTGTACAGAGCGCAGGTTAAGCTAGTAGATAAATAAAACGTCAGTAAAATTTGTCATAAAAATATTTGTATTATTTCTTGTTTTGCAGCTATTTAACGTTTTAAAAGCAATTTATCAGCCAACATTAACCTTACTCGTAAGGTAGATCTTGGAAAGTTGGATTGATTAATTTGTATTTTTTGTTCCTTGTAAACAACGACGATTGTGGGGCGACACGCAGTTTAAAATGGGATCTCAATAGGGTTGCCAGATCTTACGTTTTCCTTCTAAGTTTTGCATTTTTCTGACAACGATTATACTTTTTTTATTATTATTATTTTCTCCGTAAAATGGTTTCTTTCTGTTCTTTTAATAAGTGAAAGAAAGTCCTGGACGTATATATTTTTCGACCTTCGCCATATGAACTATCCACTAGAGACCTGCACGGGCCGAATGTTTCGGCCCGAGCCCAATCCAGGCCGAACGTACCTAGGCCCGGCCCAACCCGGGCCCGAAAAATTTTGGAGATTTTCGGCCCGAGCCCGGCAACTTTTTCAAAATTCTTGGCCCAAGCCCGGCCCGGCCCGGCCCGTCCGTGCAGGTCTCTCCTATTCACACGGTTCTGATTGGTTGAAGTTATCCGTTTTTATGAATCGGAAAATTTTCCGGAAAATTTTCATGCCTGATTATAACCATCAATACTATAGAATTTTGTATACCGAATGTTTCATGAACTTTAAGTATTTTCTTAAGGAACATTATTGGTAGAATGCTTTCATAAGATATAATCACTTCACTTCTTTCCTTCTGAACGATTTAAAGCTGAATAACTGCAGTAAGTCTGTCAAATCTAACAAAACATCCTATTGTCTATACATTTTTTTTATACAAAAATTTTCGCAAATCCAGTTTTTAAATCAGGTGGTTATAAATTCCCTTCGTTATTGTTGATTCATTTCAGCTCCAAGCAATACAGTTGATTGGGAAGCCTGAGAGACCTGGATTTTACCAAAATAGTTTTTTTTTTTTTTTTTTTAAACGAAAGTTGTTTGGTTGGTGTAGAGATTGTTGCCTCTTTCAGCATTGATGGTATATAAGACGTAGACCTTCAGTTTAATACAGAATCTGACTACCGGAATGCGTTTAAATTTCAGTTTCTCCGACCAGAAATCGAACCGGAAATTCCGTGCACCAAGGACACGCGCGCTAGCCAGTAGACCAGCTGAGAAGCGTTTTGCAAAAGTTATCGAAAAACATAGGTTATGGGAAATTTGAAATGGAATCTTTGAGTTTAACGTCCCACTATTATTCCCGTTAGGCAAAGGAAGACCATGATAATGCAGGTGAATGGTGGGGGAAGAATTAGTGAGATGACAATGAGAGGAAACGGGAGTACCCTGAGAAAACCCACGGACACTATGTTATCCAACACAAACTTACTTGAGCGGAGATCGAACAAGGGTCCCCATGGATCAGAGGTAAGCGCTCTATAACTAAGACATATAATATGGAAAGAAGGGGTGAATCCATTTATTTTTAACTGATTTCAACTCCAAGCGGTACGGATTGTGTTTAAACGACTTAACAATACACACCATACTGTATCAAAATTAAATAATTTTTACGATACTTACCGTGTAACTTAAATTTAAATACAAGGGACATTCTTATTCTTGACTGACTTTCAACCACAGCAATGGTAGTTCATATTGTGAAGCCTTAGAAATATAGGCTACTACATATTGAACAAAATTGATTATCTTCTTATGAAGATATTGTGGAACAAGGGCGTCCATCAGGGGCGCAAGGTGGGGCGCTCACCCCCCTAAGAGGAAATTATACTTGGGAATATCGAAAACCCAATAGAAGTTTTACATTAGTTGCAGCAAAATTTGAAACTATATTTGAAATGTCGCTTATACTTGCCAGCCCCCCTCCTTTTGGAAACCACAACATGGGCGCCCTTGTTGTGGAAGTTCTTTCTAAACATATCGGAAGAGGGTTTAATTTAAATCCTTTGAACTGGTTTTAAAATAATGATTATGAAACCTAATGAGCGTGTGGCCCCCCTCACCCACATTCCATTTTAATTCTCCCAGTTTCTCTTGGCTGAAGTGGAATAAGGCTTCATGGATTATACGTCGACGCAAACTTCGTTAGTTTTATTCTTTTCTATGAGTTGGCAGTGCTGTGAATGGTGACTTGCATTTCCTGTTGACCGAACAAAAAGGATGTGATGTGGTGATGTTACGAAATATAGTGCCTTAGTTTCAAAAGTAATCCTAAGACGTTTTTATTAATTTCAATATTTTAATTATGATATGTTAATGGCAAAATCATTTAACGCCTCATGATATATATATTTCTTGTAAACAATACTGCTTATGGATATTTTTTAAAATAATCCTCTGGTGTGACTGGAGCAAGCTTACCGACGCTAGAGAGAGAAGGCGGGAACTGGTGTGTGTGTGTTAGAAGACGCCATCAGGAAGAAATGATGTAAATGACTCAGAAAAGAAATCCGTCGTTTATTTGGTCATCACTTATGATATTGTGTTCAAATATGTACGAGTGAAGGGTAGAACTTATATTATTTCGCCACATACATATGTCAATGTAAATTTTTAATGGAAACGCTTAAAAACAACTTAATTTGTCTACGAGTGAAGACGCCACGTCGTATAAGTTTCTTGTAAATCTTACTCTTTTAGAGCAAATACCAAATCCATTACTGAGTTTTACTCATATTAACAATGAAGTTACGTAAGTAAGAAAAGTGATAAATTTACTTCTTCAATTGTTCATGAGCGCACCACAAATAATTTTACTGTCGACTATCCAGCTGTACAATGGAAATTGGAGTTATTCAAGGAAATTTGAAACCTATTCGAAATTGGGAAGAAGAATCCAATAAGTTATTGCCCTCCTAAATAGTCCACCAACCCTCCTCTTCTTCTTGTGATTTCCCCAGAACCAAGGTGTTGAGTGAAGTAGTGCTCAGCGATTTAATGTGTGTAAAATAATCATTTCTATTGTCACGCAATGAGCCGGTTTCGTCGTCATATCATATTTTGAGTTGATCTTTTAAAATTCCTTTTTTTATTTTTTTTATTCTTCAATTAATAAATACAAGGGCTTAAATTCACTATGTTCATACGATAAAAAAAAATCTGAAATACAAAATTTCTAAAGGTGTCAACGATAATCATATTAACAAAATGCAGTAGTAAGTATGCATATGAAAAGTGTAACGTTTTGTGCTTGAGTAAAACCATTTCTATGTATATTTCTTGTTTTTAGTTGTAATCCATGTTTCTCGCATCGATCACTACCAGAACGGTAAGAATTCTGTACTTAATATCATAGCACTTGAGTGTATGCGATGCAGGCGTGTCACTGAAGGTGGGTACGCGCGTATACAACTTTGGTTCGGACTGATCTCAAGTCGCAATCTGGTGCAGTTCCAAATACGAATTCTAACCACTAAAATCACTATTATTAAGGCGTACCGAACAAGATTCGAACTCAGAAGGTCATAAGAATGGCCTTCCCGAACAAGAACACGAACCACTCGTGTTATAATAATGGCGCTCCGAAACAGGAACAGAACTCCTGCACCGTAAAGCAAAAGTAGTGATTTATGCGTAGAAACATTGATGTATAAGGTAAGTTTCTGACTCGTATTTAGAATTTTTACATAATTGTGAAAAAATGGATGAAAGTAACGTTAAGTTAGTGCTGGAGGCACTTAAAGCAAATAAAGAGGAACTCATTGAACAAAATAATATGGTACGGGAGTTGTTAGAAAATAAAATAGAAAAAGTTAATGAGTCTTTAGAAAACAAAATTGTTGAGATCAATGATTCTTTAGAAACTAAGATGTTAGAAATATCAGAGGCAACAAAAAAACAGATTGACGATAAACTTGAGGTGCAATTAGAAATATTCAGAAAAGAATGCGTAGGTAGATATGAACTAATATCTAAAGAAATAGACGAGAAATGTGAAAAGGTTAACGATAAATGTGAGAAAATATGGGGAAAAACAGTTCAGAATTACCAAGAACTTGAGGACATTAAGGTCGATTTTGGTAAATGTGAAGAAAAGGTGGACCGAGCTTTTGAGAAAATTGAAGCAATCGAGGGGTCAGTAAATAAAATTGAAGGTAATTTAGAAAATAAAGAAAAAATGCTAGTGGGATTAAGTGATACGACCCACAAGTTAGAAAGAAATGTCGCAGTATTGCATAGTAGGGTTGATACTTTGTCACAGAACACTATCCCTCCTGGTATTGATATCATCAACATGAACCAAAATATTGCTTTAATAGGTGACAGGTTGTCAAGTTTAGAAATCAAAGTAGATGAAACACAAACGAAGTTAACCTCATTAGCGGAGAGCGCTACTAGAGAAGGGAGTGAGCGTAATTGGCGTAGATTAAGTATATCCGATGATGATAGGAGTAGCCATAAGTCAAAATACAGCAGTAAGGAAGAAACTAGTAGTGCCAACCAAACAGATTGTAGTTCTTCGACAGCTAGTGAGACAACAAAACTAAAAATGCGTATTAAAGTGAGAAAATCAGAGAGGGGTGACGTAAAAAGGGCTAAACGACGAATATTGCGTCATGGTGACATTGAAATGTTCCCCAAGTTTTCTGGTTTAGAGGATGATGAGTCACCAACTTCGTTTTTAGAGCAGTTTAAGATTGCAGCGCACGCTGTAGACGTACCTGAGTCCCAATATTTAGACGTACTAGGGTTTATTTTTACCGGTAACGCTCGTGAGTGGTACAAGTCAAAATTAGGTACATTTCGTTCATTTAAAGATTTCACTAAAGAATTTAAAGCTCAATTTGGTTCTGAACAAGTCATCGCAAGTAAATTTTCAGTGTTGCAATCGCAAGCGTTCAACCCAAAAACTGATGGTACCGTTGCCGACTTTGTTCACAAAAGGTTTAATAAGATACGTGGTTTGTCACCTAACATACCGGATACTTTCATTGTGAATACGATTAAACAGTTGATCCCTATTTCTTACCGACGACAATTAGCGTTGTTCCCAAATTTAGAATTCAGTTCATTTTTAACAGCCATACAAAATCTTGAAGCACTGTATTATGACAGCAGAAATATTAACGATAGAAACAACTTTCATGGTAGAACTGTACGTGTCAACCAGGTAGATGAAGTGCAAGGGAATTATGAGAATTTTAATAAAAGGGGAAATTATGGTAATGAAAACCGCAAAAATTCAGGTAAAGGTAAGTTTGACGGATCCAGAAGGAAGGGAACTCCGAATAAGAGAAAGTTCCATTGGAACAAAGGTAAGAATAATTATAGAAGAGATAATGATCGCAATGAAGGTCAAGGTAGTAATCGTAGTAATTACGAAGATGATCACGAGTATGAGAATTCAAACCAAAGCGAAAGGGTGAACTTTGTAAATAGTAACCATGATGAAGGTATGAATCGAACACAGCCAATGCTTACATATACTCAATCTGCACCACAATTTCCGTTTTATAGTCCAAGAGTTATGTTTTCTCAAAACAAAGATCAAACTTTAAACTAAATGTGCTCTCCAACG
The DNA here is from genome assembly GCF_964235325.1 of Thermobia domestica. Taxonomy (NCBI): domain Eukaryota; kingdom Metazoa; phylum Arthropoda; class Insecta; order Zygentoma; family Lepismatidae; genus Thermobia; species Thermobia domestica. Next base: position 2,115,586 of record NC_137469.1, read on the forward strand.
CGAGTGCGGTTGGTAGAGTTGGTAATGTAAATGGTAATTTTGGTACTGAAAGTCAAAATGCACTCAAAAATGATTCGCAATGCGAGCTTGTTGTAATTGGAAAGAATGTAGTGAACGTTGTAAGTTGGGACACTGATTCATCTGAAAGTAGTGATGAAGAACAGAAATTTAATAGTCAAGCTAGGTCAGCTGAAATAAAAGTACGGATTTTAAATCAACCAGTAGTAGCCTTGTGTGACTCTGGAGCTTCTGTTAGTATTTTGTCTTTAGAGACATGGAAACGTATAGCGTCAATCATCTCCCACCCTCACTTGCGACCAGCTCCACATATTTTGTTGGTGGATTTTTCAGGTAAGAAAAAGAAACAGGTGCAAGGTGAAACAATATTGTGTATTGAAATAGGGAAAGTTAGTTTTGACGTACGTGTGCTAGTTGTCTCTGACTTGAATACTGAATGCTTATTGGGTAGAAATTTTCTCACACAATCCAAGGCAAAGATAGAGTTTGGTGATAATTCCATTACGGTTGAAAAAGAAGGAGAAATCGTTAACGTACCTATGCTAGGTGGTCAAGCTGACAATACGAAAGTCACAAAAATTCTAACTAAAGGTGATGTACAGAAAAAGGTAAATTTTGTATCCCAATTTGGTATTGATACTAAAATGAATGCTACTAACGACAGTGATGATGAATCAGAAATTCTATTTGAGGTTGGAAAGGTGAACGTAGAGTGTCCCATAGTAAATAATTTGGTAAGTGAAAAGCAAAAACTAGAAAAGGAACGGGTTAACCATGTTGTTCTTTCTGATCAAGCTAATAATAAAATTCGTAATTCTTGTACTAATGAAAAGGAAATGAAAGTGTTAAATTTAGAAGTTGCTAATGAAGATAAATTTTTGTTTGATTACTATTCACAGCAAATGTCAGAAATAGATTGTGAGATCGAAAAATCGCATTGTAAATCGTTAGATAGAGTTGCAGTCTGTAACACATTTAATAGTAAAATAGAAAGTGAAATAGTGTCAATTTCAGAAATACGAGAAAAGGTGAGGGAAGCTCAATTGTCTGATTTTGAGAAAGAGAAATTGTTCAAATGGTTGTTGAAACATAGGAAAATTTTTAAAAATATTTCCGGACGTTGTACCAAATTTGAATATGAAATTGAGGTAGACACTGATCAACCTTTGGTTAAAAGGCAATATACGTTACCATATAAATTTAAAGAGCATATTGATTCGCAAATCGATGAGTGGGTACAATGTGGCGTAATAGAATCTTGTGTATCAATCCATTCACACCCAATCTTCTGCGTACCAAAGAAAAATACTAGTAAAATGCGAGTAGTAGTCGATTTAACTGTTTTGAACAAGCATGTAAAAATAAAACAATTAAAGGTGAATAAAATTGATGATTTGTTGTTAAAGTTTCAGGGTGCAAAGTACGTATCAAATTTTGATTTGGTAGGAAGTTATACACAAGTTCCAATTTCTGAAAATTGTAGAGATTACACAGCATTCTCATGGAATGGGAAAATGTATAGATTTACATCTATACCTTTTGGATACGCAAACGGAGGCGTAGGATTAATGGCTTGTCTTGGTTGTGTTAGGTCATGCATTGTTTGATAAATTAGTTACGTACATCGATGACATTTCTGTACCAACATTTTCTTTTGGTGAACAGTTAGAAATTTTAAACCTATTGTTTACAAAATTAGAAGAAGCCAATATGGCTGTAAATTTAAAGAAATCCTCATTTTGCAATACGAATTTTCAATTTCTTGGTTTCGTAGTCACACCTGAAGGCGTGAAAAAGGATCCGTCGTATGTAGAAACAATTCTAACATTGCCTCGTCCGAAAAATGTAAAGGAACTTAAGCGAGTGTTAGGTTTGTTCGAGTGGTGTTCAAAATTTGTGTATCATTTCGCTCATTTAGCCAATCCATTGTTTGAACTTCTGAAAAAGAATAAAAAATGGGTTTGGACTGACGAATGTGAGCAAAGTTTTGCCCAGTTAAAAGCATCCTTAGCTGAAGAAGTGTTGTTAAATCATCCGCTGTTAGATCACGATTTTTGTTTAGTGACAGATAGTTCCTTGGTAGCAGTGGGAAGTATATTATTCCAAGAAGTTAACGGTGAAAAACACATACTTGGTTTTTACAGTAAAACTTTGAATAGTGCACAGCAAAATTTCACTATCACGGAATTAGAGGCGTATGCAATCGTTACAGCCGTACGTAAATGGGGACATTTATTATTTGGCCATCACGTGAAAGTTTACACGGACCATAAATCGTTAGTGTTTTTGAATAAAATTCGCCATTGGAACTCTCGTTTGGCTCGGTGGAGTCTCGAACTACAGGGATTTAATCTAGAAATAATGCACATTTCAGGGAGTGAGAATGTTGCCAGTGATGCATTGTCCAGGATAGTTTTAGCCCCTCCTAGTGAAATTCTGGACATAAATAATTTAGAAGTACTTCCATCGTTCTTTAGAAACCTCACACCAGGAGAGTTAACCGAAAAACAAGGAACATCCTGAGTATAGTAAAATCATCAAATTTCTAGAGAAACCAAACGATCCCTACAGTAAGATGTAAAATAGAAATGTAGAGAAATTCTACAAACTAGAAAACGGTATATTGTTGTATAAGAACTTTCACTTTCCCAATAGTTGGAGAATTTGCATCCCACCATCTTTAGTAAATCTGGTAATTGAAGAAATGCACAACAACCGTGGACATTTCGGGTGCGAAAGAACTGTAAGCTTCATCAGCGAGATCTGTTATTGGAAATCTATGCGGCGAGACGTGATGAACTATATTAACGATTGTCTCGAGTGTAAACGAACTAAAGTTGATACTCGAACCCCAGCTAGACCTTTAGAAACCATACAGGTGAAAGGCCCTAGGAGATTGATTTCGATTGATATCATCGGACCTCTTGTGCCATCTTCCTCGAAGTGTAAATTTATACTCTCTGTTTTGGATGTTTTTACTCGCTACCTTGTTCTTTATCCGATCCGGAACGCTACTACGAAGTGCGTAGTTAAATGTTTGGAAACATTGTACTTTGTGCACTCAGGAATACCTTCGGCTATATTGGCGGACAATGGTAGTTGCTTTATCTCTAAAAATTTCAAACTTAAAATGGAAGAATATGGTGTTAAGATATTTTATTCAACGCCCTACCATCCGGCGTCGAACGCGGTGGAGAGAATCCATCGGGAGACGAACAGGTTGTTCAGATTGTTTTGTAAAGATGATCATGGTTTTTGGGAGAAATTTATACCACAAGTCGTTGTATTGCTGAACTATTCTATATCTAGCAGTCTTGGCGCGAGTCCAGCCAGTTTACATTTGAACATTCAGGCTGAAAAACCAATCTTCGAACATTTTGGCATTTTTACGAATGATACGAACACGATAATGAAAGCTGGGAGAATAAATTGGTAATGGCAGATTTTAAAAGAAAAGAAGTGATCCGAAAGCGAAATGAAAGGTATAACTCACAACAGGAGAGTAAACACAAAATACAGGTGAACGATCTGGTTTTTTTGAAACAGACAAACTTAAGTTCCGCAACAGACAAGAAAATTTCAAAATTTTTCAATGTGTTCAAAGGACCCTATCTTTGTGTTAACAAACCATCCAATTCAGAAAAGGTGTTCGAATTGTTAGATCCTTTAACTGGTAAATCAATTGTTTCACATTCAGTGGATAGACTTAAGGTGTGGAAACCTACGAAACAAACTCGTAAAATCTGGTTAGACCTAGCAGTTAAACATAGTTCTCAAAAGTACTATGACATGATTTCAAGCGAATTTAAAAATTCAGATTTAGAAAGTAGTGTTGAAACTGTTCTTTGCAATGCATTAAGTACAACACCAGTATGTTTGTCTCAAAGTGTTCAATCAAGAAGTAATAACCTACGAATATATAAAATTTTAGAGAAATTGCTAGATGTTGACAAGTATTTGAATTTTCTGTACTGTAAAAATCTGTGTTCATCTGATGAGTTGGAACTTGCGTTGGTAAACTTACAAAATCCTTATGTGTTATTGAATGAGAGAGTACAAGGAGTGTAAAAAAAAAGTTGTTTCATATGATTTCTGCAGGCATCTGTGACCCGCTATGCGACTTCCAGATGACCGTTGATATTTTCTTTTCCGAAGTAATGGAAAAACTAGCAAAAATATATGCCAAGTCATGGAGATGAGGTTCCCCCCCCCCTATGTGTATTGGGTAATGTAACATGTTTTTAATGCTCGGAGGAAGCTATTTTGGTAAATCCCATTCTTTATTATTTTAAATTTTTTACCTTGTATTCTATAATTCGGCCTCATCTCGGGGTGGCAAAACAAATAATTCATTGTGGGTAGGTTTCTTTGAAATTTAGCCAGGGAGATCCTGTCGAGTGATCAGGGAGAGTCATAACTGAATTATTACGTTGTAAAAATTTAGCTGTGAATCTTTAAGGCGCCGACAAATTTTATTAAATCTCGACAAAAACATACATTACTCAATATTGTATGAAAATAAAGTTTTTAATATATAGTATGTTTTGAAAATTTATTCATTAATGAGAGAACTCATTTCGTATGTTCATGTCATTGTATCCTTGCATTATATTTGAAAATTAACTTGTAAGTTGATGTAGTGTTGTTTAAATGTTGAATTTTAAATGTTTGAATGATAAAAATTGCACATTGTTAGGAGTTATTTTGAAAATTAGTTATAAGGAAGTATATATATTTATGAAAAGGTTATTTTTGCATTTCATGTGTCATTTTTCTCAAAATATTGAAAATTTTGTATGTTTAGTACGATAAGAATATTTAGTGTAAGGTGCAATAATACGAGTCAGACACTTAAAAGAAAGAAAAAAAGCCTATTTAAAGTGAATAGCCCTTAAAAATAAAATAGCCCTTCTACGTTTGTATGAAGTATTAGTGAACCATTGTGAATCAAATATTAATAGTGCAAGAAAGATGAGGAATAATAACCGGGGAAATAAACTTTTGGGAAGAGGATAATTTCAAGGTTCCAGGATTCTGATAATCTTCAAAGAAGATCATCGTCCCTTTCGCACGCCATTTATGAGCGTGTGGCTCCCCTCACCCACATTCCATTTTAATTCTCCCAGTTTCTCTTGGCTGAAGTGGAATAAGGCTTCATGGATTATACGTCGACGCAAACTTCGTTAGTTTTATCCTTTTCTATGAGTTGGCAGTGCTGTGAATGGTGACTTGCATTTCCTGTTGACCGAACAAAAAGGATGTGATGTGGTGATGTTACGAAATATAGTGCCTTAGTTTCAAAAGTAATCCTAAGACGTTTTTATTAATTTCAATATTTTAATTATGATATGTTAATGGCAAAATCATTTAACGCCTCATGATATATATATTTCTTGTAAACAATACTGCTTATGGATATTTTTTAAAATAATCCTCTGGTGTGACTGGAGCAAGCTTACCGACGCTAGAGAAGGCGGGAACTGGTGTGTGTGTGTTAGAAGACGCCATCAGGAAGAAATGATGTAAATGACTCAGAAAAGAAATCCGTCGTTTATTTGGTCATCACTTATGATATTGTGTTCAAATATGTACGAGTGAAGGGTAGAACTTATATTATTTCGCCACATACATATGTCAATGTAAATTTTTAATGAATACGCTTAAAAACAACTTAATTTGTCTACGAGTGAAGAAGCCACGTCGTATAAGTTTCTTGTAAATCTTACTCTTTTAGAGCAAATACCAAATCCATTACTGAGTTTTACTCATATTAACAATGAAGTTACGTAAGTAAGAAAAGTGATAAATTTACTTCTTCAATTGTTCATGAGCGCACCACAAATAATTTTACTGTCGACTATCCAGCTGTACAATGGAAATTGGAGTTATTCAAGGAAATTTGAAACCTATTCGAAATTGGGAAGAAGAATCCAATAAGTTATTGCCCTCCTAAATAGTCCACCAACCCTCCTCTTCTTCTTGTGATTTCCCCAGAACCAAAGTGTTGAGTGAAGTAGTGCTCAGCGATTTAATGTGTGTAAAATAATCATTTCTATTGTCACGCAATGAGCCGGTTTCGTCGTCATATCATATTTTGAGTTGATCTTTTAAAATTCCTTTTTTTATTTTTTTTTATTCTTCAATTAATAAATACAAGGGCTTAAATTCACTATGTTCATACGATAAAAAAAATCTGAAATACAAAATTTCTAAAGGTGTCAACGATAATCATATTAACAAAATGCAGTAGTAAGTATGCATATGAAAAGTGTAACGTTTTGTGCTTGAGTAAAACCATTTCTATGTATATTTCTTGTTTTTAGTTGTAATCCATGTTTCTCGCATCGATCACTACCAGAACGGTAAGAATTCTGTACTTAATATCATAGCACTTGAGTGTATGCGATGCAGGCCTGTCACTGAAGGTGGATACGCGCGTATACAACTTTGGTTCGGACTGATCTCAAGTCGCAATCTGGTGCAGTTCCAAATACGAATTCTAACCACTAAAATCACTATTATTAAGGCGTACCGAACAAGATTCGAACTCAGAAGGTCATAAGAATGGCCTTCCCGAACAAGAACACGAACCACTCGTGTTATAACCTATGCGACAAATTGCCAACATGTGTACACGTTTTATTTATTATTATTATTATTATTATTATTATTATTATTATTATTATTATTATTATTATTATTATTATTATTATTATTAATTACTAAATTACTTCATGTGAATTCCTAACTACATTATCTACCTAATCAACTTATTATTCAGTTCTAGAGGAGGATTTAAATTTTCTATTTTACATTTAAAGTATTTTCTTTAAAATGTATCATGAAACCGACTATTACACTTTTCTTTTGCACACAGAGCTCCTCCGTAGCTAAGCGGTTAGCGTACGCGCCTTTGGCGTGGGGGACCCGGGTTCGATTCCCGGCGGGAGTTCATGTGGTTCAGATTCCACGTTAATCAGTAGGTCCACGTCTTATATAGCCTCGCTGCTGAAAGGGACGCTAAACTAAAAAATCAACTCAACTCTTTTTCACACAATTGAGTACTAAGCTTTTTAAAAAATCACAATAGCAATAATTTTACATCTTATACAATATGAATTACCATCCTATGTATTTCGTTGTTGGTAAGCGTACTTTAAATACGGCATGCATGTTTTTGGTATGCCATTCCGTTCGGTCGGAAATGGCACTTCGAGATGAAAGGTTTGAGAATAGAGATGCTTAGCTTGATGTGCCAGCTGAATGCATAGAAATTCGGTCAAAGATAGAACTGATGAAGACCGGAAGACACTGATTGTGTGAAGGTTGAGTTGATTTTGAGTTTAACGTCCCTGTCAGCAGCTAGGCTATATGAGAGGACCTACTAATTAATGTGGAATCCGAACCACATGAGCTCCCGCCGGGAATGGAACCCGGGTCTCCCACGTCTAGATTGTTGAAGGTATTCATTTTAAAACAGTTGAGTGGGCCTTATAGCCACATTGGAACCAAGATAGAATTACGACAAGTTTGCACTCATTCTGGGAATCGAATCCAGGTCTCCTAGTCAGTAAACAGATGCCTTATTCACTATGCCATTGCACCTCTTTACACAAAGCAAAATGCTAAATAATGAAATTTGACGAAGAAGATTAATTAAATTAACTAATGATAATCTCTTCATAAGGCCTTAGTGACTCATCTGGACTTTAATTAGCAAACAGTTTGTGTATGAAATGAAGAAAGTCATCCGTGTAGGTGAGTGATTCACGCATTGGGTTTATAAGGAGAAGAGCTAGGTTCCAGTCCAGTACGTCCGAACTTTTTAACATGCTTCAATTTCAATCCATACTCACGTCAGTGAGATAACCAAGATCTGTGAAGAATGAAAGAAATGTTGGAATATTGGAATGACGGGGAATTGGAGTAGACACAAAAATTTACAAACTTATTTTCATCGGTTGTTCCAAAATTGATACTTTTATCTTATTTCAACCATTTTCTAACTCATGTATGGTTCCTAGTGACGCCACACTGCATGAAAGCAATCGAATTAAATTTAACCAACATGGGTAAATAATCTATTAAACTTTAAACTGTGTTGAACTTTTTATTTGAATGTAGTACAAAACTTCTCACTAGGGTTCAGCATAGTCCGATCTGTGTATGATTAGAAAATATATGACACGAGAAGGCCAGATGTTTAAACAATCGCAAATCAAGCATCTTAAAATTAAGCTTTTGTGCGGAAATTATTAAAAGTTACGTGTTTGAGCACAATTTTGTATAATGAGCGGAAGTTTACAAACACTACCAGCTAGAATAGGGATGTTTCTAGTTTAAGTAAAAATCAGAGAATGTTTTGTCGAAATAATTGACGTCTTAGATCCTTTAGGAAACGATTTGTACCGATCAAGCTATGTATTCAAAGTCGCACTCTACAACCTATTGACGCAACTCCACCTCTCGTGATCCCAAGATATGATAAAGCAGAATGGGAAAAGTATCGTTCATATCTTTCAAGAAACCTGGAAGGCCTTGATGCATCTACTATAGAAGATGAACTATATCGTATATTGGATACTATTACACGACATATGAATCACGCCTCTGCATAATATATCCCACAATCGCAATATACACCGTATAAACCTAAACTTCCTCTAATATCTTGCCATGGTGCAGCGACCCCGAAACTTTTTTCGTGACTACATTCATACAGGAAGTCGCGAGGCACTTCGTCATCACAGAGCTCTTCAATGTACACTAAAAAATTATGTCAAAGCGTACAAATTACGCCAATGGGTAAAAACCAGTAACTCTCTCTCGGAGACATCCAATCCTTCACGGTACTGGAAACGCCTCAATGCACTTTCTGGCAAATTTAACAAAACTTCCTATCCATTCATTCTTAACGACACACCACTACACTCTGATCTCGATAAAACAAATGCCTTCGCCACATATCTTCAAGATATCTTCACACCACTTACTCCTGATCGACCTGTTCATAATCATCCGGTAGATCGCTTTGATTTTTCATTCGCTCATCTTCAGTCAGACGCTAACCATCCGCTGAATATTCACAGGCCACTAACAGTGACTATCACACCTGACGATATCACTTCAGCCATAAGAAGGAAACGTAACACAGTTCCAGGCATAGAGTCCATCTCTTATCGCCACATCAAAGAGAGTCCATACATAGTTCTGTACCTTCTCTCATTCATCTATACTTTCATCCTCCGTCCTGGATTTATACCATCCCAATGGAAGACGTCTAAGATCTTTATGTTCCTTAAGCCGAATAAGCCCGCCGACAGTGTCTCTTCATATCGCCCTATTCAACTGACACCTGTATTCAGTAAAATTCTCGAAAAAATCTTAGTTCAACGTCTACACGTCCATCTTACTCATTATAATCTTTTACCATGTTCACAAGCCGGATTTCGTCCAAACTACATCCAGTTTTCCCCGATTTTCTCCTTTCTGGTTTATAATCGGACAAGCGAGTGGTCGTTGGAAAAGATGTTCTACTCTATATATATATATATAAAAAAGGTATGAACCATGATCCTATGATAAGTAGTAATCCCATCAGGATTCTGCCGCCTACAGTCGGACAATTTGTCCATGCCGACCAGATGCCACGGTCAGATTGCCGGCGCCGGACTTCGGCATCTTTCCACGCGATTTTCGACCGCGACGAGTAGTTGTCTTGCCAAGCAGTCGGCAAACACCTGTAAAGACGCAGTAAATGCGCCGGCACTGCCGTCGAAAAGAGGCCACCATAAGGAGTCGTCAGAGGGTTGGAAACAGGCCTTTCCGACTGTTTTGTCGACTCTGACGGTCGGCAACAGTCGGCAAAAGGCATTTTATTTTATTCTTTTCGACCGCTTGCCGCCTCGGCAAAAGATCGGTACGTCCTGCCGCCGCTGACGGGTGCCGGCTATCTTCGGCGGCTCGCCACCGTCGACAGCGGCAACCTGATGGGGAAGGAAGCACTAGCTGTTTGACTGAAAGTCTAAAACTTATCTCAAAAAGTGGAAATCCTAAACGAGTTATAACATACATCACTAACTTACTCCAACATTGGACCGTATATAAATAGAAACTATGTAAAATTCGTATTCCATAATTCCAATTCCACTACTCATAATTAAAAACAAATATTATCAAAACATAATTGAACCAATTTTTCCTGGGCCACTGAGTAGAAGGAAATAAGTACAAGGAAGCGGGAGAATGCTGAGAAAACCCATGAACACGGTGTTTGTCCACCTCAAAGTGCAGTTGCATGAAGTAGGAGCCACTGGCAGATCTAGCTCGGAGCGCGGGGGGCCTAGCCTCCCCTTAGTTTTTTGAGGGACAAAAAGTATTGAGGCTATTATTTCTATACTTTTGAATGTTTATAGTTCACTTATGACATACCTATCATAGTTCGGATTCTGGCTGCCCGCCCCCCAGTTTTTACCTTCTAGATTCACCACTGGTATGGTCGACCCAGGGACCTTATCCACCGGAGGTGAATGATCTATGAATGAACAAGCAAAAGTACTGGACCTAATAGAGTTTTCATACTCAGGGGTTCGACTAATTTTGTTGCTGACTCTAGAAACGAATTGGGGTAGAACTTTAGATTTAACACTATATTGTAACTTTAATAAGTTCCCCTTCCTTGTTGAAAGTTGTTTTCCTGTACTGCAATGTCAAAGAGGTAGGGAGAACAAAAATTTGTTTTGATTTGCTATCAGTTTTCCTGGAATAAATATTAGGTGTGGTCCGATCACTGCAGCTTGACATATCTTTTGAAAGCCGAGACTATGTGAGACATGACCCACTGTTTAAAATGTGACCCCAACCACTGCTAATGGTTGTATTCCAGGCAAGTATCATTACCAGGAATCAAACCCTGGATCACATACCTAGAGAACGCACGCTAGATATTCGACCAGGAAGTAACTACGCGTATTAACTTGAAGTAGACGAGTTTTCACAAGTAAACATATTCGTCATATTCAGAGTCGTTCTGACGCGTGACTAGTTAAAAACTAATGAAAAACTAATCGGAGTTTGAATTTCTACGGTCAATCGCTCAAGCACCGCTCTGTTACAATAACGGTGGATCTTACCTTTACGATATAAAATGATAGTGTTTGTCATGGGCCAAATTACGATGAATTTCAATTAAATTATCATGGTATATATTTACTTCCTTGTTGAATTATCGGTACTTTTTCAGTGAAAAAACGGATGAAATTTGAAAGTCCTAAATCAAGGTAAGTATACCAACGTACAGTCCAAACTTAAAATTTCCGTATAATTAAGCTTACAGTACAAATTTTATGTCTATTTTTCTCACAACTTTATTGAAAGATTACCCTGTGCCCTAAGCGCTCCATACAATAAACATAAGCTTCAGCAATTATTATATTAGAAAGCGTATGGTATGCATATATAGATTACGTGTATGATGCGAAGCACTATATTTTTGTTTCTGAATTTGTTTCTCAACTAATACCGATTTTTTCGACTATTTTTACAAACTAACCCACTACCAATTTTCCATATATATATATAAAGTACGCCCCCCCCCCCCCATAAAGGAGAATTTTAAAAAAATGCTTGGAGACGTTCTGCTCATTTTCAATAAAGATTTAATATACTGAATTTCAGCTCCGTAAATTTAACAGCTTGTGATATACTCATTTTTTTGGCAAAAATTCGGATCCCCACTAAACCTTAGGATATTATTATAATGAAAGCAATATGATAACATCCCAGTTTGGATTAAGGCCTAACTATTTACCAAACGTCATTTCATTTGATTTTGCAATTTGGCCGTAATGATCAGGCACACATAGTTACATTCATTCTTTTTTTTTTTTTTTTTTTAGGATTCAGGATTTAGATTTCTGGGCTTTCGGCATCTAAGGCCATTTAGCCTGTGACGTTTGAGAGATGACATCCCTCGGCGAACACACAATCCGGGGAAAGGGAAGGAAGGAAGCGGACTGGGACCTGTAACTTAATTACCACCCCAGCATTTGCCTGTTGTGAATGAGGAAAACCCAGGAAAACCTCATTCAGAGTGGCTGGGCTGAAAAAGCGTCTCCACCGGGAATCGAACCCGGGACTGCTCGCACCGAAGGCGAAAGCTTCAATTTTTTAAATATAATAATTTATATTTTACAGTGATTCAAAATGTAACGTTTCCAGTAGTTAGCTCCTCTTAAAACTCACAGACTATGTGTATCGAAAGCCAAGTAGTAGCATAAGTTCTATTGCTATTATTGCAATTACAAATGTCAATATCCAAAAATGCCTGAAGTTCTTTTCTCTTAGATATACATATCTCAGGTAAGTAAACAAAAGCAAATGAAAAAGAGATATGGAGGCCTTGAAAGTGAAACGTAGACAAATTCACCAGTGTTCAAAAGCATATTTTAAAATCACGTTCGACCCAAGCCATTGGAGCTAATTACACGGTTCTGATTAGTTGAAGTTATCCGTTTCTCGCCTCGCCACGTAGCATAGATATAGCACAAATCAAATGCTTGTTACTGTTGGTCTTCGTGGCTGACAGTGCTAGAAGAACGGCCTAGTAATTGTAATCGCTTTTAGGGTGGGTTCAAACCCGGCCCACGGAAAGCTTTTTTTAAAATTTTTATATTTTATTTTTTTAAATTTTCATAACGCTTTTCTCATTAAAATAAGATGAAAATAATACTCAAAAATGATTTATTTACGTTACGAGTGAAGTTTTCCTATACGAATCCATAGTATAAATAGTAGTAGCCAGTGGCGTAGTTAGGATTATATTTCGGGAGGACTATACACAACACGTGAATAAGCATTTATGTATTTTTCTTTTATGTGCCGACAAATTTTAATGATGTGCATACAACAAATTGATTTCGGGGGGCTTGAGCCCAATAGACACCCCCTAAATACACCACTGGTAGTAGTAGTAGTAGTAAGAGGAGGAGGAACGGGTTAGAAGCCCCGCAGGGCTCGTTTTGTTCCACCTTGACTGCCATAATATAAATTTAACCTCAGTAACTGCTTCATTTTTCTTCTTCAATTCCATCAAAGTGACAATTTTCTTCTATCACTATAATACACAGTACATACACCAGAAGGTTTGGACAACGTGTATTTAGTTCCTATGGCTATGGTCGAGGGTAAAAAAATGCTGTTCAGAAAATGCTGTCTACAATGCAGAGAGTGGAGTGGGTCAGTAGATCAGTGGATCGGTGGGTCATGGTAGGTGGTGGGACGCAGTAGGTCACATGCTGTTGACCCACGACCCACTGACCCGCTTAGAAAACTCGACCCATTGACCCACTCCAACTCTGATCTCTGCTATAGAAGAAGGGAGGACAGAAACATTTCGAGTCAAAATCTTGGCTCCTCGCTCACTATCAATACTGCTACATCTTTGCGTCCTGGTCCACTCCGCACCTTCCTTTCCTCTGAGTTCTCCTACCTAGTCATTCTTCTCAAAAGAAAGCAGTGCTTCCATATGAAGCAGGTAGATCTCCCGTTAAAACTTTAGGCTGACTACTTCAACACTATCGCTTGCGTTCTTTCTGTTTCAGCTTTCTTAGTCTTTCCTCGCATGCCTGCTTCCTACTCAATCTCCTACAGAGAAGAATTGGCCTGATTACTGTTTTCTATTTCCAGAGGTAACACCGAACCCAATGTACAAAAAGTGGCTGGACCTTTTGATTTGGCTGAAGGCCCTCATTGGGACGATCAACAACAAGTGTTGTATTTTGTCGACATGACACAGCGGCTGGTCAACAAATTTGATCCTTCAACAGGAAATATCACTCAGGTTTCCATAGGTAAGCTTCCTCTTTACTCTTCCAAGGAACGATTACGGTTCTCTTCAATTCTAAGATAACATCCTACACTGAAACCACTCTGAGTCATGATGCCCCTACCCGTTTGCAGTAGAAGTGAAGCAATGCATGCCGCGCAATGTGCTTCTCACAATGAGGATAAGTTATTGTAATAGAAAGCTCCATTCTTACACCAGCACTGTTGACAACTGCGGGATGGTCCTTGGTGCATTTGCACGTACCACAAGACGTCTCCCATAGTATCCCAAACAGGCTTGATGGGCAGAACGGACAGACTAGTCTATTCTCCGAATCTCCGAATATCCTCTAGTTCCAAAAGCTCACTTGGCGACAGCCATTTTAGGAGTATTGGGAATAGGGCTATGCCTCAGATGTTTTGATTCGTAGAAGTTTGTTTCACACCTTTTCGTTGGTCAATTTTATTGCTCATAAATGAGAATGGAGTGTCATTACTTGCAGATAATATCTATTTACTCTGGTCTATGTTACAACCAGGATCAGCTATCTTCTCTTTGACTACCTTACTCGGTAGTGTCGTACCTATATGACGTTGTCTGCAAGCTCTTGTTCAAAACAACAATATTTAACGGAAAACTGAGGTCCGCACGTTTAAGACGACCTCATCTGGACAAGAAAATGTCCGTCCTCAACGTCAGGTTGCTTATAATAAATGTATGGATTTTGCTAAACAATTAGTTAGTGTAAAATATTTCATTACTTTTGGAATACACAGTAGCTCTGTCATACAGCCATAAAAAGTACTTGTTTAAAAATGTTATATTAATCTTTTTTTAGGTACAAATGCTGTAAAATCAAAGTAAATAAACCATCAGGTTGGTTACCTTTTGTTCTGCATTTCTTAGCTCACATGTTTATGTGACATACAAGATATGTTCAAAAAGTATTGAACCTTATTTTGTCCCGCGTAAACCAATGAAGCTCCGCAGGAGACTTTCTTCAGTATAGATGTAGAGGGGACCCTCATGAGCAGTCATGATTTTCTTCCCGCCTGCTGAAAGTGTCAGTCGCTTGGTAGTCGACCAACGAGTGAAGACGTGTAGTGAGCAGTCGTCGGATTTCCTTTTTTGTAAAATAACAGAAAAACTTGAGCATCGATATTGCATCAAATTTTACCCAAGCAGAAACCATTCAATCGACTAGGTACATTCGATTTTGAACGAGAATTTGGGCATGAGGAGAGTGTCCGCGAAATTTATTTCAGGTTTTCATCGCCAAACACAACACTCTTGTGTGTCGTCAGGCTCCCTACTCACTAGGGATGCGCACGAGACGAGTCGACACAGGATTTTCCTGACAAAATTCGAGTCGAGACACGGCCCTTCAAATAGAAAAATATACATTTTTCGAGTCGAGACATCATTTTTACAGCACATTTTAGAGACGAGACAGCCACAAATCTTGTCTCGTGTTCATCCCTACTACTCACCCGACATGTCTCTGTGTGACTTTTGGTGATATCCCAAACTGAAAATACCAGTAAAAGGGACCCGACTTGAGTCGAGAGAAGAAGAGGTCGTGCGGAATGCGGCGGGACGATTGATCACTATTCCAAAAACTGCGTTCCAGAAGTGTTTCCAACAATGTTGGGAGCTCTGGAAGAACTGTGTGCATTACCAAGGAGACTATTTTGAAGCTGATTAGGATTTCGGATTTCCAAATCAATAAATGAAGTTTAAAGAACCATAGGTTCGACACTTTTTGAACACACCTCGTATTTAGGGATAGGGACGACTCAAGCTAAAACTCAACTCGATTCGAATTCGAGTCGAGTTTCGAGTCGAGTTCCGAGTCGAGTCACTGCTTTGAGGTCGAGTTTCGAGTTGAGTTTGATAAATGGCTAGTTCGTTCATCTCGTTTCAAGTAGTTTTGAAATCATGGCCTGATTAAACTGGAAAGCAAAATGCATGGGAAATGTAAGCAGTAATGTGGAATACTTTTAGTGTTGCTTACTAGAGGGATTCATCTCGTCTCGTACTTTTAATGCATCTTGTAGGATACTTTCAGTGTATCTCGTCTTGTCTCGACAACGAGACAACAATAGATTTTTATAACGAGACAGCTTCAAATGTGGTGAGCACCAATATAAGTATATACTGTAGTTCTTACCATCAAGGCTGACACATGCACGGTCGAGTTTTTGAGCCCAAGCAGAAGCTGAACCCGGGTATTGATGTCAACCGGCTCGGCTTGGTTCAACTCAGCGAACTGCTCAAGCCGTCTCGGTTGGGACAAGCCATTGAGTTGGCTCATGTGAGCCATCGGCTCGAGCCAGCTCCATTGAAACGAGTCCATTAGTTCGGTTCGACTTAGCTCATCTGAGCCCATGGTTCGAACTGGCTCGGTTGAGGCGAGCAATCAGTTCGGTTCGGTTCGGCTCGGACGAGCCGCTCGAGCCGTCGCCAGCCCTAAACCCGCGCCGAGCAGTTTTCAACATGTTTGGCCGGCACCCTATAACTTTCAACAATGTTTGGCTTTAGCTTGAATACTTGTTCCTCCAGAACTCAAACCCAGATCCTCGTGACCGATATCCTTGCCTCCTGATGACTTCCCGACGACTGAGATGGACGGTCAACTGGTGTTTAGTTTTCATATACAAACTACCTATCTTTCATGGTTTTTATACACGGTGTTAATAATAATAATAATAATAATAATAATAATAATAATAATAATAATAATAAAGTCGTAATAGTAGTAGTAGCATCATTGATATTTATATTGACTATGTAGGATACTTGAAGAGAGTACTTGGAACTTCAGGGTTTAGCCCAAATTGGCTTGTTTTGGCTCGACTTGACTCGAAGTCGAGTTGTAGGAAATTTTTCGAGCCGAATTCTCGAGTTGAGCTCCGAGATGCCTGTTTCCAGTCGAGTCGAGTTTTAAAAAAAAAAAACACTCGCTTGAACTCACTCGTGTCTATCCGTACTCGTATTCTTCTTGCGCAGTACCTGTACCAAGTGTTTGTTTGGTATTCTTCATTGTTTTCTTCAAGTTATTAACTAAAATTCAAGAAAGCGGGAGTGGGCAAGCAATATATATATATATATATATATATATATATATATATATGTCTATATATATATATCAAGGATGTTATAAAATAGAGGATCTGCCCATATGTATCTTCATAATATTAATCAATGAAGCCAAAAAACAACTGAGCATCGGCACGTCTGATTGGCTACTCTCGTTTCCGCCATCGTCTGATTGGTTATTTTCGTTTCCGCCATGATTGTTGGCTCAAAACATTGCGATCCTATTGGGCGGAGTGGGCAGAGTAGGGATGGCGAAACTGTGACGTATGGCTTCAAGATTTTCTCGTAAGGGCAGATCCTCTATTTTATAAGATCCTTATATATATATATATATATATATATATATATATATATATATATATATATATATATATATATATATATATATATATATATATATATATATATATATATATATATAAATCTTAAAGACTCTTCTAATGAGCAGTGGGTCCGCGTTATGGAGAAATTTGAGAACCATTGTTTCAGAAATGGTAAGATTTCGATAAGTATCTCAGATGTGGATTCGCAGTGCCATTAATAATTAAATTTATACATAGGCCTAATGTTAAACCTTTAAATTTTCAGCTTATCAAAGCATAATTAAATCCAAACAGTATTTAATTAATAGTTTTTACATGTAAATACGAAAGTAGGTCAATAAGTATATGCACTTGTTCTAATCGTCTGTAGGTTGACTGTACGGGTTTCTGTGTTCGCAAATCGAAGTAAATATGGCTGCGCCACTGTTCATTAGCACCACAGCGGTTGAACAAGTCTGAAGGACAAAGAAAGAGCCAAAACCTGTTTTGAACTTTTCAATCCATTCATAAACACTTCGCCTTGGTAAAAAAAAGAACATTTCACTCGTCTTGTGCTGGAAACTTTCTATGACAATGTTGCCGTCTATCAGCTTCTGAACGCAGAAAGCCGTACAGTCAACCAACATAGAATTAGAAGTGTAAATACTTATCGACTTACCCTCGTACTACTGTAGCTGCATTGAAATTTGGTCAGAGTACAACTTGGTTGAATGAACTATATTTATTGCACAATTTTCCGTGCTGTATCCATAGAATTTATTCTTTTGAAAAATTATTTCAGACAGAGGAAAAGTGAGCTTTGTCATCCCCGTGGTCGACCAAGCCAATAGATTTGTGATAAGTATTCAACGTACATTAGCTGTTTTGTCCTGGAGTGGCCAAGAGCACAGCTACCCAAACATCAGAGAAATAGTTACGGTAGACAATGATAAACCGCTCAACAGATTCAATGAGGGCAAATGCGATCGAGTTGGACGCCTATGGACAGGTAACGATTCATCTGTTTTATTTATTTATTTGCTTTCAAATGAACTATTATTCGCTTAGGAAGCTGTAGTCTATGTGAGATTGTACTAGACAGCATCTTATCTGTCCCTTTTCGTTTCCTTCCACATTTTCACACCATCAATTCTTTAATTGGCATTTACTTTCATTAATACCTCTGGTGCGTGGGGTCTCTGGTTCGACCCCCGAACAAATAAGTGTATGATGGACAATATCGTATCTTTGGGTTTTCTCGAGATACGCTCGTTTCCTCCCACATTTTCATTTTACCTATTGAACATACCATTATCATTCACTTCCCTTAATCATCTCTCTCTCTCTTAGCCTAAGGGGCATAATCATCGGACGTTAAACTGAAAGATATCACTTCAAAGATTTCTTTCATTAATAACCTGTCTCATTTAGCTTACAGCAGGATTTCTCAACCTTTTCTACCAGCAGTACCATAAAAGCATAATAGTAATCAATATTACCGTAAGTCGTACGTACCACTAACAGCGAACGGCGTACCACCAGTAGTAACGCGCACCACAGGTTGAGAAGCCCTGGCTTAGAGGCCATAACAGTCGGACGCAAAATTATTCATTTAATTTCATATATTTATCTAACACACCTTATCCAACCTCTCTACCACCCCGGGCGAAGTTCTGGCTCTCTTGCAATCGTTATCTCCACATAGATCACTTGGACCTGATAACATTGGTCCTCTCGTTCTCAACAAAACTGCTTCAGTTATTGCGGTTCCTCTATCTATCTTATTCAATAGATGCTTCAAGGAAGGGTATTATCCCACCAGTTGGAAACTAGCTTACGTGACCCCAATATATAAATCTGGGCTTAAAGATCATGTACCCTCCTATTGGCTAATATCTCTTCTTTCTGTAATATCAATTATCTGCGAAAAAATAATCAAAGACAGGCTACTTAAATTCACCTCACCTTACATCCACAGTTCTCAGCACGGCTTTCTACCGAGAAGCTCAAGTCTCACAAACCTAAGTACTCTTCTTTCGAGTGCAGTCAAATGTATGAATAACAATAGTCAATTAGATGTTATCTACTTTGATCTCTCGAAGGCCTTTGATTCTGTCAGTCACATTCATCTTCTTCATAAACTCTCCAATAGATTCAATGTACATGACAAATCTCTCTCTTTAATCACCAGCTACTTGAAGGACCGTAAACAGAGAGTTGTTCTTTCAGGAGCGACTTCTAACCCCCAACCCGTAATCTCAGGGGTGCCTCAGGGAAGTGTACTTGGGCCTCTGCTATTTGTCCTGTTTATGGACGATCTCTACATGCACTTATCAGCTCAACCTAGTGGCCTTCTGCTTTTTGCTGACGATTGTAAGTTATACAGATAAATACCGTGTCTCCATGACACAATTGCTCTACAGGAAGACATAAATTACCTTATAGGCTGGTGTGAAATGTGGCACTTGAAACTCAACAATAAGAAATGTGACAGTATTACTATTACTTTGAAAAAGTCTCCTGTTCCCTCCACATACCATATCAACGATTCCCCTATCACACATTCTGCTAGTCATAACGATCTTGGTGTCATCTTTGATTCAAAACTCACATTCTCTGACCACATCTCCTCAATACTTATTCAATGCGCATGTTGGGACTTCTTTATCGATTCACTGAACTACGCACTGTTTCGTCATTAGTAACTTTTTATAAAACTTTAATAGCGCCCAAGATCGAATACTGCTCTCCCATATGGGCCATGGCAACACCTACACATCTCTCCAGACTTGATTCTATTCTTAATTTCTTTATCGATATAGTCCGTTTTTGTGTTCGTGCACTTCTAACATTACCTAATAAGACATCTGAATATCCAGACTCCGGAAGTACGTAGAATTATCTCTGATCTGAAATATCTTCATAAAATAGTGAATGGAGATTTAAGATCGGAAATATGACTTCAGGAACTTATTCGAAATATTACGTGTCCCTTCCCCCATCACCCGAAATACCCACCTATTCCATCTTGCCCGTCCTAGGTTGGCAATTATACAGAGGTCTCTTTTTTTACAGAATACCAAACTGTTATAATCAAGTAACAAGTAATGTGGACATTTTTTCGAGCTACCTGGTGTTTGATAGAGTAATTAAACGAGTTTTAAAGTAATAATATTACTTTTACACTCTTTTTTGATACTGTTCTATGTTGTTGTTATTATTGTTATCTTGTTTTCTTTTTTCTTTCTTTTGTTAATATTTCTCTGTGTAAAATGGCAAAGTTATGCTGTATCTGGGAATTTGTTCAATAAATAAATAAAACAGGACCCAAAGACTACTTGTTCCAGTATGTAAATGCACGTCAACCAATGCGATTCATTCATTTGCAACGTTTTCCCAGGTACAATGTGCGACTGCTATACAGGTTCCACTGGAGCAGATGACTCCATCCCTCGAAATCAAGGTTCTCTCTTCTCCATCTCATCTCTGGAGCCATTGACCTCGAGGATGCAAGACCTGGAGATACCCAATGGAATGGCTTGGAGCGAGGATGGCATGGTGTTCTACTTTGCAGATAGCATGACCAAACGCGTAGACGCCTATGACTATGACATCAACACAGGAACGATAGGTAGAGCTTTTGTTTAAATAGTGATATGTTGTAAGCCACGTAAGTTGATACTGGAATTGGGTTCAGCACATATGAAGAGTAAGTGTTAAAATTCATCTCGTATAGTTACGCTGTTTTATACATTCACATTTTTGAGCTGAGCGAAGCGAAGCTCTTATACTCGGGTTAGCCGTTTGGTTGTCCGCGAACTCCTCCTAGACCGTTTGGCCGATCTCAACCAAACTTAGCACGCTGATAGAGTATGTCGTGCTGAGTGACAACATAGGTCGAAATCAAAAATCCGATATACCATCGAGGAATAATCACCGAAAAACGCTTCCTCCTAGACCGTTTGGCCGATCTCAACCAAACTTAGCACGCTGATAGAGTATGTCGTGCTGAGTGACAACATAGGTCGAAATAAAAAATCCGATGTACCATCGAGGAATAATCACCGAAAAACGTTTCCTCCTAGTTACTTTTACATTCATAAAATCAAGATCTTTAAGGTTTGTATTAAACAATACTGTTGAAATAATAATAACTACAGATAGTTCTCTAAATAATGGGTACACCTAAAAAATGCTAGGCTAAGTTTTTTTTTTTGTTTAAAATGATATGGGACCATAGTTAGCCTGGAGAACAGCCCTAATTCGGCGCGAAGGAGATGCATTTATATAATGAAAGGTTTCCAGAAGAATATACAATTCTTCATGAGGTGAACATTGTAATGTACCAATCAGTTTCGACAGCCTCTCGTATTGTCGCCATTGCTTATCGAACCATATAAGGCGTTTTCAATCATCAGCAGTCTATACTTGGCATGTTCTGGCACAAGGCATCATTTCCTTGTTGCGAAAGCATTGTTGTTTCTATATTATTAAATAATATTATCGGAAAGACTTTTATAAGATATTAGAAGCTTACACTTCTTTTATTCTGAAAGATGACTACAAGTATCCACTACATCACAAAATATTTGTCGAATATATATATATCTTCGTGTCATCAACTATGTATCTTCATAACAATCATACCTTCTTGACAACCTACTATATATCCATGACAACCTAATCAACATACTTTTTCTTTTTCAATACATATTCCTGCTCACTTATTGCGCCTCTGATCATATTCATAAAACAAGTACAGATTGATAATATTATTACATCATTATGATATTGCGCCTCTGATCATTGATAACATCATTATGATCGTATCGTTATATGTTGAGGATCAGTATGTTTCGAAATGAAGACCCAACCGGGCAAGTTGAGGTTATTCAACTCATGTTAACCCGTGATTACTTTAGTAGGCTGTTGTAGGAGCTAGTTGATTTCCGGAGTCACTTCTGCTGCGGTCGCTCTCACTGAGGTTTCTCTTCCGTTATTTAGTCATTAATTCTATTGGCTGTCATAACCATGGACGCTGATCCTCGCAACACATCTAATACACTCCCACCAGTTGACTTCCGATCAGTGTTGCCAATTTGGGGGAAAAGTCGCTAAATCTAGGGGATTCGCCTTCCAGGATAGTGACAAAAAATAATTTTTCCGATTAGCGACTTTTTTGGTGATTTTGGAACGACGATTTGGCGACTTACCTACAAATCTAGCGACTTTTCTGCTGCGAACAACTTGTCCTAAAATAAGTACTATTAGCTCGAATCACTTCAGATATATGTATATTCCTTTTGCTTATTTGAATCAATGCAGGTGTTGACGAGCTGGGAAAGTACATAACATTTATCTATATATTCCCACTTTGATTGCTATTATCTCTAACTTTCTCATGGGGACCAATCCCAGCTTTTAATGTCCTTTACTTTATAGAAGCGAGAGTAGAAGTGAAGTGTGTAAAATTTTTTCCTAGACCTTTAATTTTGTTCGTTTTTCTAAACTCATTTTTGATTTCGCTGAAGCAAAATTGATCATAAAGTTAAAAATGTATAAAAGGGAAATAATTATTAGTTATATATGTCCTTCATACATGTTTTTGTAGCGTAGATAGTACTATAGTTTGAATTGATCACGTATCTTATATATATACACACACACACACACACACACATATATATATATATATATATATATATATATATATATATATATATATATATATATATATATATATATATATATATGAAAGAGGCAAGATTCCACGAAAATTTTTTTTAGCGACTTTTCACCCAAAATTGGAGTCATTTCATCTCCTATTTAGCGACTTTTTGTATTAACTTGTTGGCAACACTGCTTCCGATTCATAATTGAGCTTCTTTGGAACTCAGAGAAATCTCGCGTTTTGTATCATCATCATCACTATCTGTTTGCTTCAATATTCCCTTCTATTCTACCTGATCTCACATACTACAGACAACCACTAAACACATTACTACTACCAGTCAGGCGCTGGACATTCATCCTCAGTGTTACCTTCTAACACATCTTCCGTGTTACAAAGACAGGTGTTTCCATTATTTTGAGAACCCTTCTGTAAGCACCTATTTTTACCAGCTTGTTAAACTTCATATAACACATTACTGGAGCAATGAGACTACAATATGTTAAGGATTTGAAGATCGACTATCCTTTCAAATTCAGGGCAGCCTTAATAGAAATAGACACTTTCAAAGTTATAAAAGAAGAAAGAAGTTTAGTGAGATTGCTGAGGTACGAGGTATGTTGGATGAATCTATCCTTCTTGTAAGGTTGAAATATAACTGTTGTATGTGTGTAACTTTCGTAACCGACAAATATCAATACCACTGGCGTAAATCCCGGGGGATGAGGGGGCATGTCCCCGTCAATCTTGGTACTGGGGAGGACTGTCTACCCTAATAATCTGATTTGAAGTGTGTTTTTTGGGGGAGAAATGTGGTTATTTGTGTCCGACTGCTACAAAGAAAAGGGAAATGTAATTGATGTTCCTTGGCTTGTTTCATTTTCACTACTTCATCTACATTGCCTGATATATAATATACAACAGATTCACCTCAGAAATCAGATTCATCTACCGTAATATGAGTCATCTCCCTCTCCTCAGAATAAAACCTCAAACCTGCCCGCCTTCAATGTTGAAGACAACTCTGCTCCTCTGATCCTTCACAGCATTGTTGTTCAACTTCATAAATATTTTCAATATCCCTTTCAAAAAAGTATGAAAACGGTCTTACTTGTTTACGTTGTAGACCCCCTCCCCCTCCCAATGTTGAAGAAAGATTTGTGCCGATGATAAATGCTATAGTCCAGTTCCAAAATATGTCTGAACGTTGAAATCGTACACGTCCCGCATGTTATGGGATTGTCCTTGATTACGAAGTTATGTTCTGGCGTCCCAATAAAATTCTTCGAAACGTAGAATTGTCCCGTTCTTTCATTCTTAAATTTAAAACGTGTAATTGCAAGAGAGCATTAACTCGCGTCATAAAAAATGTACCAGTTGGCTTGGCAAAACTGTTATGTAAGGAGAATCGTGCCACTAGCGGACAAGGTAACAACGAAGGACGGCTTACTATATGACACTGATTTACTGTGAAACGAAGGTATTTTGATTTTATTTAATTTATCTTCAAAATGCCGAAAACGAAACATAAGTGCTGAATATTCATTTATTATACCATGTACTCCCGGTGTGATGGAAAAGTGTCCCGTTATTATTATTATTATTATTATTATTATTATTATTATTATTATTATTATTATTATTATTATTATTATTATTATTATTATTATTATTATTATTTTCAAAATTACCGTATACGAACTGTACTCGATATTTCCATGTCAAAATTCGCAGTGGCTGCTGGGATACATTGTTTAAGAGTACCCGCACTTGTTGGAAGGGAAGAGGAAACTCGATTATAAATGTATCTTCAGAAGTAGTCACTTGATACTGTGTTAAATCCGGACTTCTTCGTGACCAACGTATCAGAGACATATTCTGATCTGTTGAATGGCCAATCCAATAAGTGGCGACGCCAGCTTTAATTTCTTAGAACGAGTGTAAGTCAGGCACGTAGGCAAGGGGGGTCCGAGGGATTCAGACCCCCTCCCCATCGAGACCAGAAATGAAAAAAATTAAGGAAGGATGAAAGAAAAAGAAACGCGAAAAAGAAGAATCGGCGTTAAAAATAAAAAGCTACAGCAAGCCAAAAAAAAAAAACTCTTTCTTATGAGTTATCATAATTTTTCGTCATTGCTTCTCTGCAGAATCAAACATGTTATTTCAGAAACACTTTTCTACTGCTCCTTTAACCTGTCATTTGGAACAAACAGTAATTGACAGAATAATGAAAACAAAAAGTTATGTGGAAAGAAAGTTCTGTGAACACTTCATTCAGCAAAGAAAGGAAAGCAGATATTGTAAAATATTTGACAAAACATTATTGGATATGAATGTTTTATAATAAGGGATATGTACTTTTTTATTATAGTTGAGGTCATAATGAAAGGAAAATTGTTATATTTGAATTACTAAAGGAAGGAACGTAGATATTGTAAAATCTTTTTCAATATTTTTTAAATGTTTTTACCTGAGATTTATTCATAGTTTATTATTAAAAATACTAACATATCCTCATTTTAATGTCCTAACAAACCAACATATGTCGCCAATAAAATAGTTTAGAATGATCGAGCCTCTGGTGTGATAACCACAGTATTCATGTCACGGACCCCCTCCCCCATTTCGAAATCCTAGATACGTGCCAGTGCAAGTGGAGGGACACACACATTTCGAGGGGCAGTTGTTTTTATATATAGTTGAAAAGGGCAGTTTTTTAAATACTACTTGACTAAACATTGGGGTATAAATAGTTCCAAATCTAGACACTGTGGGCGCTCGTTGTTCTTGGTTCCATTCTGGTGTCGTCTCTGCATCCAACACCGAGAGCCATATTGCTTTGCTGATGCCAAAAACGTCCATGGTATGCGGTAGGCATATATTCGAAATACACTCAGCCCTAGCAGAAGGCATTACGTTTGACAACATCGCACGGAAACAAATGAATGCTGAATTTCATTCTAACTCGTTCCTACTACTGCTACTACTACTACCTTTACTACTACTACTACTACTACTACTACTACTACTACTACTACTACTACTACTACTACTACTACTACTACTATTTTGCTATGGATTTATACTACAAGGGCAAACTTATTTTAATGAAAGAAGTTTAATGAAAATTTTAAAAAATAATCGTTAAATCACTTTTTGAATATTATTTTTAATCTTATTTTAACGAAAGAAGTGTTACAAAAAATTTAAAAACCTTCCTTAGGCAGGGTTCGAACCCACGCCAAAAACGATTTTTCTTCCTATGGCTAGAGTTCAGTGTATTTCGAAAATACGCATGCGGTAGAGCTATCATGAAAACAAAAGAAAAGTGGAAAGCTCTCAAACTTGGAGACAGTTTTTTTCTCTAAAACATTAAATGCTTCCTGATGCACATCCTCACAAACAATTTTTATTTAATCTGGGTATTTAATTTAGGTTAACCCTGTATATTAATATTTTTATTATTTATTTTAAATAATTTTTTGATGTTTTTACCTAGCTAACCCCCGAGTAGTCTTTGATTTTGAGGCAAATGGCGTCCAAGGATTACCAGATGGCATTACGATCGACACAGATGGAAATCTTTGGATCGCTTGTGTTGGTGGTTACGAGGTATTTAATACAAATGTCATTATTTCACTAGAATTAATCAATATTGCACACGATAAAATAAGGATTAAAGTAATTTCTCAGATTTATTGCAGTGCTTTATTTGCTGAAAAATGGAGAGAATTAGGTGGGTGGAGTCAAGGGCGCTGATTTCTCTGCAAATTTGGGGGGCATTCAGATGCAGAAGGTATATATATGAGTATTTTGAGACAAATTGCATTCAAATTATGCAAAATATTGTACGTATATTCATAAATACAATAGGAGGCCCACATCAGCTTTGGGGGGGGGTCGAGCCCCCCGGCTCCCGGGAAAACGAATGAGAGGATGTTAGAAATGGTGGGGGAGAAAAGAAAAATTTTAGGTATTATCAACTCTTTAATGGACAAGCATTGATAGCATTACCATTAAAATATTTAGTTTGCTTTAATGGTTGTAACATGTCTTCCTGATCATAATTTCATAATTTTTAAAGTATTTTTGTACTTTGGTTTCAAAATACAGGATGTAAGTCAAAGTAACATTCCCACAAAAAAGGTTTTATGTGTAGCTACTGAGCAACACTGCCCTACTATGGTAAAATATCATAAGAATACTCTGAGTAATTACCAACAGTTTCGTTGAAATATTTTCCTACAAACCAAGAAACCACAAATAAAAAAATAAAAATAAAAAAGAACTTTCGCGAAACGTAGAAGATAAAGCTTCTACAATACTAAATTTCACTGTCCCTTGTTGAACATTAGAAGTATCTAAAGAAGCGACCCGCAAATCATGTACAGGGTGCGGCAGAACCGACGAAGCAGTTTCTATCGATTACCGCGAGAGCTGTGGTGGGGGTAGGCAGTAGCACGTGGTCTGCCTTTGTTCAGTCGTTGACCCCATTTCAGTAGCTAATATGGTCTGGACCACTGCACATCGTGGTTTTGCCGTTCGCGCTTATTATGAAAACAACAGATCTGTGATCGCTACACAACGAGCTTTTTGGCGACAGTTCAACATTCCACGCAACAATGCCGTTTTCATCTTAGTTGGTGCGTGAATAAGCAAAAGTTTCGCTACTGGGCTGAAAGTAATCCCCGAATTATTCATGAAAGACCGCAACATTCTCCTAAAGTGACAGTGTAGTGTGCCATATCACAATTTGACGTGTAGGCCCTTACTTTTTTGAGGAGGAAGGAGTTTCCGTGACAGTGAATTCCACACGTTATGTTTCAATGTTGAAAAATTTTCTGCAACCCAGAATGGACGAGATTGTTGAAGAACGTGGACTGGGGGACTTGTGGTTCCAACAGGATGGGGCTACTGCTCACACAGCTCGAATTTCACTTGATGTTTTGAGAGAAATGTTTCCGAGACGCCTCGTCTCCTTGAGGGGTGATGTCGAGTGGCCTACGCGGTCACCAGATTTGCGCATTTGTGACTACTTTCTTTGGGAATATCTGAAGAAAAAGGTTTTCAAAAGCCGCCCTCACATCCTACCAGAGGTAAAACAGCGGATTATTGACGAAGTGAATGCCATAACCCGCAATATGTGTGCAAGAGCTGCTCGAAATTTCAGGGATCGTCTGCAACAATGTATTGATGCTAACGGCCGCAATCTTGACATTATTTTCAAAACTAAATGAATGTAAAATGGTATATTGTATTAATTTAGAAAATAAAAACATTTTTTCTCTATATACCCAGATTTACTTTTTATTGCTCCTTAAAACTGCTTAGTTGGTTCTGCCGCACCCTGTATATGAATATTGTATGAAAGCAATAATGCCAATTAAATGATCACTGAAGTTATAATTCGTGCGGATAACGCAATAGAATGCGATGTTGCTTGAGAGCAAAACTGCCCATTAAATGGTTAAGAAGAGGAAGAGAAACTGGTTGTGTAAGAAGGAACTGTATCATGAGGGATGTGCTAGAGGGTATGTGGCAGGAAAGAGAGGGAGAGGGCGAAGAAGACTACAATTAATGGACGATATTAAAACAGAGAAATCATACGTGAGGAAGAAGAGGTTAGCGGAAGACCGTGGAGCATGGGAGCTTCCCAGTTGTGGCAAGTGAGCTACGAACAATGGCAGAATGCCTATGATAGTGACTAATATTATTATTTTTATCTCAGGGTTGGACCAGAGGGAGGAATATCATAAGATTGCTGTCACTATAATGTTGTTAAATAACTCTAAGAACATACTGCATATTAACACTGCAGACACAAAACAAACGCGATGGTCTAGCAGTCAGACTCCGGAATACTTGAACTCTATGATTTGGATAGTTTTACATACGAGTATTAAAATACGATGTCCCATTTAGAACCTGGCAGCCCATTTATTGTCTACGGGATAACTGTATTACAGTGCATTTGATTCAACATGTCCCTTCTGACAGTTGTTTTCCTCTGTTTTTCTCTTCCTGCACGTGGTCATAACAATCAGGTAAGAAGAACTGTTTCTATGGCAACAGCACGTTAAGCCAATTACAATGAATCATTTCTCTTGTTCTGCAATGGTAAACATTGCACCCTTTCCGCACGTTGTCAGTTTGAAAATAAACGAATTCACATTGTTGTAGTCGAATGTCAACTTCACCTCCGGTGCTTGGGGTCCTTGGTTCGATCCCAGCTCGCGCCGTGTGGACTTTGTGGTGAACAAACACCGTGCTCGTAGGTTTTCTCGGGGTTCTCTCGTTTCCTCCCACTTTCTTCATTTCATTCATCTCTCATAATCACCGTCTCCTTTAGCCTAACCGGCATAACCGTGGGACGTAAAACTTAAAGATTTCATTTAATTTTCGAATGCCAACTTGAGTAGTGGACCTGCTGGCTATTGAGAGAATTCTTTTTAGTTCTCTTTCGTGTCGTTTAATTTAATAAAACTGGGATATATTTGCAGTGAATAATTTCGTGTTCCAATACCTGACTTGGGGTCTCTGGTTCGATCCCAGCTTGCGCCGTGTGGACGTTGTGGTGGACATACACCGTGTGCGTGGGTTTTCTCTGGGTTCTCCCGTTTCCTCCCACTTTCATGATTCCACCATTTCATTCATTTCTCATCATCACCGTCTCCTTAGTCTAACCATCATAATTGTGGGACGTAAAACTGAAAAGAGAAGAACGCAAAAGCTGGCAACTCAGCATTGAGCAGCATTGAGCACCACGTGCAGGCAGCGAGCTGTCAGAAAGGACAAATAATATCAATTGCAGTATTTTTTCTTCTTTTAGTTCTAGATACTTTTAGATCGAAAATTTCTAGTTAAAAACATTATTTTGTAGTACTTAAAGCGAAAGCTTGTAAAATATTTTGTGAGTTACAAAGAGTTTCCCAACAGCTCTGTTACAATATTAATGTAAGCGTCTTGG
This sequence comes from Thermobia domestica, assembly GCF_964235325.1. NCBI lineage: Eukaryota > Metazoa > Arthropoda > Insecta > Zygentoma > Lepismatidae > Thermobia > Thermobia domestica. The sequence continues at coordinate 2,145,468 of NC_137469.1, forward strand.
AATGTGTTGTTATTCTTTCTTAAATTCGATTGGGAGACCATGTAAGAGATCTCATGGTTCGAATTCCGCTGAAAGTCCATGAGTCTTATACAGTACATTTTCGGTACTGAAACGGACGTTGAACTCAAATTCCAATCTTTTTCTTATAATTTTAACTTAATGAACTGGATGATAGTTGTACTAATTTTTTTTTTTTTGATATATAATATGGTAAATATTGTGTCAAAAAAATGTGGAACTGTAAATTATGGTCTCCACCAGTCCCGTAGCCAGGCCAAAAATTTAGGGGAGCCCGGTCGAAGTTTGGGGGGGGGGGGCGATCCAACCACATTATAGTTCATCACCATATTATAGTTCACTTGTAAGCCTACCGTGAAAATTTTAGGAGGGGCCACTAAATATTTAGGGGGGCCGGCCCCCTGACCCCCTTGGATACGGGCCTGGTCTCCACCTCTCATCAGAATAAAGTCATAGCACCTCTCAAATACAATGTAAATTATAGTCTATATTCCTTGCCATCACTTAAGCAATAACATCCTTCCAATAGAGTGTAAGTTATGGTTCCCAATCGTTCGCATCAATCCCAATTTGCTCGATCTCAACTCCCTCTAGAGCTCCTCCATGGCTAAGCGGTTAGCGTACGCGCCTTTGGCGTGGGAGACCCGGGTTCGATTCCCGGCGGGAGCTCATGTGGTTCGGATTCCACGTTAATCAGTAGGTCCACGTCTCTTATAGCCTCGCTGCTGAACGGGACGTTAAACTCAAAATCAACTCAACTCCCTCTAAGTTGGCTTTGTGGTGGACAACATGATGTGGGTGGGTTTTCCCACTTCCTCTCAGTTTCTCTATTCTACTCTCCCTAAGTTATCCATCTTACGAAGGTTCATCAGAAAGTAAGGTTACAAAACCTGCAGCGAAACACTTATATATTATCTATATATATAAAAGAGAACGTACAAAATTTTGTCCGCTCATCACGCTAATACGGCTGAACCAATTTCTTTCATTTTTGGGGGGTTATTAGGATTTGGACCCTAGATGGTTTTTATCATATCACTTTAATTTTTAATTACCAGTGTCTTGAGATAATTGACCATTCAAGTGTCCATAACGTACAAATCCTTTGTTATTAGTTCATCATAGGTAAAAATAAACGTATTTATATGCAACCCGCATGACCGTGTCACTCGGCGGGTAACATAAATGACAGGCGATATACAGCGGAAATAGCTTGAATCTTCTGTTTAAAATTTTTTAATTGATTTGCTTATTTTTACAGACACTTTTACAATATGCCAGCACCGGGATGACCGCAGCGAAGCGGGGCGGGTTAACATAAATGACAGGCGATATAATGTTAAGATTTACTGCAATCTTCTATGGTTTTTATCATATCACTTGAAAGCGAAAAAGTAAAAATTATCTAAGTAACAAAGTTTATTGCGTTCCGGGGTGACCGCAGCGAAGCGGGGCGGGTTAACATAAATGACAGGCGATATAATGTTAACATTTACTGCAATCTTCTATGGTTTTTATCATATCACTTGAAAGCGAAAAAGTAAAAATTATCTAAGTAACAAAGTTTATTGCGTTCCGGGGTGACCGCAGCGAAGCGGGGTGAACTCTGCTAGTTTCATATAACCAATGTAGCCAACACATAGCAAACACTTATGCTAACAGGTATCGCTAGTTACGCCATCGCTAAGTTATTATATATTAAGTTATTTTTGATATAGTCTCCATATCGGTTAAGGCACTTGTCGCATTGTGGGATGAGTTTGAAGATTCCCTCTTGGTTACGTGTTCAGTCATGTTTCACCTTCTCATCTGAAGCAGAGCAACTGCCTCCTACGTGCTCCTTCAAGTACGGGAAAAGGTGGAAATCGTTTGGGGCGCGTTCCAGGCAGTAGGAAGGGTTGTCAATGATGTCTCAGCGAATCTACTTCACCAACGTGGTTGTCTTCTGGGCACGCGTCATCGTCGACACCATTCTGCCACATTCTGACGAGATATTAACAGTCTCTCCGTAGACCTCTACCAGCTGACGATGAATTTTAGCCGCGGTTACAAGTTTCGCCCAGAGATATCGAATAACTGAACAGACTTCTTCGCGAGAATAGTTTTCCAAAAGAGTCACCACCTGTGTTTACCTGCAACTTGCGCCGTAGGTGGCGGGTGTCTAAAACTCTGCACAGTTGCCAACTCTATGTATTAAAATTACTGCACAGTTGCCAACTCTATGTATTAAAATTACTGCACACTCCTTATTCCTGTATAAAGACGACAGTCTAGAAATATCGGCGTTGTAACCTTAGTTTCCGATCCTTCCTCGTATCATCACCGTTTAGCTTCGGTGCATAACGTGGGACGATAAACAAAAGATATATTTAAAAGATAAACTACCGTTCTAAATAAAATAGAGTTTGTTTGTGTGTCTGTCTGTGTGCGACCTGGGGACCAGACGAGTGGACCTATAGTTACCAAATTTTGGTCACGGGTACCTTGGTCCAGGCTCCAGACCAAGACCAAGACGAAGCGTTTTTTTTTTTTTTTTTAAATTTCAAACCAGGGCTTCTCAAGGGAGGGGAGTTTACTGGGACACGTAAAAGTAGTAGAAAATGACCGATATTAGTGTCAAATCCATAGTTTTCTCGGTCGCTGAGATGAATGGTGATTACCCCGCAGGCGCTGACTTCCAAATACAGCTTCTATCGAGTGGGGTTCGGAGGCGTTTCGAACCAGAGGGTCTCAGAGGACGTTTACCGGGCTATGTAAAAGTAGTAGAAAATGACCGATATTTTTTCTTTCGTTGTTCAGTTTGTTTGCATAGATATTTTATCTGACCCATACGAAGAATGGGTATTTCAGCTACTAGTAAATATAGTTTCTAATCGTGCTCTTAATTAAAAACTCAAATTATTTACATTTAACAGTTTTATTAGTTTGTCTACCAAATAATATGTGGTTCTACAAATATGAATGCTCATATCTAAAATATGGTTATCAAAAAAAACACATAATCGACGGAGTAAACTAAAGTTCTATACAGTTTGCTAATTTAAACCACAAGTTATTTAAGTAAAATGTTGTAATTTTGAAATAACGGAAAGCACTATGCAAATAGGTACTACGAAGGGGTGAGAGTATGGGGACAAGAGATGGCCTGGAATTCCTACTTCTATGTAAATTTGATATACAATTTATATTCAGGCTGAATTTAGACTCTAATTGAAAAAAAAAAACTTAGAGATCACTCCCAATAGAATTTCTGCGGATACGTGCCTGCACGGGAATTGCCATATTTCTCAACCTATATTATTTACATTTAACTCCATAAAATAGTTTTCCAAAAGTGTACATGTATTTGAGAAAAAAGTACTAACATTTGTTTTCAAGAAATGTGCTTCTTAAAATGAAATTGTATGCTGAGAAGTGTATTAATAACAGGTTCGTAGCCACGTTTAAGGTGAACTGTCTTTAGGTGAACTGAATTTATGATATATCTCTAATAAAAATCAAAGATTTTACTTACAAGGTACATTCGCGATGTGTCCCCTCGGGATTCATGTAAAACTGATTTAAATGCAAACTTCTCCATGGCTCAGTGTGTATTCTACTAATTTTAGCGGCCCATATGGCTAATTTGCATATTTATGAGCCTTCATATACCCGAAATTCAATCATACACTACTATAACGCTCGGTCACAAAATTGCTTTTAGTTTCTGTAGATATAACTGAACATGAATGTGGGCATATCCAAAACAAATTGAATAAGCACTGCTTCTCTAACACATGTTATCCACACAGGCCGCCATCTTGGATCCGCCATATTGAATTCAAATTTCGGTTTTTCAAATGGAAATAGGTGCATGTGATACATCAAATTCATATAAAATTTTCCCGGAAATTCATTGGTGTAGTGAGTTTTACTGTAGCTTGTACCATTTGCGAGATATTACATGTTAAATCTCTCTAGGCACTTCGCGAATAGACACTGCAGAATAATATCAGTTACGCTTACGCTTTTGATGTTGACAAATCAAAACAATTTCTAACTGGAAAAGTACTATAGGTATAAACAAACTCTACAACATTGGTGTCATAATCTTACAACATTTCTGTGAGTGATTGTTATTACTTCCATGTTATACTACGAACAAGGAAGTATTGTATTACGAACAAAATGCCTAATGTAAATCTAGATACGACCAGATTTTGGTGAAAATCTACCATATCCTATTTACGTCTGTGTGTATGTACGTTCAGAAAACATTTCGTCAACAATAAATCACGTAAAAGATCATATATACATACGAGGCCCTGCACAACTTTTTAATGGTTAAACTTGTGAAGTGCCTCACATTTAACGCGCAATATCTTGGAAATGGTACAAGCTACCGTAAAACTCACTACACCAATGAATTTCCGCGAAAATTTTGAATGAATTTGATGTATCACATGTACGTATTCCCATTTAAAAAACCGAAATTTGAATCCAATATGGCGGGTCCAAGATGGCTGCTGGTGTGAATAATACGTGTCAGAGAAGCAATCCTGATTTGTTTTGCATATGACACTTGATCCGATTTGTTTTGCATATGCCCACATTCATATTCAGTTACATCTAAAGAAACTAAAAGCAATTTTGTGACCAAGCGTTGTAGTAGTGTATGAATTCCGGATATATGAAGGCCCATAAATATGCAAATTACTCGTATGGACCGCTAGAATTAGTACAATACAGTTTAGGCCGCGGAGAACTTTGCATTTAAATCAATTTTAGACGAATCCCGAGGGGACACTTCGCGATTGTACCTTGTTAGTTAGATTAAATCTAATAAATATTTTCCGTCATAAAAAATGTAATAAATATTTCCCGTCATAGAAATTTTAATATGTTAGGGCCAATCATAAAATTTCACTATACGTCATTGATTACTAATGGCCAATCCTAAAATGCCCTCATATCTCTCTGATTACTGAAGACTAGTCCCATAATGTCCTGATATGCTCGTCACCTTTTAATCAAGGGTTCCCGGTGTGGATAAAGTAAATATTTTGCAGTCTTGTTAACAGCGGGTTTTTTTTTTTTGGTACCATTCAAGTTTAATTTTATAATGTAGCGAAAAATAGCGGAATTTCAGTAAGGGTAGCGGAACGTGGCGGAATTTTGACGGCACAGTAGCGATTTTTCGAGCTGGAGACCTGGCAACATTGCAAAGCTGTTATCGTCGCTGGCGGGCCGCCACGGCAAATAGCTGCAAAACTGCATCGCGGACACTTTAGCCTTAGCGGAATAGCTGCTATCGCCGCTGGCGGGCCACCAGCAGGAAAGAGTTGCTAAACGGCATAAGCGAGCAACGTCCACACTCTGCTTTAATACCGCCTATGTTGGCGGCATGGCAGCTGAAGTAGGAGGCAGTCCGCCATCGATGGTGGCAAATTGTCAATGGGTTTCTTAAGAAAACCTACGAACACTGACACATAGACATAACATACAAGATCATACTCCCCCTTATTTGACTTAACTCCCTGATTAGAAAATTTTTGGTAAACGATCGAATTCCTTTCAAAAAGACCACCGCTCTACACAACATATATTACTTGAAATTTTTGTGTAATAGTAATAAAGGAGATTTCACTGTATAAATATAAGAAGTCTTCTTGTTGAATTCTTTGCAGTCATCTTGACTTCAGTATGTTCTATTTTTATAGGTGATACAAGTAGATCCCAGAACAATGAAGTTACTCTACAGAATCCCGTTCCAAATCGCACAGATTACATCATTAACTTTTGGAGGGCCTAACTTGGATGAACTTTACGTGACAACTGCTAAATACGGACTGTCAAAAGAAGATTTGCTTCAACAACCCGACGCTGGATCTGTATTTCGTATCACCAATCTTGGAGTTAAAGGATACCGTAATGAACCAGCTCGTCTTAATGTGTACAAATTATAGGTTATCAACAAAATTTGTCAACTGATGTTGGTAGAATCCATGAAATGAAGGACCTAAAGATTTGTGTATTGCAGTTTTTTTTTTTTTTTTTTTTTTTTTTTTTTTTTTTTTAATCAGGAACAAGTTGTCAATGTAAGGATTTTTTTCGATAATTATTACTAAATATTTAGAACAAAAATATAGCTGAATCTTTTATTTGTAATAACATTGTTACAGTCTAAGATATGATTTTCAAAACATTTGTGTAATTATAAGCTGTGTTCAAAAACAAACCGAGCTTTCGCTATAACCTCTTTATTGATCATTGTACAATGCTTTAAGCACTGTTCCACTCAAAGGAATCACCTCTACTGGTAATATACACCGTTCTCAGCGTTTCTTCCATATTTGGAAAGCCTTCTGCAACGCACATTCTGGGATAGTACGCAGGTCTTTTGCCGCACAGTCCTGAATCTATTGTACGGTTTGGAAACGACGTTCTTTCAAAGTGATTTTAAATTTGGGAAACAAGAAAATGTCTGCTAGGGCTAGATCCGGAGAATAGGATGGATGGCACAAAACAAGAGTCTGATGTGTTTCCAGATAACTGCGGATGAGGAGCGAAGCGCAAGTACACGCATTGATACGGTGCACCATCGAAGTTTGGTTTTCCGACAATTCAAGCCTTGTCCTGCGCACAACACCCCTCAACCGCACTAAACTGTCCTGGTACAACTGTTTGCTTATCATATGACCACGTAAAACATATTCATAATTGACAATGCGTTTCCAATCAAAAAACACAACCAACATCACTTTGATGTTTGACCGAGTCATGCGTGATTTTTTTTTTTTTTTTTTTTTTTTGGAAGAGGATACTCTGAATGATTGAAAACCAATTGAAATGTCTGTAAATGTTTTGCCAAGTTTGTAGCAAAATTGCAGACACGCACGCACGCACTGTTCTTCAAGCTCTTTCATAGTCACTGTAACATTAATCGGACAAACAGCCTGTGCAAGTGCTCACTTCATCGATTGTAGCACGCCCACTAAACGTCATAGCAAAATGAGGCAAATGGCAATTTGCTGGACCTAAACCTGCCGCTAGATAGGCTTAGTAATCGCACCGCGCTCCCACTGGTAGTTGGCACGCGATTTCAAAAGTTCGGTTTGTTTTTGAACACACCTCGTAAGTTTAAAAGTGAGACTAATGTTAACCATGAGACGAGGCGAGACGAAAAATAAAGCTTTCTCATTGGTCTTGTAAATTTTGTAGAAGTCTCGTCTCGACTCGATACTCGAACATTTCTTTTTTCTCGACTCGTCCAGATTTTCGGAAAGTAAAATTTATAAACTTTTTTTTTCTGAATTTCATCTTGAAGTTATCAGAATTCTACTACGTCACGAAAGGTCCATGAAAGATGTCATATGATGTAATGACTTGTGTATCTTTAAACGTAAATAAATGTTTTCATTATGCTGGTACAATTACTTTACTTATTTATATTCTTTATATGTCATAAATCGTGTAACAGTATAACACTGTTTGAAGCCTAAAACTTCTGTGAATTAGTGTAATGTCTCGTATCTTCTTAAAAATGAGAGGACAATTGTTGAACTTCTTTCTCGATTTAGACATTTTACGTTTTGCCCCGAATTCTCATCTCCTTTTCGAGACAGGGTCTACCGCGGTAGCTCAACGGTAGCCGGTGGGTGTAGCCGAGCGGTCTGACGCGTTAGGCTGATGATCGCGAGGTGAAGCCCATTGGGGGTTCGAGTCCCTCTGTAGTAGCAAGGGTGGAATTTTAACTGTCCTCGATGTTTCTGTGTTCGTGTCCCTGTCGTGTCTAGTAGTCCTGGAAAGTGGTTGCAGTAGAAAATAAGTCAGGAAGTTTTTAAAAAAAACGGTAGAGTGTTCACCTCTAGTGTTTGGGGTCCCTGGTTCGATCCCAGCTAGCGCCAAGTGGACTTTGTGGTGGACAAAAACCGTGTGCGTGGGTTATCTCGGGGGTTTCCCGTTTTCTCCCACTTTCTTCTTTCCACCATTTCTTTTATTTCTCATTATCACTGTCTCCTTTAGCCTAACCGGCATAAGCGTGGGACGTAAAACTAAAATATCTCATTTCATTTTCATTTCGTTTTCGAGACATCACGAGAAATTTCTATTCTCATGGACAAGACTCAGTGAGACCTACAGTTTGAAGTAATGTCTGAACCGGAGTTATTCTGTGATATTTTAAAACCAGGAACCAAACCTGAGACCTCGTGCATTAAATGCATAATGAATGAATTTTTTCATATTTATATGAAAAAACTTCAGATATATATATTTTCATATTCTTTCATATATATATATATATATATATATATATATATATATATATATATATATATATATATATATATATATATATATATATATATATATATAATATGTGTGTGTGTGTGTTTTCACGGTGAATGTTTTCATCTTTGTTGTTCATCATTTTACTCTTTTACGGTGAAAGTGTAAGAATTTACTACTTCAAACAACTAGGATACATTAATACAATTGATTTCCAATATAAGCAAGTAGTAATTTAATCGCTGCATTTAAAATATGTGTGGCTGGTAAATTTAAGTGGAAGCAGAGAAATACACTTTTACAGGTCAAGAAAATAACTTAGAGGTTCATGAATCCACTTAAAAGAGGATCTTTCTATTCTTGTGGCCAGCAGCAAACTTATCACCAACTTCTTCAAGATCTAACGATTTAGCAATTTTCTTCAATATAAAGTAATCCTAAGTTTTTCAACCTATCATCAGTCATTGAATTGTCTATATATCTTTAATCTTTTCAAACATGAGAATGGCCTTTCACATGTAGCACTAGAAACTTATATAGAGATTATATGTAACTTGTTGGTTTCTAGGAATGCGTTTTTGTAGACGCAAAGATGAACGAAATTCACCAAGGAATCAACTTTGGTTTTCTCTCGTCTTCATACAACTTAATTGTGTGTGAGAGGATTTTGAGTTTACATTTAAATATTTCCAGATCACTTTCATAATACTGGACCATATGCTCCACAATGTTGTAATTTAGAAAGTTTTCACCTTTTAGATGTAGATTGGTGATTGATCTAATGATTTTGCTACATGATCCAAAGCGTTTTTCCGTCTCAGTGATTGCTTTATCAATAGTAGGCAGAAAAATGTCTCTTAGTATATTATCTTTAGAAAATTCATTTTCTGCCTCCAATGAAGGAAGAGATTCATCCAAAATGAATTTGTGATATTTCGATCTGGAATGTCTAACTCGTTTCCACAAGGAATTCCTATAGCCTATCTGTTTCCGGCTCTGGAATTTCAGGACCATTTTCTATGCATATCGAAAAATATTCTTGATAAATTTGTTCGAATGTTGTTCGTTGAGAGTCATATTCTCCAGACCACAGCGTTTGACAACGTTTCGACAGCGTTTGAACTAGTGAATCTACAAGAATCAAACCTTCCGACATGTCTGCATCTACTTGAAATAAGGCGAAGCTCAAAGTTACAGCATGGCAGCAGTAATATTAAATTTTACCCGAAAACATTCCATCTCGTATAGATGACATTTATTTCCCGGGTGATGGAAGTAAATAAATATCACAAGTTCCAGATTTGGTTTAATACCGCATAATAATATAAATAGTTGTTTGGTAGATAAACTGTATTAATAATAATAATAAAGTAAAATGTGATGTACGAGGACAAAAGTGCTTACGAGACAAACGTCGCACACAAACAGGAACTGAACTCTAACAGGATAGTGATTTGCCGTTCCACCCCACTTTAAAATATAAGCCTTGTTCTTGAAGCTTAAGTTTCACTCTAAAGTAAACTGCCAATAATTATCATGTATTCTTAATATTTCAGAAAAATGTCAAAATTTCACGCTCTAAAAAATGGTAGCCTAATCAGTGACGAAACTAGACATTTGGTGCCCGGGGCAAATTTTGCGATTAGTACCCGTTTCATCTACATCCACACCAAAAAACACACATATTAGTTTGCTGGCGCCCGGGCAACTGCCCCGGTTCCAGTATCTTGTTTTGATCTGGCCGTAGTTCAATTACTTTTTGTTACTTTTACCCTTGAGCTCTAAAACTGAATAATGAATGTGCCTTTACGTTATTAAAATGATGAAGTGAGCACTCTTTGAATCAAAAAGAGGAACTATGTTTTTCTTTCCCTAATATCAAACAGTGTTAGAACAGACATTTTAATCGGGACTCCTTACAGCAAAAGAAGTATACGTGGTCCTTTTCTTTTTTCATTTGTTTACCTTCACTACTTTTTAGAATTTGACATGAATTCAAATACACAAACCCTTCACACCCACACCGAATGGCCAAAGCTCAGCGGTAGAACATCAGCTTAAGATTCGGAAGATGGTGTGATTGATCCCTCGTGGATAAATATTTCAACTGAGGAGATTACCAAGATTCTTCCTCGGTGGCCCTATTGACTAATTTCCCTTATTTCTATCCTCTGAGTCTCGAATGTTTCAAAGCCTTAAAATAAATTCAAATGTAGTTGAAATAACGCTACTATCCTGTAGTCGATGCTAAATTAATATTGTAAGTTTTGAGATTAGATTTGAAGGAGGGGCATTAATTAGTATATCTTATTGAAAATCCATGTCACCACTGATTTACTGTTCTGCATAATTCCTACAATGTAATTTTCTCAGAAATACTTAATGCTTAATTTTCTCAGAAATGCATATTTTGACACGGAATTAATATAAACCTGTGATAAAAATTTGTATTTACTGACTGAACTTACTGAATGGCATATCTGTAGACCAGTCCCACAAACAGATAACAGGATGATACAACCTGGTCATGGGAGTAACTATACTTTTACACAAAACAGCATTACTGCCGCGACCAAGTTGTATCATCTCGGAATCTTACCTGATAGTTAGTAATCAGGAGATTGTAGCACTGGCTCTGTGATAAATTTCGGAATTTCTCTAGTAGTAGCAGTTTTGGGATTAAGCTACAGTTAAAATAGTTTAAAAGAAAATACTTCTGAAAGATTTATTTATAAAGAATCACTGATTTTTGTTAGCGTCATTTCCCCCAGGCTTTAGTTAATAGAATAGGTCCACACAAGTGTAAAGTTTTACTGCAGTGCATGCTATTTGTAAGGAAGCATCTCTTATTTTAGTATGACTTTCAACATTGAAGTAAATCAGAATGCAGACTGATTTTGCTTTTATTTTATTTTTTTTTATTTTTTTATTTTTTTATTTTATTTTATTTTTATTTTTATTTTTTTTTTGTTCTTTGTCGAAAACAAAGAAGACAACCAGATAAGGGACAGAGGTTAAAAGGAACGTTCAGATGCTGAGGTCAATGCATGCCTCTTACAGATTTAGATAAATTAGATCTTGCTGTACTCCAAACAAAAAGGAGCCTGAAGATTTTTGCTCGTAACGCAGACTATTGCAACATACGATATTCTGCAGTTGGTAACTATGTTGTCGAGATACGTTTCGGTAGTAGTTTAACTTGGGGCCACTATTAATTCACTGTTTGTCGACCTATAGCAGTATCACTCTGTGTGGGGGGGCCGCTAGGGGGGCCAAGATTTTGAGCAAGGGGGCCTGGCCCCCCAGGCCCACCCTTGGCTCCGCCACTGCTGACTTGTTTTTCCCGCGCAACTGCCATTGTCAGCCTCATATCACGTATACGCGGGGGGTTGTGCACGTTATGCTTTTTGTGTGTATGTTAGACATTTGTTAACTTGGATAATCTGATTTCACATTTACTAGAAATGTAAGCTAATAAAAACTCTGTTTTCTTTCTTTCTTTTTCTTTTTTCTTTTTCTTTTCTTTTTCTTTTTTTTAAAGTTGCTATTTCTTTTGGTTGGCAGCTCACAGGATTTAAAAAACGGTACAGTAGCTCATAAGTTTGGTGACCATTGCTCTAAACGTAGAGTATGATTCCACGTTTATCTTTCCTTAACGTTTCTCGATTATACTTGAGTCTAATGGATGATGTGATAAGGGTAAAGAACGATCTGATGGAATGAAGAAAGTGGGAGGAAACGGACGCACAAACTAGGACATTTCATGTTTCACAAGAATGCAAGCGACGATATTTTGTGCGACAAATGGAAAAAGAATGAAATCTTCCAGTATTCAGTGCCACGTTCGTGGCCTGTACGCTAGAAGAAAAGGAGGATCAATAATAGTGAATAGTTGTGAAATAAATTTTTGCTGGAATGAAAATGTAGGAGAAACATATTCCATTCCAACTGTAACTTTTCTTAATCAACATACCACATGTTAAACATTTTAGATATAACTTCACATCTATTCGTTTTTTCATACTGAAAAATAATGCAAAACCACTGTATTAGGTAATAAAATGGAGAGGAGAAAATCGTATGTATTAGAATGAATTTAGCAGAATCCTAAATTCTCCATGTATATGATGACTTTTTGTCCTCTTCGGGTCCCATTGGATCTGTGTAGGCAGTGATGAAAATTTTCCGATTCATTAAAAACACACTCCACTTATTCCTACATCGTTGTTTAGACAAAATTTATTGGTAATAAATAGTGATGTGAGGTGGAAAATTTTCCTTTATATTTCTTCGGAAAATTTTCCGTTCAAAACAAATATCAGTAATCAAGTAACAATTTCTCATTAATCATAAAGTTGATTGAATTCATGTATACAAATGTTAAAAAGTGAAAGATCGTTTAAAGAATCTGAAAATTTTCATGGCTCAGACAATTTTCAGTACTATGTAGGAATAAGTTAAACAATTTGTCATTAATCGAAAAATTGTCTGTGCTGTATGGAAAAATTGAAAAACTTTTTATGAGTATGAAAATTTTCATACTTTTGAAGCAAAAAGTAAAACAACTTTTTTGTGAATCGAAAAATGTTATTGCCCTGTAGAAACGAATGAAAGGAATTTTCATGAATCGGGAATTTTTCATTACGATGTAGAAACAAGTGGTAAAACGTTTCATAAGCTGGACAATTTTGTATATTATCTATTGTGATGTTAGCTGGAAAATTTTCCACTATATTTAACTGCACATTGAGCTATAAAATTGAATTCCTGAAGAGAAAAGTTAGACAGCAACCAATTATAATTTTCCAATTTGTTTTCGGAAGGGAACATACATCGAGTTCGTAGAGAACATATATCCCATTCCATTATTTAAAATGTAACAAGAAAGCGAAAAGAAACCTTTGTGAATTTATCAATTATTTCAAAAACAGAAAATTACACTTTTTTTCACATGTAAGGCTTGCTTATGTAATGAAATAACAACATAAAAGTTCTTTACGAAGATTATTTTTGTAACAGAAAATAAGAAGAAGTGGTTTGTTTTTTGTGTTTAACACTCATAAATTATAATTTCAATATTGTAGTTTTGTATAATCAACATCTTAGAGCAAATATTTGCATTGTAAAACTACCATTATTATGTATAAAAATGTATTAGAAATAACTAATCAATGGAACAAGTACATATATAACAAAAAAGAAATATATTTTTTATTTTGTAAATTATTATGAAATTATTTGTTGCTTTTAGAACGCGGCCCTAATTGCGCAGGCTTTTACGTTTCTTTTATTATTTTGTTGGAAGAACAACTACACAAATCAGCTTCCTTATTAGTTATATTTCACTTTCTCTTCTGAATTAATATGAATATATAAATGTTTATTTCCAGAAAATGGTCAGTATTTGTTTTCATGAGTTACTTAAATTCGAATTTTGGGTAGTCAAAAATTTACAGTAGGCACTTTATATTATTTCTATTTATTTAGAAATGTTGCAGCATGTAAATCTAGAAAAGTAGTAAAGCTATGAGAAAACTTCGTCTTACGCGTATTAAACTGACGAAATATAATTTTGTGAGATCAAAGGTGAATTCTGTGAGAAAAACGCATTGAAGATTTTGAAACATTTTCGCAGAAATGAAGAAATCGTTAGATTTTTACTCCATGAAACTTTTTAGACAATATTTGTTACCAATAAATGTTATGGCTAAGTAACGATGTAGGAATAAGTGTAGTATGTTTTTATGAATCGGCAAATTTTCATCACTAGTAATAAATTAAAATTTTAAGTAATGGAATGGGATATTTGTTCTCTACCAACTCGATGTATGTTCCCTGCACTTTACACACACACACACACACATATACACACACAGAGAGAGAGAGAGAGAGAGAGAGAGAGAGAGAGAGAGAGAGCGAGAGAGAGAAAGTTGAGTTTAGTTGATTTTGCGTTTAACGTCCCTTTCAGCAGCGAGGCTATATGAGACGGGACCTAATTAACGTGGAATCGAAACCACGTGAGCTCCTGCGGGAATCGAACCTAGGTCTCCTATGCCAAAGGCGCGTATGCTAACCACTTAGTCACTAAGGAGCTCGCAGAGACAGAGAGAGGGAGACAGAGAGGCAGAGAGAGAAACACTCACACGGTTAGGCCTTTTTGACGTGATGGCCTTAATACCAGTATACACCTAATACACTTTAATGTTTAATTAGCAGTTTAAGAGAATAACTTCTCAGACTATATATTAATTGCAATTTCCTTATAACCTCCTATATCTGAAATAGATGCTGCTAACTTTGTTAAAAAAAAAAAAAAAATGTGTTGACTTTCATTAGTCTCTTATTTGATTAACTTCTAGTGCTTACGTCTCTTAGTATTAGTTTATTAGCCTATTATGTCTAGCTCTAAAGTTTGTGGTGGACGCTCCCATTCTATTAGCTTAATTAGTCTTGTAACATCTGCTGCTTTGTCTCCGCCGTATCCTAATGCATGCTCCCTTGCACACCTTTTACCACCATAAAAAATAGTTTTTCTTTTTTCTCGGAAATTACGTATCAGAATATATAGGGGAGACCGGGATATTCCCGAACACTTATGCTTTGATTATAAATAACTCTTGTTTTTAGAGATAAAAATAAGATTTCTTGTGTGTAGAAAGCTTGGAGTTTTTCTTGTTTATTAAAGTTCAGAGGAAAGTCAAAAGTAACAGTTTTCAACAAATCCGTAAGATGTTTTAAAAATGTACCTATGTTCAGGATTGCCCCAGTGGTCGGGGTAATCCCGAACATACCGTTTACTTTAAACTTCTTTACGAAAGAAGCGAAATTCATTAAAATACATTCAAATTATACTGTAATTTAGTATTAAAATCTTTATTAAGAATTATAATTACAAATATAACTCAAGTTAATGAGAAACATGACCAGACCACATCATCTTTGAAACTACTACAAATGAAAGCTAATAGATAATAGGCTAAGCAAAATGTACTCTTATGAAACAAATTAAAAAACAACGGTGCATTAAGTAAAATATTCATTAAAATGAAAACTATTTCGAATTATAAAAATCACAGATATACACATTAATGTTTTGCTTCCAAGGAAAGTATTCTTTATTAGTTCAATGTTCAAATGTGGTTAATAGGCTGCAGGGGTGCCCATCCCCCCCAAAGCTGATGGCGCACTCCCCCCAAAATTAATAATCTCTTCTCTCCTCAAAACTCAAGTCCTCTAAAAACAATTGCCCAGTGTAGCAGTAGTTTTTATAGTACTAGTAATTGTTATTTTTGTTGTTGTTTTTATTTCCTGTAGTAGTATTATAGAATGCTTGTAGTAGTAATAGGGGCAGTACCGGTAGTAATTATAAAAATGGCATTACTTTTATTAGTAGTCTTGGTAGTGTACAATACTAAATATGTTCTATAAGGATATTGGAGGGTATAAAAACTTCTACACACTGTGTATGGCACAGGTATTCTTTTTTTACAATTAGTGGTATTATTTTTTTCTTTACAAAATATTGATATAACTCCCTTGTACATGAAAAGTAAGACGCAAGTTACAAGTTATTGAGTTTGATACCAAAAGAAAATGTTATCCCCGAAATTAGCCTACAAAAAGAAGTGATATCCAACAAAAAACATTTCCGTAAACGAGCGAAGTACGAGTGGCCTTAAAAAGAATTGAAATCACAAAAATAGGCGCCAAGTTCTGGTGGACAACAGTTACAAACACTCACTGGCTCACTTCAAATTTAGATTTGAAACTTGGCTGTTGTCTGTATGGTTACCACTAGCTCACAATTATGTCAAATTACTTTATAATTTTCAACAGACAACATAGGCAAGTTTCAAATTAAATTTGAAAGTGATTCCTTGAGTGTTTGTAGCTGTTGTTCACCAGAACTTGGCGCCATCCTTTCATATAGCAAATTGCGCGGTACTTCATTCATAGAGTTTCTAAGCAGGGGGTAGGGGGATTCATTCTCGAGATTAAAAAAAAAAAAAAATCGCATCGTGTTCCAATGTTATTCTGACGACAGCAAAATTACTTATTCGACATTAGAGTAAAATTCTTACCCCATTTTTTTTATTCTCCCCAATTTTTTTCTCGATGGCACAACTTGCGCCATTCATTCCTACTGTGGGCGGCCTTTCTCTCTTAAAACGAACCAACCTTTCATTTCATACGGCTACTTGCGCGGTACTTCATTCATCGAGTATCGAAGCAGGAAGTACGGGGGTTCACCCCGGAAAATTATTGAAAATTAGCTTCTCAAAATCGTGTTTTAATGCTATTCCGACAGTAAAATTGCTAGTTCGAAAGTAGAGTAAAATCCCCCCCCAAAATTTTTCTCAATGGCGCAGCTTGCGCCATACATCCCCCCTGTGGGCGGCCCTGATAGGCTGAACAAAATTGGCTAACTGCTAATGGACGCTACTAGGCTAAATAAATTTGTAAAACACTCTGTGAATCGCACACAGAAAAAATGCAGCCTATGATAAATCTAAAATAGGGTTACTGATTATAGAATAATGAAGTAAGCTACTAATGGCCTAAAATAATATAGCAAACTATTCTAAGTAATAAAGCTAATAAGGCTTATTACCAAGACATGATCTATTTATCAAACCTATTTCATTAACTTATTACTTACTTTTCAATAATAAAAAGAAACTATTTTTAAAAATGTTTGATAATTTATTTCATACCATGGGGTAATCCTGAAGCCTCCGCGGTAATGGCAAACATTCTGTCTGGTATTTCCCCATGAAATGCTATTTTATTGTTCAAGATGAAACTAATTGTTGACTGCATACAGGCTAGTGAGATTACAAAGAATTAATCCATAAATTCAATAGTACGAACGTGTCCTTTTATTAAATTAAATGTAACATGATTTTATGTAACTTCTAACAGATTCACTTGATAAGTTCTAGAACTTCAAAACAAAAACAATGACAGACAATAATTTTGATACTTGACGACTGTTATTAACCTGCATTCAGTCATCAAATGTGATTTCATTGTCAGACGATCTATTGTACGTTGTTATTATGTGTACTTGACATAGTTGAGAAAACTTCCAACCTTGAGACCTTGTCTTTATGCAATGAAAAGTGTTCTCAAGAGAGGCTTCTACAGAAACAAGTTTCTTCCTATGTTGTTCCATAAACACAAGAGTGCGACTGGATCTTTTTTATATAAGAAACGTAAATAAAGAAAACAAAACATACTAATTGGTTCACGATCTCTGTCAACCAATCAGAACTAATGACGTGCCACATCTTCACAAGGATTATCAGGTCACGAACACCTTTTTTATCTTTTTTTTTTAATATATTTTTGCTCTAGATCACGTAGTGTAAAAATGGTTTCTCAAGGTGTGGTACAGGTTTTGTTCAATGCATTGTTGTTCCTCTCGGGATTCCAGGCTGATGGGTAAGTTTAGGTATTTTTGCTTGTTATTTCATTGTGTCGTCAGTGAATAGAGATTAGGAAACGTATTTACGTACATTATATCAATCATTTCCGCATTCTAACACGTCGTACCTGTCAGTTATTTGTTTGTCTTGTCGAATTGCTTCGTTTCTGACATCTGAAGACATCTAGAATCAGTGCTGCTAAGCCCAGGAATACGGGCGCTAACAAAAGGGGGCTTCAAATTCATAGGAATCCCAGAATTTCAGAAAAAAAAACAAAAACAGAGCGCTTTGGAAATGTACACTAAAAGCCGGGGCCCGTATGAGCATTATAGTATGGTCACGGTTATGCTCTTGCTTTTTGCTGAGCTTATCAGAATTAATTAAGTATTTGGTCAATACTTAACAAAAATAAGTAACATTAGTTGCATACTGTATCAATGATTAATAAAAGCAATCGTGTCACCAATGTTCTCGTCTTTGGTGCGAGCGGTCTCGGGTTCGATTTCCGGTGCGGATAATCGATCGAAAAAGTGTCAGGCTACCCATCAGGCTTTTTCATGTTAGCCATTCTGCGTGGTTTTCCTCATTCACACCAGATAAATGCCGGAATGGTACCTAAGATACAACTCCCAGATCGCTTCCTTCCTTCCCCAATCTTTTCTTCCTTCCCTTTCCCCGAATAGTGTGCTCGCTGAGGGACGTCATCCCTCAAACATGACGGGCTAACATGGCCATAGATCCCAAAAGCCCAGAAATCTAAATCCTAATTCTAATTAATAAAGCAGTTTTTTTTTAATATCACACGAATGATACTATGTTTAGGATAAAAACCGTGACATTTGGAGTTTTGAACAACTTGGGGGGGGGGGAGACAGATATAAATCCAGCATGTCTGGGAGCCCTTGTCACTGGCAATTTGGGAGGGTAAGAGGGTAGCGCTCGAAAGAAAATCAATCGGAAGATTTTAAACATTAAAGAAAGATATTAATTCTAAGCTCATAATTTAAACAAAAATGGAAAAGTTTTAATCAAGACCATATCAAAACAAAGAGGCAGTGGCGAATTTAGCCTCGGGCCATAGGTCCTAGGCCCAGCGCCGTAACTTGGATTTTTTTCTGGGGAGGCAAGCATTAATACGCGTATTTGGGCCTCCTAGATTAAAGTTGTTTTTTCTAATTCTTGGGCCCCCTCTTTCCATCTTTCTATTACTCTTTATGGGCCCCCGGAGGCTGTGGGCCCTCCCGAACAGCAAGGTCTGTGGAGCCATTAGTTACGCCTCTGGGCCCGTTCTATACATGACAAATTAATTAAGGGGACAATATTGACAAATCTCAAACCCATACGAATAAATATTATTTCTAGGGCCCCTAATAGTAGACATTTTTACTGAAATGGGCCCATGACTCATTTATGTTTTATTTTCCTTTGGTGTGCTGTTTTGTTTATGTAATGTAGTGAACCTGTTTGATGCTTCATTTATAATTTCATGTTCGTATCATATATGGAGTAGGAAAATTTTGTCTTAAAGTGCCCCCCTCGAATGACGAGGAGCTTCCCTGGAGGGACAGTTGCCCCCCACAAGTTACGGCCCTGCCTGGGCCCCTCAGTTATTTGATGACAAAAATAATTTAAGCTACTATCTATATATTTTATTTTTGAAAGTTTGTAGTAAACTCATAACATACCTCTGTTCTGCCCCCCCCCCCTAGTTTTAACTTCTATATCCTCCACTGCAGAGAGGGTGCGAGGTAATTTAGCTCAGAAGGAATGGATAAGTTTAAAAGCAAATTAAATTATATTAAATTTGTAGTTTTATGCCCCTTGACTGTGCCCTTTAGGCTAAAGATAACATGATTAATGCAAGTGAATAACAATGAAATAGCTGGTGGAATGAAAATTCATAAGGAAACTAGAAAACTTCGAAAAATCCACGGACGCTCAGTGGCGGATCTAGCCTAAAATCGGGGAACCCTAGACCTCCCAAATTTTTAATTGACAAAAATAACTGAAGCTATTATTTATATATTTTTGAAAGTTTATAGGGAACTTATGATATAATTATCACAGACTGAGTTCTAGTTGTGCTCCAGTTTTTAAAATCTAGATCCGACATTGCGGACGCGATTGGTTCCACCATAAAGTCACATTACCTGGGATTGAACCAAGGACTCCTCGCACTAAAAATGAGAGCTTTTGTACTCATGTACGTGCCCTCTAATTTTAAAAGCAACTATTGGTTTTTAAGTAGGTGTATCAGGAGAAATTGTAAGAGAAACGTGAATAGGAATGATACCCTTGACAGAGCATTTGAAGTAGAGTTTATTCCCTGACTCTAACACTCAGAAAGACATGCTTAAGATTTCAGGTTTTTTTTTTTTTTTTTTTTTTTTTTTTTTTTTTTTTTTTTTAATGTGTCCAGAAATTCAAAATTTAGTGACATGTTTTTCAGTTGGAAGGATTACTTAAACTTACAAAATAGCTTGCAGATATTATAAGTAGACATCGGACTTTTATGAAAATGCATATTTTGTTTGCTTATAAGCACCTCTGTTAAACTTTGTAGGAGTTTCTAACAACAATTATACAGATCGAATTTGAAGTTTTATAGTGCATATAAATGCATATTTCAAAGGTTAGAGCGTATATTAGTGCTTAAGAGCATGTTCAGGATACTCTATAAGATTTTATTTCAGATATATGCTTATAGCATAGGATAGAGTCTAAATCCAGTTTTAGTTTGTTTTTTGAATGCATTTACGTGTCTATGCAACAGAACGGTTTTTTGCATGGGAGGATGGAAGATTACCTAGTATATAGAAGATCAATGTTGATAGCAACTGATGCTTAGGATTGCCAAGACGTTAATAGAAATCAAATAATGATAAAGAGATTGTAATATTATGTTTACATCAATTCAGAAACAAGAGACGCGAGGAATACAGTTCAGTTGATGCTTAGCTCTAGTCAGGCCCGTATGCAAGGGGGGTCTAGGGGGGCCTCTCCCCCTAAATTTTTGCTGGCCTCCTAAAAGTTTTACAGTAGACAGGCAAAAGATCTATAACAGCGTTTCCCAACCTCTTTCAACTTGCGGCACACTACGGGCGTAACTTGAATTCTCGCGGCACACTCATAGATATTATTATTATTATTTGCAAATATAAAATACCATGGTAATTTTTTTCTGTGATTACTGATCTCCTTCTCACAAAGATGAAAGCTTGATCACTGGTTGTCCCTATGCTAATTCATTATGCTTATTTTCTATTCTAATTTTAAAATAGAAAACAATTGCAATGAAGTGTAGGACTCAGATTTTTAAAAACACGCTTTCTTTTTCGAAAACTGTATTCAACCTTTCACTAAGAACGAAGATCACTAAATAACGAAAGTACAAACAAATGTCTTATACTTTTAGCTTTGCTGTTTTAAAAACCGGCGCATATTATTGCAATCACACAGCTTGCGATGTGTCGAAATCAAAACACACCTGTTGAAGAAAGTGTTCTGTCATTCACGTGCGAATGAGTGTTCTACGAACGTTCACTTGACGCGTACCGTACAAGTGCTTCCATTTCTCGGTGGTACCTTTAGTATGGCTCTCAATTGAAGCGTAACATAGCAGCTAACCGTGGAAATGTGTACGAGCCGAAATACTGTCTGCTACACAGTAATAGATGTAGAATAATATATTACAATTACAGTAATTTTTTCCATGGTAGAAATTCATAGTAATGTGAAATACAAAAATATCAATTTTTTAATATGTCTTGCAATTTGGTTGCTATAGAATTAATAATTTTGTTTCGATTTCCTCGCGGCACACCAGCGATCTATTCGCGGCACACCAGTGTGCCGCGGCACACCGGTTGGGAAACGCTGATCTATAATATGGTGATGAACTATCATATGGTTGGATCGGGTCCCCCCTAACTTCAGCCGGGCCCCCCTCTACATTTTTGGGCTAGCTACGGGCCTGGCTCTAGTTGATAAAGTTCTGCACAGCTTCAGTTAGTTCCTGCTAGATTCGGACTCTGTGGAAAAGAAATTGACGAATGTTATTGCCAGAAACTCCGACTACAAAACAGTAGAAGCCATGAGAAAATATCTTCAAGGGTTAAATTTCAGCTTGCCAGAGAATATAGATACTAAACTTGCTCTTAACTATAAATATTATCTCGTATCATCTATTGATGTTAACATATCATTTTATGACTACAAATGTCAGAAACTGACATCAAAAAATTAAGAGAAGCATCTTGTGATATACTGTAACGCTAATTAGAGGAAAGATTAAATTCTTAAAAACGATTTTTTTTTTTTTTTTGGTATAGTGGAAACGTGTAGAAAAGCGAGGCTCGTGTTATTTCGTGTAAAGTGAATGCACTCTAAAATACAAATGTGAAGAAAAACTATAGATTTTGTTCTCTCGTGTTTTAAGAAGTTATAAATATATAAACTGTAACTGTCATAAAAATAAATTCTTAAGAGAATTCCCTAAAAGATAAGGTGCACTTCCGATTTTAAATTTCACCTACAAACTTTGTTATAACTTTGCTGCATGTTTGAAAATACTATATTTTATTGTATTGTTACTCTATATAAAGTGCATATTTTAACACATTTAACAGCATAGTTGCATGCATTTAAAGTGCATAAAATTCCGATGTCTAAACATAAGCAATTTGCCGTCTAAGGTATGGGACCGACGTCGGATGACTATTCTCTTGCGTACGCCACTGCGTCCTGCAACTGATTTTCGCCTCAAACCTCGTACATCGACGGGCCGACCCTGCACGGCATCTTTAGTTTTTAACATTTGAAGGTGTAAACTAGGGATGGCCAAAATTTTCCGGAATCCGGATTCCGGAAAGGAAAATTTACTTTCCGGAATTCGGAAAAAATTCGCAATTCAGAAAAATTCCAGAATTCAGAAAAATTCCGAAATTCAGAAAAAATCCGGAATTCGGAAAAATTCCGGAATTCAGAAAAATTCAGGAATTCGGAAAAATCCGGATTTTGGAAAAATTCCGGAATTCAGAAAAAATCCAGAATTCAGAAAAAATCCGGAATTCGAAAAAATTCCGACATTCGGAAAAAATCCGGAATTTTTCCGATTTTACTTTCCGGATTCTGGAAAGTAAAAATTCTGGAATTGGCCATCCCTAGCTAGTAGCTGTTAAAAGAAAAACAAAATACTGTAATGAATAGGCCTATATATACTTGTATTAGTTTCTTGTAGTTGGATATGTATTTATCACTTACGTAGACAATTGCTATTGCACTTATTTACTGCTTTATGAGGAAGGTCTTATTTTCACACACAAAAAAGTCGCAGGTATGTCTCAAACATTATCGCGTTCCCACCTACAGCTGCTCCAAAGCACTGCAAACTACTTTTTAACCAGACGAAAGGCAGTGAAGGAAAAGAAATCTCAATAAATATTCTAATAACATTCGCTTATTGTCAACATACCTTTGTACAGTAAATACAAATTTATAATTTTTGACTTTACGAAGTATACAATGTAATTCTTCAATAATTAACATAAGCAGGTATTCATTAATTTATATTAATATAATAATTAATAAAACTAATAAGCAGGTGATTGATGACTCAGTGGTAGAGTTTTCATCTATGGTATTCTAACCCAGGACATGTGGGTTTTCGATAGCTAATTTTGTGTTCGAAAATTTTCCCGGTGGTACTCTTGGTTCCCTTTCTTATATTTGTTCCATCATCACTCATTAACGAATTTAGTTTATCAAAACTCTATAGCCATATATTCATTCTGTCTGTCAGTGAAACAAACAGTCTCAAGAACTATCTGATGGATTACCATCAATTTTGGCCATGATGTACAGAGTCAATAGTTAAGAATCGAGTTCCCTGATGAATGTAATATTCAAACCGGAAGCGGTACAAATCAACCATTTCCGGTTTTAACGTTAATCATTATATAGTAAATATGGTAATAGATAGCGAGAAGCGGTTTCCAGTAATCGACATATATAACATTCATGTAGATAGAATGCTACCCAATTTGTGCATCTGCTGAAAATAATGAGCTTAGGTATTTAGAGAGCATTTTCCGCTTTAGAAAATGTGTGCTTGGTAAAGAATGTAGAGAATTAGCTGAGTCAGGCACGTAGCTAGAATATGGTAATAGGAAGGGGGGGGGGGTCTGTCACGAAATACTGTGGTTATTTACCAGGGGCTCAATCATTCTAAACTATTTTATTGGCAACCTATATTGATTCGTTTAGCCAAGATTTCTAAGGGGGGGGATGATATGAAATACTGTGGTTACACACCAGGAGCTCGATCAATCTAAATATTTTACTGACAACATACCCATATTGATTGGTTAGGACAATAAAATGAGGATATGTTAGTAAGTATTTTAATAAGAAGCTATGAAAAAATCTCTTGTAAAAGAATATAAAAAAGTATTGGAAAAGATATAGTCTTCCGAGGTCATTCGAACGGTGTCGAGAATTTTGCGCCTGGGAAATTTGCGCCCTACCGCAAGAACAGGGAAAATTGCGCCTGCGGTGTACCTCCACCGGGAAGTTTGAGCCCTGCGAAATAAAAGAACCTATTCGAACTTACGCATTTGCTCGGAGGGGCTGACATTACAGCATAAACAATCTTCCCCCCACAGCCATGCCATTTGTGATTTATTTTCATTGTGACTATATAAGGGAAGAATAATCTTCAATATAAGCCAAAAGAACACAACGGATCAACGCAATCACTGCTTCTTCCAGAGATGATTTTGGGGGAACACTGGTCTCCCGAGAGCTCTCAGAGTGTTCCCTCGGAGGAGACAAAAATAATAGTCTATAATATAATAATAAATAGAATAGTACCAGCAGTGTCCCTCCTCCGGAATACTAAGTGTGCCCCCCGGAACATTTTTTTCTGAAAGAATGTCTGAACGCAATTGTGTGTTTCAAGTGTAATTCCAGCAAGTACACACACTGTACATAGTTTTCTTGATAATATTACTGACCTGATTTTACATTCACTTTACATTTTCTTTTCTATATTTTGTGTCCTGAAAAGCCAAACAACTCGCAAGGATTGTGAACAGAGATATCTGGGTAGAGCCAAACAGCCTTTTGTACATTAAATTATACTTTTTGATTATATTAATAAATAATTATATATCAGTCATTTATTCTTTTATTGTAAATTTTGTAGTATAATGGAAAATTGTATTTGTATGGATTGCCCTTTAGTGAACTAAAATTGTATTTTTTTCATTTGTTCGGAATATTATAACGGATGGAGTAACTCACTGAGACGATGAGAGGTAAGCCTAGTTCAAGTGTGAGTGGAAGTTACTTTACACAATACAAAAATAAGTTGAATTGTAGGGCGCTAACATCCCAGTGCAAATATAGAGCCGGCGCATTTTTCCCTATTTTACTGGTAGGGCGCAAATTTCCCGGGCGCAAAATTCTCTCATTCAAGGAAAATATAATGTCCGTGAAGTTGACAAGCCACTTATGTCAGACCCCAGTTTCGACTTTAAACGTCGCTAGTGCTACGTTAGTGTTCGATAGTGACGCAAATCTTAGTACTCCACAGATAACGTGTGCTTTTTAAATAATAGATATAAGTCTTCTAACTGCATGCCAACACGCCCACTTCTAAGAATCATCTCAAAAATGAGGTTAACCGTTAGAGCAAGTAAGTGCTCATTAGTGCCATTAACATTAACGTTAATGCCTCTATCGTACGGCCCTTTGAGTAATAATAACACCACGCTCTTTGCTAGAGTCTCAATGCGTCCCTATATTCTCGCGAACATAATGCGCAATGTGGATGTCCCCTGACGTGCCCAAGTTAGTTAGTTACTTTTTTTGCAACTATTGTGTATCTGTTATTGTTTATTGTTTATTGCTAGTCTGCAGAGTAGTCCTAAAATTAATATGCCATTGTCCTTGATAATCATTGCGTATTTACAAGCAATTTGTTATTACTGTTAGAATATATCAAAAAACAACAGATAAAATCTACTACTTAACGGTTCATATTTTTCTTTTACAGTACATAAACGATTAATAATAATAGTAATAGTAATAATAATAATAATAATAATAATAATAATAATAATAATAATAATAATAATAATAATAATAATAATAATAATAATAATCATAATCATAATCATAATAAGACTATTCCAGCATAAAAGTTATCAATTGCATCACACTGGCAACAAGCGACGCATATTTTAAATTCATAAAAAATCGTTTCTCACGATTTTCTGGAAAACTACGTATGATAACACCTTCATTATGTCAAGTTGTTTATCTCAGTGTGATATATGTCTTACCTCTGGACAATATCACAGTAAAACAAAAATTAAATATTAGGAGTAATCGTACTTTTGGACTACATCTCATTAACCATGGGAAGATTGAGTAGTGTATACTTTAGGATGTAAGTTTCAGCTTAACTTGCATCATACATTCTTAGGATTACAAATAGGAAATTTGTTCGTTTGCATTTGAACAAAATTCTTAGGATTATAAAAAGAAAAAATAATTTTTCCGAATTCCGAATTTTTTCCGAAATCCGGAATTTTTCCGAATTCCGGAATTTTCCGATTTTACTTTCCGGATTCCGGAAAGTAAAAATTCCGGAATTGGCCATCCCTAGTGTAAACAAAGAAAGACATCTTTCACTTTGTAAGTCATTGTTTCGTTAGGTCATTAAAATACTTCCTCCTTCATAATCATCAATTTCTTTTCAAGGACATTTCAAGCAGTAAATTACCAAAGCAGTTAACCTTGAGAACAAAAACAATTAACCTTATTGCATTTATAAACGTAAAGGAAAATGACCGAAAATCTTTACTAGGTTCGTCAGAAAGAAAGCCATTTGTGAAAACTTTTAAGAGTGTTCATCCCGGCGAAATTAAAATACCGCTAATTTTACAGTAATTATGTGATATCTTCAAATAGATAAAAGATAATTGAAATATGGAACAAGAGCGCCCTAGACAATATTATTTTGCGTGAGGTACCGTTATCACAAGTCAGCTAGCGGCTTTCCGTTTTCAGCTGTTTAGAAACGCGAAAATAAATGCCGATTTTCAAAATGGCTCCAAATCGAAAGCAGATAAGTGAGTCCTGATAACGGTTTCTCATGTAAAATAATATTCTATTATCTTTTATCTATTTAAAGATATCACATAATTACTGTAAAATTAGCGGTATTTTAATTTCGCCGGGATGAAGACTCTTAAGCAATTCAGTTCAACATCTTTTGAGAGCCGTGTATCAATAACCATATGTAGAAATACACAATTCACGTTGTTCATTGTGTGTACCACAGAAATCTTTACCGCACTGAGAAAAATCCATTACCCGGATTGCCGTATGCTGTACTCATATACGGAATCCATATGTTTACTACGAAAATCTTTACGGAGCATACGTTATTTATATGCTAGTTACGTACTTCCTTTCTCCGGCGTAGATATTACATCATTCCGCTTCAGGATGTCTGACATCTAACAGTCTTCCGTATATTACATAAATATACGTCAGCTGTATGTTATATATCTCCATCTGTGTGTAAGATCCTGACCAAATATATAAAGTTCTTTCTTTCGTACGGAAAGTATGTATAAATGGAACACTTATACGAGAAGTATTTTAAAACATACTTTTTCAGTTAAACGTTTGCTGCAATATCTTACATGCGTATAGTCGTACATTAAGTCCAAAAACTACAGGATTTACGTATGTAACCTACATTTTTATGGTACGCCACATACGTTTTTTTCTCTATACAGAGCTGGTGCTATAGTCTTATAATTAGGGATGGCCACATAGTTCCGGTTCCGGCGGAACCGGTTCTCGGAGATCCGGTTTTTAGAACTGGTTCTGAAACCGGTTTCGGACCTGGATCCGAAAACCCGGTTCCAGAACCGGATCTTAGAAACCGGTTCCAGACCTGGATCCGAAAACCCGGTTCCAGAACCGGATCTAAGGAACCGGTTTCAGATCTGGATCTGAAAACCTGGTTCCAGAACCGGATCTTAGGAACCAGTTCCAGACCTTGAGCCGAAAGCCCATAAAGACCCGTAAACGAGGCAGAAAGTTCACCTTCAAAACACTGCAAAGAGGACCATGCGCTTGTGCCCTCCCCGCCCAGATCCGCTTGTGCCCCCAGAAAAAAATTTTGGTTCACCAGTGGGTGTTTAGCCAAATGAGTTGGCTAGTTTGCCTGTTTAGCCAATGAGTTTGTCAGTTACCCAGTTTATTTAGCCAAATAAGACAAGCGGCCGCCGCCTGGGCGCCTCCCTGTCGATTCCACCATTTCATCTAGCACACTGTTCATAGCCTACCAGCAGCTCGGGTTTATCGTAAGGATGGTCACAAATTTTCGGTTCCAGCGGAAGATCCGGTTTTCAGAAACCGGTTCCAGACCTGGATCCGAAAAACAGGTTCCGGAACCGGATCTTCTAGAACCAGATCCGTTCAGATCCGAAAACCGGTTCCACCAGGAACCGGTTCTGGCCATCCCTACTTATAATCCAGCTCATGTAGGCGAAATAGTGTGTTGGTAAACGCTTTACACCGTGAGGGTTGCCCTTGATGGTGAGTGTACCCATCATTTTCCCCGGATTAAAGATCCATCATGGTTCAGGGTATGGCACATGGTAACCAGGATACTACATCAAGGACGTGCGATATCATTTCTGGGAGGATATATAGAACCTGAATCCATGGCCTGGGGGCAATGACCTAAAAGTACACAGGATCACCACCTCTAAATTTTGACAGGCTTACTTTGGCCAAGACTACTTAAAATTTGAAATTCCCAAAACTAAAAAATGTGATATGATATTATAGGACCGAAGGGTCTGCACGTCGCTGAGCTTCGGTAGTCCATGTTTCCTTTTATGGGTAAAAAATTACTAAAATTTGAAATTCGGAAGGTTTTTGACCTATTTTAACTTCTTTCATGAGATTTTTATTACCTTATGTGATTATATGGGCTAGTACAAGAGTCCATTGTATTTATAGGAAATTGATAAGTGACGCCCCTTTCTTAAATTTTGGAAAGGATACATATGAGCTCCACTTAAATTTGAGAGTTGTGGGGAAAAAATTGCTAAATGTTCTCTAGTATTTAAATATATAACTCTGTACATTTGGTTGTGAAAGTTTCTTCCCTTTTATGAGTAAAAAACTGCCAAAAATAGACATATTATCAACTGATTACTAGGTGGCCGGGTATAGCTTAATTTATCTTTTTCCGATGAGTTTCTATCTCGTTATACAGTAATATGAGTGAGTATACGAGTTCATTTTTCATAAGACATAAGTACATTGGTGCTCTCGTCTTAAATTTTGGGAGGGGTACGTAGGACCACCCTTTAAATTTGGGAAATGTCAAGAAACAAAATTTGATGAATGCTCTTTAGGACCTACGTAACTTTGTAAATTTACGTGGTCAGCTTGTGGTCCGTTATTGATCTAAATTATCTTCTTTGGTGAGACTTTATTACGTTATATAATTATATGGGCAAGTACAGAGGTCTATTTTTTTTATATGACATTGATGCTTTGATACATTCTGCTTAAATTTCGGGAGGGGTACATAGGTCCCCCTTTAAATTAGGAAATTGACAAAAATAAAAATTGGTAGACCCCTAAGTGTCCACTAGGACTCAAATATATACTTCCAGTAGCGTCGCCAAGATGTGTGTTTTGGGGGAAGACCAAGTGCTGTTATAGGTACATATAGGAAAATTACAAACAAAAAATATATGAACATAAAAATATATTTAAAAAATTACAAACATCAAAGTACCAAAGTAGATTGTCGGACCTCTTTGGGGGGGGCTCTGCCCCCCTTCCCTACGCCACTGTATACTTATGTAAATTTGGTTAGTCCAGCTCATTCCCTTGTATGGGTGATAAATTGCCAAAAAATATAAATATGAATCATATATATTATCACGTAGTCGGATTCTTTGTAGAAAATCGATGCGGTAACCACTTGCCTATGCCGCGGGCCGACCACTTACTTCATATTACACAAAATCCATTATCTACCAGTGGTGGCGCCCTAACAGCACAATTACATAGCAGGCATATGCCTATCATGTTCCCCCAGGTACATGGGAATGTGTCCAGTATGTGCCTTATGTTCCTCTGAGAGAGAAATCACATGAATGGCAAGTGATAGTCATAGTCTACGTCCGCCCCTAGGCACATGCCTGACATGTACCTGGGAACGTGCCTAGTATGTTCTAGGTATGTTCCCCATGCCGTAAGCGTCAATGGACCACAAAATATGTTAAATCGCCTATATGTGTAATATGTTTACATTAAAGTGAGTCTAAAAAACACTTTGAACAAGTAAAAAAAAAAGTGCACCCCATGGTGGGAGCGAACCACCAACCGTTGGATTACTAGCTCAGTACTCTTCCGACTTGACCACGAAGGCGATGAAGTAAAAGTCGCTTCTAGAGGGATAAATAGTTGAGGTCTTTTGAATTTGGCTAATCAGAGTGCTCCTTTAACCGTGTATATTCGACTATAACCGTTTGGGATCAAATAAAATCTGCTCGCCATGTAATTTTATAACAAATTGACGAGTGTCTATTTACTTTATTTCATGGTTCTTCCATATTCACTTTCAAATGATCGGCAACAGTTGCCATCTAATAAAGTTGATGCATTTGTTGCCTCTAGTACACAGTCGCTTAGAAAAAGAAGCAACAAATGCATCAAAGGTGGGAGATGAATTTAGAACACCTAAATGTTAGGGTATTTGAAACAGTAAGTATCTAAAGGACGTAGCTAGAACATGACAGATATATGTCCTAAGTGACGACATAAAAACAAACGACTGTTAGAGTGCGAAACTGAGCCAGGTATATAAATGCTACATTTGTGACACATAGTTGCAAATGTCTATTATTTGTAACTAGGGATGGGCACGAGTCGAGCTAAAACTCGACTCGACTCGAAACTCGAAGTGAATTCGAGTCGAGTCAAAAGTAATTTTCTCGAGTCGAGTTTCGAGCTGAGTCACTGTTTTGAGGTAGAGTTTCAAGTCAAGTCGAGTGTGATAAATGGCTCGCTCGTTCAGCTCGTTTTAACTCGTTTTGAAATCATGACCTGATTAGACAGGAAAGCGAAAGCCATGAGAAACGTAAGCAGTAATGTGGAATATTATGAGTATTGTTCATGAGATGGGGCACTATTCGCTAGAGACGTGCACGGGCCGAATTTTTCGGCCCAAGCCTAATCCAGTCCGAATTACGTAGGCCCGGCCCAGCCCGGGCCCGAGAAGTTTGGCCCGGGCCCGATAAATTCTCGAAGTTTCATTTTGTAACATTTTTCACGGGCACACTTCTTCAACGTTTGTCTTTATTCTAATTATCGTTTAACGAATTGCAATTAATCGGCCCCAGTCCGGCCCGAACTGAAGAGAAATCAGTGTCGGCCCGCCCAAGCCCGGCCCGTGCAGGTCTCTACTATTCGCACCTCGTCTCGTCTCGATTAACGAGAAGACAGATTTTTATAACGAGACAGCCTCAAATGTTGTGAGCACCAATATAAGTATATACTGTAGTTCTTACTATCAAGACCTGCACGGTCGAAGTTTTGAGCCCAAGCAGAAGCCTAACCCAGGTAGTGATGTCAACCGGCTCATCTCGGTTCAACTGAGCGAACAGCTCGAGCCGACGCGGATGGGGTGAGCCATCAGCTCGGTTCGATTCTGCTCTAGCCGGCTCGGTTGGGTGAACTGTTGTCTCGGGTCGACATTGAATGAGCTGTGAGCCGAGCCACTCGAAGCGTTACAACCCTAAACACAGGCCAAGCAGTTTTGAACATGTTTGGCAGGCGCACTATAACTTTTAATAATTTTTGGCTCGAGCCCGAATACTTGCTCCTCCAGAACTCAAACTCAGAACCTCGTGGACGATGTCCTTGCCTCCTAGTCTTGACGACTACTGAGGTCAGCACTCAACTAGTTTTTAGTATTCAGCTACAAACTGTCTATCCTTCATGTTTATACATGGCGTTATAATAATAATAATAATAATAATAATAATAAGTTGTTATATTGTCTATGTATTATCCTTGAAAAACGTACTTGAAACTACACACAGCATTTGGCTCGTTTTGGCTCGACTCGACTCGAAACGCGAGTCAAATTCGAGTCGAGTTTCGAGACGAGTTGGAGGAAATTTTTCGAGCCGAGTTCTCGAGTCGATCTCAAAGATGTCTACTTCGAGTCGAGTCGAGTTTTAATGAAAACACGCTCGAACTCGCTCGTGCCAATCCCTAAGTGTAACAAGTACCTAAAACTATAGGTAGCTGAAGTACTACCATGAGCAAAATAAATGACGCGTCTCTTTATTTTGAAGTTTTTTGAAAATATCTCCGTTTTCTTTATATGTTCGAAATCTCGGAAGGTTTCCCCAGCAGGACAGGTTAATAACAAACCCGTTTTTAATATTTGTGTTAGATATTAGCTTAAAATAAAGAAATTAGAAGCAAAAAACATTAAATCGACAGAAATCTCGAGAATTACCAACTCTGCTAAAGTGGGAAATTTTCAAGAACGCGAGGGAATTCTGCAGTTCAACACGAAGCAGCGACATCTATGTCAGTGAGAGAAGCGTGGATTAGATCTACAAACGAAAATTTTAACGAAATATTTCTAATATGTCTTATTATATGCATTATCAGCGAACTCCAAATATATGAATCTATGCTAAGTATTAACGTATAGATAGTGCAAATAGTGGAAATTACCTATGGAAAAAGACGAATTGTTAGCCCAATCGTAATGAAAAATCGTCTTTACTGTAGAACAGATTCAGCTTACGTAAGAAAGCAAATAGCTCAGTTAGATAAAGCAACGAGTTTGTATACCGAAGGTAGACGGTTCGAATCCCGTGAAGGACTGTTGTCATTTTTATCACTAAGGTTATTTTATTTATTTTTTATTTGGGAAAGAATCAAATTGTAACATATGTGTAAAACTCATGACGATACCAAAAAAAAAGAGAGAGAGAAAATATCGTCGCATTTGCATTAGTGTCTCTAATTTTTGTTTGCAAACAGATTCGTAATTATTTCCCCTGTGCTCACTGATGCATAACGAATGTTTTCCAGTAAATGTTAATTCTAATTTGGAGAATTTTATAGTTTCACAATTCCTCACTACATAGTCTTGTATCTACGTGTTTGGATATTTTGACAACAGATTTCCCTATTAAATGTTTAATTTTCTCTATAAATATTTGTCTTAAATTGAAATTGTTTTGAATTTACTACATAAGCAAAGTTGCCCGAAGGAGGAGAGCTCAAGTAACAGATATTCTACGTAAAAGCAACCTATTGTAGAATGATGATGCTTCTTACCTTCAGCACATAATCTTAACGTTAGAGAGTCAGAGAGAGAAAAATCCTGTTTTTCCTCCCCTATGACCACTCATCTTAAAGCTCTACCTTTAATGATTCGTGTCACATACTTTCGGCTCTCCAAAGACATTCATATTTATTATTATTATTATTATTATTATTATTATTATTATTATTATTATTATTATTATTATTATTATTATTATTATTATTATTATTATTATTATTATTCCTGTGACTTTTTGGCGCCCTTCCCCTAGTAGTAGCCTATATTTTACATTTTATCATAGTGTTTTTAATAGTTTAAACCAGGAGCGTCATTTTAGATTTTGCTTTGGGGGGGGGCAAGACCTCTTGATATAAGTAAAATTTCGCGTTTTTCACTGATTTACTACTATTCTAATGATAAACTCTATATACATCTCAAACTCAGTGGGGGAAAATGCCCCTCCCTGCCCTCCCTAAATGACGCCCCTGTTTTAAACCCATTTTCAAAAAGAAATCCTTACCTAGGAAAACTTCACAAAGAATATGGCCCGCTATAAACAATACCAACTCCACCCCCCCCCCCTGGTCTAGTGGCTAGCACGCCTGCCTTCTGTGGTACCGGGTCCAATTCCCGGTGGATTACTGTTGAACGATAAAAGTGGTTCGGATTCCACTATAATTAGTATCCACATCTCCCTTGCCCATTAAGGCATAACCGTGGAACGCTAAACTCAAGCAAACAAACAAACAATACTTAATTCCCGGCACTCTTTATTCTACATGCCATCTCTCAATTTTTCGATACAGCCCCCTTAGTACTATGAAACTCTCTTCTTCCATAGTGAAATGGAAAAAGATCATATAATTGCCACTTACAAGAATATAAACCAAAAACGTCAGTAGAAAGCACATTATAAAATTTACTTTTTGAGGCTCGTTTTGGTGCCCCTCTTTCTCTGGCGCCCCGGGCAGTCGCCCGGCCCTTAGTCCGCCTTTGAAAGTACGGACGCATAACTAAGGACTGCGGAGGAGAGGTTAACCTTCATGTTATGCCACTGGTTTGACGTGTTTGAAATGTTCAGTAAGTGATCGGTTAGTGAAATAATTTCGACAGTTACTGATGTTTAAAGTTTAGCTAAGACAAAGCTACCTAATCAAATACATTTGATATCGGGATGTCACAATTTGATTTTTCCTCACATAAAAAAGATAAAAACAATAGTAATAAAAACCCTTACTCGTACTGGGCTCCTAACTAACTAACAACCTAATTCTTACAGACTAGTTGCTCTGACCAACTGAGTTTCGATTTCTTACGCGAAAGAAGTCTGTTATATTAAGAGGCATGCTTTTCATTATCAAAACTGTTCGAAGTAATACGAACATGGCTTAAGAACAGAGACGGAACTGAATTACCACTCGATTGACCTTGAGGGCAAATCACCAAAGCGTAAAGACGTAAGTTCAGCATGCATTTCTCTGGAGTTGTGTTCAGTATTCCTATCTGCCAGTCATGCTTGTTCGTAGGAGTAATATGTTACAAACCTGACCTTTCGATACAGCACAATAGCAAAAGAATAAAAGGGAAGGAATTCTTGCCCTTGTGAACGTTGGATACCACCATGTGCAATAAAACTGTCGCGTCTCCTTGAAGTGATATTTTATCGAAAATAACTCGTTTTCCTTTATATAGTCTATCCGAAGTTTTTGAGGGTTTCAAAATGAGGAAATGTTACTGACAAACAAGGACGCATTCAGGGGTGGGTCCAGGGGTCCGGACCCCCTCTGAAACCCCAACTTTTCTGTAAATTTAGCCTAATTTTGGCGATTATCTTTTAAAATTTTATTATAATTTATCCTAATATTGAAGTCGGACCCCTCCCGAAATAAATTACTGCATACGTGTCTCTGACAATTTTCAATATATTCGTTAAATAATAAAGTAAAATAACTAAATTAGGAGCAAAAAGCTTTAATAATAATAATAATAATAATAATAATAATAATAATAATAATAATAATAATTGAAGCGAGCTTAACGAGTTTCAACTGTACGACTCAACCAACGTTTGGGTGCCTGTTCGTTCGTCTGCTCCTCTCATAAAAGACATTTCATTTTAATGAAACTAGTAAGTGCCTTCTTTTAGCTCTGCGGAGTAACTATTGCTTGGAATATCAATCTGCAAAACATAAGAGGTAAAATTAACCAAATGGTGCAAGTTTCCACTTATATATATAAAACAATTTTGCAATATCAACTACGTGAATCTTGTCCCATAAAGAAGCCGAAACCCCTACACCGAAGAGCCCTCCGAGATTTGATCATTGTCCACACGGACTGAAATTGTCATTTGAAGCCAAGACTTTAATATGAAGCCAATAATTTCTTTAAAATAGACGGAAAATTCGGAAGTTATAAGCATTTTCATATTTTTGCCTTTTCCCATAAGGGAGCCGTAGCCCCCTATACTGAAGAGCCCCCCCCCGGAGATTTGATCATTGTCCACTCGGACTGAATTTGTCATTTGGAACCAACACTTTAATACGAAGCAAAATATTTCTTTAAAATAGACGAAAAATTCGAAAGTTATAAACATGTTAACAATTTTGCCTTTTCTCACAAGGGGGCCGTATTAGCCTATACTGAAGAGCCCCACGAGATTTGATCATTGACCACTTGGACTGAAACTCTCATTTGAAACCAAAACTTTAATATGAAGCCAAAAATTAAACTTTTACATCAATTTAAACTGACTGGGTTCCGGTTCCCCCCACTATTGTTTAGTTTAGTTAAGTGGTAATTTGTGACAGCTTCACATCATCAAAAGAATGTTTCACTTCCCCTCTCCTCCCCCAGGAGTTCGTGCTGGATCCACCACTGGAATCAACAGACACTCTTCCTATTCTTTTTGTCACCCTTGATTGTGTAGGGGCTCCTTCGTACAAATAAAGAAGCGGCAATATTACAATCAAGGGGCGCTATATATTAGGTATTCTTTTAGTTACCTACCCCTAACCGCACAGGGCCATCTTTCGTAGAATAAAAAATATTACGTGATATTCCAATCATGAAAGGGGAGAGGATGCTGTAAATATATTTCTTATTCATTTTGTCTGTCCTGCTTATCAAAAATTACTTTCTGTTGGAAGGGTACTGAAATGAGAGGGGCAAAATAAAAAGTCGTACCCCCTCCTACATGGTTGCTCAAATAAGTACTAAAGAAAGCATTTTAAACTAAGATATTTAAGATTTAAACTAGGAAACTAAAATATCCTTACATTATGTAAGGATGGCATATTCAGGATTATTATTATTATTATTATTATTATTATTATTATTATTATTATTTGAATGTTTTTGGAGCACCGAAATTTTGTGAGACGAACAACGATATGTAGAGGCTTAAGATGGGTGGTCATAGAGGAGGAAAAACAGGATTTTTCTCTGTCTGACTCTCTAACGTAAAGATTATGTGCTGAAGGTAAGAAGCATCATCATTCTACAATAGGTTGCTTTTACGTAGAATATCAATTACTTGAGTTCTCCTCCTTGGGTCTACTTACCTTATGTAGTAAATTCAAAACAATTTCAATTCAATACAAATACATTGTAAAACTTTTCCGTAATTAAACATCTAGGGAAAATTAAACATTTAATAGGGACATCTGTTATCAAAATATCCAAACACGTAGATAGAAGACTATCTAGTGAGAAATATTGTGAAACTTTATAAAATTCTCCAAATTAGAATTAACATTTACTGGGAAACATTCGTTATGCGCCAGTGAGCATATGGTGAGCAGTGAGCACAGGGGAAATAATTACGAAACTGTTTGCAAACAAAATTAGGGACGCTAGTGCAAGTGCGACAACGGCATTTTTTCTTTTTTTGGTATCGTCATGAGTTTTACACATACGTTACAATTTGATTCTTTCCCACATAAAAAAATAAATAAAATAACCGTAGTGTAGTGATAAAAAATGACAACGGCATTTCCAGGGGATCGCACCCGCTACCTTCAGCATACAGACTCGTTGCTTTAACTATTTGCTTTTTACGTGAACTGAGCCTGTTCCGGTAAAGACGATATTTCATTACGATCGTCCTACCAATTCGTCCTTTTCCATAGATAATTTCCACTATTTGCTCTATCTTTATGTTAATACTTAGCATATATTCATATATTTGGAGTTTGCATATAATGCATATAATAAGACATACTAGAAATATTCGTTAAAAGTTTAGTTTGTAGATTTAATCCACATTTCTCTCAATGACATAGATGTCGCTGCTTCGTGTTGAACTGCAGAATTCCCTCGTGTTCTTGAAAATTTCCCACTTTAGCAGAGTTGGTAATTCTCGAGATTTCTGTGGATTTAATGTTTTTTGCTTCTAATTTCTTTATTTTAAGCTAATATCTAACACAAATATTAAAAACAGGTTTGTTATTAACCTGTCCTGCTGGGGAAACCTTCCGAAATTTCGAACATATAAAGAAAACGGAGATATTTTCAAAAAACTTCAAAATAAAGAGACGCGTCATTTATTTTGCTCATGGTAGTACATACTTAGCACATGAATATCATATGTGGCAAGTGTCGGGTACCTAAAAAGTAGCTGTGACACCTAAATGGCACATGCCTAGCACATCTTGTGCTGTTAGGATAGGCCCTGCGGCCCCGGGATAGATCCGCCACTGTTTACCACTTGATCCTGTGGTCATTCAAAGAAGGTGTTTCGAATCCATTCGTAAAGAGAAATCGAATTGGGAATTAAAAAGTGGCACTTTAAAAACTAATTCTGAACGTATTGAGTCTAATTTGGCATGATACTCGTTCTGAATCATGTACTACGATTAACAAAAACGGGGGTGAAACTCCAAAACCAAGTAGTATACGACGTCTTGTCCGGCAGCAATGCGTTTTCCC
Source organism: Thermobia domestica (assembly GCF_964235325.1). Classification (NCBI taxonomy): domain Eukaryota; kingdom Metazoa; phylum Arthropoda; class Insecta; order Zygentoma; family Lepismatidae; genus Thermobia; species Thermobia domestica. The sequence continues at coordinate 2,183,514 of NC_137469.1, forward strand.
TCTACCAAACCCTCTAGAACATCTCACACTTGGGCTTACGAATGAGTGTTAATATTATCCGCACTTGCCTTCCACTCATTCCAAACCATTTCACTATTAACACGTACAACTAATAAATCCATTTTTTAAAAGCATTCTTTAACGTGTTTGAAGAAGATAAAATGGGAATCCATGATGTAGAATATATAAATACGTATCAATTTAAAGAAAACATCTGAATGTCTAGGTTGACAAAGATCAGGCGGCGACCGAAGTGGTTGATGGTGGTATGTTAGGGCAAACTCATATTACGTGAGGAACAATAGATCGGCAGTGTGCAGTAAACTGAGCAGATGCTGATAGTATACGACGGGCGACCTCTCTTTTCCAAAGAGGGAAAATATATGATAATATACATAAATACTTACTTAGTTTCAGGTACATATTGTATATACAACGGATGTTGAATGTTTGCTCATTTGATCACACGTTCAAATAGTAATTCAGTTCACTCCATACATTCAATAAAATCTTTCCGTCAATGTTCGTCAGTTCAATAGTAATGCGCTCGTTCAATTCTTGCTGTCATTGGAGAGAGGTAAATAAAATGTGTTCTTCCACGTATTTCTACAGGAGAAAATCATATGGCGTGAGATCTTCAGGTCTGGGGGCCATGTTAACAAACGAACATCACGCAGACTATTTACGCCCAATCCAGCGATACATTGCCGCCATCATATAAACGTGTCACAGGCCTGTCATTTAGCGTATTAACGCGTACCAGGTAATGCCTTGTGAGTGTACATATCTTTTCATATATCATCCATCTTTGTTAAGCCTTATACTCCTAAAACCAGTGTTATGTAAACCGATAAATCATTTATGCTAAACTCGGGTTTCTCAAATCAACGAAACCCCGATGAAGGCTCAAGTGCGTATTGACCTTTATGTGAGTGAAAAGTTTTACCCCAATGAATTACAATCAAAACATTTTCTCCCCTAACACTCTACCTTCTATTTACATCCAATGAAGAAATATCTTCGCCATTGATGCCATAATTAATTTAAATATTTTTATTTGACAGGTTGTTTGCTACCTCTGAAGTAGTTGTGGAACAGGTGACTCACCCAGTAGTTCACTGTGAGGGGCCATCATGGGACCCAGTGGAGAACGTCCTCTATTTTGTCGATATCTCTCAGCAACTTGTGAACCGATATGATCCGTCAAGTGACGAACTGACACAGGTTTATATAGGTAATAAACATTTTTATCAGTTACTTATTTTATATAAATTCTATTCTTTGCATTATTTCATGTATTATTCTTACGTCTTTTAATCTGTGATAACGTATTCATGTGTTTGTTATATTTGTCATATTTGCAGACAAAGGGCAATTGAACAGGAGCGGATTTAAGATGTAGGCAATATCCCTGAATGATTTGTCTTGTACCATTCTGTTTGGTGCTTGAAGATGAAAAATTAAATGGCAATTATTTATATTAAAGTGTAGTTGCATTTCTGTCTAATCAGGTCTCTTGTGAATTTATGTTTCTACAATAAGTGTGTTCAAGTGTACCGAAGTGGAGGTGCTGCAAAATATAATACAAGTTTTAACAAAGTAGAGTAATTGTTTTCACAATAATTTAGTATGTTTAAAGAAATCTAAAGTAAAACAAAATCTTAATCGTCATTGCGATGATAATAATAATAATAATAATCTATGATTTAACCCTCAAACTTTGTCCGTGGAGAAACAGGACCTTCGCATTATATCTTAATCTGTCAAGAATCATGTTGGTATTATCATTATTCATTTCCGGAAGATCCTGGATTTTATTAACCTCCTTACGTCTTCTTGAATACGCAAGGATCTGTTTCCTATAAACTTCTGATCATTTTGTATCTTTAAGCAATCTGTACGTAATTTCCATTTGAAACATATTCCCTCTTATTTTGTGCGTGTTATGTTTAATAATAATAATAATAATAATAATAATAATAATAATAATAATAATAATAATAATAATAATAATCTCTACTGATAAAGATTGATCAATGATTTCTTCTTTTTGTAACAATCTTCTATCTCAAAGAAAATAACAATAAGAAAACTGCACCTTTCCGTCCAAAATTTTCCGCTGCAGCCACCTGTGACACTTTATAATGTAGAGGTCTGCATGGTCCGCAATTTTTAGCCCGGGCCCGGCCCGGCTTATGAATTTATAATGAGAGGCCGGACCCGAGTCCGAAATATATTTTAACATTTAGGCCCAAGCCCGCTCCGAGCTCGTGTGATAATAAAATGAGCCCGAAATAAGCCCGAATTACAGAAAATTAATAATTAACGCAAAATTGTATCTTTTTTTACAGCAACTAGAGGGTTAATTTTGCAGTTGTGCTGCAAAAGTTCTCCAGAAACAACGGTGCAATATATATTGTTGTAGAGCATATTTACAAAGTTAGGACCGAAAAGGACTGAGAAATATGGCTGTATTTTTAAAAATTTACAGCCCAAGCCCGATCCGGACCCGAAGTGATATATGCTTTGTAGGCCCAAGTCCGAACCGCGAGCCTGGTCGGGCTTAAGACCTCTATTATAATGCTTAGTAGAAAGGGCGTATGGCGTGAAGTTCGGGCCTAAAAACATCTATATATATATATATATATATATATATATATATATATATATATATATATATATATGCAGTGGCGTATTTACGATTTTGTTTCGGGAGGGGCTTTGCTAACTTTCGGGGGGGGCTTTGCCTGGAAATGTGAAAATTCTGCAAGATATTTCATTTACTTTACTATACTAAGTAAGATTTCGGGGGGGGCTTAAGCCCTGAAGCCATCCCCCTAAATACGCCACTGTATATATATATATATATATATATATATATATATATATATATATATATATATATATATATATAAAGTTTGTTATAGTTCATTGCGTGTTTACTATTGTCTGACAAATTCCATATTTTATAAAAGGTATAACCTGACCAGGATAGCTGTGCGGTTTTGGAAGGATGGCGCTGCTGTTGTGTTTACATCAGTTTCTTGGCAAGCGCGGTGGGACAGGGGAGCGGAGAGTTTCACTTTGCAGTGTATCCAACGGTTTTTTAAAGTTGCTGTTTAGATGTTATCCATAGTCTAATCTGTTTACGCTTAATAAAAAACGCCGTAACTTATGTATGTATTGTAGTGAACCATTGCTGCAGTAATGCAGATGTATTGTGAATAGTGATTTATGAATGGAAATTACCAATTTAAGAACAACATAGCACAGTTGACAATTCAGTGAGCTTCTACCGTATATTAAGCAGATTGTATAAAAATTGATTACGTTTTATTCGATTTCATTATAAAACAGTAGCAGCCTGTAAAACGCAGGAATGAATGTCAGTGACTAAAAGGTTAATTTTGGGTTGATAGCTTAGAGTTTTGCGCAATATCTTGTAACTGTAAGTTTAAATCAAGTTAAGGTTAAGGCTCATGATGCTGCTGTTTAAGTGTATGTTTATCGATTGACAAATAAATTATTTTTTCGAGTTTTAGCCAGGGAGGAATCTCGAAACGTTTCCTCTCGAGAACTATGAAAGTCCTTTTCGCTGGTCTATTGGCCAGCGCATGTGCTTTTACTGTATGTGGTTCTGGGTTTGATTCCCATTGAGAGAACAAAATTTAATTTTACAATTCTTCACTTTCATTAATCATCTGTCTCCTCTAGCATAAACAACATAATCATGGGACGTTAAAATAAAGAAATTTCATTTTTTTGTTCGAGAAATCTGAACCCTTTGCGGGAAAAGGAGGTAAAGAAATTTTTCCTTCATTTTTCAAAGATTTATGGGATTGGATAGCTTGCCTTTAGGTATTGATTTGTACAATTTGGTTCAGTGCACCCTTCTTTTAGGATCATTATAGAAAACCAGCCCTTTGGTAGAGTTCGAATATAAATATTGATAAAAAATCAGCGTATGTGTAGTGTAAGAGTAAGTATCATTGCTTCAGCACACAATAAATTTTATTTATGAGCAAAGAAATTACCTCTGGACTAACTCTGAATTTCTCTCAGGTTTTAGCTATCATGTGACAAAGAATTAAATCTACTAACTGTTTTCACACACAATAAAATTTTGAAACTTGGGAGCCTAGTGTTATATTTGTGTCTGTAGTATATAATAATGCTAATACGTTATTCTGTTGAACATCTTAAAGGTATTTGTCGATTGGCTTCAAAGGACTAAGTTTAGCTCGTAAGCACAAGTTGCCTATAGTTCAAACATATCAGATGTACGGTCTTGTTTAATAAACCTGCTCCTCCCTGTCCTCTATCTGAAAAGCCCTATATTGTTATTCACATATGAAATTCAAAGGCAAAGTCAATCGTCGTTATTCAGTTGTATTTTTATTTCAAGTGTAAGTATTAAAATGCGCTACGCATGGTTGCAAGAGGTTGGGTGGCTTTTTAAAAAAAATACTGAACTGACATATCTAACATTGGCACTCATCTTCTTTATAAATTGATGTAAGAAACAGCCGATTGATTTCCAGCCAATTACTTTATCACTGGTATCTTTGAACAATGAGATAACAATGGAAGACAAACTTCGTTCTTTTCAAACTTGATACTTTGAAAAACTTATGAAAGTGGTTTTGTTATTCAAATACATATTCGCTCTAATCAATTTCAGAAGTAACATTAATCTTAGAATAACGTGAATGGCTGTAAGAGTTACCCTGAAATTTTTTTTTTTTTACATAATTCAGAGATTTTGTCTGAATTTTACTGGAGTTATAAGGAACCTTCAATTATCAGGCACCCCATTTTAATCGCTCCCCCTCCGCCGTCAATGCAACACGTCTAACCGTCTCCCCAGGAGTCCTGAGTCCACCCCTGATTGAGATGGCACATAAAAATAACTTTGTCTAATCTCTGTCATTATTTAGCATGGTTTAGTATTTTTTTTTTTTAAAAAAAAAAACGATATTTCTGCCACATTTAGAAAACTTTATTTGAAAATTTTCAAAATGTGGCAGAAATATATATTTTTTTAAATTACTAAACCATGCTAAATAATGACAGAGATTAGACAAAATTATGTACCATCTCAATCAGGGGGTGGACCCAGGACCCCTGGGGAGACGGTTAGGAGTGGGGCGGTGAAAGATTATCAGTTCTCTCTCTCACCAAACTTTCGAAGTACATCCGAATATGATGTTAATGCAAAAGAATTTTTTTCTTACTCAAGAACCCCAATCGCTACGCCTCTGACTTGAGCGTATGCGTGAAGTGATTTATTACGAACAAGACAGAAAGAATTGTGATAGATTGATTACAAGTAGTCCGGTTAGAAACACTGCTGCTTGCATTTTAGTTCCAAAACCGGCCGCCCGCACTCGTTCGCTGGTTGTGTGATACCAGAAAGTAGAGAAAGAACCAACAACACAATGCTCTCAAAAATGAAAAATGAGACAAAGCAAACTTGTATTTACGGCGTTGTTTCTAAGTCTCCCGCCGAGATAAGAGTTTTTCGCTGAATTTCATTCAATCTGAACCTCGTACCACTTTTAAGTTTTGCAGGTTGTAGGTTCTGAGCATCAAGGGAGCCATAAGAGGCCCATACACGTAAACACATGCCTGAAGAAACAGCCTGACTTGTATGAAAAATGATAAAACCACAGGCAAGTTGATCGTGTATGGCCTCGTTCATTCATGTTGAAAGTTTTCAAAATCTTCTGAAAACATGTTTGATGTTTTTGCCGTTCTGCATGCATGTTTACCGTGTATGGGCTCGTTCATGCAAGGTGGCTGTTTTATATTTAGGTCTGCCAATGACGACAGCGGAAGAAATCACGTGAGTCTCTCCTCCGTCGCATGCCAAGGTCGTGCAGTTGCAGAAAGAAAAAGCACGCGTTTCCTCGTCCTCCACATTTCTCAAACTACTTTCAGTATGTTGGACAGGACGTTGGTACGTGTGTGGGCAAAAAATTCTTTCAAGATGCATGATGAAAGAAACCTTTCATACATGTTGGTAATGCAAGTGCGTGCGTCTATGGCGCGCTATAGACGCACACACTTTCATGACCAACATGCATAAAAGATTTGTTTCATCATACATGTTGGAAGAATCTTTTTGCCCACACACGTACCAACTTGCTGTTCTACTTACTAGAAGAATGAATCAAAGGAAAGTCACGTCATTCCTTCTGGTGTCGTGATTGGCGAACCTAAATATAAAAGAACCAACTTGCATGAACGAGCACATACACGATAAACATGCATGAAGAACGGCAAAACTATCATGCACGTTTACAGAAGATTTTGAAAACTTTCAACATACATGAACAAGGCCATATTACACGATCAACTTGCCTGTGGTTTTATCATTTTTCGTGCAAGTTGGACGGTTTCTTCATGCATGTGTCTGTGTGTAATGGGTCCCTTTAAGCGGTATTTGGAACCCCTTCAAACAGGCTCCACATCAATTCAAAAACATGCTGACTCATCAACCTCAGAGCGTTTCTAGTTTCTCATTTCATGACCTCCTTCTGCTGAACTGTGGGTCTGGTCATATCATCTGTATCAACCTCATACCTACTATTCACTCTAAACAAAGCGATTGCTCATTTTCTCTTTCCAGAAGGAGGACCTGTAACGTTCGTGATTCCTCTGGCTGGAGCAACTGACCAATTTGTGATAAGCATTGGTCGTACACTGTCCATTCTTACGTGGGACGGGAGAAATGACAGCGTCCCTGTCACAGAGGATGTTCTGATGGTAGACCAAGGAAAGACTCGAAACAGATTCAACGACGCCAAAGTGGATGACAGCGGACGTCTTTGGGCAGGTAATACGTAATAATCTTCAATTGTATTTTTGGTTTATATACAATAGGTCAAAATTCGCATTGTCTTTCGAACAGGTAAAGGGACTATAGAGCTTATTAGTGGAAAGTAGGGAAAAGTGTAAACCACGTATTTAAATAGAAGTAAAAAAAAAAAAAAAAAAACACTATAATTATTGGAAGCCAATAAACAAAAGAACTAGAGAGAAGCAAGCGTAACTCCATTCTTGCACAAGGTGAGAACAAAAACAGTTTCTAATTTAAAAGAATATAATTTTAATATCAAAACCATTATCCTGTTCAAACTTTCGCAAAAATGTTTTTGGTAGTGTTCATTAAAATTACAAACAATTGAAGTGTGCGCCATCTGTTACGCGGGAAGTATCCAGATGATAATACAGCTCCAGCCAAATCTTGTCAAGCGTCACTGATGTATTTTAGTTTTTATAGCTGCAGTAATGCGTTCCTGACGATCACTTAGTACCCGGCTACTTAAGGCGATCGCAAAGCGTATTTGTTGCTCATGCCTACACTTGGAATACGCTGACCATGTATTTAAATGTAGGTGGCTAATCTCAAAAGTGAAAGCAATAAAAACGCGGAGAAAACGTCAGCTCCAGCGTATTTGGTGCGTTTCGGAACAATAGACCGCCTGCTTTTAAAATATTTCAAAAGGAAGGACACAAAGGAAAGACGTGTTGCCAGGCAAGGGGATTGTAGCAAGAAACAGCTGCTTGGAAGATGGTTTGTGCAGAGTATTCGGACTCTGCTAGTATAGACCTGGACTTGGCAAAAAGACCCGGAAACCCTCACTGGCTCACAGTATGATTTACAACTCTGGCAAAAGTAAAATTACTGAATAGCCACCTTGGCCGCGTTCGCTACAGGGTATAACGCACCAAAAACGCTTTCTCAAATAGCCAGTCTGTTAGTTCTGAGTACTGTAGGTATGATACATGGACTAGGTTTACCACATGTTCAGGAAGGCATTAGTGCAGCTATAAACCCCATTACATCTGTTACGCTTCATAAGATTTGGCTGGAGCTGGAATATCGTCTCGATGGTTCTCACGTAATAGATGGCGCGCATATCAATTGTTTGTAATTTCAATGAGCACCACCAAAAACGTTTTCAGTTTATGTAACCACTGCGAAAGTTTGAGTAGAGTAGTGTGGTCGATATTAAACTTGTGCCCTTTCCAAATCAGGGATTGTTTTTTTGTCCTCACCTTGTATTATGTAAATTGGCCATACAAATATTACATTTGTTCTCGTTATTTTGTGAGGTAGTCTATACATTTGGCATCGGATACTGGTAATGCTGTTATATAGAGACTAAATTCAAGTTAGTGTTAATTATGTGACTCACTATCATTGTCAGTTAAAAGAACAAATCTGACTGACTCAATTTAATAATACAAAATCGTTTTTCATATATTTTATTTTTCTATAATTATAATGTATTAAATACAGAAGTAAATATAATATACATTTGAAACTATAATCGAATAACTAAAGGTAAAATTTATTTAAGTTCTCACTGAAATTATTATTTTCCTTACCCACGTAAAGAGATCGATCAGCTTTTGACCTCGTACGCAGTGTTGTGCTTGTGTCCATGTGATAAGATACTAACGTGTAATTTTTATTTCTAGATAAAATAAATAGGTTTGAAAGTCTAATGTCTGGAATGAGTGTGTGTCGAATTGGGATTCGACATGTGCTCCCTCGTAACTACATGGTTAGCGTATGCACCTTTGGCTTGGGATACCCTGGCTCGATTCCCGGTAGATTTGGATCCCACGTTAAGCTATAGGTCTACGTCTTATATAACCTCACTACTGAAACGGAACGTACTCACCTTAAAAAAAAAAAAAAAAGCAACGAGTTAATTGTTCGTCCGAAGTGTTGACACTGTGTGTATCCAATGAGGACAATTTTTACGATCGTCATGTAACCATAGAGAATGTTATGTATATCAGCATTACCCAGGCACTAAAGTTATTAATAAACAGTGAAACCATTCCCACTTCCTTTACCCGTGCCAAGAAAATTATGTTTGTAGTTTTCTGAAATTTCAAGGACGTAATACTGACTGATTACCTAACCCACTGTCATAGTGCGGCTGGGAATTATTACAAAGGTCGTTACAGATTACTACAAAATCTTCGTTTTGCTCTGAAGGCAAAACACTGTTACGTATTCAACAAAGGTGTCTGCCTATTAGTCGACAATGCTTCCACTCATAATTTCGAGGAAACATTAGGGATGCGCACGAGTCGAGTCGAGACAGAATTTTCCTGAGAAAATTCGAGTCGAGACACAGTTCTTCCAATAGAAAAATATACGTTTTTCGAGTCAAGACATCACTTTTACAGCACATTTTCGAGACGAGACAGCCTCAAATCTTGTCTCGTGCGCATCCCTAGGAAACATTGAATGTTGTACAAAGCCTTGATACCAGTTACTTCCCCATCCAACATATTTCCCTGACTTTGTACCCTCAAACATCGTCTTGCTTCCAAAAATGAAGTAGTCGCTGAAACGAATGCGTTTTCTTCGCGTGTTGAGACCAGTTTGTCTGTCAAGCACTGGTTTTCTTGCTAAAATGACACTATCTGCATAGAATGTCGGTGAAAGCTGAAACAACATTTGGAGAAATATGCTCCTTTGAAGGAAGACTATGTAGAAAATAACAAATAACAAGTGTTAGTTTCGAACATGTAAGTTAGCTTCACTCTCTCTATGCGAGGGCAAAAGCTTATTGATCATTCCTCGTACATAATACATAATTGCAAGTACACTATAGAGTAGAAATAACTTCATATAATGTTCTACGTTAAACCTAATATTGTGTTTTGTTTCCTCTCCAGGAACAATGGGCTATGAGGATGAAAACGGCAATGTGGATCCAAAACAGGGCTCCCTCTACAGCATTGACCAGCAGGGTAACACCCTGACTATCACCAAACGGGTCACCAACGTCGATATCTCGAACGGTCTCATCTGGAGCGATGATAATAAACTCATGTATTACATTGATAGCCCCTCCAGAAAAGTCGATGTTTTCGATTTCGATATTACAAGTGGAAATATAAGTAAGCACATACTTCTTTTCAAACTCTAAATTCTAAGTACGTATTGTTATGTTTATATGAGTAAGTTTATGTTCCATCATCATCATCATCATAGGTATTCGCTATTATTGGCATGTCATTTGCTGCAACTGAGAAACTTTAAGTCTTCACGTACGATTTCTCTGTTTTGGTATGGTCCATTAATTGTAATCTCCTTCGCTCCCTCCGTCCCTTTCCTGCCACCATACCCTCTAGCACATCCCTCATGATACTGGTACAGTTCCTTCTTAGTCAATGTCCAACCAGTTTCTCTTGCTCTTCTTAATAATATCTAAAATAGTTCTTTTCTCCCCACCATTTCTAACACACTCTTATTCGTTTTCCACTCTACCCAGCTAATTTTTCCATTCTCCACACCCACATTTCGAAACTTTGTCATTTTTCATCAATCTTGCGTTATGTCCATGTTTCTGACCCATACAGTACAATACTCCACACGAAGCATTTTGTAAGTATTTTTCTCAACTCTGTTCAAGGTTCCACAAAATAGTATTGTTGTTATATGAGATTGTTATAATTCTAGGTTCTAATTTGGGGAGGGGGTGTATAGCGAGAGGTACAATAATTAAATCTCATATATCAAACTTAAAAAGAGCTTTAATAGAGTTACCGTAATTTTTAATGTGAATTTATGTGTCTGTGAATGAATTATCTTATGAACTTGGTAAGCCTAGCACAAACAGATTTCTCTGACACATACCTGATCATGTTCTAATAAGGATTAAGCTTCCATTTCCATGCTATTGATTGCTGTTCAGCTCCGACCCTGATGTGGTTCTAGTTGCTGGCGATTTATTACCTCGGAGACAGAGTACTGATGACTAGTAGTTCTTTACTAGTCATATACTGGTCATGCCGAACACCCATTGTTTCGGCGGTGTTAAACTTGATAGGAGTCGTTATGTTCATGATGACGATAGAGATACTGATCCAACTCCATGAACTACCTAAACGGTACTCCATGAACTGCATCAACTCCCGGATCTGTCGGAACTCCCCTTTTCTTGAAATTACCTAATCTTTTATATCAGGATCTTTGCTGAGGTTGATAATCTAATAGCTCGTGGATGTGACGTGAAGCCACGTGCAGTAATAAAGTATTCTGAGTCCGGGTTCCGGAAGTTCCAGAACAAATTTCGGAATTTAGGTAGATAGAAGTATGTCTGTGCTAGCTTTTCGAAATGAGTTCAATTATGTAAGTAATGCTGTCATAAGCGCATAAGGCAAATTCACAGACATGATTACATAACAGTTACATCGTGATCTAATTCTTACAAATGAACTTATTTTCGTATTTTCTTATTTCATGAACTAAAAATCAGAATCAGATTTAACTTGAAAATAAAATGTAAGATTGGTTCTGCCACCGTATTTTCTTCCTCCTAAAGGCTTTTTTTTTTTTTTTTTTTTTTTTTTTTGGTCATTCCTATCCTTGCTTGTATTTCATGTTCCCATTCATATCATCACTAATAATACTACCCAGATATCGAAAACTAGTCATCTGTTCCATTGGCTCCCTTCCTACTTCTGTATTTGATAGCGATCGCTTCGTTCCAATCACCATAAGGAAGGAAAAGACCATTCACGGTACACTCCAGGCACAGTTATACATTATGAGACATAAATGGCTATTGCATTTTCGAAGTTTATCAAACCCAGAGAGATGTAAGGATTAGAAAAACAGAAAAAAATATGCTTCGATTACTGAAAAGGAGGTTGTATGGAGTAACAGACAAAGTTTGACGAGGAACAGTTCAGTTTTCTTAAAGGTAAAGGCAAAAGAGATGCAACTAGATTATTAAGAGTAATCGATGAAATGTATATTTAAAAAAAAAAGAAGATGAAGAAGAAGAAGAGAGAAAGTTGTATTTATAAATCAGTAAAGGCTCTCGACTGGTTGACCTGGGAATTCTTGATGTAAGTTCTAAAAAATGTTGGATTGAAATGGAAGGAATAAGGACTCATAAAGGGAAACTTATTCGTATATAACTTATGAACCATCAAGTAAGTCTTAGAATAGGGATAGGAAGGAAATGACAAAGGCCAGTGCAATTGGAAGGGAAGTTCGACAGGGATCTTACCTCGCCAATGTTATTTATTATACTACCTAACGTTCACGTTGACTGAGCACTATCAGTAGTTCTTATCTTTGCCGAATGACGCACAACTGATAAGCACATTTCCGCCATCTGCAGGTTACGTACGCCCCTATTAATTACTTGCGAGCCAGCAGCAAGATCGTTTCGAACAGAATTGAGCTGCATAGTGTCGCTATCGACGGCTGATAAGCGAAATATTTATCAAATTGTGTGATTTTTACTATTATTGAGTTTTGTACTCATATTTAACACGTTAGCCGCCAAGCCATATTTCGGGGGTATTTTGTAGCCCACTATTTGTGCATCAGAATTATGCACATGGCGGCCAATAACTAAGAGAGGCGAAGGAAAAGACTAAAACAATTAAATAAGTTTTGAATTCTTTATTTGGAAGTTTTATATTACAATTAAATTAGAACAGAGTACTTGAATTGCTTGATATATTGGTTATAAATGTTGAACGATTGAAATTTTTAGAAAATCGGCAATTACTGATGGGAACCGTTGAAGCCAGCGTAAAAGAGCCATTAGGCACCAGGGACTTGGCCTTTTTTGTCTATGTAATTACTGAGAGCAGTCCAATGCAGCGATAATTTCCTAGTCGGACGCTGTAAGTCCTGCAGGAGTTCGCTCCTTCGTATATGGGAGCCGCAAATGTGGCGTTAATCTGGTCATCGGTCCTCATAAGATATCAGAGGTTCGCCCCTTAAACCTAACATTGTCAAATTTCGATTCCCGGGCCAAAGAAATGAACTTGTACCAATAACTGTAGACACTGTAGAATTATGTCAAACACCATCTATTAAATTTCTAGGAGTATATGTTAATGAAGATTTAACATGGAATACTCATGTTGAATACATTAATACTAAACTCAGTTCACTCTGCTTTGCATTCCGTAGGTTGCAAGATAGTTTGTGCAAGGAAGCTATCATGTCCTTATACTATAGCAAAGTTTTTTCAATAATAAACTATGGTGTTATATTTTGGGGTAATTCGAGAATAATTGCTAGTACATTCCGAATACAGAAAAAAAATTATTAGAATAATGTTTAGTATGCCTGAACGATCCTCATGTAAAAATATTTTTAAAAAATATAAATTATTGACATTACCTAGTTATATATATATATATATATATATATATATATATATATATATATATATATATATATATATATATATATATATATATATATATATATATATATATCGCACAATTATGTATGTAATCGAGCACAAGGATTTATTTACTTTAGCTAATACGATTCATTCATACAATACTAGGCAGAATTGTAATATGTATATTATCCAACAGAATTATGCAAATTTTAGCAAAACTGTGTAGCTATATGAATTGTATAAAATTATATAACAAACTAGCAGCGTTCACCCCGCTTCGCTGCGGTCACCCCGGAACGCAATAAACGTTGTTACTTAGATAATTTTTACTTTTTCGCTTTCAAGTGATATGATAAAAACCATAGAAGATTGCATTAAATGTTAACATTATATCGCCTGTCATTTATGTTAACCCGCCCCGCTTCGCTGCGGTCACCCCGGAACGCAATAAACTTTGTTACTTAGATAATTTTTACTTTTTCGCTTTCAAGTGATTGCAGTAAATGTTAACATTATAGCGCCTGTCATTTATGTTAACCCGCCGAGTGACACGGTCATGCGGGTTGCATATAAATACGTTTATTTTTACCTATGATGAATAACTAACAAAGGATTTGTACGTTATGGACACTTGAATGGTCAATTATCTCAAGACACTGGTAATTAAAAATTAAAGTGATATGATAAAAACCATCTAGGGTCCAAATCCTAATAACCCCCCAAAAATAAAAGAAATTGGTTCAGCCGTATTAGCGTGATGAGGGAACAAAGGATTTTGTACGTTCTCTTTTATATATAAGATTACCAACAAAGTATAAGGACATTAACGAAAAACGGATATTCAGAAATACTCTGTTAGAATTATTGTTAGGAAAAAGCTATTACTCTGTGGAAACTTATCTTACTGATAATATATAGAAAATGTAAATCATATCTGACAACTGTAATGCTTAATTGAGGATTGTCCTCATTTGTAAGCTATGAACAGGCAAATAAATATGAATATGAATATGAATATGAATATGAATATATGTAGTTACTATAGGAACTACCGAATGTGGCGATAACTTTGGGGTCATGGGTTCGCCGTAAGAAGTCATGGGTTCGCATTTTTCTGTGTGTAATTATTAATGGGAGGCCTTGAATGCATCGACCACTTCCTGGTCGGATAGTATAACGTGTCAGGGTATTGCCCCTGGTACATACGGTAGAATTTACAAATATTCGAATCCTTCGTCCTTACTGAATGTTTAAATTCAATTTCTCTTTGCAGGTAATCGACGAACTGTTTTCGACTATGAAGCAAACAACATAACTGGAGTTCCAGATGGCATGACAATCGATACGGATGGAAATTTATGGATTGCTTGTTTTAATGGTGGAAAAGTAAGCTACATGCTGTATTTAAAGTAGAATGTAAAGATTCGATATCAAACATTTGGTCATACATACATAACATGCATAGAAAGAAAATCGCTTAGTCCAAGATACGGCGAATGGGGTGTACAAGCAAGAAAGTTGCTGTTACCATTTTGAGCACTATGGAAGAACACAATTGAGCTCTTGTAGTACATTCTTATGAAAATGGAGAGCAATACATTCTCAGCTGCAGAATGAGATAATGATAATTTAACAGTCGGGTAGCAAACAGTTTTTCAACATGTCAAAATATGTCAAAGACAATTTTTCAATATGTCTGTCACACTCGCTTCAGTGAAGGAAAATGGATCATCCACTTACCCACAAAACGTGTTGAGGATCGTTTATTTTTGGAAGTTCACAATGGTACCTTGTGAATATAATTACTTTTTCTCCAAACAGGAACAGGACACAACTTGCCATTGATGATGACTGTCGTTTTCTCGAAGTTGATGAGTCTTCTTGCAAAACCATTTTTCTTCCCTTCGAGACAATCGCGTCTTTTTGTTTTGTCTACTGGTGTAATGATCTACACCAGTCACACCTTGTACGGGTTAAATCACAACCGCTTACGTAACATTTTTAACACTTTAATTTTCGCCATGTCCAATTGTCAGATTTATCTAGCCTCTAATTTCGGAAGATTTTGTTGAAACATGATCCGCATACTTTAAGTGTTGTTATAAGGCAAATGAAGTGTACCAGTTAGACTTTACACGAGCATCCTGTTTGCAGAGACTGTCGGTACCACTTGGTTATGTTACTTTTGTGTGTGACGTGTTTTCTAAACCGCGCACAAAACCGATGCCATATTGTAATCACAGTCCTGGATAGCCCAAAACAGAACACATAGAAACTTATCTTGCTAAAACGCCTTCTTTAAAACTGACCTGAAATTAGCATAACAATCAAACTATTGGTGGCGCATGAAAAACTTGCTCAGTTACTGCTGCTGGTTGTGTGAATTTGCTCTTGTAAATTGAGAAATAAATCTATTAGGGCTTAAAACTCTATCCCTCGAAGAAAAAGTAAATGATTCCTCTATTTATGCGTGTGGTTTAGGCACAATGAATTTGTTTTTGATTTGGAATTAAATATTCAAATACTTTGGAAAATAGATTATAGTAGGTCTATATTTTATCTTGTATTTCTATGGACTATTTAATGGTAATTCTAATCTTGAAATAATGTATAGAAGTCACACTCAATTGTACACACAACCACCATATGTTAAATACCATAGATTCTTTACTTGAAAGAGAATACATACTGTATATATAGCCCTAACACAGAGTTACTTAATTCACTGAGTAATTCTATTATTATTATTAAGTATTGTGCCTTTCGAGGTCCTGGAACTTATTTATTTATTTATTTATTTAAAGTGGGCCTGGAAATGCTTCTTCTACATTTCTCGATCTTCCTCTTTTAACTCCCAATATTTTCTTCTATTCTTCCAATCATCGATCACTTGTGTTCTTCTTCTTCCTATTCCTCGCTTTCCTTCCATCTTTCCTTCTATAACGATATGAAGAAGACAATTTCTTCGCAAAATGTGTCCAATCCAATTGGACTTCCTAGGAAGGATGGTGACTACAAACGTCTTTTTCTCTCCTATTCCTTTCAAAACATCTTCGTTTATTACTCTCTCTGTCCATTTTATTTTCTCCATCTTTCTCCAACATCACATTTCGAATTCTACAATTCAATAAATCTGAATGTTTATCTCCCTTCAGAGTATCGTCATATCTACAGAGTAAGATATTTATTTGTTGCGAAACTAAGATTCTTTCTGTTTGCACAGATGAATTCATGCAATCAATGAGAGTAAGAGAATGTGCACAAGTTGTGTGCCACTTCGTGTCCCAACAGTATACATAACTTCGTTGGCTTTACGTCGGGCAGTAGTTGCCATGGTTGGCAATTAGAAATAGTAATATGTTGGCCCAATGTAGTTTAAATTTTATGGTGGCCAAAGCAACAATTTACCGACATTTATCGAACGGTTTCGGCGTCACAGTCGTAATACTAATTTTATTTCTTTCGTAGGGGCTACGCTGGCAGTTGGATTGGTTGTTAAATGATTGACTAAGCGGTAAACTTGGCAGTTGGCTAGCTGATCACTTTTCCCTGTTGGACCTATTGTACCAAATTTCACAAAATTAAATCCCCACGTTAAGCGGGTTTGCATATCCAGGCTCCTAACTATGAAAACATTTACGCTCACTCCAACCTCAATCATTTCACGAATTCAACCTGTTTTACGTATGTTATTAGGACATAATATCGATAGTGATTTCTTCTAAAAACACTTTTATACATTGCAAGAGCTGTAACGTCCAAATATTTACTGAAAACTCATAATCGTATCGGAATAAACAAAAGCGAGTATGGAACAGTAAACTGCTTTCACAAAAGGCAAAAGGAGGTGTGCAAAGGCATACAAAACGGTCGAGTGGTTTGGGTCGATACACCATCAATCACATGTTTGTGTGTTCAAACCCGGTAGCAAGTTGTTTCTTTTTTAAGTGTCTTCCTATTTTCATCCGGAGGCTGAAAATATTTCTTTGAGCAACTCATTGAAAACTTCTTTTGTTTCAAATTCGATTAGAACGGCACATTATATGAATTGCGAATCATAAATCCATAGCTAAAAAAAAAAAAAATGAAGTATACTCACTACTCCATTAACCTCTGATTTGTAACAAAAAACTATTTATAAACAGTGGTGACTTCAGAAAATTATCCTCGGGGGGAATTTCAATATGCGGGTGGGAGGCAAACATTGGTAGTCCACATTGAGCACGATCGAATATATGGTCCTGAAGGCGGAAATTTCTTAGCTCGAAAGGGGTCTCAAATTCTCCGTCAAATCACGTCCTGAAAGTATCATTGCTTAAAAGCTTTTCGTAGCAAATATAATATTACACTTGTTTCTCGTTCTACATTTAGAATTGGTAAAATCATAACTTACAGAGGATTATAATAAAAGCATAAAAATTACAATACCAATCATGTATAAATTATCCTGTAAGTTACCAACTTTGGGTCAGATTAAAACTCAAATATTTGTTTTCGGATTGCACTTAGAAGTAAGTCCTCTCTATATAATCCTGATTGGGAAACCATGTATAACTCTAATTAATTAATCAATATTTATACAAATATTTTTTTTTATTTTACTATTTTTACTATTCAATATTATATACACAATCAAAATCTCGAAAATGTATATTGTACGAGTGCAGATTCGGAAATAAATGATTATTTATCATATATATTGGTCTCTATTCGAAATTCTATTTAATCGAATCCGACAATAACACATACAGAAACATTGAGAACAGGTGAGAAAAAGAGAGAAAAATGTGCTGTACCCGGCGGAGACTCGAACTTAGCTCGAATGGTGCTTTATAAGCCGAACGCCTTAGACCACTCGGCTATGGTAACAACTAGTAATTGTAGCAAAGGCTTCGAGTAGTAGTTCCTATTACAGAATAACGTTTTCTACTGCCTAAAATTTAAACCTAATTTACTTTGATATAATATATCTTTTAATTTGTTTCATGAACACGTTTTCGTTACTTTGATGAATGATGTATGTTGTAGATATAGATTCTATTACACGTTTTTTCGTAAATATTATAGAAAGTATCAGTGTTATTTATGATCTTTCATGGAAATTGACTGGCGCATGCGCAGTACACAGACAGTTCAATTGGAAGGCGAGGAAGGAAACGCTAACACAGTGTTAGAATGTTTCATCGCTGTGAAGTATAAAGAACAGCTAAAATGAATTTTGCGCTTGTCATTGCGTAAAGAATCACCAGGTTAATGTTTGTCCAGGTTCTCACTGATCAACTGGACTCATGAAAAATAATTAATATTGTCATTACTGCACAATATGAAGAATAAAGAACATAAATTACACCACATTGTTCTCGAATTCGAACCTAGCTAAGGAGGGGACAATAAACAAAATGTGATTTATTAATTCGAATTGAGATAATTCAATGAAACTAGAAATTACACAATCAAAAGGAAAAACATCGTTAAAAAGACAATAATACTTTTATCCGAGGTGTGAAATAAAGTTATTAATTAACTGAAATGAAAGTAATATTGGGCATGATATAGAGTAAGAAAAAAAAAGTAAATGTATTTTTAAAAACGTTCAAAGTAAATTCACAAATACTTTTTGAAGATATACTACTCTTCCTTTACGTTTTAACGAACTAAGTGAACAAGCAAAGGAAAAGAATGAAAAACGAAAGTATTGCTCTTGAAAAAATATAATAAATAAATGAAACTTAAATAAATGTTTACACAAAAAATAACACACTAGTACTTCGTGTAGTCACCTCCAGAGTCAGTAACTTCGTGTAGTCACCTCCAGAGTCAGTAACTTCTTGAAGTCTGGAGGGGATACTAGATACAAGTCTCGAGCAAGACGGTGTGTCACGAAAATGTTGCCACAGTTCCATAACATGATTTTGAAGAAACGTTTGGTCTCTGTCTTCACGTCTCTCTTCCCATTCTTACACCATGTAGGCCCAGAGATGTTCAATTGGGTTCAAATCTGGGGATAGAGGGGGCCACTCAATACAAATTAACTCTGGATGTTCACTTAGCCACTTCCGTGTTTGCCGGGAAGTGTGAACAGCACTGTTATCATGCATAAATATATATTCTTCCTGTTCGGGGAAGTTTATTTCTAAGGACGGTAACAACGTATTTTCGAGGATAATAATGTAAACACTGCTGTTCATTCTCTCAGGCACCGCAACCAAACCTCCAGGACCAGCAGCCGTCATGTATCCCCAAAAGTGTGCTGATATTTGTCCTGAACAAGAAGTTCTGATAATATTTTGTTCAGCATACCTGGTTCCGCGCGGTCTATACAATATAACTCTGCCTTGTTGGTTAGACTTGAAAACCTTCTCGTCGGTCCAGATGACTAAGTCCCAATATGACTGAGGTTGGGTTATGTTATTCTGTGCCCATTCCATTCGTCTGGCCTTGTGAGTTTCAGTCAGGAGAGTCTTTCTAGCGGGTCTTGAACAGTGTAGACCAGCCCCCAATAATCTTCTTCTTATTGTTTCGTGAGAACAATTATATTATCTGGCTTTGTCCAAGAGGATTGATGTGTGGCGTAGAGGTCTGTTGATTACTTCTGTAACTAAAGCTTGATCTTGAGCTGCAGTTGTCACTTTTGGCCTTCCACTTCTTGACCGAGATCTGAACCATTCACCACCTTCTTCATGTCGCTGAACCCATTTCTTGACCGTTTTCTTGTCACATACCAGATCTCCAGCAATCTGAGGCACAGTTTGTCCCATTTTTGCTCGGCCTATGATTTCTCCTCTCAGAGCAACAGACAGTTCTCCACAACCTTTAGAGCGAGGCATTTTCAGAACCTGTTAGAAATTTGCGTTCTGGCGTGTATGACAAATGGTAAAGTGCATCTTTCTGTTTCTACTGCGCATGCACCAGTCAGTTTTCATGAAAGATCATAAATAATCCTGACAATTGTTGTAATATTTATGAACGAATACGTAATAGAACCTATATTAACAACATCACTCGTCAAAGTAAAGAATACCGCAAACATAAAACAATTTCAACAGACTATTACATCAGGCCAAAATAGGCTTAAACTTCAGAGAACACAAAATAAATTTCATACTGTCAACACGAAACACGCTTACTATACTTTCAACCTGTGACATTAGCCGAGTGGACTAAGGCATTCGGCTAGAGATTCTGAGGCACCGTTCAAGAGTAGTTCGAATCCCACCACAGTACAATTTGGTTTTACCTCTTCTTGACGTTTCTGTTTGTGATCCTGCCGGATTCTATTAATTATAATTTCGTAATACGCTAAAATATACGTAATATTTGAAATTCTTAACCTCCCATTTTTACATTTTTCAAGCTCAGTTGAGAAGAAAGAGGGAAAATGAAAGTACAAATATTTACAATAATTACATAGCATTTACTGTCATTGTAATTGTGGATATTTTATTTATGAAAATGTATAATGAACTAAAAATATATTTAGTAGGTCACATGTCTCCATTTTTCTATTCTAACTTGAAAGTTACAGTTTAGGCGGTGACATATCAAAGACCCCGGGGGGTTGTAACCCCTCCCATTGAAACTTTTATATTCTATTGAAATAAAAGTGTTCCAGTTTATAATCTTGGAAAAGCAACAATCACTGTGTGTGGAGGACGATTTATTTATACTACGATTTATTAATTCCAAATGTGTAGAAGATGTGACTGTATATTGTGCATAATCATTCAAGAAATATAACACAACGAAGGAACTTCGTAAACCCTTCACGCCACCCCAGAAGGATGAAGTGCGTCCCGTCGTCCCTTGGTTGGGAACTACTGCTTGTGAGGGAAACATTCTAACAGTGTGTTAGCGCTTCCTTCCTCGTCTTCCAATTGAACTGTCTGTGTACTGCGCATGTGCCAGTCAATTTCCATGAAAGATCATAAATAACACTGATACTTTCTATAATATTTACGAAAAAACGTGTAATAGAATCTATATCTACAACATACATCATTCATCAAAGTAACGAAAACGTGTTCATGCAACAAATTAATAGATATATTATATCAAAGCAAATTAGGTTTAAATTTTAGGCAATAGAAAACGTTATTCTGTAATAAGTACTACTACTCGAAGCCTTTGCCACAATTACTAGTTGTTACCATAGCTGAGTGGTCTAAGGCGTTCGGCTTATAAAGCACCATTCGAACTAAGTTCGAGTCTCCGCCGGATACAGCACCTTTTTCTCACCCGTTCTCAATGATCTGTATGTGTTCTTGTCGGATTCGATTAAATAGAATTTCGAATAGAGACCAATATATATGATAAATAATCATTTATTTCCGAATCTGCACTCGTACAATATACATTTTCGAGATTTTGATTGTGTATATAATATTGAATAGTAAAAATAGTAAAATAAAAAAAATATTTGTATAAATATTGATTAATTAATTAGAGTTATACATGGTTTTCCAATCAGGATTATATAGAGAGGACTTACTTCTAAGTGCAATCCGAAAACAAATATTTGAGTTTTAATCTGACCCAAAGTTGGTAACTTACAGGATAATTTATACATGATTGGTATTGTAATTTTTATGCTTTTATTATAATCCTCTGTAAGTTATGATTTTACCAATTCTAAATGTAGAACGAGAAACAAGTGTAATATTATATTTGCTACGAAAAGCTTTTAAGCAATGATACTTTCAGGACGTGATTTGACGGAGAATTTGAGACCCCTTTCGAGCTAAGAAATTTCCGCCTTCAGGACCATATATTCGATCGTGCTCAATGTGGACTACCAATGTTTGCCCCCCACCCGCATATTGAAATTCCCCCCGAGGATAATTTTCTGAAGTCACCACTGTTTATAAATAGTTTTTTGTTACAAATCAGAGGTTAATGGAGTAGTGAGTATACTTCATTTTTTTTTTTTTTTTAGCTATGGATTTATGATTCGCAATTCATATAATGTGCCGTTCTAATCGAATTTGAAACAAAAGAAGTTTTCAATGAGTTGCTCAAAGAAATATTTTCAGCCTCCGGATGAAAATAGGAAGACACTTAAAAAAGAAACAACTTGCTACCGGGTTTGAACACACAAACATGTGATTGATGGTGTATCGACCCAAACCACTCGACCGTTTTGTATGCCTTTGCACATGTTCTTTTGCCTTTTGTGAAAGCAGTTTACTGTTCCATACTCGCTTTTGTTTATTCCGATACGATTATGAGTTTTCAGTAAATATTTGGACGTTACAGCTCTTGCAATGTATAAAAGTGTTTTTAGAAGAAATCACTATCGATATTATGTCCTAATAACATACGTAAAACAGGTTGAATTCGTGAAATGATTGAGGTTGGAGTGAGCGTAAATGTTTTCATAGTTAGGAGCCTGGATATGCAAACCCGCTTAACGTGGGGATTTAATTTTGTGAAATTTGGTACATGCTGCTATGGTGGCCATCTCTCCATTGAATAATCCTTATACGTACATTCCTTCGCCACAATTTACCTTTGAATACTCAATTGCCTGAATCATATAAACATTACTGGTTCTTCTAATACTTTTCTTGTATATTTACATGTTCAACCACTATTTTTCAAATGCCAGAACTCCATGGGAGAAACGTTCAGACATTAAACTCAAAAAACTTGGAATTCACATGCGCAGTCGCATGATAGATACAGTAGCTCTTCTTGCTCCTTAAGAAAGGAACTACGTTCCGATATGACGTCAGCTCGATAGAAATTTCGAATTTAACCGTTGACTGACATGTGATTAAAGAATCTTGTTGTGCACAGAGAAGAAAATAAACAGAAAGATGAATATCCAAACCTAGATATAGTATTAAAGAAATTGAAATAAAATAAATATTTCTATTTAAGGGAATAACGGCTAGAAAAGCGCAAACAATTGAGTAGGTGACAAATATCCAAGAGGGTTAAGGTTGTCTATCTCTAGGGGCAAAACTTTTTCGCAGCAATTGAGGAGTTTGATGTAATAAGGGCGTAAGCGAGTTTATGCCCTTCTTGCATCAAACGCATTTGTGGCTTTTGCCATGCTTGTTTAGCCTCTTGGTAACATTTCAATTCAATATCGAAATAAGATGCTGCATATTACATTGTTTTATGTAAAAAAAAAAAAAAAAAAAAAAAAAAAAACACTACTTAAATTTTCAACATTGTTTTTCTCCAACTGCATGTTTCAGACTTACGACCTTATTGCATCAAACTCCTGAATTTTGGTATTTTGTAGCATTAATTATCACAATTTTCGCATTTTGTCGCATTTATTTTTTTTAATGTAGCACATTTTTTTAAAAATATGGAACTTGTAAACAGTATATTTTTGGTAGTAACTTGTATATCTAATACAAAAATGAGGATATATCTTGATTACGTGCACATTCTAGCTAATATATTCACTAAGTATAGAAATTAATGCAAAAATTTTAAACACTTCCTCTAACCTCATCCTTAGTTAAAGCATAACATTTAGCAGATATTACAAATTCTTCTTTTAAGTTTGTTCTCCTGTCAGTAACAATCATATTATACTTGGAAAAGAATCTCTCGGCATCAACACTCGAGACTGCAACCATACTGAACGTAATGAGCTGACAGCAAATAACAGCAAATAACTTTTCAACTGTTTAACAATGATACAATGTCAACTTCCTTATCCTGACTGTTGAGAACTTCAATAGCCTTACTTTAAAATTCACAGTAAGCAACCAACAGAGCATGAACATTTTCAACACAAAACACAGTCAAGGATTTAAACAACAAATCAGTTTTGTTGATGTCTACATTTTTATGAAGTGAAACAGTTTCTGGATCAAATAACTCACAGAGCTTTTTCGTAAATGCAACGTTTTCTAACTTAAATAATATAGGAGATGCGCTTTTTACTTAATATTAGCAATAATTAACAAGAATTCCACTTTTTCGTTTTTATTCGCATTTATCGCAAGTAACGCCGAATTTCGCAAAAATTCGCGATAATATAAACGTGATTTCTGGCTCTGAAACGAAAAGTTTGAGGTTTCCTGAAACATATACTCATTTTTTTTTTTTTTTTAACGTTTTGCACATATTGCATTAACGAAGAAGTTTCGTCTCTATCTGATATTTCTGAACAGCACCTAGTGTTCAGCAGTGGCGGATCGAGAAGGTAAAAACGGGGGGGGGGGGGAGGAAAGGAAGAGCCCGAATCCAGACTATAATAAATATATCGTAAGTTTACTATAAACTTTCAAAAAATATAAGTATATACGTAATAGATTAAATTATTTTTGTCGTTCAAAAAACTCGGGGGGAAGGGGGAACGTAGGCTTACGGCCTGGGCTGGATCCGTCACTGATTCCCAGAAACAAATGAAGTAGATAAATGCATGTTGATTGCTACGACTATCCATGACGTCATGTGATACAACCAACAGCAGCGCTAACTTGGTGTGACTCAATCAAACATTGATTGGTTCTTTTGTCGAGCAGACGGCCAAAACGAATTTTCATAGTACATATAGGAAGTTACTTATCTGTATGTATTCTTGTCTGTGTAAAGTTCTTTCTCAACTATTACAAATAGAATATTTTATTTATTTTAGGTACTGAAAGTGAATCCAACTACAGGAGAACTGCTCTATGACCTCGATCTTCCTGCCTCAGAAGTGACATCTGTAATGTTTGGAGGTCAAAATTTGGACGAATTATATGTCTCCACTGCACGCATTAGGATGTCGGATTCAGAAATTGCTAAGCAACCGTTGGCCGGATCAGTTTTCCGAGTTACAGGCCTTGGTGTCACGGGATATCCAACGCAACCGTTCCCATTCAACGTAGACTTTCGAAGAAAGTTTGTTTAAATTACAATTTTGTATAAAGTTTTGTAAATAAAACATATGGAGGCAAAGGTTTATATATATAACGTTTAATTAAGTATGAAGAAGATGAATTTCAATTCAAGCCAGAGCCTGATGTTTCACACAAGGCATGTAAACGTATCGAGAAGGCTTTTTTTTTTTCTGAGTATAATACATCTCTACCTTAACACACTTATTCCAACATTTAACTAGGAATTTTCGAGAGTAACTCCTTATATTATAATGGTACTAGATATTGCCTTAGAGATAAGTCAAAGACTATCCAGTATTACAAGAAAGAAGCAGCAGGGTTTCCATGTTTAATCATCATCCAGTGCAGTGGCGGATGTAGCCCAGGGCCGGGGGGCCTAGTCCCCCAGTTTTTGAGTGACAAAAATAATTTAAGCTATTACTTACATATTTTTAAAAAGTTTATAGTAAACTCATGATATATCTATCATAGTCTGGGTTCCTGCTGCTCCCCAGTTTTTACTTTCTAGATCCGCCACTGATCCAGGGTAGGAATCTGCTTGACTTGATCGAATGTAATTAGGAGACAAAGCCCTCCAATGTAAAATCTCGAGACACGATCTCCTCTACTACTTTCAACTCTTCTATTTTTGCATCTTTCTAGTATTTTTCTTCCTACTACTCTCAAACGTGGTAAGAAAAAGGTACACGGAAATAAAACATTCGCCTTACGATATTGAAGAAAGGACAGGAACGTCAAACCAATTCCAAGGTTGTAGATCTGAGAAGAATGAACTTTGCAGTTTCTGGATTGCTTAACTTTTTTCTGCTACTCTCAATATTTCTGTGGTCGTTTTTATTTCCCCATTCCTTTGCACCTGAACCTGATAAACAATTATCCAGGAAGAGGTAAACGACGTACCACCTAAATTTCCATCTTAAAACTAATGTCACAAGGTCAAGAGATTCTGTTCGTTTGGTATCAGCTAACGCAGATTCTTTCATTAAGCTTCAGTCCTCGCCGAAACAATTCATACAATACAAGGAGAAGAACCTTTGTACCCATGATCAGTTCCATGCAGAAGAGGCTTGAACCACTGACTTAGCCGTAGAAACTCCTCCCTAACTTCTTGCCGTTTTAGCGAGGCAACAGGTCCAGAAGACAGGACAAATGCAGTTCCAAGTGAACCAGTTGGAGATCCAAACCAAGGGCAGACTAGTACTCTCAACCTGGTAACCTCAGTATTCGAAGTCAGTATCAGAAGACGAAGATGCAGAAGATATAAGAATATGAAATGTGTCAGATGTGGGCCTTTTTTTTTTATTCACCTTCTTACCCACTGCCAATACTCTTTCACTCTGTTTGTACCATTTAGAAGTGCAAAGTTTATTTATCTTTTTTTTTTTTTTTTTTTAAATCTTTGAATATCATCAAAGTATCTCAATCATATGAATAATAATAATCCATGACAGAGCAAGTTAGCGGATAAATCTGTATCTTCTTCAGCATGTCTTCACCCCTTTGAAATAGTTCTACCGTAACTAAGAGACAGAAATATAGTTATTAGCGAGGAGATTTTGGGTTTGATTCCTCTTACACCTTTATCTGCTAAGTTTTCATCAGAGTTTATACAATTTTACAACTTTACAAATAATCTCACTTAGACTCAAATATCTTTGTTTCCTTTTTTAAAGATTTTCTGCAGCTGAACATTTCCTCCTACTTCTGCTTTGAGATTAAAATGTTTCCGCAAGTACTGAACACATGTTTACATAGACAAAGGTAAAGAATCAAAGCTCTTCTTGGTACAGGTGAACTGTTTCTGAGAATTTCATTACTCCTAATCAAGGAAATTAGAAAAACACGCTAAGAATAATTTTAAATATGAAAATACAGTTATCGCTTGACAGTAACAAATGTAACGCAAAAGTTATCGGCCGCGTTCCTTTAAAAATGAACGAAGTTCCTATTTTATCCTATTATAAAATCAAAAACACACCCCTTTTTACCGTTCCTGAGAAATGAACGAATTAATAAAAATGAATCCCATCTGAATACTGCTAGAACAAGTCGAGTAGAAGATCGTAAAGCTAGCCCACTCCAAAGTTAAAGTCCTGCATTACATCTGCGGTTGTGCCTTTAGTTTAATTTAATTCTCATACCATTGACACTTGTAATTAGCGTATGGAAACTTCATTACTATTTGTTTAAATTTTTTAGATCCGTTTTCAGATGTTTCTCGAACAATATGTACAAAATTCTCTTCTAAATTTACACCTTAGCAGTGTTGCCTGATCGAAGCAAAATTATAATATTACCAACGTGATTCACTTTTGTTATCTTGAGTTAAAGCATCTTATTTCTTAGTTTTTAAATGCATAGAAAAGTTTCCGCAAGTACTGAACACATGTTTACATAGACAAAGGTAATGAAGAGGTTTAATGACTTATGGATATTTGGCAAAGCTCTGAAAGGGTTATAGAATAGTAATTGTTCTCGTTCATGCGGCGTACTTTTAAACAGTCCAAATAATTATCCAATGACTGAAATAACTATGGCATATTCATTGAGAGAGCACTGTTTTTATATCTTTTTAAAAAATTCAATCTCGGCCTGATCAAATCGTAGAACATCGTCAACATTCCACAAGCAAATAGTGTCAAAATCTATAAAAACGAAATTTATATTTTAATTAGAGTTACCTTCCGAAATTTACACTAAAAAACTGTTTAATGGAAAACGAAGGAACTTTAGTACAAGCGTTAACCGTGTTACTTTTTTTAAAAAAAAAAGAAAATGAAAAAGCTGATCAACCACAGAACTTTGAAAAAAGAATTGTAAATGTATTAATATTTGTACGGCTTAAAGGCTTATTTTCAATGTTTTTGACTTTTCTTGCAAATCTTATTTGACATCTGAGTAAATATAAATACTTTAAGAGCGGTAAGTTACCCGAGCTTAAAAAAGAAAAAAATCATTACAATGGGCAAAAGATTATTTAATTTTTTGTATCAAATTAATTTAATTTCAGCCAAGTGTTTACATAGTTTTTTTTTTTTTTTTGGCCATACAATACAGATTATAATAGTCTCATTGTAGTATTTAAAAATCATAAACTAAAGTATTTATGCCTTTAAAATACAAAGATATCGAATTATTATCTTGGTCGGAATGAAATGTCCA
The DNA here is from genome assembly GCF_964235325.1 of Thermobia domestica. NCBI lineage: Eukaryota > Metazoa > Arthropoda > Insecta > Zygentoma > Lepismatidae > Thermobia > Thermobia domestica. The sequence goes on from NC_137469.1 coordinate 2,211,718, forward strand.
CTTTGACATCAGGAGGGAAACTCATTTCAGTAAGGGATACAGTAAGGTCACTGTCTACTGTCACAAACTCAGTACACGTTACAAAGTTAGGCTAGAGTTCCCAGATAGTCAGGAGGCAGTGAGCTGTTGAACAGAGTCGTATGAAGTTGCAACATAAACAACACACAACAGCAAGTAATTTTTCTTTACGAATTCAAGTTGGGACATTTCACATAGGAAGCAATCGATAAGGTGGACTCCAACAAGTATTACTGTCTGGAGATACCAGCACTATGAATACATAAAACGTGAATTAGAGCTTAAGATGGGATCCAGACTACATGAGCTCTAATGGAAATTTAACTCTTTGTAAGGAGTAACTGATCTCACAGGCAAACAAATGATCCAATTTCGGACTATCATCTTTTGATTCAGAATTGAGCTCGCCGCTGAACGAACTTTTAATCATATGCCTGTAAACAACGTGTTTAGCATATTCGACATCATGGAAGTCAGAGAATGTACCTGAGATCTCGCTGGCACAATACGCCAAAATAATTATTAGTAAGAAAGTCAATTGTTTTAAATATAAATTCATTTATTTTTTTATACATACAGCCTTGTGAATGAAAACGACAAGTAAAAGGTTGTTTTTCAATCTGATTAAGTAGCATATTTGTTTGAACAGGAGGCCTCTATAATGTAGTCACAAAGTCATGTGCCTTCCCGATTAATGAGAACAAAAATATTTTTAAAAATAATTATGGACATTTCTTCCTGTATACGAAAGAGGAACAACCAAACAAAAATTTTAATTGTTTTAGTGTGAAATCAGCAACCCTGTTTGATGTCCATGACAGATTTGACAACATAGCGTAAATCACAATGCTTGATGTTACCCTGTATTCACATGTTCCGACTTGGCTTGTTCTAGCATTCCCTTGCCTCATAGAACAGCTCTTTAAACGCCTGCACTTCATAAAATGTACTCACATTTTTAACGTCCCTTTCATTTCTTCTACTTTCTTGCGGCAGGAGGAAGAGAGGGAAATAGGTTTAAACTCTGTGCTGTCATACTGTTGACGGGATTTGCTCTGCTTTTTATCGAGAAAAGACAAAGACATTCCTTCAAGGTCAAGAAGGACTCCGCAGTTGATTGCCAAAACATTGTTTGGTTTGCGATGCTCATAGTATACAAATAATTGTCAAGGAAGAAATAAAGTTATTTTCCAATGTACTTTACAATTTTATAATTTTATATACCCTAATATATGTTTAGCTTTTTTTTTATTTAAGTAACTAAAGAATATTCTTAATGGTAGAACGTACAAGCCTCTGTCCTGCCGGAAGGCTCTTCCGGAAGGACTTCTGTACACAAGCCACCGTCCTGCCGGTAGGACGCATCTCCTAAATGGAAAGAATCTGAGTTTGTCCTTCCGAAAAAAAAAAAAAAAAACGGAAACCTTCCAGCATTACGCATTTTAAAATATACAATAAACAATATAAGAGTAGGTTTAGTGTCCAGTTATCACCGAAATTCACTCTACTCCATACATGATTGGTGGATCAAAAAAGGAGTGTAAACGTACACACGATCACCTTTAGAAAACATCCCGCTATTAGTGAACTAACAATCGTACCAACATGATTCCTTTTTGCGCTAAAACTAGAGTTCATGCTCTTCCCACCAGGAGAACATTCTGTCCTGCTGAACATATACGAAGTACTCTAATTTATAGATAAACATGGTAGGACTTTTAGGAAGGACGTTGTACGTTCTAAGATTAAGCTTACTTATCTTTCAAATGTTACTATTAAAGCATGGATTATGGAAGGCATGGTAAGCAACAGATAAATATGTAAGTGTGTAATTCAAATATATAGAGTAATTATAAAATATCAATGAGCAAAGAATAGTCAATTGTCAACTCACGAAAGATAGGTTTAAGGCGGGAAACATTCACAGAGGCTAAAAAATTCGGATCCCGATAGTCTTGCGGGACTTGTGCATATTTTAGTGTTTCAACGTCGATATATGGTTGGGAATTACGTCTTTGGCATGGAATACCAATGTTCAATTCACAATAGTGCATGTGTGATTCAGATTATACATTAAACAGTAAGTCAACATTTTGGCGCTGAAAATCAATGCTCGAATGAAGGATTCAATTAATTTAGAAACGATCGAGTTCGAATGTATACTTAAAGTTCAGTACATCATGAAAATGTTATCATGTCCTTATTTTCGTAGTTACTAGATATTGTAAATATAGTAAAAATGAAACTAATCCGATTGTCACCATTAGTTAGTATTTTGTATCCACTTTAAACCTCAGCGTTAATTACTATATATTAATAAATACGAAACCGAATATTTGTTAAAGAATCTCTTGGGAATTAAAATTGAGCAGTGTTGGTAACATCCATTGTCTTCACTTTTGAAACTCTTTTTCCTGAGTACCCTATTTAAAATAAACTTATGTAATTTCGTTTGTACTAACAAGAAGAAATCAGACTTTGGTAAATGAACCTCGGGACCATCTTTCGCGAGGTAATAGTGTATATTTAAAGAGTTAATATTACAAACTGGGAGAGCGTAATAGCCAAAAATAGCGAAGTAAAAGCGTCTTAAAGTTTCCGACTCGGCGCATATATGATATGACGCATGATGTTATCAAGTGACGGATGGCAGAGTGAGGATAATCTACGACTCCCGTGCAAAGGGTCGAGGGTTCGTTACCTGCACGAGTCAACTTTTTTTGCTTTTTGCTTTAAGCGATGAAGTAGCCATTTGTAACTACAAGTAAGATTTTAATTTACCATATGTTTATAATGCATAAAACAATAAAAATGTTCAAATCATTTGTAAAACAGAGATGGAGTGGGTCAGTGGGTCGGTGGGTCAGTGGGTCAAGTTTTCTGCGTGGGTCAGTGGGTCGTGGGTCAACAGCATGTGACCCACTGTGACCCACCACCCACCGTGACCCACTGCGACCCACCACCCACCATGACCCACTGTAACCTACCACCCACCGTGACCCACTGCGACCCACCATCCACCATGACCCACTGCGACCCACCGACTCAGTCTGATCTACCGACCCTCTCTGCTCACTGCATTGTAGACAGTATCTTCTGAAGACTGATAAATTTGTCTTCGTTTTACTTTCAAGACCTTCATTTCCCTTCCTTTTCCACTTGTTTCTGTCTACTTACCTGAGGTGAGTATATCTAACCAAGTGAAAAAAGAACTTCAGGACTTTTGGATATTGATATTTTTAATAGTAATAATAGCAATAGGACTTCTACTACTACTTGGCTTTCGAGATCTGTGAGTTTTTAGAGGAGCTAACTACTGGAAAAAATAAATTTTTGAATCACTGTAATATATAAATTATTATATAAAAAATTGAATGTAACTATGTGTGCCTGATCATCACGGTCAAATTGCAAAGTGAAATGAAATTACTTTTGGTATATAGTTAGGCCTTAATCCAAACTGGGATGTTATATTGCTTTTATTATAATGCATAATATCCTAAGGAGATAGAGAGGATCCGAATTTTTGCGAAAAAAAAAGAGTATCTCGCAAGCCGTTAAACTTACGGAACTGAAATTCAGTGTATTAACTCTTTATTGAAAATAAACAGAATGTGTCCTAGCATTTTTTTAAATTCTCCTTTATGGGGGAGGGGGCACTTTCTATATATGGAAAATTGGTAGTGAGTTGGTTTGTAAAAATGATCGAAAACGATCGATGTTATTTAAGAAAAAAATAAAAAAAATACAGTGCCTGGCTTCATATATCCATTGCTTTGTACTATAATAATTGGTAAAGTTTATGTTTATTATATGGAGCGCTTACAGCACAGGGCAATCAACCCAAAAACTTGTGACTAAAATAGGCATAAAATTTGTACTGTAAGCTTAATTACACGGAAATTTTAAGTTTGGATTGTACGCATAATTATATCGAAAATTTACACTTTTTTCCCTTTACGTTGGTCTACTTACCTTGATTAGGAACTTTGAAATTTCATCCTTTTTTCCACTGAAAAGTATTGATAATTCAACAAGGAAATAATTATACTATGATAATTTAATTTAAATTCATCGTAATTTGGCACATGGCAAACAGCAGTGTGGTAATCGAAGGGGAAGAAGGAGGGAAATTCTCATTCATCTCTGAACACTGCAGGAACCTCGTTCCCTTTCGCTTTCTAGACGGGGGAGGGAACTTGGTAATGGCATCAAACCTTCATGTGTAATTGCAAAAATTAAATTTATAAACAAATAAGAAATCATCAGTTTATCAGGCTTTAATTGATAATTTATTCACAAGATTTCCTATCGAAGGCGTAATAGATGAAGTTTCCGTTCTCCATGAGTCGACATTGCCAACTGACATGGTCGATATGGGAAATATGTTGTATGGTGATAGAGAGATTATACTTCTTGCTGAGTATTTCAAAACTGACTAAGAAAAATCGTTATCAGACTTAAGTCTAACAAGCAGATTGCCGATGAGGAGTTGCAGAAGTCGGGTAGAAGTATTATCAATTTCCACGACAGAGTGTGAACGGGGATTTCCCCTTATGAATTTACAGATGACTGATATTAGAAATAGACTAAGTGCTCAAACATTGTCTAACTTGTTGTTCATCAATGTTAATGGCCACCGCTAGACAAGCTCAAAGTAGACGAGCTAGTTATTTCTTGGCTGAAGGATGGACATCATTCCGCTGCGGATGATTTACCACGAAAAAGTTACCAACAGGAAATAAACCCGATTTCAGGTTTGTTTTAAGGTGGAAAATTAGGAGTTATAGAAAATGTATACTTGTATTAGTAATGGCTTATTTGTGTTATTGAACTTTGTACCTATTTTTTAGTAAGTCTCTTCTATGTTTTAGGTAAACTACTTTGAATAAATATTCATAATAATTGCAATTATACATATTTGTAACTTAAATTGAACGTGGTGTTTTAGTGATTACACAAATTACAATTATGAGCATACTTTATGGAGATGCTCTCACATAGGGTACCCGAGCACTTTTATAAACTATGAAAAACTGATTTTTCAAGTTTTTTGTGAGAAAAATACTGTAAACTGAGAAACCATAACCTTTTCCATATTGTACAGCGATATTTTCCTTCGAATAGAAGTTTCTTTTTGAATGCGTTCAGAAATTAACACTTGCAAGAATACTGTCTTAGTACAAGTATATTTTAGGCACACACTAATTTGACAAACACTTTACCATTTTATATCATAAAGGTCAGATCCACCGTTATTCTAACAGAGTGGTGCTAGAGCGATTGACTAGAAATTCAAACTCCGATTAGTGACAATTTCATAGTCTTGTTTTATTACAAGTGTAAACTCTTTAGTCAGTACAGAAGAAGCCGTGGATCATGTTCAAAGTTGATGACGATGAATTTTGGTTAGCCAGAATAGGTCACAGTGGATGAGAGTGGTTCATGGCGGGTGGTGGGTCACGGTGGGTGGTGGGTCATGGTGGGTCACCGTGGGTGGTGGGTCATTGTGGGTCACAGTGGGTCATGGTGGGTCCTGGGTCAGAGTGGGTCACGGTGGGTGGTGGGTCATGGTGGGTCGAGGGTCAGAATGGGTCACGGTGGGTGGTGGGTCGTGGGTCAAGTTTTCATTGACCCACGCCAACTCTGTTGTAAAACCTTCCAATGTCCCCTGTTAACTAGCAACAAAATGTAACACATTGCGTAAATATATTGATATCATGAGTTATATTATGGTTACTATAGTCATTGCTTAAAAAATATTCTTGACGCTTCGTGTCTATATCTGTGGACAGTATGAGTGACAGGGAGGATGGTGAGAAATCCCCTTTGGTAATACACAACTTTACGCGTCGTATCATATATGCTGCAAGTCGGAAATCTTAAGACGCTTTTTCTCCTCTATTTTTGGCTATTGCCCTCTCTCATTTTGTAATATTCATACTTTAAATGTGCACTACCACCTCGAGAAAGATGTCCCCGAAGTTCATTTACCAAAGTCTGCTTTCTCCTTGTAAGACATACTGAATATAATTGTTCAATAGCAATTTCGTTGTGATTTTGCCTGTAATATTTATGCCTCACAACAGAACTTAGAATGTCTTCAATGTGATAAATACTGGAGACGCCAAAACCGGGAATGGGATTCTCTTTCGCCACCCTCTTTGTTGCGATTCCCTATTGTAGAACTCTGTAGCCGGCACCGCTGTATTTGAATATTCTGATGATATTGATGGCAAGTTTCAGGAAGGGGAATATACTGACTCAGAAAACAGTGGAAGAACGAAAGGCAAGGGTGATGAGAAATAGATGAAGACGATGCAATATCTGGGACTAATCATTTTCTTTATATTACAATTTTACAATAATATTTGTGACATATGCCTGACAGCCACATTGCATCCGACGTGTGATAAATGACTTTCTATCTGACGGAGGATTAACCCGAGTTGCAATATAGCCACAAGCAGAAATGTTCGAAGTTGTAGACTGTGCTGTCGGGCTTAATCGACCTCGAGTTCAATAATGAGAGGAAGCTCCTGTGAGCATGAGTCCTGTAAGTAACTTGTGAACCTGAGACCGATCCTCAGTCAGGGCGAACCTCATTGAAGAAACCAGAACAGAATGAAGTTAATGAGCGGGAGAGCGACACAATGCAAGATTCAATGAGAATAGAAAGCCCGAGTCTGAGTTACCGTTGAGCTGCATTGAAATTAGTGAGTTCGAGCCTTATTGAGGATAGTGAGCTTGAGTCCTCATGAACCCTATTGAGGAACATTGAAAAGACACGAGAAAGGTCTATTACCAAGATAGAATCCTACGTCAGAGCAGCACCTGTGGAAACGTAGAGCTAAGAGGATTAGTGGCTTTTTTAAGTACAAGGAGTCAAACTCCATTTAAAGTCATCATGGGCGCGCCTATCATCTCAATCAATGCACCAATGGATTAGGATATTTTAAATCTGCATAATTTATACTGTTTACTAAACATTGTTACGGTAATCAAGTCGAGAAGGTTCAGGTGGGAAGGTCATGTAGCTAGGATAAAAGAAAGTAGGAACGCTTTCAAAGTGTTAACTGGAAGACCAACCGGAAGACGACCATTAGGAAGACCTAGGTGCAGATGGGAGGACAATCCAGAAATAAGAATACAAAGTAAAAACTAGATCCAGTTGGCTAAGACAGAAATGAATGGAGAGCTTTTATGAAAGCGGCATTAAACCCCCGGATTTCATGGGCCGTAGATTTAGTTAGTTAGAATGTGAATCAGATTTGTACCTCTCTTCAGCGTACTGTGAGTGATGTCATTATCGCATTATTGCTCCGTTTTCGTATAACGTTTTAACTTGGTTCTACTCTGCCAATACATTCTTCGTTGTTATTCCAAACTTTCAATAACTGTTTGTAAAGTTTATTATACTAGCAATGTATCCAATTGCATCTGCCGTGTGGAAACAGAAGTCTCAAATTTGTATCACAAACAACACGACTCTTGAAAAACAAAGTATAACTAACCTATGTTCGATTGTATTTGGGAATAATAACGATTGTTTTGCTTCTTGTAGACAAGGAAGCCACTAACATGAAGAGTAAACTTGTTTATTTAGTAAGTCCTATCTCCAGTCTGCCTTAACCATATCAGCCCCCTTTTCCCCAATCATTACCGTAGGAGCGTTCACGTTACCCGAAACTATATCCGGCATTATAGAAGCGTCAATCACTCTCAGTCCTTCCACACCGTACACTTTAAGCTGATGATTCACTACCGCATCTGGATCTGAAGATGGTCCCATTTTTACTGTTCCAACTTGATGGTTTTCTGCTGACGTTTCGTATCGAATTGCACACTCCCAGTAGTCATAAGAACCGAATTCTATGTTTTGACATTGTTTCACAGGTGTTGTGTCCAATGTCATTCCAAACGCTTGAAGTGCTCTCGTTTTGGATAGCTCAATAACAAATTTTATTCCTTCCACGAGCAGGTTGACATCTTCAATTTCAGTCAAGTCATTTGCGAATATTAAAGGGCTGTCTTCAGGGTTGGTTGTCTTTAATTTAAGGTGCCCCACACTTTTGGTTCGAATTACGACAGGGATCATAACCACCCTCTGACACTTCGATCCTGAAATTAAGTTCTTATTCACACCATCTTCGGAACAATTGGCTATAATTCCATCAAACAACAATTGAAGATCCGGAAAGTCATCTTTGGGGTTTGAAAATTTAGAATGAATGAAGGCAGTAGTTTGAGCCAAACCAGTGCTGGACATCGGACCTGTTCGTTTAGCTATGTATTCTTCCACAGCTTCAGACGTTAATGTGTCTGTGGAAGATTCGTTCAAGAAAAACCCTACAGCGTATGAAACGTGATTACGAAGATTATAGCCCACTTTCAAATCTTGAACCACGGGGATATTCAGGTTTTCTAAGTCTTCCCGTGGTCCTATACCTGAAAGCAATAATAATTGAGGTGAATTAACCGTCCCTCCACACACTATAACCTCCTTTTTAGCCAACACTTTGTTCATAACACCACTCCTGATATATTCGATCCCGTACGCTCTCTTTGTACCATCTATGAGTATTTTACTTGCAAGCGTCTCGTGGAGAACGTGTAGGTTCGGTCTATCATGCGCGGGTCTGAGAAATGCTTTAGCTAAACTCACTCGAGTTCCGTTATCAACATTCACTTGAGAAATAGCAAAACCTGTTTGAATGTTCCCGTTTAAGTCTCTTACCTCATAACCCATTTCCTTTCCACCTTCTAATATTGCTTCCGAAAGTTGTGGATGGTGTGGAAATTTCTGAACTGGAAGATATCCTCCAGTAGAATGGAATTCTTGGTCTACAGATGCAAATTCCCGATTGTCTTCAGATTTAAGAAAATATGGTAGCACTTCACTAAAGCTCCATCCAGTGTTGCCTAATGATGCCCAGTTATCGTAGTCCTTTCTGTTGCCTCTCATATAAATCATGCCATTAATGGTGCTGGTCCCACCCATCACCTTCCCTCGGGGCCATTTGCATTGTCTGTTTGGAAATCCAAGACACGCTGTTTCCTGAGGTTCCGTCTTATATTTCCAATCGATATCACTTCCGTGGTAATTCCAATACATAGATGGCACTTGAGTACCCACCGGTTCATATCCTCCAGCTTCCACAAGTAACACTGACCACTCACAAACTTCACTTAAACGACTTGCCACCACACTGCCCGCAGTACCAGCTCCGATCACAATGAAGTCATATTCTTTGAGGATCTGTTGAGTTTCGGGTGGGCGCCTGCAGTAATCTGTTATATCGCACTGTGACATGATCATAAGTTCCACAAAAGTCATAAACATTGTGTACGATCCTCCCCCACATGTTTCTGCGAGGGTTGGAGATTGGGTCGAACGAACTGTCTCTGGAACTGAACAGTTACAACTCATGTTTCATGAATTTACACCACATACTGGAGGAATGTAAGAAAGTTAGTTTCCGCTAAAGCCACCTGGTACGAACTTGCAAGTTATTGTAAATGTCTTTAAGCAGAAAGTATGATAACACTTGAAAGTGAGAACAAGAGACTGTCAGGTAAACATGGTCATTAACTTGATAAACTCATCGTTGTAGTCCAGCCAAGAAAGAGAATAAATTATTAATGATATGTTAGAAAAGAGGAGAAGAATGAAGATAAATCCGTTAAATAACCAGATGTTTAAAACAACAGCCACTTATAACAGATAAATTTCCTTCATTCAAACAGTCTTGGTATCTAACGAGTTGCCACTTTGTAAACATGAACAATTATTGGTGACACTTCCTGCAAATTGGTTTCCTGGATTGATGAACCTTGTAAGTAACAACTATCTTAATTTCTTTTTTATCAGAAATGAGTATAAATGTAAAAGTCTTACTTTAAAATGTTTATTGGTTTCTTTAGGAAAATAAGTAAACATACAGATAATTTACGTATTATCAGAAAACTGCTTTCTTTACAAGTAATAATTATTCAAATAAACATGAAAGATTACATTACAGTAGAACCTCTCTTGTCCGCCTTCGGCTGGTCCGCGCACTCCGGTTGATCCGACCGTGCTCGAGCCGAATTCGTCGTTGACTCACAAGGTTCACTGTTGTTTACTGCCGTCGCAGAATTGTTGTTTAGTTGCTGTTAAACCGCTGACCCCTTTAGTGCTCCGTCATCTATTATATCCTTTTTTTACTGTGAGTGTTTTCTGTACTGTACTGTGCAGTACTTAGGCTTACTGTTCGTTGGTTTTACGACAGTGTTCTTCTGTGTTCGCTAGAGTACAGTACAGTATTTTCTCAACATGTCAGGAGTGAAACGTAAACATGTTACTCTTTCATTAAATGAAAAATTAGAAGTGCTACAAAGACTGGACAAAGCGGAATCACTCTAAAAGAAATTGCCAAGGAACTAGGCGTTACGACAATAAAATGTTGGAGAAGAAATCGGGAAGACTAACGATAGATGGTGAAAACGCTCTTAAGAATCGCAAAACATTGAAAAAGCCTGAACTTGAACTGCTGTTTTTTCTGATAATCCGAACTTTTTGTGTTCCGACCATACACCCAGTCTCAAAGGTGACGGATTAGACGTGATCTACTGTACTTTTAACAGAAGGTGCTGCAATCCCACAGAACACAGAGGGTGGTTCTTGGTCGTACAATGAACATAAATACCTGGATATCAGGATATTCTGAAAATATTAATTACTGTGGTATATTTCTGAGCAGGGACGTACGCAGTAATTTATTTCGGGCTCTCCAAATTCAATATGAGGATAAATTATATTATTTAAAAAAATAATCTAAATTAGGCTAAATTTACAGAAAAGTTGGAATTTCGGAGGGTTCGGATCTCCAGGACCCACTTCCTGAGTACGTTCCTGTTCCTGGGTTCTTTGAGGAATAATCAAAAGATAAGTTTTAAACATACAAATTATTGTTCGGTGCCTGGCACATCCCACTGACATCCAAGAGAAATCCGCGGATATTTCCACCATCCTTAAAATTTCTGCTGCAAACTAAATATTTCGGGATAAGTATGGAATCTGAGAGCAATGCCGATGGCATATTTTTAAATCACGCTGGACCGTAGCCATAGAAACTAAATACATGGTTCTGATTGGTTGAAGTTATACGTTTCTTGCCACGTAGCACACATATAGCACGAAGCAAATGTCAGCTGTTGTCAGCCCTCATTGCGGAGCATACTAGCTAGTGAGGTAATAATGAAAATAGTTTTTGGCGTGGGTTCAAACCCAGCTATAGGAAAATTTTTTAAAAAAAATATTTCATAACACTTTTTTTATTAAAATGAGATGAAAATAATAATAATTTTCCCTTGTAGGTAACATATAATGCATAAATTTAGCTTTTTCCACCATTTACCTGGAGATTTCTGATAGCCCTTTTAAACAATAACGTTATAAACCAACAGGAGAATAAGAACTGGGGCCCTCTAGAAGCGAGAGAATGTAGGGGATGGTTGGGAGATAGTGCGGGGAAGCCAGGAGGGTGAAAAACTTTGCACACAACTTTATTGATTAAAAAAAAGTATTTTACTTATGTTACGAAACATAGCTGAGCGAGCGAAGGGGGTCAGAAGCCCCAGAGGGCTCATTTTGTTCCACCTTGACCCCCATGATAATACGTCATACCCTCGGATGGTGCAACTTCGACGTAAATCTAACCTCACCTGCTTCTTTGTGACCAAGTTAAAAACTATTGGCTAGACTAGCACGTGAAAACAATATGCGTGACGATACCAGACTTAATTTCTTGAAGGAAGCAAGTGGAGGGGAAGATAAGTATTAGGCGGGCAACTTATTTGTATATACAAAATAATAGTTCTATATTACAGTAGTTGACCTAACCGTCCTTATGATGCAACATATTAGGAGGGCAGACTATGCCACCGGGGAACGCCCGCACCTATATTACCTCATTTAGCGTCGTGACTGCCTGTGAGACGCACAAAGTATGTCCCATGGATATGGTGTGGTGTATGACATATTAAATACCTTTCTTAAAACTTTATGAAAAAGCAAATTTAGTATTACACCTGTTAGATATTCCCTCCTCCCATTGGTAAAAGTGAGGGGGAAAGCGAGGGGACACCGTCTCCCTACTTCCAGAAAAATATGTGGCGTCCCTCCGTTTTCTAAATAAAAAAAAAACAATGGGCAAAGATAGGCACGGGGGAGAGCTTGACAGCTACCTTTTGAGGTCCACTTTTACCCCTGCTCCTCCCTAAATAAAGTGAAATTAATATGCTCAAATTTTTGTCTCTGTAAATGTGGTCGGGACAAAGTAAATTTTTCTTATGTTAAACACACTTTTTTGTATTTAATTTTAAACCTATTTGTTTCCTACATAACATATAAACAGAAATACAAGGCTAAATTAAAAATTATCAGTACTTTCGCCATAACTGTATTAGAGACTATCTTATAAGATTGTTCTAATATGGCTATATTGTTAAGGTTTGGCCTTAAATGTCCGATTTTCTTTCAACTATTGCAAGTGTAAAAGACTAAATTCACTGATTCATTCATTCGCTCACTTACCAGAAAACCGATCGAAAAGGAAACGTGTAACTCAGCAAAAATGTTAGGGCAGGATGACTCAGTGGTACAGGCTCCTCAACGTTAGTGCATGAAGTCCATGGTTAGATTCGAGCTCACACCAAGTAGGTTTTGTGACAGACAAGCACCGTCTGTGTTGGTTTTGTCGGCGTTCTCCCGTTTCCTCCCACTTTCTTCAAAAATGAAATCTTTAAGTTTTATGTCCCACGTTATACCGACCAGACTAAAGGAGACGGTGATGATGGGAAATGAATGAAATGGTGGAATGAATAAAGTGGGAAGAAACAGGATAACCCCGAGAACACCCGCGAACATGGTGTTTGTCGAGCACAAAGCCCACTTCGCGCGAGCTGGGATCAAACCAGGGACCCCAGGCATCAGAGGTGAACGCTGTACCATGACCACCATGCCCCTTCCACTTTCTTTATTCCGCCATTACGTTCATTATTGTCATCACCGTCTCCCTTAGCCTTGGAGCACAAACGTGAGACGTTAAACTAAGAATGTTGTGTTTAAACCTTATATTGAATTTAGAAAACCCAACTTCTAAGACGGTAAAGGTGAATAAATACAAAATTCTAACTCTTAAGAAGAACACAAAACACCGTTTGGCCTAAGAACTTAAAATTTAAAGAACTTAAAATTTAATAGAAACATTCTTCTTGGTTTGTAAAGTAAGACGGCTTTTTGAGAGATTCTAGAAAGAAGGAGGGGCGGAAAGGTAAAACTTTACTGCTAATGTAATTTAAAAGAACACTAAAACATTTTCCTTTTGCACCTCATAGTAACCCTAAATCTTCCTTGCACGACGATCCATGTAAAGTTGCCCGCTCTTATTCATGTGCGGCGAGAATCTCCTAATGTCTTGGATAACCTTAGCTTTTATTGACGTAATTTCATTAGCTCCAAATCACTAATCGTAAGTAATTCCAAGTAATGTTGGAACTGCACCATTATGAAAGAGTTTCCTACTTATTATTATTGTTAAGTATTCTGCCTTTCGGCAGGTCCTGGCACTAATGAGGATTTTTTTTTTTCAATTTTAGATTTGGACATGGAAATGTTTCTTCCACTTTTCTCGATCTTCAGCTTCCTCTTTTAACTCCCAATATTTTCGCCTATCTTTCAAATTATCGATCACCTCTGTTCTTCTTGTTCATTCCTCGCTTCCCTTCCATCTTTCTTTCTATGGCGGTGTGAAGAAGACAATTTCTTTGCAAGATATGGCCAATCCAATTGGCCTTTCTACGAAGGATGGTGGCTGGAAGTGTCCTCTTCTCTCCTATCCATTTTAAAACATCTTCGTTTGTTGCTCTCTCTGTCCATCTTCCTCCAACACCACATTATCTTCTCCATCTTCCTCCAACACCACATTTCGAAGCTCTCTAAAAATTTCTTCTCTAACTTCCGTAATGTCCAAGTCTTTGAACCATACAGTCCAATACTTCATATATAGCACTTAACCAACTTCTTTTTAAGTCCAATATTGAGCCTGCTAGTTCAGAGTGATCGTTTCTTGTTGAATGCTTCTTTAGCTATGGCAATTCTTGACCTGATCTCTTTGGTGCAGTAAGCATCCCTCGTCAAAATACTTATGAGATACTTGAAATTATCGACCTCTTCAAGTTCTTCTTGTTATACTCTGATCCGTAAGGGCGTATTTCCATGTAATATTCTCATGACTTTCAACTTTTCGATGTTAATTTCCATTCCATACAGTTTTCCAGTGTCAACTATTCTGTCAATCATCTCCTGTACTGTACTCCTCCTTCGGTTTTAGCTATTATAAACGTATGATCTGCATACCTGATCTTGTTAATGATCTGCCCTCCAACCTTCAAATCTCCACTTCCCATTAATGTTTCCTTCATTAAACATTCACTGTAAATATTGAATAATTGGAGCGACAAACTACATCTTTGTCTGACTTCTCTTCCAATCTCTACACTATTGGTTTCTCCTTCATTCAAGCGCAACTTCACTCGTCATCCTATGTACAGGTTTTGAATGAGTTGTCAATCTCTCCAGTTGACTTCGATTTCTTTAAATATTTTCAGAAGTTTTGTCCAATTGACTTGGTCGAAACCTTTTCGCCAGTCGATGAAGCACAAACACAATTCTACCTTTACATCAAGAATTCTTTCCGATATAATTCTCATCAATCCAATAGCACCTCTTGTGCCTTTTCCTTTCCGGAATCCAAATTGATCTTCTTCTAACCTCTCATCTATCTTACTTTCCAGCCGCCTATTCAGTATGCGTACAATGATCTTTCCAGTATGGGAAATCAGGCTAATGGTTCTGTGATCGCTGCACTTCTTTGCTTGCTTTCTCTTGGGCAATGCAATCATTGTAACATCAAGGAAATCCTTTGGTCATTCTCCGCTCAGGTAGATCTTGTTAATAAATGAAGTAAGTATTTTCGTTGCATTGTCTATTAATCCCTCGAGCAAATCTACTGGTTGTCGTCGGCTCCAGTGGCCTTTCTCCTTCGCATGCCTTTGATTGTTTGTACTACTTCACTTTCCAATATACTGGGTCCTTTTTCATCATCATCCACCTCTTCCTCTGCTTCGATCTCAATATCTTTGGGGCGGTTCTTCTGATCATACAGATCTTTTATGTATTCCTACCAAATTCTAAGGATTTTTTGATCGTCAGTGGTTACATTACCTTCTTGATCTTCGATGCCGAACGTTCGTATACTTTTGTTAGCTTTCCCTCCTAATTCTTGTGCTTTCTGGTACATCAGATCATATCTGCCGCACCGTTGAAGTTCCATTATTTCTTCACATATTTGCTCCATGTACTTTTCTTTGGCTTTGTCCGTTTCTCTTCTCAATTCATTATGGAGCCTCCTGTATTCATTGATGTCCGTGTTTTTTGCCCTTCTGCATTCCTCAATCTTCTTAAGCATCGCTTCAGGTATCCATGGTTTTCTCGGTCCTCTTTCCATCCTACCAATGTTATTGTTGAGTGTGTCAAGTAGAATCTGTTTAACTTTTCCCTAACTATTCTCTATATTGTCAACCATATCTCCCATTGCACAGAATTTTTCTTCAATCTCTTCTCTCACATCATCGTCGATATTTCTTAGTCGTTCTCAGTTCCATTTTTGATTTCTCCTCCCATTTTTCTTGATCGACTTTAACCAGGTTTGCACTTCCGCCACCAGGAGATTGTGATCCGAATCAATGTCCGCTCCTGGGAGTGTCTTCACGTCGCGTACACTATTCCTGAAACGTTGCTTCACAAGAATGTAATCGATTTGGTAGCGTTTCTTATCTCCTGGACTCTTCCACGTGTACAGCTTCGTTTTTCTTTTCTTAAACCACGTGTTCATCACCACCAGATCATGTTGCGTACAGAAATCGATAAGCATTTGCCCTCGTTCGTTTCTTCTACCTAGTCCAAACGGTCCCACTACCTTATTCTCAGCTTTTTCTACTACGCTGTTGAAGTCTCCCATTACTACGGCGTTGACCTTACCTCTTCCTTCCTGATGCAATGTCACTAATCTGACCATACATTACTTCTACTTCATTATCATCATGGCCGGTTGTTGGCATATACACTTGTATTATCACAATATCCACTGGTTTTGCATTTAGTTTTACAAACATCAAGCGGTCACTGCAGTATTCCACTTTGGTTACACTTCTACTTCATTCTTCATTGCTATCGCGACAGCATTCTCGCCCTTATCGCCACCCGAATAGTATATTCTGTAATTTCCCGATACTATCTAATCTTTCCCTGGCCATCTCACTTCACTCAAGCCCACTATGTCCTCTTTACATTTGTTCATTTCCACTTTTAAATTTTCAAGTTTTCCCTCACGTCGTTGAGTTTGTACGTTCCAGGTTCCCATGCTGAAATGAAAGTTATTATTTTCTCCTCTGATGATTACTCCCGGAGTAGTCCCCACCCGGAGATCCGAACGGGGGACTATCTTACCTCCGGATTTTTTTACCTCATGAAGAACCATCATATTTATTTATTCTCCTGCTTTGTCCCTTCTGGGAAAGAGATAATGTGGTAGTATTCCCATTTCCTTTCCACATCTTCATGCCGTTGACCATCTAGTGGTTCATCCGGCTTTTAGGACAGTTTCCCCTCACATTATTAGTTCTCTGAAGCAACAAATACTTCATACTATGTAGATAATGAATGTTCGCAAATACGCAATGATTTTAAGTTATATTAACGAACATGGGGCTGCAATATTTTCTGTAACAAGCAATGCGGTTTGTCAAGACGCGCAAATAAATAATCCCACATTTTAAAGAAGATTACCCTTTATGTAGTACAAATTGTGCAGTTATGATTTGATAAAAGACCTACAATATATCTGTGAAGTACAATAATTTATATATGAATACAAAATAGCTTGTTTTGTCGTCAACGAGCATACAATGTAGAAAAACTCACATCAGAGCGAGAGTTGATTGCTGCTGTAGATATGCAATATGGCGCCTTGAGCGAGGGAAATTCAAAGTGTATGTTCACCTGCGTGTTATTTTCGATTACATAGAGGTGACAATCCATTAAATAACCAAGCAAGGGAAATTATTTTAAACGTGTATTCATATTTACGACGTACCGGCCCCTGTAAGCGTGTCAGTGATGTTGTTAGTCTTACTGCTGATATGATAGGTGTCAGTGAGTGTGATTTTCGTTGAAGGGACTCTTGGAAGAAGAGGAAGTATCAACACCCGTAAAGACAAGAAAGGATCGGTATTGAGCTTCGAGGTAAGATCAATTTACATTTTAAAGTAGGTGTGTGTTTGTATTCTAAAATATTTTCCCTTCTGTTTGCTGTTGTTTCGTTCTGCTGTTTGTTCTTCTGTTTGTTAACTGATTCTCGTAGCTCTGTATCGATTCCTACTCATCGCTTCACACACTGGCTGTCAGCTGTAGAAAACTCTCCTGAACACGCGCGTGAATACAATACTTTCTTTCTGATTGTGAGTATCACTCCAAGCTTTGATTGGTCACGACTTTTTTTCTTAGTAGTTCTCCCCAGTGTCCCCTATTAGCATGTTTTTGGAAGAAACTATCGCTTTCCAAAGATCTTCACAGATTTTCAAGAATGCTTCTTTTTGTCCATCTATTAGCAACTGTGAAACGAGTTTTTTTTTTTTTTTTTTTTTTTTTTTTTTTTTTTTTTTTTTTTTTTAGCAACACGATGCATGGTTAGCTTCTCAACTAAGGTTCCATAACAAAACGATTTACTGATTTCCATTTCCTCCGCTATTTCGTGGTCTATCAAACAACGATTTTTCCATACAATACCGCACATTTTCTGAACGTCATCACTAAAGACTGGATGTTAGGCAAAATGCCTATTCTTTAATAAAGATATGATAAAAAATAACGTTTTACAGTTTATATGGGGAGTTATAGTTTCAATTCAAGCCAATTTTATTTTGCCTATTTCACTCATTCCTGCCTAAGTAATTACTTTAGTGCCTAACGTTGCCTATTCTATGCATTTTCTTCAAAATAAGACTTTATTGGGTGAAAATATATAATTTAGTATTTCAAGAAGGAATTCTCCTTCTTCCGAGAAATATAAGTGTTGTTTGTAGTGATAATATATCATAAAAGTTTGGGCTGCTATGTGTACTGATAAAGTGCTGTAGAACTTTGGACTAATGTATGTACTGATAAGTGTATAAAATTTTGTCTGTTATGTGTAGTGATAAAGTTCTGTGGAGAATGTATTTACCAAATATACATGGAATACATGTCAAGCATCGTTTATATATATATAAAAGAAGATATATATATATATATATATATATATATATATATATATATATATATATATTAGGGATGGCCAATTCCGGAATTTTTACTTTCCGGAATCCGGAAAGTAAAATCGGAAAATTCCGGATTTCGGAAAAATTCCGGAATTCGGAAAAATTCCGGATTTCGGAAAAAATCCGGATTTCGGAAAAATTCCGGAATTCGGAAAAAATCCGTATTTCGGAAAAATTCCGGAATTCGGAAAAAATCCGGATTTCGGAAAAATTCCGGAATTCGGAAAAAATCCGTATTTCGGAAAAATTCCGGAATTCGGAAAAATTCCGGATTTCGGAAAAAATCCGGAATTCGGAAAAATTCCGGATTTCGGAAAAAATCCGGATTTCGGAAAAATTCCGGAATTCGGAAAAATTATTTTTTCTTTTTGTAATCCTAAGAATTTTGTTCAAATGCAAACGAACAAATTTCCTTTTTGTAATCCTAAGAATGTATGATGCAAGTTAAGCTGAAACTTATATCTTAAAGTATACACTACTCAATCTTCCCATGGTTAATGAGATGTAGTCCAAAAGTACAATGTACTCCTAATATTTAATTTTTGTTTTACTGTGATATTGTCCAGAGGTAAGACATATATTACACTGATAAACAACTTGACATAATGAAGATGTTATCATACGTAGTTTTCCAGAAAATCGTGAGAAACGATTTTTTATGAAGTTAAAATATGCGTCGCTTGTTGCCAGTGTAATGCAATTGATAACTTTTATGCTGGAATAGTCTTATTATTATTATTATTATTATTATTATTATTATTATTATTATTATTATTATTATTATTATTATTATTATTATTATTATTATTATTATTATTATTATTATTATTATTATTATTATTATTATTATTAATCGTTTATGTACTGTAAAAGAAAAATATGAACCGTTAAGTAGTATATTTTATCTTGTTTTTTGATATCTTCTAACAGTAATAACAAATTGCTTGTAAATACGCAATGATTATCAAGGACAATGGCATATTAATGTAAGGACTACTCTGCAGACTAGCAATAAACAATAAACAATAACATAAACAATAGTCCCAAAAAAAAAGTAACTAACTTGGGCACGTCAGAATATTCGCGAGAATATAGGGACGCATTGAGACTAGCAAAAAACGTGGTGTTATTATTACTCAAAGGGCCGTACGATGGAGGCTTTAACGTTAATGTTAATGGCACCAATGAGCACTTACTTGCTCTAATGGTTAACCTCACTTTTGAGATGATTCTTAGAAGTGGGCGTGTTGGCATGCAGTTGGAGTACTAACGATTTGCGTCACTATCGAACACTAACTTAGCACTAGCGACGTTTAAAGTCGAAATTGGAGTCTGACATAAGTGGCTTGTCAACTTCACGGACATTATATTTTCCTTGAATGCGAGAATTTTGCGCCCTACCACAAAAATAGGAAAAAATGCACTCGCAATATATTTGCACTGGAATGTTTGCGCCCTACCCCAAAAAGAGGGGAAAATGCGCCGGCTATATATTTGCACTGGGATGTTAGCGCCCTACAATTCAACTTATTATTGTATTGTGTAAAGTAACTTCCACTCGCACTTGAACTAGGCTTGCCTCTCATCGTCTCAGTGAGTTACTCCATCCGTTATAATATTCCGAACAAATGAAAAAAAAAATACAATTTTAGTTCACTAAAGGGCAATCCATACAAATACAATTTTTCATTATACTACAAAATTTACAATAAACGTATAAATGACTGATATATAATTATTTATTAATATAATCAAAGAGTATAATTTAATCTACAAAAGGCTGTTTGGCTCTACCCAGATATCTCTGTTCACAATCCTTGAGAGTTGTTTGGCTTTTCAGGACACAAAATATAGAAAAGAAAATGTAAAGTGAATGTAAAATCAGTTCAGTAATATTATCAAGAAAACTATGTACAGTGTGTTTACTTGCTGGAATTACACTTCAAACACACAATTGCGTTCAGTCGTTCTTTCAGGAAAAATGTTCCGGGGGACACATTTAGTATTCCGGAGGGGGGTCACTGCTGGTACTATTCTATTTATTATTATATTATAGACGTATTATTTTGGTCTCCTCCGAGGGGGCACTCTGAGAGCTCTGGGGAGGCCAGTGTTCCCCCAAAATCATCTCTGGAAGAAGCAGTGATTGCGTTGATCCGTTGTGTTCTTTTGGCTTATATTGAAGTTTATTCTCCCCTTATATAGCCACAATGAAAATAAATCACAAATGGCATGGTTGTGGGGGGAGGATTGTTTATGCTGTAATGTCAGCCCCTCCGAGGAAATGCGTAAGCTCCAATAGGTTCTTTTATTTCGCAGGTCTCAAACTTCCCGGTGGAGGTACATCGCAGGCGCAATTTTCCCTGTTCTTGAGGTAGGGCGCAAATTTCCCAGACGCAAAATTCTCGACACCGTTCGAATGACCTCGGAAGACTATATCTTTTTCAATACTTTTTTATAATTTTTTACTCGAGATTTCTTCATAGCTTCTTATTAAAATACTTACTAATATATCCTCATTTTATTGTCCTAACCAATCAATATGGGTATGGTGTCAGTAAAATATTTAGATTGATCGAGCCTCTGGTGTGTAACCACAGTATCATGCCCCCATTAGAAATCTTGGCTAAACGAATCAATATATGTTGCCAATAAAATAGTTTAGAATGATTGAGCCCCTGGTAAATAACCATAGTATTTCGTGACAGACCCCCCCCCCCCCTTCCTATTACCATATTCTAGCTACGTGCCTGACTCAGCTAAATCTCTACATTCTTTACCAAGCACACATTTTCTAAAGCGGAAAATGCTCTCTAAATACCTAAGCTCATTATTTTCAGCAGATGCACAAACTGGGTAACATGCTATCTACATGAATGTTATATATGTCGATTACTGGAAACCGCTTCTCGCTATCTATTACCATATTTACTATATAATGATTAACGTTAAAACCGGAAATGGTTGATTTGTACCGCTTCCGGTTTGAATATTACATTCATCAGGGAACTCGATTCTTAACTATTGACTCTGTACATCATGGCCAAAATTGATTGGTAATCCATCAGATAGTTCTTGAGACTGTTTGTTTCACTGACGGACAGAATGAATATATGGCTATAGAGTTTTGATAAACTAAATTCGTTAATGAGTGATGATGGAACAAATATAAGAAAGGGAACCAAGAGTACCACCGGGAAAATTTTCGAACACAAAATTAGCCATCGAAAACCCACATGTCCTGGGTTAGAATACCATAGATGAAAACTCTACCACTGAGTCATCAATCACCCGCTTATTAGTTTTGTTAACTAT
Organism: Thermobia domestica; assembly: GCF_964235325.1. Lineage (NCBI taxonomy): Eukaryota > Metazoa > Arthropoda > Insecta > Zygentoma > Lepismatidae > Thermobia > Thermobia domestica. Next base: position 2,233,471 of record NC_137469.1, read on the forward strand.
TATATTAATATAAATTAATGAATGCCTGCTTATGTTAATTATTGAACAATTACATTGTATACTTCGTAAAGTCAATTTGTATTTACTGTACATACAGTGAGCGCAGAAAGTGTTCGTACACCTATGCTATTGAAACGAGAATGCCTGCGAAAAAGAAACAGAAAATTTAAGAAGTGTAATAACACACACAATATGAATAATGAAAACTAAGCTTTATGAATATATCAATAAAGAACCACAAAGACAAGTTTAATGGTCAGAAAGTAAATAAATTCCGTAGAAAATATATAGAGTAGACGCAAAAAGTGATCGTACACCTGACGTACGAATACGAAACAAAGATACCACAACTGGGGTTCACTAGTATTCACCTGAGTATACACCTCTGTATAGCATGACGAGTAACAGAATGAGTTTAGTTGTGAATAGGAGTGAAAAAACTGCACGGTGGGCTGTCGAAATGGGAAGCAACCGAACAGAAACAAATGAGGAGACAAGAAAAGTAATTATTAAAGTGCATAAGAAGGGTAAGTCTTTGAGAAAGATAGCAAACCTCAGGGGCAGATCCAGAGGGGGGCGATCGGGGCCATTGCCCCCCCCCCCCCCACATGAGGAAACTTTCTTATTTTATATATAAATAAACCCATCCATAACAAGTTTGGAACCCTTAAAAGTAGCAGTATTACTGCCGACCGCCCCTTCCCCAGAAGTCCGTCCTGGATCCGCCCCTGTATAGAGTAGCCACAATCGAGTATTTTCCGCTGTATGTTTGGAGTCGTTGTCTTGCTGAACAATAAATTGTTTTCAAGAACCATCTTCTGCCCACTAGTATGGAGATATTCCTTTAATATGTTAATATACACTTTGTAGATCATCACTCCATCGATAAGGTGGAGACGACCCACTCCTGAGGCACTCATACAACCCCAGACGAGCACGGACCCTCCTCCGTGTCTTACTTTAGAGACGAGATTTTGAGGATTCATCTCTGTATTCACCTTGCGCCATACCATACGCCTCCCATTGGACTCGATAAAATTAAATTTATTTTCGTCCGAAAATATGACCCTATTCCAGAAAGAAGCCTGATCCCTTATCTTTATACTCTTTTTCAAACTTTAGTCTCTTTATACGATTTGTCTTGTTCACCCAGAACATTTTCCTGGCTATCCGACCATGATACCCTGCAAATATTCCGCACTGTACTGGCTGATACTTTAACACCGCGTGTTTCCAGATCCGTTGCCAATTGCACAGCACTACTTTTCGGAACCTTTTTTCTTTCCCTAATAATGTAACGTTTAACTTGTTCACTCAACACTCTTGGTCTTCGAGTTCTTTTTTTATTATTTTTTTTTATGGTTTCGCACAGTGATAGAAACATTATACATCGCAATTATTGTTTGTACTGTTGAACAAGGCCTGTCTGCAAGGTTTGCCAGGGGCGGATCCAGGACGAACTTCTGGGGGGGGGCGGTCGGCGGTAATACTGCTACTTTTAAGAGCTCCAAACTTGTTATGGATGGGTTTATTTATGTATAAAATAAGAGTTTCCTCTTGTGGGGGGGGGCGATTGCCCCCTCTGGACCCGCCCCTGACTCTATAATACCTTGAAACAGCTTCGCACACCTCCCCAATCCCCAGACATGAACCCCATAGAACATCTATGATCTGTTCTGAAGACAAGAATCAGAAGGCACAGCTTGTCTACTAAAGAAGGCCTAAGAAAAGCTATTCAAGAAGAATGGGACATAATCAGTCCCGAAGCTACAGAACTACGAACTACTACAGGTGAAATCAATGCCACGAAGATTACAGACAATCATTAACGCACAGGGTAATCCCACAAAATATTAAATAACGTAATATACTTTATAAGCATTAATTCAAGCATAAGTGTACGGTGACTTTTTGCGTTTACAAAAAAGGAATTCTCTCTTTTCTTCTGAACAAAACAGTGATTGTGTTTGTTTGGCCTTTCTCTTGTATATAGAAATAAAATGTATGAATGTGTAGTCTTAATTCTGGTTATATATATATTTTTCCACTTCCCGTTCTCATGCTAGCTGTTTTCAATATAAACTATGCACGGTGTACGAACACTTTCTGCGCTCACTGTAGGTATGTTGACAATAAGCGAATGTTATTAGAATATTTGTTGAGATTTATTTTCCTTCACTGCCTTTCGCCTGATTAAAAAGTAGTTTGCAGTGCTTTGGAGCAGCTGCAGGTGGGAACGCGATAATGTTTGAGACATACCGGCGACTTTTTTGTGTGTGAAAATAAGATCTTTCTCATAAAGTAGTAAATAACTGCAGTAGCAATTGTCTACGTAAATGATAAAGACATATCCAACTACAAGAAATTAATACAGTATATATAGCCTATTCATTATTGTGTTTCTCTTTTAACAACTACTAGCTAAGGATGGCCAATTCCAGAATTTTTACTTTCCGGAATCCGGAAAGTAAAATCGGAAAAATTCCGGATCTCGGAAAAATTCCGGATTTTTTCTGAATTCCGGAATTTTTCCGAAATCCGGAATTTTTCCGAATTCCGGAATTTTTCTAAATTCCGGATTTTTTCCGAATGTCGGAATTTTTCCGAAATCCGGAATTTTTCCGAATTCCGGAATTTTTCCGAAATCCGGAATTTTTCTGAATTCCGGAATTTTTCCGAATTCCGGAATTTTTCTAAATTCCGGATTTTTTCCGAATGTCGGAATTTTTCCGAAATCCGGAATTTTTCCGAATTCCGGAATTTTTCCGAAATCCGGAATTTTTCCGAATTCCGGAATTTTTCCGAATTCCGGAATTTTTCCGAATTCCGGAATTTTTCTGAATTCCGGAATTTTTCCGAATTCCGGAAAGTAAATTTTCCGATTCCGGAAAACAAAATTTCCGGAATCCGGATTCCGGAAAATTTTGGCCATCCCTAATATATATATATATATATATATATATATATATATATATATATATATAACAAACGGGTATGTTTTTGTATTTTTGAACATTATCTATGGCTTGAATTTATTTTTTTGTTGTATTGAGTATTTACCTTCTTTATTACGAGTTACATTTTAGTGTCTATCTTTTAAATTTTAAGTGTCTATTTGCTTGCCTATTTTCCAGATTTTTAATGCCTAAACATCCTGTCTCTAGTCATCACATGATGTTGATGGCCATCTACGTTGTACCTCGTTTTCGATGGAGATTCTTCCTGCTTTGAAACCACTCCTAACATTGCATTTGGCCCACATTCTGCTCTGTACATTTATTGCATCAGTTTCAAAGTTTTTAGAAATGTATTACCCGATTTGAAACAAATTTTGATGCACACACGCTGTTTCTTCAGACTTTTCATTTCCGTAACACTACAAGCACGGAACGCAACTTCACTCCAACGCTGGTAATCTCACAATAACACAAGGCAGGATGATACAATTACCGTTAAAATGCTTCGAGAAATTGTCTTTCTTTACACGGCGCTGGCAAGCACAAAATCAAAAACAGTTTCGTTGACGATATTTTTTTTTTTTTTAAGTTCGGTTCGTTTATTTCTGGACATGCCTCGTATACAGTGGCGTATTTAGGGGGGATTCCGGGCTTAAGCCCCCTCGAAATCTTACTATAGTAAAGTATATGAAATATCTTGCAGAATTTTCACATTTTCAGGCAAAGCCCCCCGAAACAAAATCGTAAATACGCCACTCCTCGTATACATTTTAAATTCTTTTCATTTAGCACCCTTGAATTAATTTTGTAGCAGTACTTCTGTGAAATTTTTATATTATCTAAGTGATAACACAAAAAGTTATTAATATAACTAATATTAATAATTAATATAACAGTACTCCACCTTACGTCCGGAGTGTAACATGGGTTCGTTCTTACGTCTTTTGTGAGTTAAATTCAAGTGAATATAATTTTAAATGGCGGCTAATTACAAGTGATTCACCGCAAATTGCATGTTTTCTTTTTGAAGTAATTTCTTATCTTGTACTTTCATATAATAGTAGAATCATGATAAATAAAGCTTCCTGGTGGTAGAAAATTAAAAACCAGTTGTGTTACTTCTTTCCATTTCTGATAACGTTATCGAAATCTACTTGCTAACAGAAACTTGCCAGTCACGTTTGGTTTACAATATTATACAAATGTTAACATTTCTCAAAAATAGCTCTTTCTATCACCAAATAGTCTTACAACTTTAATGGGGAATTGAAACACTTCGAAAAATTATATATTCCACATAATTTTCACAGAAATGTCTGTAATTACATAAATTAAACATATAGCTTGTATCATTTATTTATTTATTTATTTATTTATTTATTTATTGTCTTCAACAGAGAATATATTCTCCAATTACAGAAGACCTGTACAATATTTTTTTACAAGTTTACTATTGTAATAGATTTAAAAGAAAAGAAAAAAAGTATTGTACAGATCTTCTGTCACTGTTTTAGAGCAGTTTCTCAACCTGGGGGTCGCGAAGATAAGCTCAAGAGAGAAATATAATTAGAATCTAATTTCGGAAAATATTTTTAAATATTATTTTGAATTTCGTTCTGATAAGCATATTTTAATTTCGATACATACTGTTAAGAACATCAAAATTAGGGATACGCACGAGTCATGTCTCGAATCTCGACTCGACTCGACTCGAATTTGAGTCGAGATTCGAGTTGAGACACACTTTGTAAAATTCGAGACGAGTCGAGACAAACGTATTTCTCGACTCGAATATCTCGAAAATCTTTCTATAATTTTTAATATTATTTTGAAGAAAGTACTCATTCAGAAACACTCGGCACGAGAATTTCGGAAACTTCAGGACTTGTCAGGTGTTCGAGGAGTGCTGAAGTGATTGTCTTCAACAAGTGGCGAAACCGAGGGGAAACGACGTCCAAACGTCGAGGTGTTGGACGCCCCCCCACCTCATTACATATCTCGGACGTTGTAGGTTGAGCAGACTAATAAAACAGGACAGGTAGCGAACTGAGTCGGAACTAACATCAGAGTTTAATGCTGGGCCAAATACAATTGTGTCTGAACTAGTGTTGTAAAATTTCTTGAAATTTTGAACCTGTTGGTAGAAAAACGTTTTTTTTAAATTTCTTTCCGGAAAAATTGGAAACATTAAAAAAATAAAAAAATGTTTGTATTGGGTTAATTTTACTAGTAATGATGTCCTTTTCTCTTCAAACGCGTGAAAAATATAAGTTCAAAAATTTCAATATTGCGAATATTAAAATATAGCACTCAAAAATAAAACTATTCTAATTATTATCTGTATTAAAATACTAGATTTACGCGTATATGTTTGTCCCCACAGAAAAGTTTATACGTTTGTCTCCAGTCCTTTCGACAATGAGATATTGAACCCGTAAGTGCTAGAAACGTGCCGTTTTCATTGGTCGATTCCAAATTTTGTGTAAATTGTCCAGTTCTAATGAATATTTAACAAACATGGCCATAAGTTCTTTATTAAAATTTTAGGGGTACACTGGAAGTACTGAAATTTTTTAAAAGTAAAGCTTCATACCCTACGAGTTATATATTCTAACATCACTTAGTTGTAACCATTTCTCCAGTCTAAGATGAATCTTCATTCTTTGGAGAGTTTTTTTTAATGACCTCCGTATATAACTAACATAATTAATTGTGTGTGTAATTTATTTACTTATTACATAATGCGTGCAAAATGAAAGAAAACACTGGTCATATATGAATTAGAAATTCCAACCGCAAGTCAGCTCAAATCTTGCAAACGGTGCGAGATATTGAAAAAAAAAATATCCCCTTTATGATACCCCTTGCCGATTTTTATGAAGACGTTCTTTACTTGTATCTGTAAAGGGACATGTACAGATATGAGGAATGACAAGGAGATTCATGCTCTTGTAGCTTCTTGCTTCTTTCCAAATACTAAAAGTTACGTGAGTGAACCACGAAGGATATTTGTACTATATTTGTACTATTTAACTTTCACAATATATTATGTCGCTTCCCGTTTTTTCACAAAAATCTCTCCTATTGCCCAGTAAAAACAGTACAAATAAAGGTAGTATACTTTAAGTCGAAAAAAGGACACAAATATAATACAGTAGAGCGTCGATTATCCGAACGTCGGTCAACCGAACGACCGCTTAACCGAACTGTGTACTCACTCGCACCTGTTACTCTCCCACCCTACCGTCCATCATCCCCCTCACTCCTAAACCAAGTTTCCCACAGTAGTCGCCGCACTGAGCCACCGCTGGCGGAACATTGCTTCTAATGGGGCCTTCATAAGGCGCTGCTGACCAGCCAAGCCGCCAGTTGCTGTGTTTCAACAATCAGCACACTTCTGTCGGTTTGGCACTGGCTGTAGAAGTAGCGGCAGTATCAAAGCTGTTCACAGCAAAAGCTGCGCCAGCTTAGAGTTGAGGCGTGCCGCTCCGCGCATGGCAAATAAACATGTACAGTTCGATTATCCGAACAAACCAGTTTTCCGAACACCCATGTCCCCCAATTACTTCGGATAATCGACGCTCTACTGTATATATTTTTCTTTACTATATTGAGTTCTTAAGAAACTAAAAGTTACAATGGGAATAGTTTCTTCTATTCAAACTCGAATTTCTTTCATCTCACAAGATGATCCATTCTCTCAAAGTGATCTATTTCAAGCAACTCAGGTGCAGGTGTTACAAACCCATGTCATTCTATATACGCTCCATAAGAACAAAGATACACAGAAAACTGTATCTCCATGTCTTTTCAAATCCAACTGCTCTTTTCTTTACAATCACATAAATTAGGCCTACCTATAATAACTAGGATTTTTCTTCAGGTGAGCAAAATAACATAAACTTCCAAGAAATCAATACAATACTCTGCAACTTCCTGTGTAATTTCACATATACCCATTCAAATTAAAAAATGACGCGTAACGACACTCTCAATTATTTCTCAAACGACTCGCTAAAGGAACAACTGATATACGAAACAATAAATTCTTAGAAATTCCGAATGTTTTTCAAACAATACTGTTGATTTCCATTCTCTCGTAGTTCTCGTCAAACTCCAGGCAATCTCAAAGAAAATGTAAGTCTGTTCCTAAACATATATCACACCTCCTTGTCAAACTGTAACAATGTCCGAAATTTTCTCGCTTCCAAATCAAAGAAACAACAACAATATATTCTTCACTAGGTGTATGTCACAGATGTTCCAATACTGGGCATTTTAACTGCATATTCTCTCTCTGTCATGGACAAAAAAGTATAATGTCTGTCAAAAACAATAAAAAAAATAATCTTGAAAGTATAAAATATCCCCTCCCCTCAGCTGATACATACTTTTAAACTCATCATTTAACTTCTTCTAACAACACTGCTCCACATGAAACTCTCTTATGATTCCCCCTATTTCCGCACACGTGTACAAGCTTCATCCACCCAAACTCAATTTTTTCTTACAAAATTCATAAATTCTTAAAAGTGCCAATCAATGACATGGTTCCATTATTTTCCAAGGGTGTCGTTACAGCCTTTATCCTCTCCCATTTCGTCCACAAACAAAAATGTTCCAATATCAAACATGTAAGTTTTCATGTAATTCGAAAATATGCCGAAAGAGGTCATGTCATCCTCAATCTTTCACTCTCCCGTCGCCAGAAATAAGTGATGCTAATTTAGCCTGTTTTTGGTTAAATCTAGTCTATTTGGAGAGGCATTTAGCCATACAAATCTACGAAATGCTTATCGCCTTAAATATAGCTTATTTTATGAAACTCTTTTGCCATTTTAGCTTTGTTTATTACCCGTTAAATTAATTCTAAAAATGCTTTTTCATTGAAAATAAAGTGTAATTTTTTAAATTTATCCTATTTATATATTGTCGTATTATATTATTTATTGTAGTATTAATTGAGGGGTAAGTTTGGATAAGGGCGTAAATAGCAATTCTTCAGTTTTTCAAGAGAGCAGAAAAACAAACGCCTTTATCCAATTAACCAACGTATTCACACACCATTTTTGGAGACAGACGTTCGCTACGGAGCAGAGATATTACCTTAACAGCACCTAGACACATGCGGACATGCTCATACTTGCAAAAAAAATACGTATATATCATTTTACCGGAATTAGGTCGATACGCCCTTATCCAAATTACCCCTTCAATTGATTTCTGTAGACAGAGGGTGTTTTAGTACGCAACAAACGCTTGATCTGCCGAAAGAAGTACTACTGAAAATTGGGACAATGGCAGTCTATACAAACAAAATCAATCCACAATCCAACAATGATGTATCCAATTCCAGCGTCTCAGCTAGCTGTGACGTCATCGATGATGACTTATGGCTATTGGCTTTCACAAATCAGATGAGTTGTTGATGGATTTTGTTGTGATTTAGTCATCTATGTTGCTTGTTAATCTTCAACGAATAAAATTCAACGTTTTAAATTTTACTATAACTCACTTATAATCATACACACTCAAAAAGGTTTAAAATTTACAATGTTGGTTATAGGTTAGCAGTTCAAAATCTAGCAATTTTCTGCATAAAAAAGCTTATTTCTGAAGGCCATCTAGCCTATTTTCTTCACAGTTTATTGGCAACACTGTTCATTGTTTCGTTAGTGTGTAACGGACAAGGATGTTGTAAATAGAGGATCTGCCCATATGTATCTTCATCCTATTAAATCGATGAAGCCAAAAACCAACCGAGCATCGGCACATCTGATTGGCTACTCTCCTTTCTGCCATCGTCTGATTGGCTACTTTCGTTTCCGCCATGATTGTTGGCTCAAAACATTGCGATCCTATTGGGCGGATTGGGCAGAGTAGGGGCGGCGAAACTGTGACGTATGGCTTCAAGATTTTGTTGTAAGGGCAGATCCTCTATTTTTTAAGATCCTTGGTAACGGACCTCAACACAGTATGCTTTCCGCTGTTCCTGATTATAACTGTGCAGTACGTACAGTACTGTATTATTAAATTGTTCTTGGGGTATACTTAATGTTCATAAAGAAACGAGTTTGTAGATCTTTGGCCTATCCGGCCCGCCCTTCCGCCACATTAGGCCTGTTACTCCGGAATCTAGTGTAATTTAGGTTTTTACTTTCAACCTCTGTATTAACAGTCTCCTCAGGGGGAAACACTGGGGAAATTACGGATTTTATCTTATCCACCGATGTAAATCTTCATTGAAATTAATTTCTGAATGTTCTTCTTAGAAGCATTGAGACTAATTCTCATTGAGACGTTCAACTATCTTGGTTCAATACAAGGAAAGCTCACATCTGGCTAGTGCAAGGGCGCCCATGTTGTGGTTTCCAAGGGGGGGCAAGTATAAGCGACATTTCAAATATAGTTTCAAATTTTGATGTAACTATTCTAAAAATTCTATTGGGTTTTCGATATTCGGAAGTACAATTTCCTCTAGGGGCCAAGCGCCCCACCTTGTCCCTCCCTGATGGGCGCCCTGGGACTCGTGGGTTGGAAGCCAGCTCCTGCCAAGCGGTTGTGGTGGTATTTTCTCGGAGATGTCCCGTATTAACCATTATCCATGTTTTCATCATCTTGCTGTATAACAGTGGTACGTTAACCCAGAAAGAAAATATAATGAAAGCAAAAATATGCTAGAATTTATTATTATGCCAGTACAGTGTTGCCAGATTGGGCTATAAGTAGCGGATTGTACGGCTTTTTAAAGTCTCCACGCTACTAAAATATCACATTGAGCGACACGCTACTTTTTGGCAGCGGAGGATCTAGAAGTTTAAGACTGGGGCGGAGGGCAGCCAGAACCTGGACCATCATAGATATAACATGAGTTAGCTTCATTTTTTTTTGTTACTGAAAAAACTGGGGGCCTAGGCTCCCAGCCCCGAGTTGATCCGCCACTGCTCTTTGGGCTACTTTTAATTATCTGCGGGCTCTAACTCGTTTAAGAATACGGTCTTTTTTATTTTTACACATGAATTCACAATAAGATAGTAATTTGATATAATACAATAAAATTTTTGCTTGTTAAATATTCTATTCGCAGTGAACAATAGTTTTATTAACATCTTCTATACTAGTTTAATCTGTTTTAATACCTTTTAATCTTCAAATTTCGCAATACTAGACTTTTGTTGAGTTTGCGCTGTTGCAGTATCGCTGACAGTTGCAGTTTGCGCTGTTGCAGTATCGCTGACAGTTGCAGTTTGCGCTGTTGCAGTATCGCTGACAGTTGCAGTTTGCGCTGTTGCAGTATCGCTGACAGTTGCAGTTTGCGCTGTTGCAGTATCGCTGACAGTTGCAGTTTGCGCTGTTGCAGTATCGCTGACAGTTGCAGTTTGCGCTGTTGTCTCAATTAACTCCTAGGACCAGTAGTTAAACGGAGTTGTGTGAACGTGAACACAGTAAATATAATTGTGTTATTGTATTAATATAATGAGTAAATTTACCAGGCCCGCAACCGGAGGGGGCTAGGAAGCCTACACCCCAAGCTTTTCGTGGCCCCTCCAGACTTCAATACAAAATGCTATTATTAATACAAAAAACACAATTTAGATATTTGTAAAATAATTTTTAATGACTTGGTCCCCCCTAAAATATTCATGGTCCCCACAAACCTTTGTGGATGGTTTCGGGCCCGAAATGGAGTATGATAAAAATAATCCAAAGTTCATCGTTCGGAGAAAAAGGATTTACCAAATAAATTAAAGAAGTAAGGAATAAAAGCGAAAAGCCGTAGGCCTACTCTAGATTTTGTACAGTGAATCTCAAAGCCTACAAAACTGACTCAAGCAAAGATGTATTTCCTCGAAAATGAGAAAGGTCACTCCTGTCACACTATCGAGGTCTGTTCAGTTCACTCCACACTGCCGTTCAACTACTTCTCAGGGGTGGCTATAGGATTTTAATCTTGGGTAGATCCCCAGCCTCACTTATGAATACATATACATATTTGATTGACTAATGGCAGTAGGAAATTACTTTTACAGTAGTGGTTGATGGTATTTCTTAAATAATTATCTGCAATTAATATAAATTAGTGGAAAATGTATTTATTCTTTATTGTATCTTTTAGCATTTGTATATTTTTTCAAAATTTTTGGGTAGGAACGTACCTACCCGCTAAAGCTGTTTCCCACGTAATACAGAGTTTGCCCTGACACACCACCACCAACAGCCACGGTCGCCGCCTGGCACTTGCCAATCCAGGCATCTGACGTATTTTCAACTCCAAGTGTTTCCAATAATTCGATAAGATATAATAGTAAAAGTATAAAGCTGCAAAATAATTCATTTTCATGTTTAGGCTACAAACAGTTCGAGTTCGCTAGTTATAAAGCACAACCTCGCTAGTTATAAAGCACAACCAACACGTTAGCCGCCAAGCCATATTTCGGGCGTATTTTTACCCCACTATTTGTGCATCAGAATTATGCACATGGTGGCCAACGTGTTAATGTCCCGATCTGGCAGCAGTGTCCCAGTAAGAAAATGATAAAACTCAGATGACAACTTTACTGCGAATATATTAACTGATGGTATTTGTTCTAAAATTGCGAGCAAGTACACACATACTTGCTTCTCCAAAAAGTTATGTACTTGTATATCAATCACTTTATGGACACGTAGGGACGAACTTCAGTTCGTATTTTTCAAAATATTAACGATGAGTATTTCAAATTTCGTGTTTCATATGTGCGAATATAAGAAGACATATCATCACCAGCAATATATCTTTAGTAAAAATTTAATTGAAGAAGAAAATTTTAGTACATCTTGTTACTAACTCTTGTATTTGTTAATCATTTATGTAGTAATGCAAAAGTCATAAATGCTGCCATCTAGGATGAGTATTTGTACTAAAATAGTTAGCACGAAGGAAAAGCCTAGGAAATCTTATTTTTAAACAATTTTTTAATAATACAAGGTTATGAAAATGAGTAAAATAAATATAAATATAAATATAAACAAGAGAGTAGGGAACATTATGGAACAGGGTAATAAGTTTGTTAACTTAGCAACAACCTGGGTTATTAAACTAATGGATATGGCCATAGACGCCGACTTGAAGACAACATTAGGGGGGCCAAACAATGAATAAATAATCATATTCAGCCGTTTTCTATTAACTGCTTGATAAAGGTACCCTCCTCCCTGATTTCGGTCCGCTGCGAAATTCATAACCTAAGTCAAATTTGTTTAAAGGCATTAAAACAAATTCAAGTTCAAATTCTGAGAACTTCGCTGCACCACATTGATCTTCATTCAGCGTTGCCTGACAACAGAAATAAATTTATCGTCACAATAACTAAAAATTATCGAATATCAGAAGAAATAATCGCATTTCTCGTACACACACAAAGTATATCTGCGTACTTCCTAAATTTTAGGTGGCTATACGATAGTTTCCAATCCATTTACCTTAAACCAGGGATGTAATCAGTGGCGTATTTAGGGAAGGGGCTTCCGGGCTTAAGCCCCCCGAAATCTTACTTACTATAGTAAAATATATGAAATATCTTGCAGAATTTTCACATTTTCAGGCAAAGCCCCCCCGAAAGTTAGTAAAGCCCTCCCCGAAACAAAATCATAAATACGCCACTGGGTGTAATAGAGGGTATACGCAGATATACGGCGTATACCCTCTATTACATCCCGGTTTAAGGTAAACGGATTTCTTCTTAATGAAAATAAAACTTCTAGACAAATATTTTATTGAACGATTTTCCGCTAGCGTCGAAGAATGTAAAATTTCTTGGTATCATTCTGGATAGACAATTAACGTAGAAAGCGCATATAGAATATGTATGTATTCTTGTAGAACTTTCAAGAATAAGAAGTTTAATACGAAATTTAAGAGAAATAGTCCCGAACAACTACATAAGACGAGCATATTATCCTTTTTCCAAAGTACCATAGATATTATTTTCGGGTAACAGTACCTGCATAAATGAGGTTTTACTATTACAAAAAATAAGTTATTAGAATAATCAGTGGTGCTTCATATAAATAACGCTGTAAGTTGAAAATTATGACTGTTGTCAAGACAAGATCACCTATATAACACGAGATCTGCTAAACAAGTTGATATATCGTATAGCTTCGTATCGACTACCAAAAATCAAAAATAGCTATACAATACAACGCATAAAATTCATGAACAGATTACCAATACAAACGCAAAATTTACCAATTACTCAGTTTAAAAATAAAGTGTATTATTGGTTACTTGCTGTACCCTATTATATTCTAATGTTAAGGAATTTGAGGAAGATAAAAGTATAGGGCCTATTAATGTAGGTAGTAAAGGAATTCACTTGTATATTTTCATTTGACGTCTATTGTCTGTATACAGACTTAATGGCAATAGATATGATGGAAAAGCTTGTATACCAATACATGCTTTCCCCTCATACCTATTCTGTCTATCAAAACAAAACAAATACACACATATCTTATCCCCTATAGTATTTTCGAGATACACTTGAATTGTGTGATTTTACCCAGGGCCACTACAGAAGGGTCCAAAGTTGATGGGAGGGATTTCTGGAGGGGAATTTTCCCGACATTCTCCCAATTTTTCCTGTTGAAGTACGTCATAGACCCCAACACATAACACCTCTGGAAAGCTTGTTTCATGCTGAAGAGAATGAATTATAAACCATGACTTTCCAGTGAGCAGTGTTGATGCAGTAGCTATTTCACTGCGTCTACGATTTTCTTTATACTAACAGGGTTAATGGGCCCCAGGGACTTATTCCGTTGTCCATGGCACCACATTTTTTGTGCATGAACATATCTTTGTTATGTCTTTCGAATGGACTAGGTTTGATTCGGATGTCCGGATGACAGATTCATGTCCGTTCCTTGCTAGTTTTCACAAGTGAATTGCAAGATTTCGATTGCCTGTGCGCTCTCTGCTGATCGTCAGACTACTTGTATTTCCTTCATTCGCCGTCTATCCAATCCCCAGCGATTTCCTTCTAATCTAATGTCCAGGGGCGTCATTTCACACTTTGCTTGAGGGGGGCAAGAGCGCCATCGACATAAGACATTCACGTTTTATACTAGTATATTAGTAGGAAAGCAAGTAAAGTATATGTATTCCTCAAATCCTTGGAAGGGGGGCAATTGCCCCTCCTGCCCCCCTTAAATGTCGCCCCTGCTAACTTCCTATCTTTTTTTCATTCTGACTTCTTTCTACAAACACGTTCAAACAAACATTTTAAGTAAATAACACAATAAACAAAATAGCCCATTCTAGCCATGCGCATCGATTACGTGGGTGCACCGGGGCTTCAGCATCCACAAGATTTTCTTAGTTTGATAGAAACAACAAAAATATTTCTCACTTGCCTTTATCAAACAAATAATCAAAATTAAAACTTTGAGATGGAAGTTAAAATTTCTAACCTCTAAAACGTAACTGTGTGCAAAGGCAATCAAGCAACACACTTAAATTAGTCACTTTATAGTTTATGTTCACAACGAAGTCCTTGCAAGTTCTTTCTGCAATACAATTAAAATTATTTGCTTTTATGAAAATTTTTCATTTTAATTTGTATGAGTGTAGTATTTTCTTTTAGTAACGTGTTGATATTATTATTGCCTCTTGCAATCATTAGCATCATGTAAGTTGTTTAAAGTATAAACTTAATGTTACATATGTTGAGAATATTCATCACAGTAACTTATCCTTAACTTTGAACCCGGGTTTGATCCCATTTCTCTTGCGTTTAAGTCAGCCGTGCTACCAACTGAGCTAGGGCAGCCCAACTTATCCTTATAATACCGGTATATTTTACTTTATCACAGCACTGCTTTTTATGACAGTGTTCATAGAAGATTTTAACTAAAAGGAAATCAATCAAAAAATATCGAGATTCCCCTGAAAACATATAAGACGTCCTGCCATTGATATGTACCCACATAAACTCAAAATACTAGAGCAATTCAGAAAATACAGAATTACTGTAGGCCTATACGCTCCTCTCTCAATTACAGAAAGTCTTAGCATATTCTGCCGGTACTTAATGAAAATAATATCCTAACCATGTCCCGAAGACGATATCTCCGATACTGTTGTTTACTATAAAAAATAAATTCACATAAAACACCACCTTATTTGCATCATAAATTAACATGTAGATCAGAAATTCACCGTTACAATACCCGAGGAAGTAATAAACTGAATATGCCCCGGCATTCTTGAAAAATAACAGATAAGGCATTTTCAATTTCGACAGTAAGAATCTGGAACTCCCTACCACAGTCAATCACTGACAAACCATACAATTCATTTAAATCATCACTCCAAACATTATTATTTAGAGATCAGAGACAAAGCATTGGCATACATGAAAGGTTTACTACAGTATAAAATTGGACTGAAATTGGTATGAAATTGGACTAGCAGTATGAGTATATTTTTTTTATTTACATTTACTGAGTGTTTTGTTTATCTTTAGTATTATTGAATGTATCATGTTATGTTGTTATTTGTATCTTGTATCTTATTTGTGTCTTTATTTTTTTTTTTCTTTTCTTTGTAATGATGACAAGGGTTAGGTGGCAGAGCAGCCTCTGGCTGAACCTCGCCCGCTGAAATAAAGAGAAATTCAATTCAATACATAAATTTTGGAAAGTCAGCGCCGTTCATTATAGACATCTTTCCCTCTTCGGGAGGACACTTGACTTTTGTAGTTATTTAAAAGGTGGTAAACAACATTTTTGGTAAAGAGATAATGAACAGAATTATATCTGGTTACGAAAATTCTACAATGCTGAAAAAAATATAGCTATGTGCAAAAGTTGTAAAGGCTTCATAGCATTAGTTTATTCCTTGCTTATAAAGTACGTGTCCTAAGCGTTTCAGAATTGAGTGCTTAAAGACAACGTTTTGATTTTAAAATGCAAGAATGGCTTACAAGTTTCGTTAGGAAAGTTAATTTATTTTTTAAATCAACAATTATTTTTCTACAAACCAAAAATAAGTTAACGTAACAGTACTTTCAAGTCTTAAATATCCATGTCAACCATAATTATCCTAAATCTTGAACAAAGAAGATGATGTAAGGTGAGCTTCTATTCAATATTTAAAGTTTTCTATCTTTTAAATAATTTTGCATGTAAAAGTTTAAATTTATCGGTCTTCGATTTTGTAACACAAGCCAACTGCTGCTAAAATAGATGCTTAGTGTTCAAAAGCAGATTTTTTCGTTGTATTTTGGGGTACTTGAATCTCAGCTCTTAACTTGGCAACCTTACTATTACTATACTGTGATTTGTTGTTGTTTGCACATAATTTGGCAACCTTGCAATACCGTGATTCATTGTCAGCACTTTTTTTTTCTCGTATAAATTTCAATGTTCAATTAGATCGAGTATATGTTGAGCCATTCGCCATGTATTGTCTGCCACACTCTGTTGTCACATGTTAGAATTATATGGCAAACTACACCACAGAGCTCCCTTAGGGCATGCGCCTTTTCTGCGGAACATTTGGGTTCGATTTGCGGTCTGAACTCGTATAATTCGGATTCCACGTCTCATATAATGAAGGTAAAAGGCTTAGTACACCACTTAACTCGATTAATTCTATAATAGCTGTAGGCCTAAATCTTTTAAACATCATGAGAACGAAGGATTGAAACATCCTGCCAACTACAGCGACTTCATTTCATTGGCTGGCTATTAACCGATACCCCTTATGCAAACAAAAAAACAAATCTATTGAATTAGCATCTATACACGAATTTTTAGGAAAAAATGATTGTCTTATTGGGAATCACTGACAATAAATCTTAGATATGTCTTAAGGAATTTTGAACTTCAATCATAGGATATTTCGAAATTATACTTCTTTTTTTTTTTTTTTTTTTTTTTTTTTAGGTAATATCTCATTTCAGGTTAAGTATCCGCCCGACAAATCCCCCAACAAAGGCAGTGCACCTTCTAACGAACCAAGGACTGATACGCTCTTGGCTAGCATTTAGAGACTAATTTCTATTACAAATAAACTTTTTTTACTTTATTTATACATAGTAAATTGTAAATAGTCTCAAAGAGAGACAAAGACAAAGAGAATCATCCTATACATTCTTTTGAATCCCCTTTCCCATAATTTTGGTTTGCCCCCTCAAAACGTAGTACATTATACGTTGCATCAATACAAAAATTTTTACATATGTTAGAGATGATTCGTTTTAAATTCATTTTAATTCCGAGATGAAGAAATGTAGGAAACAGACACTTCTGATATATAGGAAGAATACACATCTTTTTACCGAAACTTTGTACAAATTTCTTGGTAATTCTTCAATGACTTTGTAGATAAAATGTAGCGAGTGGATGAAGCGAATTGAAGAAAAAGTAATTCTAGTAAGCGAAATGGCTCGTGAAACATATGAATTTAGAAAACGTCAGAATCAGGAAGGATACGAAACAAATACAAAAACCCGAGAATTGTAATAGAAATTGGGACGTTCGAGTGACTGAATAGACGTCTAATAATAAGAAAGTGAAAATGACACTGACAAGATGTCAAGTCAATGAGAAGCAGAAGCGAACTTTTTTCTTTCAAGAGAGCTTTGGTATATTTTGTTTCTCATAGGTATTACTAACCCGGGAGAGCTCGCACCGCTCTTTTAGACCAGTTCTAATAATAATAATAAAAATATACGAGGCGCATCTAGAAAGTAAGTTTCCCACGCGTCCCATAGCTAGAAAACGGTATGTTGCGCGAAGCGACTGCGTGTACGTTAGAGAGTAAGGTTCTAGCATGGCACATGCACTAGCGAAAGTCCCTAGTGCTCTCCGTGGCAGTGGTTGAAGATGGACGTTCCTATTCTAGCTCCCGCCGCGTGTGAAGTGCGAGCAGTGATAAAGTTTTTGAATGCACAGAGCATAACAATAATCGAAATCCATCGTTAGCTGTGCCAGGTTCATGGGCTTAACGGCATGAGCAAGCAGTTCCTGCAGATTTTCCGCTCCTTATTGCACACCACTGTCACAGAGTGCCTGTTGATCAAGAAGTTTTGTGTTGAAGCAAGTGACCCTAGAGTACAAAGCAAGGGGTCGAAACGACCAAAAACAAACAATACAGGTCTCTAATTATCTACTTGATAATGGCGTGGTAGGGGAGGGTGCAAAGAACAAAGTCACGACTGGCCATGAACCTGTGGTGCATTTCCGATCAACGGTACCAACTTAAACACATTTTCGGTCTTTTTACCACTATGCGAGTCCTCGTGGGTTAAAGATAGGAAAATGTATATCATTGAGTTTTAAAATTGATTGGTGCTACTGTCAAACAAGGGCCTACACATTTGCAAAGTTTCGAGAAAAATGTATGTTTACCCAGAAACAGTGGTTTTGTACTGCAGTTGTGCAGGTTGATATGGTCAAGAATCAATGATTTCGAAAGGTTATACACAGGGCTGGTCCTAAGCAATTTGCTGCCCCGTGCAATGGCATAATTTGCTGCTCCTCTTTCTCCAGAAAGCACAAATCTTAAAGGCCACCATTTTAAGCATGCTGCCACATCTTGAAGAACGAAGGAGAAAAAAACACTCGCACTCAGAAAGGCTTAAACGGAGGGAGAGAGCACTCACACTCAGAAAAGCCTAAACACTACAAATGCAATCTCTTTGTGTCTGTTTTTTAAATAATCTATTATGTTAGTGAAAGATAAAGCAAACACATTTGCAGACGAAAGATTTTTTTTTTTAAATATAGAATTCAATATCAAGCTTCAATCTGTATATATCAGATTACAATTCCAGTGCAACTAGCTCTTCTATCTTTATTTCTTGATTTTCCTTCCACATTTGTATTTCTTAAAAAAATTAAAAAACTTGTTTCCACCTTCAATGATAAGAAACTTGTTTGTGACAAAGACAAGACTAGTTTTCATATCAAAACTGTAATAACTAACTAAATAGAACAGATGTTCACTACAGTTCGAAAATTGAGTTCTTGTATTTAACAACAATCAAGCAATTAATGCCGAGATTTGTTTGACCATTTGCTTTAGCACTGTCAATGCCACCTTAAACTAATGCAACTTAAACATAATTTATAAATGTAGTGTTCAAATGCATCAGCTTCGTAAACTTAGCTACTATCATCATGAAGTCTGTTTCCAAAAAGAAATACAGTGAAACCTCCCTTAACGGACACCTCTCAATAACGGACACCTCTATAATACGGACAGATTTTTTTGTCCCGGCAAAAATATATATTCTCTTATGGAACAAAACCCTCCCTTTTACGGACACTCTCAGATACGGACGCGGACACTCCTTTTTTTTTTTTTTTCAAACGTTTCAATAACCTCTTCATAACGGACAGGAATTTTTCTCGATTCTGCGATATATTACAGGAGACAAAAGTATTTTCCCCACAAGTGTATCTATCATGAGTCTAGACCGGTGAACCATCAAACAGAACATCTTCAAGCTGAACTTCAAATTCTTTTATTCTGCCCTCAAAAAATTGCTTTCTGGGGGAAATTCTAGAAAATCTTCAATAAGCTATAACACTCATGCAGGGTCAGTCGTATGGCCAAGAATTCTATACGAAAGATCTTTCCTTCCCTAACAAATTTAGTCCTTTTTCCTCTGGACCTTGCATCTTTCCGACAATTTCATAGACAACAAAACAAACGTTGTTTGTTTTACAATAACATTTTCAACGAACAATGTTTCCTCTCTTACATTCTTAGTAAAGCAACTTTCTCTAAGATGATATTCTTTGCGATTGGGGCTGAGTCAACAAACATATGCGCTCCCAATAACTTGCCTTTTCATCCATTACGCCAGTACACAAACACACACACACAGATATTTTTTCCGCAACCGTACTGAGGATTCTCAGTGGACACTAGCTAATGAGTTTAGCCGGTTAGTTGGTTCCTAACGCATCTTTTGAGAAGGTCCTGAAAATTTGAAATAAATGAAAAACTCTTTCCCTCCCGCTTTCCCCTCCCATGTAGGAAGAAAATGATTATACATGCATTATCTTTTGCAATATACGAATATATTAACACATCCCCCAGCAATAATACTATTTAACATAAATTAATTTCTCCTTCATCCCTTCCAGTAATTCAAATACGTACTAAATAGAGTATTTTCATATTGAATTTTACGTATTTACGCTCATACATAAATATCTACTGTATATTACTCCATACAATTACCGTTGCGAGAAATTAAATTACTGTAACCTCTCTGTAACGGACACCTCTCAGTAACGGACAAAAATTCATGTCCCATTGGTGTCCGTTATTGAGAGGTTTCACTGTATTTATTTTAAATAATATAGTTAATATGTCAGATTTTGCCACCACGTGCAAATGCACATGTTGCACATATGGTAGAGCCGGACCTCTACCATCTCCCATCTTTCAAAGTGAAGCTACCACTTCACATTTTCTCTTACAAATTGACTTACTTAGACGTGATTTTTGTGACTAAATCATGCTTTTCGACAAAGTAATCTACACCACTTTAACTTTCATCCGCCCATATGGGACATGGAACTACAGTTTAACGTGGGATCCGAACTACATGAGCTCGTGGCGGGAATCGAACACAGGTCTCCAACGCTACTAAAGACGCCTATGGTAACCACATAGCCACGATGGAGTCCCACAGTGGCGTAACTAAAGGCTTGGGGGCTTCCCGCAGACAGCATGGGGTGGAGCCCCTTCTCTACGTCCACTAGCGGATCCAGAAGGGTCGTTTGGGGGGGGGGCGGTTCGCTTCCTAGAATATGAACGTTTCTCAAAGTGACCAGAACTTTAATTTGCAACAATGGGATTTATATGAATCCGGGGCTTGGAGGGAATGTAAACCTAATTCCCAGATTTTTTTTTTTTTTTTTTTTTTTTTTTTTTTTTTTTTTTAGTGAAAGTATATTATTTCTGTAGATTTAAATTAAATACGCACGGACTTCCGTTTCGAAGGTATGGCGGTGTCATGATTCAATTCACACATAGTCATCGCGATATATCAGATGCATAGACGGCGCCACAGTGGGTGCAGTGGGTGCAGCAGCACCCACATTAACTTCGATCTTCAGATTTCCTACAATAATCCTTTCGATTTTGTATATTTCTTGTTTCCTATTTTTGGATATATTTGAGTGACTTCTTAAGTCTCTCATAAGTTACTTGTTATCATAAAGTGTTTTTCTGTTTTCTTTTTTTCTTTTAAGAAAAACTTAGGGATAATTTTTGATATCTTAAGGCTCAATAGGGCCTGAGTGTTCTGGCAACAATGTTAGGTTGTATTGTCCCTTCCCAGCCTGCACCCACATTACCAAAATCCTGGCGCCGCCTATGATCAGATGCGCTGTCTTGCATAGTACTTGCACAAAATAAAATACTGTATTGGCGATGGCATTCATTTTAATAAAACAGTGTACAATTTGCTCTAATCATTTATATCTTGAATAACAATTGCAGGGCAACAGTTGAAAAATAAAAAAAGACAGCCTTGGTCTATTCAAAAATAGATAACATAAGTATACATGCATAAAGAATAATACAAAATGTCAACGCATAACAAAAGACATTGTGATATTTCTATGTACATTTCTTGGTAGCTTAAAAATAATACAATAATTAATTAAGTATATGGCACACAATTTACCAAGTGATATAGAGAAGCAATCTTTACATATTGCTTTCCATTTTTGTTTACATTAGGATATAATTCAACAAATTAGAAGTTCCTTCGTTGATAAGCGGTTATCGTACGCGCCTTTGGTGCGGGAGACCCGGGTTCGATTCCCGGCGGAAGCTCACATGGTTCGGATTCCACGTTAATCAACAGGTCCCGTCTCATATAGTCTCGCTGCTGAAAGGGACGTTAAACTGAAAATAAACTCAATTCTCTCTCTCTCTCTCTCTCTATATATATATATATATATATATATATATATATATATATATATATATATATATATATCATACTCAAACTGAACTCCAAGGATGTTTTAGTGGCTCCGTGATTATTCCCCGTTGTAGTGATTGCCCGAACATAAATTTCGTGTCTTCCCTCCGAAATAAGAATGTAATGTTTTTCCCTTAAAAGAACTGGCCTGCACACTCAAGAGCACCACTTTGAACCTTGTACTACTAACAGGAACCCAGAACGACGGTTTGAAGTTAAACTACAACAGTAATGAATTGTGAATATAAATCCTATATAAATATAATATATTGCATTACTCCTTAACCATATAAATAACTACGAAGGTAGATGTACAATTTATTCAATAAATTCCTGCAAATAATGTAATAACAAAAATATCAATAATAAGCTTTTTCTTACACAAACTCAACGGAAATTTTGTAAGACCTAGCACGAAATGATGTTAAATTTTACATGAATTAAAATTATATAGAATCACAATATAAGGCATTATAACTGTTAATGCATAAATATTTTTTAAAAAATGAAACCCTCTGAAAGATTAACAAAGTCAAGAATAAAATGAACGAAAGACCAGAAATGCAAAACCAGTGATGTTTCTGTTCGTTACTACACACAAACTATATTTCCTTTAACATACCAACTGACGACATTATTTGACAATATCAGATATTTGAAAAAATGCAAATTAAAATTTAATATTGAAAAGTTCTCATTTTTAAATGAAATTACCAATAGAGAATAAAGTACGTATAACTTGTTGTTCTTTCATCTCAGATACCTATGAACCCCGTTTGGCCTAACTGTTAATACGCTTGCCTCTGGTGCGCGTGGTCCTGGGTTCGATTCCCGGTGGGAGTACAATTAAATGAAAAAGTGGTTCGGATTCCACTATAATCAGTAGGTCCATGTCCTTTTAACCGTCCTGGCACAAGGGTGGGACGTTAAACAAACAAATCAAGTATCATGTGTATAATATATAACTGTGTATTGAAAATATTATATATATATATATATATATATATATATATATATATATATATATATATATATATATATATATATATATATATATATATATATATATATATATATATATATATATATATATTATGATTGTGCCCTTTTGTTTCAGCTAAGATTAAAGAAAAAGCAATTTCAAACTTTTCCGAGTTCGCTCATCTTTGAATTTGTTTCTGATTCAGATATATCCAAGGAGTTCAGCTTTAACTTTCGGAAAATACCCACGAGTTGAAAATAATTACAAGCAAAAACCACGACCGGCGGAAACCACACTACGTCCTTAGTCACCTTCCAGACCATATTTGTGAAAATCGCAGCACAAACTCACATCTACGTCCTTTCTTGTTTTTGGCAAACCTGTCGATGACACGATCGTAATCTACGTTTATGTCTCGGTGCGTGTATAGTAGTGCCAGGCCACTAAGTCGATCTGCACCCATTCTGGATCGTAGCCATGTCTTCAACCTTTTTAGTGTTGAAAATGTTCTCTCGGCTGATGCTACGCTAACTGGCAGAGAAAGAAGCACACTTATTAAATCATATATTGTGGGATATATGTTTTTATCACACAAGGTCAATGCATCGATTGCGGTGGCTGGCACATTCTCAGCGCTCTCACGTAACCACTTGCTACGCCATAAGCGCAATTCACCACGAAGCTTGTCCACAGCATATAGCTTCTCCAGCCGGAGAACAGAGTAGTATTGTGATGCGATACTGTGGACTTCAGCGTCATTTATCTCTGATTTCTTTATTTGTGCCGGAAGAAGCCTGGCGAGATGAAATATGTCATTGTCTTCCAGTCGGTACTTAATATCTTCCACAATATGTTCAACCACTGGAATGAAAATTGTTCTTCTGTAATATTCTTCACAGGTTGATGATGGAATGTTTGAGCGATGTTTCTGCCACTGTGAAACGCGGGGTTTACGTATTTCTTCTCCGAGCTCGGCAGCCAGTTGGGTGGCACACTGGAACACTTGTGCAAATTCACTTTCACTGTTTTCTCTCTTCTCCTCAAGAACATGAATTGTGTCGTTTACCAAATTGCGAGCACTCTGCACGTCTATTGTCTCTTGCTGAAGGAGAGAACTCAAAGCATGTGTACATGAAAATATGTCAGCTAAGGACATGAGTGTAATGATGAATTCACTGTCACAAAGTGATGTATACAGAGACTTGGCCTTCGCAGCGGATTGCGATTCTTTCCAACAGGAAACTCGATCTAGGGCTTCAGCAATTTTCGCTACAGAGTTCTTAAATTGCATAATGCTGTCATGCCGCTCGATCCAACGAGTTTCACAATGCCCAAACAACTGCCGTCCTAACACAGTTCTCAAAGTTTCGTTTCTTTTGGATGACGAAGTAAAAAAGGCAATGACTTCTTTCATTATTCCCACTGTGTTCCTGACACTTGTAACTTTGGAACTTTTACAAAGAGACAAGTTCAGAGCATGGTTGTAACAAGGACAGCGCACAGCATTTTTTGCTTCCTTTTGGATTTCAGCAACAGCACCGCGGGTTTCGGATACCATCATGCTGCATCCGTCTGTTGCTATACCTACACACTTGGTAGCATCTAGGGAGTGAGATTTCAAGAAACACAATATCGTTTTTCCCAAGTCTATTCCACTTATTTTTGGCTCACTGCTGTTTGTAGTACCATCTCGAGGATTTACAAATCGTATGAAATCTTCTCGTACACTGTTTTCGTGCACATAGCGCAGGACAATACTAACCTGTGTAGTGTGTGAAATATCAGTAGTTTCGTCAAATATTATACTGTACGCTACAGCTCTCTGGACTCGACCAATAATGGTAGATGATATTTCTTCTCCACAACACTCAATCAACTCGTTTTGAATTGTTGAGCTGATATACGTTGCACGAGATGAAGCTGCTTTTAAGTGCTCTGCAAGTTCCTGATCCCCAGCATCTACCCTAAACCGCAACAGCTCCCGAAAGTTCCCTTCGTTGTTTACACTTGCATTCTCTAAAAGTACTCCGTCATCTCTGTGGCCTCGTAAGGGGATATTTTGACGACCCAAGAATATAATTGTCTTGACAATAGGAATCAGTCTTCTGCGATTTTCTGTCACCTGTTTTAAGCGCTGTGTGTCCACTAGGTTAGCTACAGATGTTTCCGGGGCACGAACACGCTTCAAGAAGTCCTCTGCTGCACGAATTGAGTCCTGGTGGTACTTGTTCCTGGAATGGACTGTCAGTGCTCCATCTTTCCCTAGCAACTTTGCGAAATTAGTTAAAGGCTCAGTGACCAAACGTTTCAGGGGAACTGTCTTTTGATAACCCCCAACAGAAGCAAAAAGAGAACAATATTTACAATATAATCCCTTGTGAACATCAGAGAGCACTAGCCAATCGTGGTTATTTAAATGTGAATGACTGACAAACCTTTTCTCAATTTTCCCACCCTTTGAGTGAGTAGAAAAAGGAAACTCATATTTGGGAGGCGGAAGCCAGTGGTTCTGCAACACTTGAATCCTAATAAAGTCATTCGTTGGTTTTCCGATATAGTTTCCTATATCAACATCTGTTTTTGTATCTTGTGTACTCTCGAGATTACCTGGCAGTTCCTGTGTCTTTGTAAGACCCGAAACAGAATGCTCAATTTCTTCTAACGGCAGAGAAGTGTCACACGAGTCACTGGGCAGCATTACTCCATTCAAGTCCTCGCGACCATTTTCCTCCACCAAGACGAAGCTAGTTTTGCTTCTATTGTCTTCTCTACTAACCGTTCCGGATTCCTGTACGAAAAGGAATGAAATTTGAAACATTTTAAATCTTACCTTTATAATTTTATCTCTAAACAATATAATACACTGCTATTTGTAAAAATTGCAACATCAAGCAAGCTACATTGAGTCGAATGAAATTTATGCCAAAGACCAGTTACGTGACCATACGGAGATAGTTTCAGAATTGTAAAACACATTTAAGTTAGGTAAATTAGTATAGCGTAAAACCTTTATGTAGTGCAATCAGATCCCTTATACTTGGTGGTATAGAGGGGGCGCGGTGGCTCTGTGGTAGCGTTCACCTCCGGTTCTTGGGGTCCCTGGTTCGATCCCAGCTCACGCCGTGTGGACTTTGTGGTGGACAAACACCGTGCTCGTGGGTTTTCTCGAGGTTCTCCCGTTTCCTCCCACTTTCTTCATTCCGCCATTTCATTCGTTTCTCATTATTACCGCCTCCTTTAGCCTAAGCGGCAAATCCGTGGGACGTAAAACTAAAGATTTCGTTTTCATTTTGGTGGTATAGAAGCAAATACGGGTTGGATATATTCCTGATGAAACTCTGTAACACTGCTTGTGAGTCTATAAGACATCTATACTGTTTGCCGGAGGATCTTGACGAAGATGGTCCCAACTAAACATATCACAAATATGTTCGATGAGAGCCATGTCAGGTGACCGTTTCGGCAGAGGTAGCTGCGGTACTTCTAAATCTTGAAGGAAGGTTTTCACGTTCTGAAATAAAGGTTTGTCCGGAAAGTAATAAGAACGAGTTCCGTGGATTAATCAGAAGGGAAGGGGAATGGGGTCTCCTTACGTAATGGTTGCTGAAAAAAGTTAGATAAGCGATATATTTCTCGGCAGTTGGTTCTGAACCAATTACTTATACTTGCAATTTTCACAAAGAACTTGCAATTTATCTTCTAACTAAATTTACTACATAAATTACATGTGAACACCAGAGTTGGCTTAAGGACAGACGTAGGCGGGCTACAGTCTTGAGAGCATACTAAAGACCGTCCGTAAATGTTATTAGCATGCAGAAATGCTAAAATGCCGTTACATACTGTATTATTATAGGTTTTTACTCTATATGAATAATTTAGGATTTATTTTACTTGTTTTCATGAGCTCTATTAGGGGTGGACTGGCCAACTGGGCAAATGCCTGATGCGCATTCTCTGTTATGACTTCCGCACAAAAATGTACTTAATAGCGGGTTCCCTTAAGTATTCACATTTTTTTCTGGAGTAACACAAAAAGTAATTCGTGTATCTCCTGAAATTTTATTGGTAATAACTTTTGAAGGCATGTGTGCGGTTGGGTGACCTGAAATTGCAACCACATTGCTTTGGCGCCAAGGTCGTATTTTCTTATTAAACACAAAACTACATCAATATTTTGGTTTTAAGTATCTGTATTTCAACATTATGTGTTATATTTAAACGAATATGTGATTATAGACATAATATGACTTGCCTAAAGCAAACGAAATCCTATAAATGACATATCTTCTCTCTAACTAATCGGCATGATGCCCTTCCAATACCAGCATGATTGTCCTTTTCACAGAACCAGTCCACCACACTACTCTATAAAATAATTGCAATTAGGATTTTCAACTATTGTTTTTAATTGATTAATATAATAATAAAAGTCTACATTCCAAAATGATCGCCATAAGTAGCATATACTGTATAATAAATAATACTGATTTAAATTGAAGAATAGAAGCTTAGTTTTACCTTTGTTAAGCACGCTGTGCTATCTTCTTACAACTAACTTTACAGCTTAATGAACTTAAAGGTTCATCGCCGCAATGACAAAAGAACGCAAATGCATCCTGCCTTTCGCTGTACCAATTAAGTAATGACTTTCATAATTTACTTGCATAGGGTCACTCTTTATATTATTATCTTCATTAAATACAAACTAATTATTTGCTGAGCAAAACTATATATTTTCATTAAAATTTAACACGTATATTGAAATAAATACATTGAAAGGGATTTGCTGCTGCCAGTAGCCAATCAGAAGAAAGATATCTTAGCTGTTGTATGTATCTACGATTGTACAGTTATCCTGTATCACATAGGTCTGATGAAGCCAAAGAGTTAGTTGGAGAAACTGTAACACGTGTTAAATTTTAATGAAAATATATAGTTTTGCTCAGCAAATAATTAGTTTATATGTAATTATAACAAAGCAAATCTTCTAGTTATGGAAAATATCTTATCTTCAGTTCTACTTAAAAATCTATAAAACGTGTCCTTTTTTCTTGCATATCATAAATATTCTTTTACAAAAATGACAGACAGAGATGTGGAAGTATCATATCACAAAGCAGAGACGTACGCAAGTGTTGGATTCAGGGGGTCCGAACCCCTTCCCCAAAATCTCGACTTTTCTGCAAATGTAGTCTAATTTTGGTGGTGATTTAACACATTTTAATATAATTATTCTCATTCTAAATTTCGACCCCCTCCCGAAATACAGTCCTACGTACGTGCCTGTCACGATATATATATATATATATATATATATATATATATATATATATATATATATATATATATATATATAATGTCTATAGCTTACTATCATTCACGGGGGCCCGGGTGCAATTCCTGGTGGTACAACCTTGAGAGGAATAACTAACGGCAAGAAGACGTAAAAAGTGCCCTAGCTTCGACAAATTTCTGATTTATTTTGAACGCTAAATCCAATTTTTAAACAAATCCCTTCATGGAGTTATTAGCTAAATGACCTCAAAACTGGAATTTTTGAATCTCCGTTTATACCAATGGTAAAGGTTCGATTTTTGAATACGTTTCGAATTGCTCTTTTTTTATGCTAATTTGAGGACGCTGAGGCCAATGGAACGATGTTTAAACATATCGGTGCATGAGGGGACGAAAAAAATCTGAAATTTAGGATATTTACATTTATTTATATTCAAACTCTGAGGTAGTGGTTCTCATGACTCCATGGTCGGATATGCTTTAAAACAGTTCAATTGGATTCAGAGTCCTCAAATTAGTATAGAAAGACCAATTAGAAATTTATTCAAGAGTAGATACTTCTTACTAGTGGCATTATCGTTTGTTCTCTGAGCAGTGGCGGCTTTAGAGGGCAGGCCGGATAGACATGAGCCTACCCAAAAATTTTGAAAAATACATAAACACTAAAAGATACAATAAAGAGTAAATATATTTTCCACTGTTTATATTAATGGTAGATAATTATTTAACAAATAGCATCAACCCCACGGGCGTCTCTGGCCGGGGGGACGAGGGGGACGCGTCTCCCCAATATTTTGAAGTACAAAATATTCAATATTCTGTTCTAATTAATTTTATTTACTAACGACAGAATAGCATATAAATAGTAATAATTATATTTATTTGGAATATAATATTCAGGCTGTGTATAACACAGTTCTTGATATGTCTCAAGGGGTCCGTGAAGGTAAGCATAAAGGTAACAAATGGAATCGAAGGTAATAAATAGGTTGGGCTAGGTACTACCATTTAAATCACTTTCTTTGATGTTCCCCCCAAATTTTACATGCCAGAGACGCCAGTGTCAACCACTACTGCAAAAGTAATTTTTTATTGCCATTAATCAATCAAATATGTAGACCCTATATGTATTCATAAGCGAGAGAGGGGACCCACTCAAAATAAAATTAAAATCCTGAAGCCGCCCCTGTCTCTGAGCGCATAACAGTAATTCTGGTTCCACCTAAAACTGTAGATGCACGTCTCATATAGCATCGGTGCTAAAAGGGACAAGCTTTCTTCATATTTTGTTCATATTGATATTTAGGATGGGGGGTCATGATGGGTCAGTGGTACAAGCCTATAAAGCACTTACTTCTTTCAATTTGATTAGAGTCTATTTTTCTTAGCCAAAGTATGACAAGCAAAGCATGTATTTAGAAAGAATTGAAAGGCATACATACCTCCTGTTTTGATGTGCCAATATTCTCCGGATTGTATGAATTTCTCATCAGTGGAGTTTCACATGTTAGTACTGCCTCTTCCAATCTTGGTCGCTTCACCAAAAATGACAATAGAGTCCCGTTCTTTAGTTTTTTACTCATCTTTAACACACACAATTACACAACTACCGTAAATTAATATATAACTGGTTGAATTTGAAATAGGCCTATGTCAAAATTGCACTCTACACAAAAAATATTTTATCGCTGTCAATGTAACAGAGTAACTGAGTATGGTCACACGGTTAAAAGTTATCTTGTCATCTGTTATCTGACACCACCCCTCCCATTTCTCCCCTTTTGTAGATAAATATAGCTTCCCTTTGTTGAGCTAAAGTGGTCACAAGACACAAGAAAACTTGGAGCTTGACCTAAATCTATCGATTTCACTATCCAATAGAATGCGAGGGTATGTTCCGGTCGTCGACCCCTATCCATGACATTTTTTAGTGTCCTCTCTGAGAGGGACATAATCTTTAATCTATGGCGCTATGCGAAGAACATTTCCTGAGGGCAAAATGTTGTTGGATTTCCGTTATGTTTCGTTTTTGCAAAACTCAATACTTTTCCATGACTTATGTTTGTCAACATTGTTGACATTTTCTTAAGTGTGCGTTTGGATTGCGGCTCCATAAATCGTACCAAAATTTTCTGATGTATCAAAGGTGAAGAAAACATTTCTATAATTGGTACAAAACCCAGGATTCATATGTCGTTGGAAGTCACTGATAAACTTTGACGTTTTGTATGTGTCCGTGGAATTGTTCATTTCTCAAGAAAAGCTCCCAACTGTACTCAATTGGTGCATTTAAAGATGAATGTATCAGGAATTCAATTGCTGGTACATTCGTGAATTTTTCATTTAAGCAGGAGAAAGCGAGAAGACAAATATATGACTGTTACAAAAGTGTATGCGTAGGGTATTTTGGTTTGTTGCTTGAGCTTAACATTCCACGGTAACGAAATGGTGATAAAGAAGACGTGCACTTATTGATTATAGTCTCTAACTGTAAAGGATCTCGAGATATGGGTATCTTATAATAATAATCTCGCTTCTTTGGGGCTTATGGTGACCACCTCAAGAAACTAGACAGAAGTATTCACAATTCAAATACTTGTATGTCTGTATTAAGTATTATTAACTACCACACATTTTGATTAGACTCTGCTAAACTTGTAACACACATTGAATAGGTCGGAAAAAGACAATATTTGTATTTCCCAACGATAAATGCTGGAAGTTAAAAAAAAAAAAAGACCTTTGGGGGGGCGGTCGCCCCCTCCGCCCCCCCCCGTGGATCCGCCAGTGTCTACGTCCCACTTGATGATTTGGGGCCCCCTTATGGCTTGAGGCTCCCCGCAATGCGGGGTCTGCGGGCCCTTATTTACGCCCCTGGACTCCCAAAATAAATGAGCACGGAGATAGTGCTGTTATTTACAAGAAGTATCGTGTTTCAGTTTATTGTGACTGTAACAATCATTGACATCTTTCACAAAAGCATTTGATATGCTAATGGCCAGTGACGCATTTAGGATTTTGTTTCGGAAGGGGGAGGGAGACAGATAAACACACAAACAAACTCTTTATTTTAATTATATTAGAAGATTATGTTTTTACATTTGTTCCCATCTCCTTTGCAGATTCTCTATCGCATGATGTAATCTAATGAATGAAGTATCTTTTGGTTCCTCTTTAGTTTGCCACAACCTGGTTGGGGCCACTGGGGCCTCGTGCGATGTTATGGCAGCATTTTGGTGAGTTATTTCTTGTCAATTAAAACCAGAATAACTGAGTTCTTATTTATGATTTGTAATTACATTTAAAACAGATGAAAAATTTAAAGGAAAATGCGACACAGCCACCGGAATTGATTACCCAATCGCTTAACTCCAAATTCCAATAGAGACATGGAGACACACGGTAGAACATTCAGCTACAGTTGGAGAAGCTTCTGGTACAGTCCCAGACGATGAGAGTTCCTGGATTTCTTGAGGTTCTCCCATTTCCTCCCACACTCTTAAGAATTCATTTTCATTCATTATTCTTATCCTTTATCAAAAAAGACATAATCGAGGGAGTTAAATTAAAGGGTCTCATTTTCTTCCTACTTTTTTACTTTGACAATTCTCTCAAGAAGTTGCAACTTAGAATTGAACTAATTATTTCTTATTTCACTTGTCAGTCAACGACAAAAGTCTTTCCGTTTGATGACGTTAGTTTCGTAAATAACTTCAGAATGGAAGAACAATTTGAGAACAGTTTTCAGTAAATTAAAAAGAATGTAATATTCTCTACGTTCAAAATCATACCACCGTTGTACGTTCCAGCCATACTACTGTTATTCCCAAAATAAATTTTACTAAACGGAAAGAACTTTTGTTGCTAACTGTACCCTATACATTTCAGTCCAACATTCAGGCTTCGCGGTCAGGAAACAATCAAAAATATGCTCCCATCATTCTTCCCTTGTAGAGCAACTTTTGATGACTGATCCCAAAATCTTGTAACCATTTTATCATTCAGCCAATTCGCAACGGCTGCTAAAATTTCTCAAGGTCTCCGTGTCAGTTGCTAAAAGTGTCTTTTCACGTCTAGATTCAGTTCTTACGAAATAATAATAATATTCTAGTATTACTTTTGAAGATCAATATACAAAGGAAAATATCGATATAAATATCATATTTAAGTTAATCCCAGGGAGTCATTCCGTAACACAAAATTTTGCGCGTCACAACGCAACGCAAATGCTGGAACAAGCAATTGTTAAGTGTTACCTAGGTATATTGGTCATTACAAACTAAAAGTCACATTTTGCGGTGCATCGGCGTAAGCTCGTACCGAATGTGGCTCCTGGTCACTATTACTAGTATCATTGGAACAAATAATAATGTAATCATATAGTAATAATAATTAGTACGTCAACTTATTGTACTCATCATACAATAGAACCGTTTTTTTTTTTTAAATACTAATCATAGAACTGGTTGTTAAATGATTTGAATGGCACCACTACTCACAAGACAGGAAAATGTCGACTAAAAGATTTGTTCCTTTCAAAATTCACTGCAGCCGACAGTGCAAGCACATATTTATTTGCATAGTTCACTGATTGGCAGTTCTGCATTTTTCTTTAAATTCTGCTAGTTATAGAAGAAATCAGTCCAAGAATTCCTGCTCCCACTCCAAAGAAAATCAGCAGGTTTATTATTGTAAGGTTAACAGATTTTTAAATGAAATATTGGAAGAGTTTCTGTATGTGATCACATTAAAGAAAACAAATTAGTTTCGTTTCGCAGTGTGAACCTACGTTATATTGGCAGCACCATACGTGAATTTATTACAGAAACCGTAAGTAGTCCGGTTGCAATAGAAAAACAAAAACTTAGAACTAGGAAGTTCTTGTTTCTGACGTCTCATTTGATGAAGCGCCAAAAGAGAGAAAACGAACTGACTTACGATCAGGAGAAATAAGGAGGTTAGTGTGACTATTGCATTGCATCAATATTAAGCACGTTTTGTGTATACAGCAATCGCAGCTCGATCGTTCAGTATTGAAGAGAAATGGAGGTATCAAATCAACTCGTTTACGGTTGTTTGCTGTTGGAGTGATCTTGTCAGCAGCCGCATCGAGTTATCGAATACATCAGGCATTTGAGGAGGATTCCATGAACGAACACACTGGCAGGCATTGTTCCAGAAGTTCAAGTCGGAGCCTTTGTATCAAACTCCGCGGTGGAAGACCACAAGTGTTGAAAGACAAGGTCCTGAACGCAACCATACACAAGAAAAGCAGTTGAACGTGTGGTGAACTTGTTGAACGCTTCCAGATTTCCAAGGAAAGGGTCTTCACAGTTTCCAAGGACCACCAGCACCGCATAGGAATGTGTACAAGTTAATGAAAAGGTATGCCACACATTGTAAGTCACATACTAGAATACATATTTTAGTCTGTGTTGTAAGCAACCAACAAGGAACGAGTGATAGCCTGTTTTCCGTTTCTGTCTCGGCACTGGAAAACACTCATATTTGATCAAGTGCTTACGAGTGACGAGAACTGGGTTCAATGTGATACTTAAAGCGTGTCAGATATTGGTTGTCCAGACCTGACCTTGTGTTTTGTTCTTCATGACTACCTCTGCACCTACGATCTTGATGAACTAGTCGCCAAATGAATTACAAGCTTCCACCACCAGGCCAAACCATTACTGTGAACTTGTACCAGCAAGAATTGCAACAGAAGGAGCCAGCATTGGCTAATAGAACAGGTGCTGTAATGAAGAGACAAGACGTGGCAGGAAGACGATGGATACCATTCGGCGACTTGGTTGGCAGACAGTGAACCATCCACCACACTCAGCTATCTCATCCTATTTCCATCTATTTCATTTACTTGACAAGCCCTCTATGGGAAATCCTTAGACAAGGAGACAGATCTGGGGCACGCACTCATGGACGTATCTGCGTCCCCGAGTTTTACTGCCAGGGAATTATGAAGCTGCAGTAACATTGGAATAGGGTGCTAGACAGCGATGGAGGTTATTTCCAGATCTAACCCTACCCCCTAGACCTTTGGCTAGCGAGTATGCCTTTGGTGCACATGGTCCCGGGTTCGATTATCGGTCCGTAGAACACAAAACTTAATTTGACACTAATTTATTTTTATTGATTATACATCTTCTTTAGCCTAAAGGCAAACCATGGGACATTAAACTAAAGGAAAAATCTTTGAGACCTAACTGAGTATCACGCGCTATATGTCTGTTTCTTACGATCACGAAAGGCAGGATTTTTTTTGTTTTTTTGTTTTTTTTTTTTTTTTTGAAGGTTAAATGTTACCTTGTAGTTTTAGGTTTGTAATAAGGTTTCAGATTAAAAATTGATGTGTGGAAACTTTACACACACGTAAAACTATAATATAACAAAAGATCCCAAATGAAACTAATCTCTTTGCAAATGTCAACAAATTTCTTTTTTGCAGTGTTGATTTATCAACATACGTACCACAAACATTGCAAATTGGTGCTTTGCAATTCTAATTCCCTTGGTACCGCCAAGAAAATAATCAATTGTTTCATTTATCATAGCTGCTGCAACCGGACATTCCTGAACAAGTGAAATCACGCCAGGCTCAGGTTTTACATTTGCCCTCATGTTGAATTGCATTTCAATCTGCAGTTTCTCACCAGTTTCATTCCTCTGTTATTCCAACTCTTTTAAACGATCCTTTATTTGCTGCATTTGAAAATAAGAATGGAAATAACAACGTGTCTACCAAAATAAGAAATTTAAAATAATCGAGAAAAGTACTCCTTCCGCTATACTAGGTCCTAATTACATCTATCTTTTTCACCTCCTTTCGTGATCCCATGTAACCTCTCGCGATATCCCTAGGGGTCCCGATTCCAGGTTGAGAAATCCTGCAACAGAGCAATAAATTCGGAAATGTTCTCCATGCGGTGCTGAATATGTATCCAAAAGTCGCCTCACCTTATTAATTACCGTTTTTGCCTCTGCTGATCAATGTTAAAACGAAAAATGGTCTGTATCTATCACTTCGGTTTGAATGGAGGCATAAAATTCGAGAATAAACTTATTCTTTGGACCCTGAATGCAAACAAAAGGCTATTTCTTCCAATATCCTATCGTTTCAGATCTATTAAGATCAGTACTGAAAACTGAAGAGTCACTTCAGGCTCCAATAGAACAAAGAGATTAAATCTATCAATGTATAGGTCTATAGTGTATATTAAAAAATCCCCTCAATATCTGTTACTGTTTCCTCCCTACTGAGATCAAATTGAAACCTTAAAAAAAATACTTCATGCTATATATTACCGTTTTTTTCACTATGGATATGTGTCGAAACAGGAAATTAATTATGGAAAATTTTTCACCACTTCCGGTTTGAATAAAGGGATAAAGATCAAATTAAAATTTATTTTTATGACGTTGAATCCATGTCAAAAGCCATATCTTGCTATCTCTGACCAATTTTGGTCCATAGAGATGACTACTGAAACCGGAAATAGTCTTGAATTTCCACCACTTCCGGTATTAGTGAAGAGATAAGAGTGGACACAGAATCTATTCTTGGGAAGCTGAATCTATTGCATAAAACCGCTTCTCGATGCATCTTACTCTTTTTGCTCTACGGTAAACAACATTAAAACCGGCACCCATTCTTGGGATGCTAAATGGATTCCTCGCTATATCACACCGACTCCGCTTTGATACCAGTCAACAGACAGACAGACAAACGGACACAGCCGTTCTGTAACACTTCCAATACTTATGTAGGCTAGATTTCCCGATGCATGCATTAAACTAGTTTAAAGATGCATTACTGTATATAAGAATTAAAAATGTAATTTCGGTTTGAAATATGTGCATTACTTATCGCTACTAAAACTGTCTCAAACTTTTTTGTTTCATAGAAGTATTTTAAACTGCCTCCATTTGTAGTGGAAATATACAAAAGGCATAGAAAATTAAACTAAGGAAATCCATAGAGTGGTACCTAACAGAAAGAAATTGGGGAATCACGATGACAGGGTAGAAAATGCGGGCTCACCGCATGGACATAATTTGTTTGTGGATGAAAGAGACGAATACAGAGATTGTCTCCGGGAAACGCTGTCGTCTGTTAGCATTCAGTTACTTTAATTTAAAAAAATCATTAAGCACTCAAAATATAAATTAATGTAGTGGGAACTGGAGAATTTGTGAAGTAAAATGCCTTTCTGGGTACAACCTTACATCTGTTGACTGCATAAACTCAATTTTAACGTCAGTCGAGATGAAACATGAGGCTTGATGTAACCGATGAAAGTGGTTGAAAATGAGGCATAAATAACCTCTGCCATATTGTATATCTGTTAATACAATAACCAAAATAAATGGTAACCAAATCGCCTTACTCTATTTTGAGAAAAATGACTCTTTAGTTTGCCTTGATATCAAGAATCAATGTAGGGTGTTTCCGGGAGTACTAATAAATATTTTAAGCAACGGGTGTTCGAATCTAGCATTGACAGCCTCTGCACCATAGGGAAAGAGCTGATGATCCATAATCCACGAGAAAGTATGACTTTGATATGTTTATGCAAACAAGTCTATAACCTACTAGATTACCTGAAAACTCTGAGTTTCGTGGACTTTCAAAACTGATTTAAAAAAAAAAAAAACTGTTTTTAAGTTTGTAATTTCGGTGCTGAACAAGTTTCGAGGTGCAATTGGAGAGCGAAATAGCCAACACCCTTCTAGAAAGCCAAAAATAAATGTTCGGAATCGATGTGCTGACTGCACATTATCAAGTGAATGTATGACACGCCATCTGTCCAACCATAACCCTTTATAACCTGTAGCGCCGGAGACTGATTTTAATTTGTAACCAGTTATCATTTCTTTTTCATTTAACTTCATTCTAAAATAAAAAGCTCTGGAAAAATCTTGAAGTGATGTCCCACTTATTGATTGAATATCGTAATCAACACCCTTTATCCTCATCGTTGGTAAAAAACATTGTTATCTTTTATAGAGAAATTTCAGAAAGTGATTTCAAAGTACAGTTTCTTCCAGACATGTTTTTTGGGGGTCACTGTTCCTTTGGAGTTCTGAAAGTATCCTCCCGAAGGAGGACAAAATATTATATCTATAATATAATAATAAACAGAATAGTAGCATGTGAAAACAGTATGTGCCCCTGTGGTGCTCACCCCCCCCTCATGTCCATGACGCACCCCCCTCAGTTGTCTATCCGTAAGTGTTCTTCCATGAAAAAAAAATCTTTTCGATTAATTTTTACACACCCTCAAACATATTTATATAGATTTTTAACCCCCCCCCAAATATTTCAATGACGCAGTTTGCGTCATAGCCCCCCTTGTCGGCACCCCTGTGCCCCTCTGAATACTAAATGTACCCCCCGGAACGTTTTTTTTTCTGAAAGAAACACTGATTCATTTAAATATTTTGAAAAAAAGAATATTGCATTTTGTTTTTCCTTTTTTCGTTTATTTTAAAAATTCTTAGAAGCCTCTCTTTTTCTACAGGGAGCGAAAAGCATCACGCATTGGATAAAGGAGTTTCCTCGAAATAAGTGTTTTTATTTGATTGAAGAGCAGCTACAATCACCAGATAGCACTTCTACTAAAGTAATTCTTTTTAATTTTCACTGAAGAAGCTTTCACTACAGACTGAAAAGTTATATCATGTGAATGGTATCAGAAGTACATGATTTAAATGAGAATGCTCTAACTGTATCTTTTATTCTGTCAAGTTAAGCAAGTGTTAATGTAATCACACGTGGACTATAGCAACCGAACTAGTCCCACATGATACAGTGTCACATGTAAATACGATATGGACCAAAATGTTTACGAATATGATATTGAACAAACACAGTTAAATGTGTTTTTCAGAAAAAAATTCTATTCACACTTACATTATGCAAGTGATTCTGTGCTGTCATGCAGATTGAAACTTCTGGAGCAAGAGTTCTGGTTTTGTGAAATTTCGCAAAGTTAAAACTACATGTCTGTAAAATGTAATTCTTTATTGGAAACCAACAAGTCGCTTTTGGTGGATCTTTAATAAGTACTAAATCATATTACAGTAAATATGTGGAATCATTGCGACCGTATGTGATACTAAGGATTAACAACAACTGGACTATGAATCTCTACAGTACGACTGGCTACAATATGGATTTTTTGATAAAGAGTTCTTTATATATTTTTCCTGGTTACAACGTTACGGATTTGCATTTTCATTGATTTTATATCGTCTTCCAGATGAAGGGACCTCAAAATAAGACAACTCTTCTGAAACTTCGCAGAAAAACACCTGCAAACAAGTACACAGCCACATATTAAGGACGTTTCAAAATGGGTCTTCCTTCTGATAAGCATCAAATCACTTTTGGTAGCTGATATAATGCCTCATATACTGAATACAACGGGTTCATCAAATCATCAGAAACTGAACGTCTTTCACCTCTGGGCTGGAGCAGAAGCAAAAAGGTGTCATCACGTACTCTAACAATGTATATTTGTTTGAAAAAGAAAAGATAAATGAATAAAAACAATTGGGGGAGCTCTGATTAAGTGGGGTGGCTGGATCAATAGATGGATGGGGTATGTCTACCACCAATCTTCCTAAAATCCTAGGAAGATTGGTGGTGACTGGATGGGCAGGCAGGGGAGTAGACTGGCGGACAGGACGGGTGTTTGGGCCGCTGGGCAGACGGTCCGGTAAGGGGGAGACGGGCTGACGGATGGATTGAGGGGGCCTTGGAAGAGGGGAGGATGGGGGTGTGGGTGCTTGGCTGGGCGGGTGGATATACACAACATATACACGTACGCACATCCAAACGCCTACATTCCTCATCACCACAGACACTGATGCGGCGAGGGACTACGCGCTTCGATCCAGATGGGTAAGTATAGTAGCATTTACAGACTTCTACACAAATGACTGATCTTCTTCGGAAAATTCTTCTGCTTTCAGATTGTTCTTCAAATAATTATTCAGCTGTTTTCAATATGTGTTGAATATGTCTTCGTCCTCCTTTCTCTGTATCCAACAGTTTCTACTTCTCTCTCTCTCTCTCTCTATTGTAAGAATCATTGGTTCTTCAATCTACATTTGTTCCAATACTATTTCTTTTATACTATGATAACAATTACTCTCGTCTTAATTCACACCTCTTCAATATTATTTCTTTCCTTTTCTTCAGCTTCATTCAAGATGTCTCTCCATCAGAGTGTAGAAAATACTGAAGAAATGAAGAAGAAAGTGTCACTGTTGGCCATGCTGAATATTCTGCAACAATGTTATGGTGGAAGAACGTGGTATCAGGTCAAAGTATGAGTAATATCGAGGATGAGAAAATTTTGAACAAGGCGCACATCGCACACAAAAATCAATACAAAGAAGCTAATAGATATAACAGCTGTAATCTAAAGTAGAGATAACGAGGAAGAAAACTGGGGTGAATGGGTGATATCAGAGTGGAGGCAGTGTGGTCAACATAATTTTAAAAAATAAATAAAGCAAATTAATAAATAAATAAATTACTTAAATAGATGGTATAGTAGGTAAGACAAATAAATAAAAAGTTAAATAAATAAATAAATGAATTAATCATAACCCCTAACCCCACCACCATAATCATCATCATCATTATCATCATAACCCTAATCACCGACCACACTGTCTCCAATTTCCTTCCACTCGAATCTTTTCTCTTTCTCTGAATACCTACTCAATACTTTGACCTCGCCACACGTCCTTCCATACTATCATTTTAGCACAAGGTTCAATATGGTGACAGTGACACTCAACTGGACTTTTCTCTAGTATTCTCCCTTTTCTTCGGTCTGGAATACATTCTGATGACGAGAGACTGAATCTTGAAAGCTAAATCCTTTATTCTTTCAGCGTGCCTTCCATCTTAAGCATCATGTACAGTACTTTTTATGTCTCCAGTCTTTTTATGTCGCATGAAAATATTATTCACACACACAGTGGTGGTTCGTGAGAGAAGTCACATTGGTAAAAGTTAAAGTTTTATCGCTTGGAACAGAGAATAAAATTTATCTAATGTATTAACTGTTGTATACAATAATTAATACATTAAGAAAGTTATCTTCTTTTACTTTCAAGCGAAAAAATTGAACTTTTACCGGTGTGATTTCTCCCTCAAAGCATCCACAAACAGTAAGCGTTTCTTTTTCAGTTGTTTCGACGAAGAAGAAAGAAGAAGAAGCCTTACCACGACATATTATCTGTCTGTCTGGTTGGGTGTCTGTGCTTCTCTCTGACCTGACGCTGGGGTTCTTGATATCTGTCCTGACGCCTGAATCCTAAATGTTGATCCCGACCTGATGCCCTCTGTGCCCTTATACCCGCCCCGAAGCCAGCCTTCTCCTCTGCCTGCTTTCCCCCTATCTATCTATTCTTTCAGCCACCCCACAAAGCTGGGGAATTAAAAAAAAAAAAGTTGTTTCATTTATTTTTTGATGTTCTGTTGCGAACAAATTTAATATCGATAAGAATTGAATAGAATACATTTAACATGGAATAGGGGCCAATGGTGATCTTTAACTTCTGCCGATTACTTCCATTGAATCTACACTTCATCTATTTTATTTCTGAATTTGTGCAGTTTATCCCCCAGTCCATTCCATATTAACAAGGTGAAATTTTTAATTAAACATCACACGATTATACGATTATGCTTTTTCTGCTGAAGGAAACGGATGAAGAACCAAAAGTAAATGACTGTGAATGGTTTACACTAACATTCTGAAATCGATTTCCCTGAATCCATGACCAAAGTAAATTTTCCCCTATCTACATTTCGCGAACACTATTACTTATGGTTAGGTTAATAATTATATTATTATTATTATTATTATTATTATTATTATTATTATTATTATTATTATTATTATTATTATTATTATTATTATTATTATTATTATTATTATTATTAAGTTTTTTTCTAAGTTTAGATTTGGGTCTGGAAATATTTCTTCCCCGTTTCTCGATCTTCAACTTTCTCTCTTCAGTCTCAATATTTTCATCTATTTTTCAAATCATCGATAAGTTGTATTCTTCTTCTTCCTATTCCTCGCTTTCCTTCCATCTTTCCTTCTATGGCGGTATGAAGAAGACAATTTCTTCGTAAGATGTGTCCAACTCAATTGGCCTTCATAAGAAGAATTCTGGTTAAAAACGTCCTCTTCTATCCTCCCTGTTTTAAAACATTGTTTGTTGGTCTCTCTATTTTACTTTCTCCATCTTCCTCCAACACCACATTTCGAAGCTCTCTAAATATTTCTTCTCCAACTTCCATGGTGTCCAACTTTCTGAACCATATAGTCCAATACTCCGTACACGGGACTTTTTCCTTAGTCCAATGTTAAGCCTTTTACTTAAGAGCAATAATTTCTTGTTGAATGCTTCTTTGACTATGGCAATGATCTCTTTGATGCACTAAGCGTCTCTCATCAGATTAATTCGCAGATATTTGAAATAATCGACCTCTTTTTAAGTTCTCTTTGTTCTACCCTGACCCATAAGAGCGTGTTTCCACGAAATATTCTTACAACTTTCAGGTTTTCGATGTTCATCTCCATTCCATATAATTTTTCTGTGTCATCTATTTTGTCAATCTTCTCCTGTAGTCCTTTTTCGGTTCTATCTATAATAACCGTGGCATCTACAGACCTGATCTTTTTAATGATCTGCCTTCCAATCTTGAAATCTCCCACTTACCTTAATGCTTCCTTCGTTAAGCATCCAGTGTAAACGTTAAATAATTGGGGCGACATATCACATCCTTCTATGATTTTACTTTCAATCTCCACACTATTGGTTTCTCTTTGATTCAAGCACAACTTCATTCGTTGTCCTATGAACAGGTTACGAATGAGTCATCGGTCTCTCCAATTGACCCCAATTTCTTTAAGTATTTTCATGAGTTTGGCCCAATTGACCTAGTCGAAAGCTTTTTGCCAGTCGATGAAGCATGAACATAACTCTTCCTTTATGTCAAGAACTCGGTCTAATTTCATTCTAATCAATCCAATAGCATCTGGTGCCTTATCCTTTCCAGAATCCAAACTCATCTTCCTCCAACATCTCTTCTATCTTACTTTCCAGCTGCCTTTTCAGTATACTCACAATAATCTTTCCAGTGTGGGGAACATGGCTAGTGATTCTGTAATCACAGCATTTCTTAGCCTGCTTTTTCTTGGGTAAATGCAATCATTGTAACATCAAGAAAATCCTTTGGCCATTCTCCACTCAGGTAGGTTTTATTAATAATTGAAGTCAGTACTTTCATTGCGTTGTCTCCTAATTACTTAAGTAAATCTCCTGGTATGTCATCGTCTCCAGTGCCATTCTTTTTTAGCATGTCTCTGATAGCTTGTACTTAGCACCCC
This sequence comes from Thermobia domestica, assembly GCF_964235325.1. NCBI lineage: Eukaryota > Metazoa > Arthropoda > Insecta > Zygentoma > Lepismatidae > Thermobia > Thermobia domestica. The sequence continues at coordinate 2,276,144 of NC_137469.1, forward strand.
CCTAAAACTTTCGGAACTAGGGGGGGTGCAATATTAAAAAGATTCATTCTCGCTCTGCCTAAAGCCCTCCAGGACTTTGTAGAAAATGTTTTAAATGATCTTACCTGTAGGCAGAACGGGAATTCTCGTTCTGTCTAATCTTTGGAGACAGGGAATTCTATGCGAGGAGGAAATTTTTAGGGAAATGCAGCACCGAGAAGCTTGACTCCTAGCGTGTTTGAATGCAGATCGAAACTTATGTATAAAATGGCTGTAGTAACGAGCGTGGGAACTAAATCCAAGAGGTCAAAATGCAGGAAAATTCTGACGAGGACAAAATCACAGGGATATATATTGGATGTATCAATGCACATCCCATATGATTATATTTTCCCTTCAATTGTCATATATTCTAAAATGTTATCTGTATTTTTTCAACTGAAATAACTTTTTCTTTCTTTTAAAATGCTGACAACTCGTAAAATGCGTAAAAATGTTAAATAAAAAGGCAGATTAGCTTTAATTATTTTCACACATACCAATATGAAAAGTTCTGGGTATTCGTATTTATTATACATTTAATATATTTGAAATACGTTTAGCATATTACAGTAAGACTATTCATTTTAATTACGAAAAGTACTGTGATGCTACTTCATTTTTAAAATGTCATTCTTTGTGATAGCATATAGCAGTCTTTTATTTTGAGTAATGTATAAATATTTATTTTAATTCTGGAATACTGATCGTTTTTTTTTTTTTTTTTTTTTTAAGCAAAGATCAAAATGTGAAATATATATATACTTACTATAACAATCTTACGTCTTTTATTGTGTTTCAGCATTTTTATAAATGTTATTTCCGTAAAGTGAAGAATTTCAGATAACATTTTAGATGCATAATAGTTAAATCAAAAAATAATCATTACGTTTTGTCTGAATTTTCCTTTGGGTTTGTCCTCTTGAATTTTGTCCTGCATTCGTAATAATCGCTTTGGTAATTCTAACAGAGGCTGTAAGAAGAATAACTATCTCTTCAAGTTTCATCATAAATTTTAGATTTTATTCTTGTTGTTCTTCTCGGAAAAATGCCGAGGATACAGTTCTTAATCAGCAGTGTTATTCACATCTACTTTGGTAAAGATGAATGTAAGTTTTTAAAAATACCTGCGGGCAAATGGAAAATTGATTAACTCAGTTGCAAGAAAACTGTTTCACATTGTAACTGAAACGAACATAACATAAACTTAACTCGTTATAATATCAAATTATTTCACATCAAGATTTTATTCACTTTTTCAGTAGTTCTTCTCTAACATGCTAAGAGTCGCAGTACGTAAAAGATGCCATAGTTCATATCCTCAAGACACATGTTTGGCCATATATTAAGTAAACAATGCAAGAGGCTTTAGCAGGTAGGCCCGGGCCTACCCGAAAATTTTGAAAAATATATAAACACTAAAAGACACAGAGTAAATATATTTTCCACTTTTTATATTAATGATAAATAATTATTTAATAAACAGCATCAACCGCTACTGTAGTAATTTCCTATTGTCATTAATTAATCAAATGTGCATATGTATCCATACGCGAGGGAGCGAGCTTACCCAAAATTAAAATCTTAAAGCCGCCCCTGACTGCGAGCTTTAGCATGTTGGAGGTGAACTACTGGAAAACTGAATAAAATTTTGTTGTGAAATGACTTGATACTAGACCGAACTTAGTTTGTTTTATCTTCGTTTCAGCTACAATGTCAAACGGCTTTCTTGCAACTGAGTCAATCAATTTTCCATTTCTCTGCAGGCATTTTTTTTTAATCACATTCATTTTTAGTGAAATAGATGTAAATAACACTTTTAATAATAGAACAGTATCTAGTCATTTTTCCGAGACGAACAAATAGAATAACATCTAAAATTTATGATAAAACTTAAAAAAATAGTTATTATTCTTACAGAATCTGTTACAATTACTAAAGAAAAAATCTCTTGAAGAAATCCCTCCCTCGTCTCGAAAGATTAGGCAGAACGGGAATTCTCGTTCTGCCTAAAGGTAAAAATCATTTAAAATATTTTCCACAAAGTGCTGGAATGTCTTCAGGCAGAACGGGAAGACCCAGTAAAAATCTTGCTATTTTGGTTTTTGAAAGATTTTGAATTCTTGTTTTTAAGTGCCAATATAATAAAAACAACTTAGTTTCAACAAGATAAATTTTCAAGCAAAGCACGCAACACAAGATTGAATGGAAATCAACCTTTACATGGCTGTGATCGTCACAACGTTTCATCAATCGATTGCCAACGATTTAACCTCGAAAAACACCAGCCATGACTTTTCCGAAAGGATGTCAAAATGCATTAGCAGAAAATACGAAAATGCTGCTTAATTTGCCTTTCCTTTCTGCTAATACGTATGGACAACAATGCGGGAAAAACATAGTATGCTTCTTTCATAGTATCATAGTAAGCCGTGGATAAGCCATGCTGTGCCGTACATATTCAATACGGAAATTATAATCACGCGTTAATACAACGTCTATACGACGCTAATCAGATGTAAAATCATCTCTGAATATGCCTCGATGTGTTTCAATTGTTAATGATCATTACAATGATTAAATTAGTATGAAAAGACGTTAAACTCAAAATCAACTCAACTCATTAAATTAGTATGAAAAAAATGCATAATCAAGTACAATGAGAATTATCAAGTTTTGCGACCACACCCTTGAATTATTCCCGACAGAATGGTGTAGAAAAGTAAATGCAATCTTCCCCCTACCCCCTACATCCTCAACCATTGTTAATTAAATTGTAACATTTTGATTCTAATAAAGATAACAATTGGCCAAACGAAATTCATGTTGAAGAAAGAATTTAATTTTTCCTAGCGACTTGATTTTAGTAAGTCTTCTCGGGCGATCAGCCAAATGAAGGTATTGACATTCAACGTTTCGAATTTAGACATTGAATTCACCTTCAGGGATTATAATGAAGAAATCGGAGATATGGGCATGTATATATGGTGACTGCTTAAGGGCAGAGCTATGAATGGGGGCTTGTGATTGGCTGAGAGAAACGCTGGCTTCTGATTGGGTGTTTTGGCTATGAGAAATTATTTTGTTGAATGTCTTTTTTTCTTTTCCTGAAAAGGTCGACCAGATAAGGCTGAGTTGAAAAGAAATTCATATTTCTTTGATTATGTTTGAATTGTGAGATAGAGAGGTGGGTTGCCAGGTTATTTAACAAGACTATACATGCTTTGGAACTTTAACATTATTACTAAGCAATAACCATACATTAAGCATTGGAAAAATTCATTAGCTTCAAGGAGAAACCAGACTCGTAAACCTTTATTTAATCAACCAACATACAATTTTAATCAAAAACTTTCGGAACAATTAAACCCAAAGATGTTTTTATCTTTTATTGGATTGTCTATTTTATTTGAGGGAAACTCTTGGCCGGTAGACCCTTTGCTCCAAGACCAGTCACTTTGAATGTGGTTCCAGCGAGAGGTTCATTCTTCAAATCGATATCTCTGGACGCTGAAGTAACGTAAAGCTCATCAAAATTGGCACCACCGAAAGCCACTGACGTTACTTTAGACGCAGGAATCTTAACAGTCGTCAGCAGAGCTCCAGTGTTTGGATCAATTCGAAGGACCTGAAAAAGAGAACAGCTTTGATATAAATTCGATAAAGATTCGTCATTTTTTTTTATGAGTATTGACTGTATATAACACCTGAAATACAAATCTAACAGACCAAGACAAGAATACAGACGGTAGAGGCATGGTGGTTCAGTGGTAGAGCGCTTAATTCTAGTGCGTGAGATTCCTGGTTCGATCCCCGGCCAAGTAAATTTGTGGTGGACAACATTGTGTCCGTGGGTTTTCTCGGGGTACTCCCGTTTCCTCCTACTTTTTTCCAGCATCGTTCGCTTGCTTTAATCATCGACATTAAACTAAAATATTTCATTTCATTTAATTAAATCAGTGTCGGATCCCCCACCTCAGAAGAGGAAACTTTTTTTTTTTAATTTTAGATATAAATAAAACCCATCCTAGAGTTTGGAGGTCGTAAAAGTAGCTCTAAGTATAAGTATTACAACCCACCGCCCCCTCCCCCAGAAGTCCGTCCTGGATCCCCCCCCGGATTTAATTTCAAGAATACTGATGGACAGCCACCTTCTTATATGCCCTGTGGAAACCTTGTTTTCATCTTCTGCGCAGCAAAAGATGATGGATGCCTGACACAAGGATATCAACCTTAGCAACACCCTAGCGACGATACTAATCTTACAGGCTCAAAACGATCCCTTAAATGTTGAATAGAAAAATAATGGCACTTTTTATTGTTTTTTGAACATTTCAATGAGAACTGGTAAATATACACAAAATTTACCATTCGATCTTAGACGTTCGACCCTACTTTACAAACCTAACATACTCTACTGTACTCTACCGTTGATGTGTGTGCTTTTTTGCGTTTTTATGACACATCCGTTTGCACGCATATTATCAATTTGTACTCAATTATTTCAGCATGCGCCAGGAAAATAATAGTCCAGAATTCCTAGAGAATCATTTAAAGCAAGAAAAGTGAAACTTTTTTTTTTTATTATTATTTTTTATTTTTACTTCGACGAAATAACTTATTGTAAACCTGCATGCTGCAGCAAAACATCATGTCAAATACGGAAAGGAAAAAACTCAATACAGTTCATCCTAAATCAACTTCTGTAGGTAGATGTTAATACTGTGCTGTGTTGCTTTATAACTTCCTATAATTTCAGGCAATCGAGTTCTACAATCTACCTCAGTTTTCATTTTTATTTATTTACTAGCTGAAATACCCATTCTTCGCATGGGTCAGATAAAATCTATGTAAATATCTATGTAAACAAACTGAACAACGAAAGGAAAAAAAAAATCGGTTATTTTCTAGTACTTTTACATATCCCGGTGAACGCCCTTCTGAGACCCTCCTGGTTCGAATTAAAAAGAACGCTCCGTCTTGGTCTGGGGCCTGGACCAAGGTACCCATGACCAAAATTTTGTAACTTTCGGTCCACTCGTCTGGTCTCCATGTAGCACACAGACCATTATTATTATTTCTTAAATAATAATAATAATAATAATAATAATAATAATAATAATAATAATAATAATAATAATAATAATAATAATAATAATAATTGTAATTAACATTTACCTGTCCACCGTCAAATGTGGCGACCCATAACTTTCCTTCTGTATCAATGGTCATCCCATCAGGAACGCCAGGTAAGTTGTGTTTCTGTAAATCGAAAACAGTTCGTCGGTTGCCTGCAATGAAGGAGAGAAGATATGATGATGATAGGGGGCTTTAATGCCTACAACTAATGTCCAAAATCAACTCTTATTTATTCTAAAAATCTGGATACCAATATATGATTCCTCACACTAAAATTTTTTAAAAAATATAGATTGGTTCCTTCCTGTTCTCCCTAATAATCCTCCAGCACTCTTTTTATCTTATCTTATCTTTAGGCAGAACATGAATTCCTGATCTGCCTAATCTTCGTAAAAAGGGATATTTAGATTTCAGGGAAGTTTAATGGTAATTATTTTCCCCGACAATTGCAGTTCATTTCAAGGCCCCTTGATTTTCACGGAACTTAAAATAAGTTCGTTATTGAGTTTAACGTCAAGTTCAGCAGCGAGGCTATATGAGACGTGGACGTAGGAATCCGAACCACATGAGCTCCCGCCGGGAATCGAATCCGGGTCTCCCGCGCCAAAGGTACGTACGCTAACCGCTTAGCCACGGAGGAACTCTAAGTTTGTTATTGAATTCTCTATGTCTCTCTCTCTCTCTCTCTCTCTCTCTCTCTCTCTCTGTGTGTGTGTGTGTGTCTGTTATTTGCGAATTTTTCAATTTTGAGCCCTCCATTAGATGGAGCATCAAAAACTATCTGAAAGAAGTTATGGAATTTTTCGCGTCACTCTTACCATTCCCGAGATATTGGCAAGAAAAAAAATCCAATTTTGGGAGATCTAAGGGGCAATATCTCTGGAACCGTAAGTCATAGAGAAATCATGTTGGTGTTGATCAAGACCTAAGAGAATCGTGAACATTTTGGTACCAAATGGTAACCGATGGCCACTGGTTATATCTGCATTTTTAGTATATATACGGTGATGAAGAGTGACAGCTCAATATAGCTAATTCAATAGATCCTCTGATACGCAGGTTCTAAATATGTAAGTGTATTATCTATTGATTGTAATCAAATAAATTTAATATAGGTATAATTTTATACAAATTTCGAAAAACTAAGCCTTTTTAAGTTCGTTCTGACAATGCTCTTCGAGCATTCTCAACTGGTTGTATATAATTTTTTATGCCATATCATGCAATTTCAATTGCATTTTAAACTGGAAGTGAAAAAAAAAATCAGTTTTCCACTGTCAGAAATTTTGGACTGGTTAGATTTTCACTTTTAGAAAAAGGAAATAAGTGGTAGTACGTGATTGACTCGGATGATGTTCTCTCCTCCAATCGGCGTATTTTATTGAAGCACCTTAGAAGGATATACCAATATATGAACGAATGTCATTATTGAACCGTGAGTTAGTGAACAAAATTTGAAATTCGACTAGTTAATACTAGTTAATACGAAGTTAGATCTATTTCCTCTTATGAAATAAACACAATGTTTACTCAAGGTAATGTCCAAAACTACTCAACCAATAGTGACAGTTCTTTTAAAATTGGATATTCCCCCAATGGTGAAAGACTTTGTATTGTAACTCTTAAACTTCAGACAACTGACCTGAGTTATATCTTACACCACCTAGCTGTGCTTATTCTAATAACTGTTTAGGCAACGGGCAGAGATATGTAGATTAACCTTACAATAAAAGAATATTTGTTCGTAATTCATTACGTGATAAGCAATGCAATCAGTTAGGTACTATTATTCAAGTTATATGGTTGTTATTATTATTCCTTAATATCTTAATTTCCGTAGTCACTTGAAATATTAACCCTTTGAGGATATGAGTTTTTTGAGGTAATTTGTAAACTACCACTCAGTTAGCTATTGCATCAAGACTATTTACTCTAGGATCATGGTTTGACCCTAATTTCGTTCGGAATGAAGCAATGTTTCCAACTGTACACTCAATTTTCTCTATTATGTACCTGAAGTGGAAAATCCCGCCCAAAGTGGGAAAAGGGAATTTAAAAAAAATAGTATCCACGTTTGTCGCGAATTTTTTCCTCCTCAGATACATGAGTCGGACGTGCAAATTGTAACAAAAGAAAGTTTGCTTTATTGTGAAGAGAATGAGGTACGAAGAATGGTGGTAGGAGAAATATTCTTGATGCTCTAGCCGATTTATCAATTTTCCCTAACCATGTTTGGATAATATATTTTCAGTTAATTTTTATCCAATCAGCTTTATCATCAAGGCTATTCATGGTACGACCATGAATCATATCTCGTTCTCTTCAGAATGAACCATCCTTTCTAATGTAGCACTTCAATGTCGGTATCATGTACTTGAGGAAGAGAATTTTTCTGAAAGAATCCTTTTCTTCAAAGTTTGCGCCTCGCTGGGCGCCTTCTGTGTTATCATATTCCACTGTTTGAAAGACTGATTTATTCCAAAGAGAACGAGGTACAATTCATGGTTTCAGGATTTTTTCCTGACATAATCCATTTTTCCCACTTTGGGAGGGTTTTTCCGCCTTAGGTACATAATAGAGCCACGTGACTAGTAAAATTGGAAACAATGCTTCATTCTGAACAAAATGAGGGGCGAACCATGATCCTACGATAAATAGGGATGTCAGATTTTTTTTTTAATAAAACTCTAAAATAATTTACCCTCTTTTTCTTTAGTCAAAGTTTGTGACATCACTGCCTCATGCATCGCACGCGTGACTGCAAAATGCCCATGAAACATTTTCTTTGATACTTCCACGCTTGAACCAATGCACAAAACAAGTATGAAAAGCTTAATTAGAGATTTATAAAGCAAATTCTAAAGATCTACCCCATGGTATATACGTATACCATATGTCCTAAAAGGGTTAAGCGTCATCATACCTCTGACCGCCTAACTTGTAGCTTGTAACGATAAAATATATTTTACCGATATGACCTCTCCTATTCCTCATGTACCACGTAACCAGTTGTTATATTTCAGATTTCCTCCCAGGAAGACTTCTAAGATACTGCGACTGCAAGTAGTACTGCGAAAACGCGGGAAATCCACGTTGAGCATGATAAGAGATATGCCCTGGGAGGAGTTTATTAGCGCCGAGGGAAATATCTTCTCGTTTTCTTCTCGAGTCAGGCAATGAAATCGTCATTGTAGGGAGGGACATTTTCCTAGTGCCAAAACTAATCAGCTTCAGTTTGGAACACTGAAAAAAATATTCTGATTTTGTTATCTAGCCTTAAATCCAGGGACGTACTGCAACCCAGAGGCCCATCAGGAAGGTGAAATCCACGTTGAGCATGATAAGAGATATGCCCTGGGAGGAGTTTAATAGCGCCGAGGGAAATATCTTCTCGTTTTCTTCTCGAGTCAGGCAATGAAATCGTCATTGTAGGGAGGGACATTTTCCTAGTGCCGAAACTAATCAGCTTCAGTTTGGAACACTGAAAAAAATATTCTGATTTTGTTATCTAGCCTTAAATCCAGGGACGTACTGCAACCCAGAGGCCCATCAGGAAGGTGAAATCCACGTTGAGCATGATAAGAGATATGCCCTGGGAGGAGTTTAATAGCGCCGAGGGAAATATCTTCTCGTTTTCTTCTCGAGTCAGGCAATGAAATCGTCATTGTAGGGAGGGACATTTTCCTAGTGCCAAAACTAATCAGCTTCAGTTTGTAACACTGAAAAAAATATTCTGATTTTGTTATCTAGCCTTAAATCCAGGGACGTACTGCAACCCAGAGGCCCATCAGGAAGGTGAAATCCACGTTGAGCATGATAAGAGATATGCCCTGGGAGGAGTTTAATAGCGCCGAGGGAAATATCTTCTCGTTTTCTTCTCGAGTCAGGCAATGAAATCGTCATTGTAGGGAGGGACATTTTCCTAGTGCCGAAACTAATCAGCTTCAGTTTGGAACACTGAAAAAAATATTCTGATTTTGTTATCTAGCCTTAAATCCAGGGACGTACTGCAACCCAGAGGCCCATCAGGAAGGTGAAATCCACGTTGAGCATGATAAGAGATATGCCCTGGGAGGAGTTTAATAGCGCCGAGGGAAATATTTTCTCGTTTTCTTCTCGAGTCAGGCAATGAAATCGTCATTGTAGGGAGGGACATTTTCCTAGTGCCAAAACTAATCAGCTTCAGTTTGGAACACTGAAAAAATATTCTGATTTTGTTATCTAGCCTTAAATCCAGGGACGTACTGCAACCCAGAGGCACATCAGGAAGGTGAAATCCACGTTGAGCATGATAAGAGATATGCCCTGGGAGGAGTTTAATAGCGCCGAGGGAAATATCTTCTCGTTTTCTTCTCGAGTCAGGCAATGAAATCGTCATTGTAGGGAGGGACATTTTCCTAGTGCCAAAACTAATCAGCTTCAGTTTGGAACACTCAAGAAAATATTCTGATTTTGTTATCTAGCCTTAAATCCAGGGACGTACTGCAACACAGAGGCACATCAGGAAGGTGAAATCCACGTTGAGCATGATAAGAGATATGCCCTGGGAGGAGTTTAATAGCGCCGAGGGAAATATCTTCTCGTTTTCTTCTCGAGTCAGGCAATGAAATCGTCATTGTAGGGAGGGACATTTTCCTAGTGCCAAAACTAATCAGCTTCAGTTTGGAACACTCAAGAAAATATTCTGATTTTGTTATCTAGCCTTAAATCCAGGGACGTACTGCAACCCAGAGGCCCATCAGGAAGGTGAAATCCACGTTGAGCATGATAAGAGATATGCCCTGGGAGGAGTTTAATAGCGCCGAGGGAAATATCTTCTCGTTTTCTTCTCGAGTCAGGCAATAAAATCGTCATTGTAGGGAGGGATATTTTCCTAGTGCCAAAACTAATCAGCTTCAGTTTGGAACACTGAAAAAATATTCTGATTTTGTTATCTAGCCTTAAATCCAGGGACGTACTGCAACCCAGAGGCCCATCAGGAAGGTGAAATCCACGTTGAGCATGATAAGAGATATGCCCTGGGAGGAGTTTAATAGCGCCGAGGGAAATATCTTCTCGTTTTCTTCTCGAGTCAGGCAATGAAATCGTCATTGTAGGGAGGGACATTTTCCTAGTGCCGAAACTAATCAGCTTCAGTTTGGAACACTGAAAAAAATATTCTGATTTTGTTATCTAGCCTTAAATCCAGGGACGTACTGCAACCCAGAGGCCCATCAGGAAGGTGAAATCCACGTTGAGCATGATAAGAGATATGCCCTGGGAGGAGTTTAATAGCGCCGAGGGAAATATCTTCTCGTTTTCTTCTCGAGTCAGGCAATGAAATCGTCATTGTAGGGAGGGACATTTTCCTAGTGCCAAAACTAATCAGCTTCAGTTTGGAACACTCAAGAAAATATTCTGATTTTGTTATCTAGCCTTAAATCCAGGGACGTACTGCAACCCAGAGGCCCATCAGGAAGGTGAAATCCACGTTGAGCATGATAAGAGATATGCCCTGGGAAGAGTTTAATAGCGCCGAGGGAAATATCTTCTCGTTTTCTTCTCGAGGCAGTCAATGAAATCGTCATTGTAGGGAGGGACATTTTCCTAGTGCCGAAACTAATCAGCTTCAGTTTGGAACACTCAAGAAAATATTCTGATTTTGTTATCTAGCCTTAAATCCAGGGACGTACTGCAACCCAGAGGCCCATCAGGAAGGTGAAATCCACGTTGAGCATGATAAGAGATATGCCCTGGGAGGAGTTTAATAGCGCCGAGGGAAATATCTTCTCGTTTTCTTCTCGAGTCAGGCAATGAAATCGTCATTGTAGGGAGGGACATTTTCCTAGTGCCAAAACTAATCAGCTTCAGTTTGGAACACTGAAAAAAATATTCTGATTTTGTTATCTAGCCTTAAATCCAGGGACGTACTGCAACCCAGAGGCCCATCAGGAAGGTGAAATCCACGTTGAGCATGATAAGAGATATGCCCTGGGAGGAGTTTAATAGCGCCGAGGGAAATATCTTCTCGTTTTCTTCTCGAGTCAGGCAATGAAATCGTCATTGTAGGGAGGGATATTTTCCTAGTGCCAAAACTAATCATCTTCAGTTTGGAACACTGAAAAAAATATTCTGATTTTGTTATCTAGCCTTAAATCCAGGGACGTACTGCAACCCAGAGGCCCATCAGGAAGGTGAAATCCACGTTGAGCATGATAAGAGATATGCCCTGGGAGGAGTTTAATAGCGCCGAGGGAAATATCTTCTCGTTTTCTTCTCGAGTCAGGCAATGAAATCGTCATTGTAGGGAGGGACATTTTCCTAGTGCCAAAACTAATCAGCTTCAGTTTGGAACACTCAAGAAAATATTCTGATTTTGTTATCTAGCCTTAAATCCAGGGACGTACTGCAACCCAGAGGCCCATCAGGAAGGTGAAATCCACGTTGAGCATGATAAGAGATATGCCCTGGGAAGAGTTTAATAGCGCCGAGGGAAATATCTTCTCGTTTTCTTCTCGAGTCAGGCAATGAAATCGTCATTGTAGGTAGGGACATTTTCCTAGTGCCGAAACTAATCAGCTTCAGTTTGGAACACTGAAAAAAATATTCTGATTTTGTTATCTAGCCTTAAATCCAGGGACGTACTGCAACCCAGAGGCCCATCAGGAAGGTGAAATCCACGTTGAGCATGATAAGAGATATGCCCTGGGAAGAGTTTAATAGCGCCGAGGGAAATATCTTCTCGTTTTCTTCTCGAGTCAGGCAATGAAATCGTCATTGTAGGGAGGGACATTTTCCTAGTGCCGAAACTAATCAGCTTCAGTTTGGAACACTGAAAAAATATTCTGATTCTGTTATCTAGCCTTAAATCCAGGGACGTACTGCAACCCAGAGGCCCATCAGGAAGGTGAAATCCACGTTGAGCATGATAAGAGATATGCCCTGGGAAGAGTTTAATAGCGCCGAGGGAAATATCTTCTCGTTTTCTTCTCGAGTCAGGCAATGAAATCGTCATTGTAGGGAGGGACATTTTCCTAGTGCCGAAACTAATCAGCTTCAGTTTGGAACACTGAAAAAAATATTCTGATTTTGTTATGTAGCCTTAAATCCAGGGACGTACTGCAACCCAGAGGCCCATCAGGAAGGTGAAATCCACGTTGAGCATGATAAGAGATATGCCCTGGGAGGAGTTTAATAGCGCCGAGGGAAATATCTTCTCGTTTTCTTCTCGAGTCAGGCAATGAAATCGTCATTGTAGGGAGGGACATTTTCCTAGTGCCGAAACTAATCAGCTTCAGTTTGGAACACTGAAAAAATATTCTGATTTTGTTATCTAGCCTTAAATCCAGGGACGTACTGCAACCCAGAGGCCCATCAGGAAGGTGAAATCCACGTTGAGCATGATAAGAGATATGCCCTGGGAGGAGTTTAATAGCGCCGAGGGAAATATCTTCTCGTTTTCTTCTCGAGTCAGGCAATGAAATCGTCATTGTAGGGAGGGACATTTTCCTAGTGCCAAAACTAATCAGCTTCAGTTTGGAACACTGAAAAAAATATTCTGATTTTGTTATCTAGCCTTAAATCCAGGGACGTACTGCAACCCAGAGGCCCATCAGGAAGGTGAAATCCACGTTGAGCATGATAAGAGATATGCCCTGGGAGGAGTTTAATAGCGCCGAGGGAAATATCTTCTCGTTTTCTTCTCGAGTCAGGCAATGAAATCGTCATTGTAGGGAGGGACATTTTCCTAGTGCCAAAACTAATCAGCTTCAGTTTGTAACACTGAAAAAAATATTCTGATTTTGTTATCTAGCCTTAAATCCAGGGACGTACTGCAACCCAGAGGCCCATCAGGAAGGTGAAATCCACGTTGAGCATGATAAGAGATATGCCCTGGGAGGAGTTTAATAGCGCCGAGGGAAATATCTTCTCGTTTTCTTCTCGAGTCAGGCAATGAAATCGTCATTGTAGGGAGGGATATTTTCCTAGTGCCAAAACTAATCAGCTTCAGTTTGGAACACTGAAAAAAATATTCTGATTTTGTTATCTAGCCTTAAATCCAGGGACGTACTGAAACCCAGAGGCCCATCAGGAAGGTGAAATCCACGTTGAGCATGATAAGAGATATGCCCTGGGAGGAGTTTAATAGCGCCGAGGGAAATATCTTCTCGTTTTCTTCTCGAGTCAGGCAATGAAATCGTCATTGTAGGGAGGGATATTTTCCTAGTGCCAAAACTAATCAGCTTCAGTTTGTAACACTGAAAAAAATATTCTGATTTTGTTATCTAGCCTTAAATCCAGGGACGTACTGCAACCCAGAGGCCCATCAGGAAGGTGAAATCCACGTTGAGCATGATAAGAGATATGCCCTGGGAGGAGTTTAATAGCGCCGAGGGAAATATTTTCTCGTTTTCTTCTCGAGTCAGGCAATGAAATCGTCATTGTAGGGAGGGACATTTTCCTAGTGCCAAAACTAATCAGCTTCAGTTTGGAACACTGAAAAAAATATTCTGATTTTGTTATCTAGCCTTAAATCCAGGGACGTACTGCAACCCAGAGGCCCATCAGGAAGGTAAAATCCACGTTGAGCATGATAAGAGATATGCCCTGGGAGGAGTTTAATAGCGCCGAGGGAAATATCTTCTCGTTTTCTTCTCGAGGCAGTCAATGAAATCGTCATTCTAGGGAGGGACATTTTCCTAGTGCCAAAACTAATCAGCTTTAGTTTGGAACACTCAAGAAAATATTCTGATTTTGTTATCTAGCCTTAAATCCAGGGACGTACTGCAACCCAGAGGCCCATCAGGAAGGTGAAATCCACGTTGAGCATGATAAGAGATATGCCCTGGGAGGAGTTTAATAGCGCCGAGGGAAATATCTTCTCGTTTTCTTCTCGAGTCAGGCAATGAAATCGTCATTGTAGGGAGGGACATTTTCCTAGTGCCGAAACTAATCAGCTTCGGTTTGGAACACTGAAAAAATATTCTGATTTTGTTATCTAGCCTTAAATCCAGGGACGTACTGCAACCCAGAGGCCCATCAGGAAGGTGAAATCCACGTTGAGCATGATAAGAGATATGCCCTGGGAGGAGTTTAATAGCGCCGAGGGAAATATCTTCTCGTTTTCTTCTCGAGTCAGGCAATGAAATCGTCATTGTAGGGAGGGACATTTTCCTAGTGCCGAAACTAATCAGCTTCAGTTTGGAACACTGAAAAAATATTCTGATTTTGTTATCTAGCCTTAAATCCAGGGACGTACTGCAACCCAGAGGCCCATCAGGAAGGTGAAATCCACGTTGAGCATGATAAGAGATATGCCCTGGGAGGAGTTTAATAGCGCCGAGGGAAATATCTTCTCGTTTTCTTCTCGAGTCAGGCAATGAAATCGTCATTGTAGGGAGGGACATTTTCCTAGTGCCGAAACTAATCAGCTTCAGTTTGGAACACTGAAAAAATATTCTGATTTTGTTATCTAGCCTTAAATCCAGGGACGTACTGCAACCCAGAGGCCCATCAGGAAGGTGAAATCCACGTTGAGCATGATAAGAGATATGCCCTGGGAGGAGTTTAATAGCGCCGAGGGAAATATCTTCTCGTTTTCTTCTCGAGTCAGGCAATGAAATCGTCATTGTAGGGAGGGACATTTTCCTAGTGCCAAAACTAATCAGCTTCAGTTTGGAACACTGAAAAAAATATTCTGATTTTGTTATCTAGCCTTAAATCCAGGGACGTACTGCAACCCAGAGGCCCATCAGGAAGGTGAAATCCACGTTGAGCATGATAAGAGATATGCCCTGGGAGGAGTTTAATAGCGCCGAGGGAAATATCTTCTCGTTTTCTTCTCGAGTCAGGCAATGAAATCGTCATTGTAGGGAGGGACATTTTCCTAGTGCCAAAACTAATCAGCTTCAGTTTGGAACACTGAAAAAAATATTCTGATTTTGTTATCTAGCCTTAAATCCAGGGACGTACTGCAACCCAGAGGCCCATCAGGAAGGTGAAATCCACGTTGAGCATGATAAGAGATATGCCCTGGGAGGAGTTTAATAGCGCCGAGGGAAATATCTTCTCGTTTTCTTCTCGAGTCAGGCAATGAAATCGTCATTGTAGGGAGGGACATTTTCCTAGTGCCAAAACTAATCAGCTTCAGTTTGGAACACTGAAAAAAATATTCTGATTTTGTTATCTAGCCTTAAATCCAGGGACGTACTGCAACCCAGAGGCCCATCAGGAAGGTGAAATCCACGTTGAGCATGATAAGAGATATGCCCTGGGAGGAGTTTAATAGCGCCGAGGGAAATATCTTCTCGTTTTCTTCTCGAGTCAGGCAATGAAATCGTCATTGTAGGGAGGGATATTTTCCTAGTGCCAAAACTAATCAGCTTCAGTTTGGAACACTGAAAAAAATATTCTGATTTTGTTATCTAGCCTTAAATCCAGGGACGTACTGCAACCCAGAGGCCCATCAGGAAGGTGAAATCCACGTTGAGCATGATAAGAGATATGCCCTGGGAGGAGTTTAATAGCGCCGAGGGAAATATTTTCTCGTTTTCTTCTCGAGTCAGGCAATGAAATCGTCATTGTAGGGAGGGACATTTTCCTAGTGCCGAAACTAATCAGCTTCAGTTTGGAACACTGAAAAAATATTCTGATTTTGTTATCTAGCCTTAAATCCAGGGACGTACTGCAACCCAGAGGCCCATCAGGAAGGTGAAATCCACGTTGAGCATGATAAGAGATATGCCCTGGGAAGAGTTTAATAGCGCCGAGGGAAATATCTTCTCGTTTTCTTCTCGAGTCAGGCAATGAAATCGTCATTGTAGGGAGGGACATTTTCCTAGTGCCGAAACTAATCAGCTTCAGTTTGGAACACTGAAAAAAATATTCTGATTTTGTTATGTAGCCTTAACTCCAGGGACGTACTGCAACCCAGAGGCCCATCAGGAAGGTGAAATCCACGTTGAGCATGATAAGAGATATGCCCTGGGAGGAGTTTAATAGCGCCGAGGGAAATATCTTCTCGTTTTCTTCTCGAGTCAGGCAATGAAATCGTCATTGTAGGGAGGGACATTTTCCTAGTGCCGAAACTAATCAGCTTCAGTTTGGAACACTGAAAAAATATTCTGATTTTGTTATCTAGCCTTAAATCCAGGGACGTACTGCAACCCAGAGGCCCATCAGGAAGGTGAAATCCACGTTGAGCATGATAAGAGATATGCCCTGGGAGGAGTTTAATAGCGCCGAGGGAAATATCTTCTCGTTTTCTTCTCGAGTCAGGCAATGAAATCGTCATTGTAGGGAGGGACATTTTCCTAGTGCCAAAACTAATCAGCTTCAGTTTGGAACACTGAAAAAAATATTCTGATTTTGTTATCTAGCCTTAAATCCAGGGACGTACTGCAACCCAGAGGCCCATCAGGAAGGTGAAATCCACGTTGAGCATGATAAGAGATATGCCCTGGGAGGAGTTTAATAGCGCCGAGGGAAATATCTTCTCGTTTTCTTCTCGAGTCAGGCAATGAAATCGTCATTGTAGGGAGGGACATTTTCCTAGTGCCAAAACTAATCAGCTTCAGTTTGTAACACTGAAAAAAATATTCTGATTTTGTTATCTAGCCTTAAATCCAGGGACGTACTGCAACCCAGAGGCCCATCAGGAAGGTGAAATCCACGTTGAGCATGATAAGAGATATGCCCTGGGAGGAGTTTAATAGCGCCGAGGGAAATATCTTCTCGTTTTCTTCTCGAGTCAGGCAATGAAATCGTCATTGTAGGGAGGGATATTTTCCTAGTGCCAAAACTAATCAGCTTCAGTTTGGAACACTGAAAAAAATATTCTGATTTTGTTATCTAGCCTTAAATCCAGGGACGTACTGAAACCCAGAGGCCCATCAGGAAGGTGAAATCCACGTTGAGCATGATAAGAGATATGCCCTGGGAGGAGTTTAATAGCGCCGAGGGAAATATCTTCTCGTTTTCTTCTCGAGTCAGGCAATGAAATCGTCATTGTAGGGAGGGATATTTTCCTAGTGCCAAAACTAATCAGCTTCAGTTTGGAACACTGAAAAAAATATTCTGATTTTGTTATCTAGCCTTAAATCCAGGGACGTACTGCAACCCAGAGGCCCATCAGGAAGGTGAAATCCACGTTGAGCATGATAAGAGATATGCCCTGGGAGGAGTTTAATAGCGCCGAGGGAAATATTTTCTCGTTTTCTTCTCGAGTCAGGCAATGAAATCGTCATTGTAGGGAGGGACATTTTCCTAGTGCCAAAACTAATCAGCTTCAGTTTGGAACACTGAAAAAAATATTCTGATTTTGTTATCTAGCCTTAAATCCAGGGACGTACTGCAACCCAGAGGCCCATCAGGAAGGTAAAATCCACGTTGAGCATGATAAGAGATATGCCCTGGGAGGAGTTTAATAGCGCCGAGGGAAATATCTTCTCGTTTTCTTCTCGAGGCAGTCAATGAAATCGTCATTCTAGGGAGGGACATTTTCCTAGTGCCAAAACTAATCAGCTTCAGTTTGGAACACTCAAGAAAATATTCTGATTTTGTTATCTAGCCTTAAATCCAGGGACGTACTGCAACCCAGAGGCCCATCAGGAAGGTGAAATCCACGTTGAGCATGATAAGAGATATGCCCTGGGAGGAGTTTAATAGCGCCGAGGGAAATATCTTCTCGTTTTCTTCTCGAGTCAGGCAATGAAATCGTCATTGTAGGGAGGGACATTTTCCTAGTGCCGAAACTAATCAGCTTCGGTTTGGAACACTGAAAAAATATTCTGATTTTGTTATCTAGCCTTAAATCCAGGGACGTACTGCAACCCAGAGGCCCATCAGGAAGGTGAAATCCACGTTGAGCATGATAAGAGATATGCCCTGGGAGGAGTTTAATAGCGCCGAGGGAAATATCTTCTCGTTTTCTTCTCGAGTCAGGCAATGAAATCGTCATTGTAGGGAGGGACATTTTCCTAGTGCCGAAACTAATCAGCTTCAGTTTGGAACACTGAAAAAATATTCTGATTTTGTTATCTAGCCTTAAATCCAGGGACGTACTGCAACCCAGAGGCCCATCAGGAAGGTGAAATCCACGTTGAGCATGATAAGAGATATGCCCTGGGAGGAGTTTAATAGCGCCGAGGGAAATATCTTCTCGTTTTCTTCTCGAGTCAGGCAATGAAATCGTCATTGTAGGGAGGGACATTTTCCTAGTGCCGAAACTAATCAGCTTCAGTTTGGAACACTGAAAAAATATTCTGATTTTGTTATCTAGCCTTAAATCCAGGGACGTACTGCAACCCAGAGGCCCATCAGGAAGGTGAAATCCACGTTGAGCATGATAAGAGATATGCCCTGGGAGGAGTTTAATAGCGCCGAGGGAAATATCTTCTCGTTTTCTTCTCGAGTCAGGCAATGAAATCGTCATTGTAGGGAGGGACATTTTCCTAGTGCCGAAACTAATCAGCTTCGGTTTGGAACACTGAAAAAATATTCTGATTTTGTTATCTAGCCTTAAATCCAGGGACGTACTGCAACCCAGAGGCCCATCAGGAAGGTGAAATCCACGTTGAGCATGATAAGAGATATGCCCTGGGAGGAGTTTAATAGCGCCGAGGGAAATATCTTCTCGTTTTCTTCTCGAGTCAGGCAATGAAATCGTCATTGTAGGGAGGGACATTTTCCTAGTGCCGAAACTAATCAGCTTCAGTTTGGAACACTGAAAAAATATTCTGATTTTGTTATCTAGCCTTAAATCCAGGGACGTACTGCAACCCAGAGGCCCATCAGGAAGGTGAAATCCACGTTGAGCATGATAAGAGATATGCCCTGGGAGGAGTTTAATAGCGCCGAGGGAAATATCTTCTCGTTTTCTTCTCGAGGCAGTCAATGAAATCGTCATTGTAGGGAGGGACATTTTCCTAGTGCCAAAACTAATCAGCTTCAGTTTGGAACACTCAAGAAAATATTCTGATTTTGTTATCTAGCCTTAAATCCAGGGACGTACTGCAACCCAGAGGCCCATCAGGAAGGTGAAATCCACGTTGAGCATGATAAGAGATATGCCCTGGGAAGAGTTTAATAGCGCCGAGGGAAATATCTTCTCGTTTTCTTCTCGAGTCAGGCAATGAAATCGTCATTGTAGGGAGGGACATTTTCCTAGTGCCGAAACTAATCAGCTTCAGTTTGGAACACTCAAGAAAATATTCTGATTTTGTTATCTAGCCTTAAATCCAGGGACGTACTGCAACCCAGAGGCCCATCAGGAAGGTGAAATCCACGTTGAGCATGATAAGAGATATGCCCTGGGAGGAGTTTAATAGCGCCGAGGGAAATATCTTCTCGTTTTCTTCTCGAGTCAGGCAATGAAATCGTCATTGTAGGGAGGGACATTTTCCTAGTGCCGAAACTAATCAGCTTCAGTTTGGAACACTCAAGAAAATATTCTGATTTTGTTATCTAGCCTTAAATCCAGGGACGTACTGCAACCCAGAGGCACATCAGGAAGGTGAAATCCACGTTGAGCATGATAAGAGATATGCCCTGGGAGGAGTTTAATAGCGCCGAGGGAAATATCTTCTCGTTTTCTTCTCGAGTCAGGCAATGAAATCGTCATTGTAGGGAGGGACATTTTCCTAGTGCCGAAACTAATCAGCTTCAGTTTGGAACACTGAAAAAAATATTCTGATTTTGTTATCTAGCCTTAAATCCAGGGACGTACTGCAACCCAGAGGCCCATCAGGAAGGTGAAATCCACGTTGAGCATGATAAGAGATATGCCCTGGGAGGAGTTTAATAGCGCCGAGGGAAATATCTTCTCGTTTTCTTCTCAAGTCAGGCAATGAAATCGTCATTGTAGGGAGGGACATTTTCCTAGTGCCGAAACTAATCAGCTTCAGTTTGGAACACTCAAGAAAATATTCTGATTTTGTTATCTAGCCTTAAATCCAGGGACGTACTGCAACCCAGAGGCCCATCAGGAAGGTGAAATCCACGTTGAGCATGATAAGAGATATGCCCTGGGAGGAGTTTAATAGCGCCGAGGGAAATATCTTCTCGTTTTCTTCTCGAGTCAGGCAATGAAATCGTCATTGTAGGGAGGGACATTTTCCTAGTGCCGAAACTAATCAGCTTCAGTTTGGAACACTCAAGAAAATATTCTGATTTTGTTATCTAGCCTTAAATCCAGGGACGTACTGCAACCCAGAGGCCCATCAGGAAGGTGAAATCCACGTTGAGCATGATAAGAGATATGCCCTGGGAGGAGTTTAATAGCGCCGAGGGAAATATCTTCTCGTTTTCTTCTCGAGTCAGGCAATGAAATCGTCATTGTAGGGAGGGACATTTTCCTAGTGCCGAAACTAATCAGCTTCAGTTTGGAACACTGAAAAAAATATTCTGATTTTGTTATCTAGCCTTAAATCCAGGGACGTACTGCAACCCAGAGGCCCATCAGGAAGGTGAAATCCACGTTGAGCATGATAAGAGATATGCCCTGGGAGGAGTTTAATAGCGCCGAGGGAAATATCTTCTCGTTTTCTTCTCGAGTCAGGCAATGAAATCGTCATTGTAGGGAGGGACATTTTCCTAGTGCCGAAACTAATCAGCTTCAGTTTGGAACACTCAAGAAAATATTCTGATTTTGTTATCTAGCCTTAAATCCAGGGACGTACTGCAACCCAGAGGCCCATCAGGAAGGTGAAATCCACGTTGAGCATGATAAGAGATATGCCCTGGGAGGAGTTTAATAGCGCCGAGGGAAATATCTTCTCGTTTTCTTCTCGAGTCAGGCAATGAAATCGTCATTGTAGGGAGGGACATTTTCCTAGTGCCGAAACTAATCAGCTTCAGTTTGGAACACTGAAAAAATATTCTGATTTTGTTATCTAGCCTTAAATCCAGGGACGTACTGCAACCCAGAGGCCCATCAGGAAGGTGAAATCCACGTTGAGCATGATAAGAGATATGCCCTGGGAGGAGTTTAATAGCGCCGAGGGAAATATCTTCTCGTTTTCTTCTCGAGTCAGGCAATGAAATCGTCATTGTAGGGAGGGACATTTTCCTAGTGCCAAAACTAATCAGCTTCAGTTTGGAACACTGAAAAAAATATTCTGATTTTGTTATCTAGCCTTAAATCCAGGGACGTACTGCAATCCAGAGGCCCATGAGGAAGGTACTTTCTAGGAGACTCACTAACATGCACGTACTGCCACATGTCCCGACAATAAAAGGGAATTCGGAAGTGTCGCTCGGATCAAGTATGCTGAAAAGTCTTAAAATTTAGATTTAAATGCAGATTTAAAGTTTTTTTTTTTTTAAGGTAGTGACTTCTTCCCTGACACTGACTGATCTGACATGATGACCAATCCCCCATTCCTCTAAAGATAGGCTATGAATACTTTCCTCTTTTTTTAGAAAAAGAAAAGTCGAATTGAGTTTTCATGTTTTGCTCCAGAACTCAGTGTCCAAGGGGGCCCCAATACTTTTTAAAAAATTCTGAATACATTTTCACCATAAAAGTTTTAAAAATCTGAGTCACTCATATATATTTCATGGACCCTTTTGAACATGTTGAGAGAGGACCCATCATAAAAGTTTTTGATGGGATTCCCCTCGTATTTTCCCGCTTCAGGACCTGCAATGGTCTTAATCTGGCCCTGTATATTTTCTATGCGAAAAATATTATTTAGTTTCAGGTTGTGGCATCATTTGAGATCTAAATTTAACTGAATACTTCAATATTAGCAAAATTATAAACGAGAGAGGGAAATCAGAAACCTTTCAAGGGTTGAATCAGTAAGAATGTGAAGAGCTGTTTTCGGAACATCATGAGCTGGCAACGCTGGTCTGGGATTAGCTGACTGTACTACCGGTACAGGCCCGTATCCAAGGGGTCTAGGGGGCCGCCCCCCTAAAATTTTCACGGTAGGCTTGCAAATGAACTATAATATGGTTGGGTCGGGCCCCCCTAACTTCAGCCGGGCCCCCCTACATTTTTGGGCTGGCTACGAACCTCTACCGGTACTCGATGTGTTATCATCCTCTGTATCGTTATTCCCGTATGCGAAAAGTGCGTGCCTTTTTTTTTTTTTTTTTTTTTTTTTGTACCTATACTGCTACTTACAATGCGAGGCGAAGGGCCCACCGGGAAATTTTCCGGTTTCCTCCCTCAACAGTATGGCCCTTCTTAAATCCACAGTTGTTGTACTGAGTTTTAGATTTAAAAATACAAACAAACCTTCTATAATCACTTCACTCTGTAATAAAAATGCTCTCAAAAATACACTTTTCTTCGTAGTGTTCAACTTTCCCACTAGGTGTTACTCCAATACATCGCTCACCAGAGTAATTGGAAGTTGTATGAGTTGAGTTGATTTTGAGTTTAACGTCCCGTTCAGCAGCGAGGCATTTTGAGATGTGGACCTACTGATTAACGTGGAATCCGAACCAAATGAGCTTCCGCCGGGAATCGAACCCGGGTCTCCCACGCCAAAGGCGCGTACGCTAACCGCTTAGCCACGAAGGAGCTTTGGAAGTTGTATGAGTAATGATATATACAGTATATCCCAAAATAGTTCCAGTCATTTCACATATGACTTTCATTTATTCTTTTTATTAGCACCCACTGAAACCGATAAATTTAGCGACAACTAGACTGGCCTACCTGACAGCCCATTGCTACACTAATACAGTGGAGCAAACGTCAACATGTGCAAGTGATACATATCTTTGTGCCGACACTAGCTGCGGTTTCTACACCCTTGCCACATCGCGAGTCTCGTAAGAAAGCGAGACGGACTGCATACAAAACTGATAACACCTGTATCTTAGTACGTATTCACGTTTTGTGAAAATATATATATATATATATATATATATATATATATATATATATATATATATATATATATATATATATATATATATATATATATATATTAGAAACTAATGCTATTGAAAGAATATAATAAAGTGCAAACTTTGTAATATAAATGAGCTGATACGTGTTTTATTAATTTCGTTTTATAATTATTTACATTAGACCTCAAAATACGCCACTGAGTTAACAAAGTGTGACTTATACAGGTGAAATCGATTTATATGCTATTACTAGTACTAGTACTAGTAATACTAACAACTACCAGTTGGACTGATCGGAAAAATGCTCAATGCGCCCTCCCCTTTACGGCATCCCCTCCGAAGAAAACGTATCTAATAACAACAATAAAAATGAATACATCTCCTATAATATTTTCATTCTTTTTCAGGAAGAAAGTGTGAAGGTGAAATAAAGGCAAGGATAGAAATGGCGAAAGAAGCCTTTAGGAGGGGAAAAAATACTAGTTTGTAGAACCTTGAATAAAGAGTTGAGAAAAAAACTCATAAAATGCTTCGTTTCGAGTATTGTACTGTACTGTATGGGTCAGAAACATGGACGTTACGCAAAAATGATGAAAAACAACGGGAAGTTTTCGAAATGTGGGTGTGGAGAAGATCGAAGATAATTAGCTAGGTCGAGCGAAAAACGAATGAGAGAGTGTTAGAAATGGTGGGGAAAAAATAACAATTCTGGATATTATTAAGAAGAGGAAGAGATACTGTTTGGGACATTGGATACGAAGAAACTGTATCATGAGGGATGTGCTAGAGAGTATGGCAGGACAGAGAGGGAGGGAACGAAGGATATTACAATTAATGGACGATATAAAAACACAAAAATCGTACGTGAAGACGATAAGGTTAGTGGAAGACTAGAGCATGGAAGCTTTTCAGTGCGACAAGTGACCTGCCAATAATGGCAGAATGTTGATGATGATGATTTCTGGAATAAAATACAAAATATTTCGCCTTTGTTTTGGTAATCTTTCCAAAACTCGTGTAAAGTTGGGTAACCTCAAGTCACAGGTATTTTGTCGGGGCGCCACAGCTTTCTTCTCTAAGAAAACATCAAATTAAAACAATATGTTTTTTAAGTAAGCATATACAGGGTGGTGGGTAACTCCACCGACAAACTTTGGGAGATGATTAATTATATGAAATGAAAGAAAAAAGTTCTTATAAACACAGGTCGAAAAACGTCTCATTTCAGTTATGCACCGCCGAAAATTCGAAAAATCATGTTTCGAAACGCCGTGCCTTAGAAACTATAGGACCTATAACAAGCAGTTTAAGGAATTACACATTTCGCCGATAACGGAGGATGGTAAAACATGGATATTTAGATAGAGCGCATACTAGTTCCTTTGTAATTCCTTAAACCGCTAGGGATCGGTCCTGTAGTTTCTAAGGCAGAACGTTTCGAAACGTGAATTTTCGAATTTTCGGCGGTTCATAGCTCTGAAAGGAGACGTTTTTCGTTCCATGTTTATTGGAACTTTTTTCCTGTGTGTGTGTGTGTAATCAGGAGATTGTGATCGATCCTCTTCAATCAAAACAAACTATAAAACAAAATAATAATTACACAATACTCGATTAGTTTCAAAACACTCTTATTATTTTAAACCAACAACCATTATACTTACTAATTTTCCCATTGTTGAGGTCGAAATCAAAAGCCTCGACCAGTTTCGTTGGGCTATCGATGTAAAAGAAGATTTGATTATCCAAGCTCCATGTGAGGCCATTGGAGATGCTAATCTGTGACACGTGGTGAGTGAGCTTTTTATCGCTGGTAAAAGAGTACAGGTTTCCTCGATTATTAGGGATTCCTGTCTTCAAAATAGGGCCCATAGTGCCTTCAAAGAACGAAAATAAAAGTGATATAAATAAATGTTTTAAAATTAGCTATCTACGAAAGTATATAATTTCTTTCTTAATATTTATTTTGAGATTTCCAAACTATGCTGTACATAGTGTGCAGGTACGGGTCGTCAGTTCTATTAGCTCAGAAGTTAGTCTATATATAGTTAATATATATTGTAGATGGGGATGAGAACAGACAATTCACACTCAACTGTCATAATAAGAGGTTGAGTTTCAGGCAGCCACCGCTAGAGTGAGCAGCGTTTTCGATACTGCCAGTGGAGACGTCCAATGTGAAAGAACAGCTTGACATGATCTGTTTTCTGCACTTTTCGATATTCGCTGACGACTCAAACATAATACTCAACATAGATGAATGTAAAATGTGCGTTAGTGGGTGTGAAAGTTGAAAGAAGGTCAAATGTCATGTGATAACGAACAGAAGGAAGATTAAGCACGAAAAACCCGCAGCGACAATATGATTGTGCGAGTGAAGAAAGTTGCTTCGGAGGATCGCTGATGAGGTGTGAGTGATGCCTCTTTACTTAGTACTTGCATGGGATCTGCTGATACCATTCTTTCTGAGACCTGAAAATGCGAAAATTGTTTTAAGGCTGGTTCCCAGGATGCTGAGTGTTGACCACAAGGCTGTGCGGATTGCAATGTGTCAACCATTATTAACACGTGATGATGCCATGAATGGGCATTTGTATAACAATCACAAACGGTACCGCACGATACTGAAACGAAGCTGCAGTCGTCACAATCAAAGCACATAGACTCCCCGCCACCAAAGAAATTTCGGTTACTGTCATTGCTCAGAATGCGGTTGTGGTCATATTTTGGAACATTATTCGGTGGGGGAATAATCCTCGCGCACTGTGTTCCGGAAGGGACTACAGTGATAACTGCATTTTACGAGCATGTTCCGAAGACTAAGCTCATTTAAGCGTTGCCAGCGAAACAACCCGATTAGCTTACTCATGTGTTTTTCCATCAAGATAATTCTGCTTATCAGACACTCTTAACTCAGAGTTGTCTTCGTAACAACAAATTTGAAGTGGTGTGTCATGCTTCTTACTCATCAAATTTCACTCCGAAGCTATTTTTGACAATGACGACAATCTCCGTAGGTGTTCATTTTTCAGTCGGGTCGCTCTGGCACCAGTGATTTTTCCAGTGGTCAAAATAAGCGTTCTTGGTGACCACGGAATCACGGCATCGATGATCCCGAAAATGTATTCCTCTAACGGAAGACCACATTGAAAAGTGTTAGAAGTTTCAGCTACCTGAGCTAAGTAGTTTGTGAAAGGGGAAATGGAAGATCTTAGAACTTGATGCACTTCCAGATGGTTTTCGATAGCCCGTTTAAAGCTAAGTGAAATATCAAACTGTTCCGAAGATATGAAAAACTTGAATAGACACTGTTATACTGCTTAAAAATGTGTAATTGCTGATTTGCCTGGTGCCGATAATAATAATAATAATAATAATAATAATAATAATAATAATAATAATAATAATAATGTTTATTTCTGTGCTATTTACAGCTTAATGGCAAAAATACAGCATCTTATCAGACAAAAATAAACACTTATGGCATACAATATAACCTACGTACTGAAACAATTAAAAAAAAACGATAAAATAAAATAGTATCGGGTTAAAGAATAATTTCTTGTCAAATTTATATCAAATATTTTTAGTCTAAAAATAGATACATCGTCAAAAATACTACAAATAATATCTCTCAAATTCTAAAATTCATGCTTATGTACTGATAAAAATAAACTAAGTAAAAGAATTGGTCATCAAGGGGGCCCATCAGCGGGGGCAAGGAGCGGCGCTTTCCCCCTCCCCCCCCCTTCAACAGGAAATTGTACTTGGGAATATCGAAAAGAAAATAGAATTTTTACATTAGTTACAGCAAAATTTTAAAATATATTTGAAACGTCGCTTATACTTGCCCCCCCCCCTTCCGCCTTGGAAACCACAACATTGGCGCCCTTGTTGGTCATTCTTCTTAAAATTACAGATTTTGGATTCAATGGAACTAATGTTGCTTCATTTCTCGTATTATACATTAGTACCCTTATACCTATATTATGCAAGCAATATTCACTATGATATCTATTGTCTAGTATTTTCTGATATCTAGTAATAAAATCTCTTTTAATAACTTTTCTCCTTTTATAATTATAATAATATAAAATTATTTATTGATTTCAGAAAAGTTTACGACTTGCTTATGAGGGAAACACTGCAAAGCATTTTTACTGAATTTGATATATCTCCCCTCCTCAAAAAAAAAGTTAGAGGTTTGACATCAGGAATGGCTTGAAACAAGATGTATTCACGCCGTTGTTATTTAATTTTGTTCTGAACTACGCTAGAAGGAAAATTAAAGATAACAACCACGTTCTAGAGCTGAATGGCACTCATACTGGTTTATGGCTTATGCTAATGGTGAGATAATATGGAACAATAGAAGGAAATACGGAAGTCTTATTAAACGCCTGTAGTGATATGCAGGGAAGGATCCAGGACCGACTTCTGGGGGGGGGGGTGCGTTGTCATACTGCTACTTTTAAGGGCTCCAAACTTTGGGATGGGTTTTATTTTTATATATAAAATAAGAAAGTTTCCTCTTCTGGATCCGCCTCTGGTGATATGCATATTTTTTTTTTTAGGCGCTACCCTAGCTAAATGCTTTTAAGTTGGCCACAAGGAAGCGGATGAGGTTAGATCTACATCGAAGTTGGATCCCCAAGTGTAACGTAATGTCACGTGGTATTATCATGGGGGCAAAGTTGGAATAGCCCTGCGGGTCTTCTAACCCTTTTCGCTGGCTGACACTCGTTCAGATATGTTTCGTAATGTATGTAAATCACTTTTTTAAATCAGTAAAGTTGTGTGCAAAGTAGTACCTTTCCCCCTCCTGGATCCTCCGACACATACCCCTCTCTAAAGTGAAAGCAATGATAAATGTAAGCAGTAATGTGGAATATTTTTAGTTGTTCACGACATGGGGCACTACTCGCATCCTGTCTCGTCTCGATAACGAGACGGCAATAGATTTTTATAACGAGATAGCCTCAAACGTCATGAGCACCAATAATATACTGTAGTTCTTACCATCAAGGCTGAGACCTGCACGGTCGAATTTTTGAGACCAAGCGGAAGCAAAGTCCGGGTAGTGATGTCAACCGACTCGGCTCGGTTCAACTGATCGAGCAGCTCGAGCCACTCGGTTGGGATGAGCCACCGACTCGTCTCAGGTGAGCCATCGGTTCGAGCCAGCTCCGTTGGAACGAGTCCAAAGGTTCTGTTCGACTCGGCTGAGATATCAGCTTGGTTCGGTTCGGCTCGAGTGACCATCTGCTCGAGCCGGCTCAGTTGGATGAGCTGTTGGCTCGGCTCACTTCTGGGTTCGGCTCGATAGTGAATGAGCTGTAAGCCAAGCCTCTCGAGCCGTTGCAACCCTAAACCCGCGCTTGGTGGATATTTGAAGAGAATACTAGAAACTACGCACAGGATTTAGCTCGATTTGGCTCGTTTTAGCTAGACTCGACACGAAAGTCGACACGAATTCGAGTCGAGTTGGAGGAAATTTTTCGAGCCGAGTTCTCAAGTCGAGCTAAAAAATGTCTGCTTCGAGTCGAGTCGAATCTAGTTTGAAAGAAAAAACTCGCTTGAACTCGCTCATGCCCATCCCTGATTAACAGACCAAAATCATATCTACAAAGATGTCAAATGTCATCTGAAAGAAGGTAGTTTGTTTTATTATTCAATCCAAACTCTTTTGTCTTCGCGAGTTTTGTCGACGAATTTGAAGCTTAAAATACATGAAACGACAATTATATCTGTTGTGCTGCATAGTTGCGAAACATTGTCACTTACTTTAACAACTTACTTTAAGGACTTTTATTGAAGGTATTGGAAAATAAAATCTTGAAGTGACTATTCTGAACCCAGAGAGATAAGAATGCGGAATGGTGGAAATTTTGTAACGAGGAACTTCATAATTTATAGTGTTTACCTGACATTGTTAGGGTCATTAAGTCTAGGAGTTTAAGTCATATACGAAAATAGAAGAAAGTAGGAAGGCTTTCAAAATTTAGCTAGAAACCCAATCGGAAAAACACTATCTGAAAGACCTAGGCGTACAGGGAAGGATAATACGTATTAAGAGCCTGCCTTACTAAAAATAATACAAAATTTACCATTTTTCTTTTGCTTGTTTATTCATCAGTGAAAGGAGATAATGAAATGCAAGTCACCACAATCATAGATAATGCTATTCTACAACGAACAGAAAATATGGACCTGAAGAATGTTCAGTGTTGCCATCCATAGAAATTACAGTGTTACCAGAAAAACAATTTCCCTAAAATCTAAGTTAAGGCAGCGAGTAGCGGAACAAATTCAACTGCATTTGGTTACGTATCATGTCTTTTTGGTTTCCTGTGAACTACTTTTTAAATAATAGTTCTATTTAGTTTGTAATAAACAAAATAGTTTTAACATGCAGTTATTAAAACTAAATAATAATGTTAATTAAAAAGTAGTTCACAAGAAACCAAAACAACATGATACGTAATCAAATGCAGTTGAGTTCATTCCTCTACTCGCTGTCTTAACTTAGATTTTAGGGAAATTGTTTTTCTGGCAACATTGTAATTTCTATGGATTGCAACACTGAACAATCTTCTGGTTCATATTTTCTGTTGTAGAATAGCATTATCTATGATTGTGGTAACTTGCATTGCATTATCTCCTTTCACTGATGAATAATCAAGCAAAAGAAAAATGGTAAATTTTGTATTATTTTTAGTAAGGCAGGGTCTTAAGATGGATTTCTTAGAAATAAGAATACAACATAGAAACTTGACTCAGTTGGCTTAGGACAGAAATCAATGAAGCGTTTTCGTGAATGTAGCATTGAACCTTCGAGTTCTATAGGTCATAGAATTAGTTAGTTTTACCAATAATTAAGCCATGCACCCTACGATAAACGATGACAAATTAAAATTCTCTTTCACTAGCTATAACACACATAAAGGAAACGCAGACAGACTTCTGTTCTAAGGAATAAAACTGATATATTCTACTGACCGATCCACAAGCGTCCACTGGCGTCAATTTTTCCATCATTGAAATTGTTGTCTGGTTTTTCGTTCTCCACCGTCACGAGCGCCTCCCCAACTTGGAAAGGTCCGTCGTCTTCACCATTCCACGTGAGCACAACCAAGTCTCTGTTTCTCGGTATCAAGAACTTGTCCTTTGTGCCTTCGATCGGAAACACCACAGATGAATAAAGGTCTGAAAAGGAAACAATTATTAGCTAAATTATTAAATGAATGGATGTGTCATTGAGAAGAAGAAAGTTTTGACTATCTTTTTCTTAACAAACTCGTTCCTAATTAAACTCTTTACTTTACCTCAACATGGCGTCTCTTCTTGCTGAAGTCTTTTGTGAGGTCCCAATGCCATCGCCATTCCTGGTGCTGTCTCTTCTTTGAGGTCCAAGTCTTCTTTGAAGTAGTAACGAACTGCATTTCCTTCTCTGACGGTCGTCTTGTTGGCGTTCTTCTTTGATGGTCTACGCAAGGTCCTGATAAGGGTCAC
Organism: Thermobia domestica; assembly: GCF_964235325.1. NCBI lineage: Eukaryota > Metazoa > Arthropoda > Insecta > Zygentoma > Lepismatidae > Thermobia > Thermobia domestica. The sequence continues at coordinate 2,306,654 of NC_137469.1, forward strand.
AATTCTGATTTTGGTTTAGGATATAAGGAATCTTACGTTTCACTAATGTTTATGTATAGTGCCACTCTAATTCTACCCCAAAAGATATAATAGTATTGTGTTCCCGTCAGCGACTGTCGCCAAAGGCTGTACAACTTACAGGGCCAGTGCGAATTTTTGTCCACAATAGGACGGACGGAAACCAACGCCTATTTTCTTAGGAAGCAATGTGTGTTAGAGACCTGCACTGGCCGAATTTTTCGGCCCGAGCCCAATCCATCCCGAATGTACCTAGGTCCGACCCAGCCCAGGCCCGAAAAGTTTTGTATATTTTCGGCCCGAGCCCAGCCCAGCCCGGGCCCGATAAATTTTGAAAGTTTTTGGCCCGACCACGGCCCGATAATTTTTTTTAAAAATTAGCTCGAGCCCCAATCTTTCTCAAAATTTAATATTAAACTTGACCTAACCCTCAGAAACATTTTCTAAACTCTGGTTCACAACCTGACGCTTGCCTCCCGAATGGTACCATTGCCTCCTAGAACTTTGCCTGTCATCAAGAGAACGAAAACTCCATTCCCTGTAACAAAAATCTATAACTTAATTGATTTTTAGCATAAAGTGGAGATGGCAATATTGTTTAGCGACAGGCAAAACTGTCCCACCCCTTCTTGTCATATTTTGAGTTCAGTGAAGGTCAAGGTCAGAGCTCAATTTACCGCGCAATGCCTGCAATCCTCTATAGTGAAAGTGGAGCCGCTAAGTAACACAAACTGTAAATAGCTATTGCATTCTTTGTAACATTTTTCACGGGCACACTTCTTCAACGTTTGGCTTTATTTCAATTATCGTTTAACGAAAGTCAATAATTATTAAATAATTGCAATTAATCGGCCCCAGCCCGGCCCGACTTAAAGAGAAATCACTGTCGCCCCGTCCAAGCCTGACCCGTGCAAGTCTCTAGTGTGTGTTCAGTATTGCGTTAGTTACCTTTATTAGGCAAAAAGTATCTTTTTGTGAAAGATATTTCTATCCTTTCCTCCTCCCTTGCCAGTTCCTTGTAAACATCGCAAGGTTCTTACCGAATACCACTGTTCTTGCTTGCTAGTTGTCTTAATTGAAGATCTAACTTCTTTTTGGGCGGTCAAGTCCAGGTCTCTGCTGCTTATTAACTCCTCTATCTGAGCACTGACCAGACCAATTCACCAAAAAGTGCTAAAACTTGCTTCACAAAACAGCTCTTTACACATCTCCTGTTGCGTACAATATAATCACCATACAGTAACTAAACTAATCACTAGAGACAAATTGGCTCTGCAAACGTGTTGTCCTTTCAACCTCACTGATGTTTAGCAAAAGCGCGCTTGTATGTGTGTTATGAATGACGTTTGTTCGGAGGAATAAAAATGAAATGAAATCTTTGAGTTTGAATTCCACGATTGTCCTTTAGGCTAGAGCAGACGATTATTAAGAGTCTTCATTCCGGCGAAATTAAAATACCGCTAATTTTACAGTAATTATGTGATACCTTCAAATAGATAAAAGATAATTGAAATATGGAACAAGAGCGCCCTAGACAATATTATTTTGCGTGAGGTACCGTTATCACAAGTCACCTAGTGGCTTTCCGTTTTCAGCTGTTTAGAAACGCGAAAATAAAAGCCGATTTTCAAAATGGCTCGAAATCGAAAGCAGATAAGTGAGTCGTGATAACGGTTTCTTATGTAAAATAATATTGTCTAGGGCGCTCTTGTTCCACATTTCGATTATCTTTTTATCTATTTGAAGATATCACATAATTACTGTAAAATTAGCGGTATTTTAATTTCGCCGGAATGAAGACTCTTAAGGCAAGTGAAGGATGATGGAAGAATTGGTAGAGTGAAAACCCACGGATAAGATATTGTCCACTACAAACTTCTTTGGCCGGGGATCAAACCAGAACCCTACTAATCAGAGGTAAACCCTCTACCATTGAAGCACCTGGCCTCCTGAAATAGTGAGCTACCATAGAAGCTGAAAGTTAAAGATCACACGAGCCTATCACGTTAGAAAGATGAAACTTGATACATGAACTCTTTACTTAAAGAAATGGCTACGCGCTCCTAGCATTTTCAGACATTCTGCCTCTAAAGGGGGTTAGGGGGCAATTACTAAAATATGTTAATATCCCATTTGGATTTATAAAATGACCGAAATGTGTAAACATTCGAGGTGGTTTTTAAATATAGTGTTTGTCTTAATCACTCGCTTTTTTAATCAATGCAATTATACGCCAATATTTTGGAATGGCAGACACTAATTCCTTGTAGATGAGGTACATAAATACATAAGTACGTTCTACAGGTACTGATTAATTAGCAAAGCGGGAATATTTACCAAATTATGTCCATTGAAATATGGAGCAATGTTTTTCCCTCACCTGTTTTGATCTTCGTATGTCTTCCGGTCGCTGGTTCATATCGATGCATCACTCTGCCTGGCACATCTGGGAAGATCAAGGCTTGGGCGATATGGTCCCAGTGAGGACCTTCTCCCAAAACACAGTTCTTCACAATTGGAATCACTTGTGGGGAAGACATTTTCATGCTATAACAAATCAAAGAAATGGAAAATCCGATTTACTCATATGACTTGCATTGTAACATGTACAATTAAACTAGAAGGAATCCAATACTTAGATAACGGTTTCTGGATTCTATGAATGAAATAATGTTATAATATAGTCCACAAAACACCAAAAAGTCGTTTGGTACAACTGGAACAGAAGAAGAAACATATTCGACAGCACGTACAGACAGAGACGTAGGGAAGGGGGGCCCAGAGGGGCCGGGTCCTCCCAGTGAGGTCCGACAATGTACTTTGGTACTTTGATGTTTGTAATTTTTTATATATTTTTATGTTTATATATTCTTTTATTTGTAATTTTTCTATATGTACACTCATGTCCAAAATTATTGTCGCATGTCTATAAATATGTTGTTATAGAAATATAATTTGATAACGAATTTGGCTGGTATTTCTTACAATGTTAGTATGTATAAAATCGGCAAAGACATATATGTGACAAATTTCATGTCAAAAGAGCTGTAAATAAGAACAATAAAACAAAAATAAAACTTTGTTGTCCATTTAGCACCATTTTGTTTTACTCATTCTACTTTTCGCATTTATAATTCTTTTCCTATGAAATTTACCACAAGTATACATGTTCGGATTATACACATAGTATCAATATTAAAAGTACCCTGCAAAATCAGTGTCAAATTATATTCTTACAAGATGGAAGTTATAGATATGCGACAATCATTTTGGACATGAGTGTACCTATAACAGCACTTGGCCACCCCCAAACAGACATCCTGGCTACGCTACTGCGTACAGAAGAGCGTACACGTAGAAAACGTATGCTGCGTACGTAGTAACGTAGGTTACATGCGTAAACCCTGAAGATTTTGGACAACGTACAATCTTATCAGTAAACGTATAACTGAAGAAGTATATTTTATACGTAGTTTCCGTACAAGTGTTCCAAATAAACGTACTTTACGTACTAAAGAAAGAACTATATATAGGCTGTCAGGATCTCGCTTACAGATGGAGGTATACAACATACAGTTGACGTATACTTATGTAATATACGGAAGGCTGTTAAATGTCAGAAATCCTACAGCGACATGGTGTAACATCTAACAAGTAACACTTCCACGTGTAACTCTCCAATTTTAATAAAAAATTGGCAGATAGATACTACACATAGATACTACACTACATGTTTTTTTTATTTTTCTGCGGAAAAACGGTTTTAGGGGGGCAAAAGCCCCCAACCAAAATTTTGAAAGTTGACGCCCGAAAGGCAAGAAGAAGTGGACACCATGTCGCAATGACTCACAGTACGATGAAAATAATGTTTACTTTTGTACACCTTTTTTTATTTATATCAGGTTCTCAAAAAAGATATGAAACCTTTGGAGGTCAAAATTGACAATACATGACTTGAAAACCTATGTAAATGAACATGAAAGTGACGTTTGTGACTTAAGAGTCTTCAACCCGGCGAAATTAAAATACCGCTAATTTTACAGTAATTATGTGATATCTTCAAATAGATAAAAGATAATCGAAATGTGGAACAAGAGCGCCGTAGACAATATTTTTTACATGAGAAACCGTTATCACGACTCACTTATCTGCTTTCGATTTCGAGCCATTTTGAAAATCGGCATTTACTGTCGCGTTTCTAAACAGCTGAAAACATAAAACAGTGGCGATGTCATAACTATTTATATACTGGTATTGCTCGACTTTTCCCAGAACATCATCCACTTTTTCTCTGACTGATCGCCCATTGCAAGGAGCATCTTGAACATTGAAATTTCCATAACGAAAGCGACTGAACCATTTTTTGGCCGTTGCTTTTCATAACGTATCTTTCCTATAAACAGCACTTTTTTTTTTTTACGACCTGTGCAGCATTTGTAAAACGTAGCGCATTTCCACAGAAAGTACACTCATCTTCAGGGCGCAATATCTTAGTCTGGATATGAATTCCAAGACTTGTTTCAAATTTGTATGCTTCAGCTATCAGCTTTCAAATGACGTTAAACTTTCTCCGCTGCGACTCATATAACCTGAGATTTGGGACACTAACGCCATCTTCTGTGCAAAGGGCTCAATGCTTCTTATTTTACCAGACATTTGAAAAGATCTTTTTTTTTTCTAAATTGTAAAGTATTTGATCAGATCTTCAATCATTACCTATATCATTATTGTGGGCTTTTATTTATTTATTTTAATGGGTAGATTTCATTCGGTCATAACATCTGTAAAAATTGTCCAACTTTAATGCAATTTGTTGCAAGTGACGCAATATGGAAATTTCATGCACAATTCGTTGTGGTAGCGTCTGGTGCATGTAAGCAATGTGGTAACCGGAAAACCGCCAAAATGGCGTTTTTTTTTTTTTAACAAGTGGATTCCATTCGGTCCTAACATTTGTAAAAACTGTCCACCTTTAATGCAGTTTGTTGCAAATAACGCAGGAAGGATGGCAATCTCTTATCTTGAAAGCAGGTGTTGGAAATTACCTCCATCTTCTCTTAGGCACAATCAGACACGTCGCTCCCGCAGTGTTCACTGTAGTACCCCGCAATGATTCCTGAGTGATGTTAGCTCGCAAGTATTCCAGTGTTTGTGGATTATCACGGTATGCACATACCATTCTGCTAAACCCATAGGAAGTGACCTTGAGACGTAATATCAGGAGACCTCGGGGGCCACAAATTCTTAGAAATGATTCGATCACCAAACTAACTGGTGGTCAGGGCATATTTTCATGACACGTGTAGCATGTGCCCCTATATTGCTGGTAATAACCTTCTATTAGTGCAATGCCGTCTGTTCTTGGACAAATTCGTTTAAAATATCCATTTAACAAACTGTTTTCAATATTGGCTCGAAAAAAAATGGGTCCCATTATTTGGGTTGTGGACACAGCACATCTCACTCCAATTTTGAGGACATGAAGCAATACCTGAATTAACGGATGTAGAGTACTTGATGCCCACATACACATGTTCTGAGATTTCACGTTGCCAGACAAATGGAATCTTGCTTCGCTTCTAAACCATGCGATTTGCAAAATGTACGGGATACATGTAATGAACTGAAGGAACCATTGGCAGTAAGTAACTTGTTTATCCCGATCTGGTTAAGTCAATTTCTGAACAACAGTTACTTTGTAATATCGTAATCGTGCTCCCTTGGCAGCTTTCTGGCACGTAGGGTAGCTGTATCTTGTCTCCTAGGATAAGAAATGAAGAAGGCGTTTTTGGTGGCCTCATAAGACTAACCGGGACGTCAGCAACAAAACCTACACGTTCCGATCGATGTTTAGCTCTTTCAATAAGAAGCGATCCAGTCGTTTCCAAATTCTTTACCAACCAGAGCCAATATTATGTTTCTTTTAGGCGCATGTACACCATAAACAGGGCCGGATTAAAAGCGGGGCTGTAGGCCCGGGCCTCCATTTTGATCAAAATCTCAACTGGCTATCTTAAAAGAAAAACATAAAGATGCAATCATCGTCATAAAATAAAATATGACCAAAGACATGAAACATATTTTCTTAAGTTTTCTACTGTACTTTCATAGAAATGTATTAGGCGAAGTCAGCAGGGGCCACATATATTTCTAGCCCCGGGACTCCAGATCCAGCCCTGACCAAATATATGGACAGAACTGGCTGATAAAAATTAGAGTTGAGTAGAGTTGATTTTGGGTTTAACGTCCCTTTCAACAGTGAGATTATATGAGACGGGACCTATTGATTAACTTGGAATCCGAACCACATGAGCTCACGCGGATTAAAGATTAAAATAACACCACTGCATAATTACCATTTTTTTCCCCTATCGACTGATGTTATTTACTTATAGAATTTGTTTACGTTTTATAAAATATAGTAACTAGAGGTTGTTTTGTGTCTTAATAAGTAGAAGAGATAGGATGAACTGCTATTTTCTTAATAAAATATTGAAAATGAAGTATACAGCATATTGAAGTAGGATATCAGCAGGCCCGTAGCCAACCCAAAAATGTAGGGGGGCGGTAGAAATTAAGGGGGGAACGACCCAACCATATTATAGTTCGTCACTATATTATAGTTCATTTGCAAGCCAACCGTAAAAATTTTAGGGGGCCAGTGAAAATTTAGGGGGACCGGCCCCCCTTGTCCCCTGTGGATACGGGCCTGGGTATCAGTGCAGAATGATAGCTTTCGAACGTATTAGATTTTGTTTTAAAATTTTAATTTCGTTCTTATGAAAGACGTTGTTGAAATGCTTTATAATCTCTACTAAAATAATTTAAGATTGTTGTATTGTTTCTACATGATTTCTGCATTGTTTAACAACCAAACAATAGTTTATTATTTTTAAAAAAATCGTTTCCATATATACTCCTACGATTTATTTCTTCATAATTGAATGTGAACTGTGAACTGTTTCTATTCTACTAGAATGTCTTCGTAAACATCCAGTTTACGATTCAAAAGTAAAAACTGGTTTTACATTGGATCCATTGAGGTCCGTGCTCTGTGAAACCAGGATTTTGGTGAGTTATTATTTTTCAGTTAACATAAAAATATATATTTTTGAAACTAATTTCTACACTATTTCGCTGTATGGGGTCATTTACGGTACAAGTTTCTAATCGTAATGAAGATAATAATTCAAATTGTTTCTAAATTTACATTATTATTATTATTATTATTATTATTATTATTATTATTATTATTATTATTATTATATTATTATTGCTCCTTTTCTTTAAAAAATCTGTGTATTCACCATGAATACGTTATTCTACGTGTGATTGGCTGAGAAGACAAGCGTCAAAATTAAAGCAGAAGTGTGAGAAATTAGTGTGTGCTGCCATCTGTTGTTCTATTACCTTTTTAATTCGTATAATACACTCTTGTTTCAGTCTTCTAATTAAAAAATAACATGTATCATTTTTAAATGTGCTGTAGTGCGTTTCGCCAAAACAAGTATTATTATTATTATTATTATTATTATTATTATTATTATTATTATTATTATTAGTAGTAGTAGTAGTAGTAGTAGTAGTAGTAGTAGTAGTAGTAGTAGTAGCAGTAGTCCTTCATACAATCGCCCAAATTAATTTTCAACGGCAAATTGAAGGGTAGGAAGGGTAGGAAACAACGGTTCAATGTCTCCAACATGGCTCCTTACAAAACGCGTAAATCGCTAAATTGAATCATGAAAAAGAAAATATGTTTGCGAAGAACAGAACAAAAATAGTGAAATATGCGCGTTGAAGCGAACTTTTGAGGAAACAAAGAAAATCTCACTTCTCATGGTTGTTTCGACTTTAACGAAGCATTTTTTTTTTTCGAATCTAAGACAAAATATTTTTACATTGAAAACTGTGATGTGAAAAGGGATGGGTTTCTACGGATTTTTGTAATTATATTTTCATTAAAATGCATTATATTAAGAGGAAAACAAGTTTCAAATACTTTTCACAAAGCTATTTTCCCCGTGCAAAGAACGAGCATTTCAGTTAGTAAATTAAAAAATCAGAATTTTTACTTTGGTATTTGCACAATAAAAATATCATTTTCATCATATTAACTGTTGATTGTTTCAAAGTGCAGGATGACCCTTAGCTGTGGGTGTAGTAGCAATCTTCACCCACTTTTCTATGATTGAGCTGTGTAGGTGTGCTAGCCAAACTTTCTTCCTGTCGATCAACTAATATCACAGATCAACAATGGAAGAAAAAATTACATGAGAAATTTAAATTATTACGGCAAAACTCAATACTGGATCTTGGTCATACAGTACAAGTCAGTAGATGATTGTAGATTGTAGAGTCCACTTTGGATTCGAAAGAATATTTTGGTTAACGTAAATTTTCAAATGCTCATGGAATATATCCAGGGATGTAATCGGATATATGCGAGATTACACAGCATATACCCACCTAATATTTTTAGAATCCAGCATATACTCACCTTAAAGTTGTGAAGAAACGTGCTTATGTGGGGATGGATATAAGCTATATTTTTGAAAACCATTAACCTTATATGTACCAAAAATTCTAGCATCACATTGCTGAGTACGTCAAAAGTGGGCATCCGAACTTCTTTCAATATTATCCTTTTTACACTAGAATTTAAGCCCCACACACATACACACACAGAGAGAGAGAGAGAGAGAGGGGGGGGGGGATCTTGGAAGTTTTTCCCTAAATCTTCCAAACGTCTCGTTCTGTCGAAATGAAATCTTTCTGGTACTCCAAGTCATGTACGAGGGCTGTCTAAAAAGTATCCGACCTTTGGCCAGAAAAATAGTTGCGAATACCTGACAGATTTGGGACCCTAATCCCCTTCAAAGTAGGCCCCTTGTGCTTCCACACACTTAGCCCACCGATCCTTCCACTGCTGGAAACACCGCTGGAAGTCTTCTTTTGGAATGTTGTTCAGCTCCGTCGTCGTGTTCCGCATTATTTCTTCTCTACTCTCAAAACGGGATCCCTTCAGAGGCGTCTTCAATTTTGGAAATAACCAGAAGTCACAAGGAGCCAGGTCTGGAGAGTAGGGAGGTTGGCGAACGGTTGTAATTCCATGTTTGGCTAAGAACGTGTGGATCAATTGGGGTGAATGTGCTGGGGCGTTGTCATGATGGACGTGCCAGTTCTTCGCTGTCCACATGTCTGGTCTTTTGCGCCGGACTGCGTCACGGAGTCGCCTGAGAACATATTGATAGTACTCCTTTGTCACTGTTTGTCCTTCCGGTGCGTACTCGTGATGCACAATTCCACGGGCATCGAAGAAAACAGTCAGCAACACTTTGATTTTGCTTCTCACCTGCCGCGCTTTCTTCGGCGTTGGAGAATTGGGATGCTTCCATTGAGACGATTGTTGTTTTGTTTCTGGGTCGTACCCGTACACCCATGACTCATCTCCAGTTATCACGGTATTCAGATACCCAGGATCAGTGTTGGTGGTGTCCAGAAGGCCCTGTGCAACGTCAAAACGGGTGTCTTTTTGCTCCTGAGACAACAACTTGGGTACAAATTTAGCAGCCACTCGTTTCACGTTCAAATCGTCACGCAAAATTGCATGTGCAGAATCTTTACTCACTCCAACATCTTCTGCAATCTCCCGCACTGTCAAACGGCGATCTGCCATCACCAAATTTCGCACCCGCTCAACAACAGCTGCATTCCGAGCAGTTTGGGGCCTGCCGCTACGCTGCTCACTCTCGACTGATGTGCGGCCATCTTTGAATCGGTTGAACCATTGTTTAATTTGTGTTACACCCATCGCATCCTCTCCAAACACCTGCTGAATCTTACGAATTGTTTGGCTTTGAGAATCACCCAGCCTTTGACAGAATTTGATGCAGTATCTTTGCTCAATTCGTTCAGTCATCTTGCGAGAAACACTAAATCCGACGAACACTACCAACAGCACCTCACTTCGCGACCACCAGCTCACGACTGGCACACGCGAACGCGGTGAAAAAATTAAAGAATGCGCATTAAGGTTCCTCCTTCCACCGTGCACGGTGGCGCCGCCTGAGAATCACTACTTTGCGTGGAAAAAATTAAGGTCGAATATTTTTTAGACAGGCCTCGTATACTCAACAGTCACGAGCAATCGTCTTGGGGTTATTTTTGAAGTAACGGACATTTGCCATTGTCTTCCATTTGCTTGTTCCTTTGCTGGATGTTATCGGAGAGATAACTGTTCTTCTGGGTCCGCAACTATTGTTGGCTTTCGGCGTTGCTATAAGTTAGGCATTTACACTGTTCGGCGTGATTCCTGATTGCGATGGTTGTGAGATACGGAATGTTGGATCCTCTGAGCTCTCGCCAGAAGAAATTGACTCGTGTTCTCTGGGTTCTGTCAGTAGAAATAGCTTCAGATACTTAAAGCGTTCGTTATTTATGTATAATTGTACGAACTTGTGTTTATCGTTACTCTTTCTTTCTTATATAATAATCAACTCTTGTTACAACGTTAGCCTATCCTGCATGCCATCACCGTCTCTCTCTTGCAAGTTAATTACTTTCTAAGACAATATCCCCCCCCCCTCTTCAGCAAGAGAAGCTCAGCAAACAAACATTATTATTGGAACACTATTATCAGTTTATTTATCAAGAATGTTATAAAATAGAGGATCTGCCCTTACAACAAAAATCTTGAAGCCATACGTCACTGTTTCGGCACCTCTACTCTGCGCACTCTGCCCAATAGGATCGCAATGTTTTGAGCCAACAATCATGGCGGAAACGAAAGTAGCCAATCAGATGATGGCATAAACGAGAGCAGCCAATCAGACGTGCCAATTCTCGTTTTTTTTTTTTTTTTTTTTGGCTTCATTGATTTAATAGGATGAAGATATGTATGGGCAGATCCTCTATTTTATAAGATCCTTCGTATTTATATATAATTAGTTCTTTTTCTTCTTGTTCTTTTTAATGTAAGAACATCTGTTTATAAGAGACGATACAAGAAGTACTTTTTTAAAAAATATCATTTCAGGTTCTATTGTTATCATCTTAACGCTCTGATAATTTACCCATATATATTGTACTATTGATGAAATTATTGTATCAATAAGTAAATACCCATTCAATTACCAACCTTGCAATCCCTTGCCATTTCAACATTATGTCACAACCCCGGCTGCCAAAAAGAAGGAAAACAAACAATACAACTGTTCAATAAAATATCCATTATAATCTATATATATAAAAGAGATCTATATATATAAAAGAGAACGTACAATTCTTTGTCCGCTCATCACGCTAATACGGCTGAACCAATTTCTTTCATTTTTGGGGGGTTATTAGGATTTGGACCCTAGATGGTTTTTATCATATCACTTTAATTTTTAATTACCAGTGTCTTGAGATAATTGACCATTCAAGTGTCCATAACGTACAAATCCTTTGTTATTAGTTCATCATAGGTAAAAATAAACGTATTTATATGCAACCCGCATGACCGTGTCACTCGGCGGGTTAACATAAATGACAGGCGATATACAGCGGAAAATAGCTTGAATCTTCTGTTTAAAATTTTTTAATTGATTTGCTTATTTTTACAGACACTTTTACAATATGCCAGCACCGGGATGACCGCAGCGAAGCGGGGCGGGTTAACATAAATGACAGGCGATATACAGCGGAAAATAGCTTGAATCTTCTGTTTAAAATTTTTTAATTGATTTGCTTATTTTTACAGACACTTTTACAATATGCCAGCACCGGGATGACCGCAGCGAAGCGGGGCGGGTTAACATAAATGACAGGCGATATAATGTTAAGATTTACTGCAATCTTCTATGGTTTTTATCATATCACTTGAAAGCGAAAAAGTAAAAATTATCTAAGTAACAAAGTTTATTGCGTTCCGGGGTGACCGCAGCGAAGCGGGGTGAACGCTGCTAGTAACACATACGTGTTACTTACCTCACTAATACAGAATATTGTAATTAAGTGTTTTAAAATACACGGTGCTATTATGGAAGTTAAAATTTATTATTTAGACATTTAGGTACACTCTATACTTCCGTGTGCGGGGGCTGACGATGGAAGACGGAACACCAACATTCACTTGTACTTGGGCGCGGTCGGGGGGGGGGGTACTTCTTTTTCCTATCAGGTTATGTGAAACAGATTATAGTTTTGAATACTCGATGTTTCGGGAACGAGAAATCCCACAAGATTTTTATCACCGTATGAAATCCCCATTGTTAAACCTAAGTACTTGAACCCGTTAAGAACATAACGCGGTGAAAAAATAGATATGTTTTCAGGTCTCCCAAATTGATTGTCTCACCAGTACTCAAATAGCTCTGTTGAAGGAACGAATAACCCAGAATCCTCCGCTTCATGCTATTCTCAATGGTACAAATCACACGATCCACTTCCTGCCCTAGGTATTAGAATTCACTTTTGAGATGACCACGATCAAATTTTGAGGTTTCAAATCGATAACTCACTACATTAGGCACCCTACTATGCATGTTTATTATTAAGAATTTATGCATCATTGTCTAAAAGGGGGGGGGGGACACACAAAATTTTCTTTATATCTTCTGAACAAATAGCGTTATCGAATTTCATCATTGAGTAGTATTCAAGATATTATTGGAATACAATTACGACTTTTGTTCCTTAAAAAAAAAATCAATATTTGATCATCTTGGATTGAGTCTATTTTCAGATGATTCAATTCACAGTCTACCTTCCCTCAATATTTAGTTTTTATTTCAATATATCAGAAGGACAATATTAACCCTTAACGGTTCACTATCTTTTCTATCTGTTTCCGGAACTGCTTGCAAAACAATATATCCACAGACTACCTTCCACGTAAAATTTACCAGAGTTGTCACCAGAAGGGATTAGCTTCTCTGGAACGCGGAAAGCATGTACACAAATAAGCAGAAGGAACAATACCTAAAAATAATAGTCTTCAAACGCAATAGGCAAGATCAAAAATGTGTAGCCAAATGGTAACGAAAACTCGTTAAGGGTTTAAGATAGATCTCGCAGAAATAAGAATTAGAAACTGTTTCCAGTTGGCTAAGGATAGAAGTCAATGGAGAGTTTTTGTGAACACTGCATTGAACCTCCAGGTTTCATAGGCCATAAATGTTTCAGAAGGCATGCAAAAGAGGTTCCCCCAAATCTTCCCTACGCTTTGTTCGTTAAACTATTCTTTTATCACTGCGTAGTCACTCTCCTACTATAGACATCAACGCCCACGGAACCCTATTTCCACCATTGTCTCTTATATCAGCGTCTCTAGTGCGAACACTTCTATTTTATATGTTTGCTTCCATAATGTTAAACTCAGAATTTCCACCCAGTAACTATAACTACGTTAAGTCGTTGCAGATTTGTTTATATTGGTAGATTTCTTTCAGGACAGTTAATGATAAAGGGTTCTAGACAATCTTGGTTTCTTAAAATTTCTCTTTTTCAACAGGATCTGGAGCCTTTTGTCTAACAATAGAAATCGTTGTTTTTGTGCTGCGGTTGGAATGAAACAATCAAGTTGTCAAATCAACCAACTGCTGACAGAAAAGGAAGCATATGGAATCATATATAGCATTGTGGGAACAGAGTATGGAGTTTCCAGGACCAGAGTGGTTGGAATTGTAAATAAATTTCAATAAGAAATACAGAATGCTTTCCTCAGGGAATCTGAGCGATTTTATATTGTCATCTACGTAGAAACTCATGGACAGAAACTTTGCTATTGTGGAATTCTACAGGAGGAAAGTACAGTTTGTGCTCTCCATTACTAAGTGATAATTGGTTTTGGTAAACCAAAAATTATCGAATTTTGACGAAACTCAAATCTAATAATAAAAATATGGTCATTTGATTTTGTTCTTGTCAAATCATCAGAACCAATTATATTGTGATTGGAAAAATAAGTTTTGAAGTGTAAAACGAACTAATTGTTGAATGAAATCGGCTCACAGATGTCGCCATGTGTATGCTGTTTGGAATTTCCAAGAACCACATATTAACCAGTCAACTATACGAAATGTTGTACAAAATGGAATTATCTGTTATTTCTGAGAGCAGAAACAAAATTGCAAAAGAATCAAAAACTACAAGAAAGCATCTAAATATCTTATGATTCTCGCATAACGTTAGTTGCTGGTGACACTACTCTTGATGAATTTGATCAACCAACTCAGCTGTGGAAATTGGAAACGGAGTTGGTAGAAGAATAAGCCACCATTGCAAATGTCTCTCCCGCGTCATCTGGTAGAAAAATTCTGTTAGCTGAGTGTTATGAGAACGCAATACCACTACACCAACTGTTTGGTTCTCTTAAAGAAGCTGAGTTGACGGACGCTGTATCATTTGGAATTGGTACAAAGGAGTTGAAGATCCAGAAATGCCTGTAACTGGATTGGATTTCATCAGACAAGAAGACAACAAATCAGAAGTAAATTACTGTAATGTCTCATTTATAAAAATGTAATGTTAGAAAAAATGAAAAAAAAAATAAACAAAAATCCTCCTTAAAAGAATTAGGGGTCTTAGGGGTGGGTGCTTGATTAAGTGGGGTGGCTGGATCAATAGATGGATGGGGTATGTCTACCACCAATCTTCCTAGGATCTCTAGGAAGATTGGTGGTGACTGGATGGGCAGGCAGGGGAGTAGACTGGCGGACAGGACGGGTGTTTGGGCCGCTGGGCAGACGGTTCGGTAAGGGGGAGACGGCCTGACGGATGGGTTGAGGGGGCCTTGGAAGAAGGGAGGGTGGGGGTGGGGGTGCTTGGTCAGGTGGATGGGTAGACACAACATATACACGTACGCACATCCAAACGCCTACATTCCTCATCATCACAGACACAGATGCAGCGAGGGACCACGCGCTTCGATCCAGATGGGTAAGTATTGTAGCATTTACAGACCTTTACACAACGACTGATCTTCTTCGGAAAATTCTTCTGGTTTCGGATTCTTCTTCAAATAATTCTTCTGTTTTCTTCAAAGCATTGAATGTGTCTTCGTTCTTCTTTCTCTGTATCCAACGGTTTTTACTTCTTCATAATTTCTCTGTTTCTCTATGATAACAATCATTGGTTCTTCAATCTGGTTCTTCAATCAATTGGTTCTTGTTCAATATTATTTTTTTTTTCCTTTTCTACACTTTCCATTGGAACATCTGTCCATCAGAATGTAGAATAGAGTGAAGAAATGAAGAAAAAAGTGTCACTGTTGGCCATGCTGAATATTCTGCTAGAAAGTTGCGATGGAAGAACGTGCTATCAGGTCAAAGTCTGATTAGTATCGAGATATGAGAAAATATTTAATAGCGGGAATGTCCCGCACACAAAATCACTTGAAAGAACTCAATAGATGCAACAGCTGTAATGGAAAATATTAGAGAAAGAGGAAGATAATTAGAATGAATGGGTGGTAAAAGGGTGGAGACAGTGTGATGAACCAAATTAACAAAAAATATAAATAAATTAATTAAATAAACAAATTATTTAAATAGATATATTAGGTAAGAAATATAAATAAAAAGTTAAATAAATAAATAAATTAATTAATCATAACTCCCCACCCATCACCATCATCATCATTATCATCATAATCCTAATCACCGACCACACTGTTTCCAGTTTCCTTCCACCCGAATCTTTTCTCTTTCTGCAGTATTTTATATTACAGTTGTTGTGTCTCATGCTTGTCTAGTGATATTTTGTGGGCCGTGCCATCTTCAATGTTTTCTATTTCTCTGAATATCTACCCAAGACTTTTGATCTTGCCACACGTCCTTTCATATTAACATTCTAGTACAGGATTCAGAATGGTGATAGTGACACTTTTGTCTAGTACTCTCCCTCTTCTTCGGTCTTGGATCATTCTGATGACGAGAGAGGGAATCTTGAAAGCTAAATCCTTTATTCTTCCAGTTTGCTTTTCTTCATAAGCATCACCTTTTATGTCTACAGATCGCACACAAATATTGTTTGTATACAGAGGTGGCTCGAGAGGCAAGTCACACTGGTAAAAGTTAGTTTTGTCGCTTGAAAGTGAAAGAATAAATATTTCTAATGTATTAATTATTGTATACAACAATTAATACATTAAGAAAGTTTTCTTCTTTTACTTTCAAGAGAAAAAAAAATATATATATATTTTTTTTTTACCGGTGCCACTTTTCTCACGAAGCCATCCACAAACAGTTAGTATTTCTTTTTCAGTTCTTTCGACAAAGAAGAAAGAAGAAGAAGCCTTACCACGACATATTATCTGTCTGTCTGGTTGGGTGTCTGTGCTTCTGTCTGACCTGACGCTGGGGTTCTTGATATCTGTCCTGACGCCTGAATCCTAAATGTTGATCCCGACCTGATGCCCTCTGTGCCCTTATACCCGCCCCGAAGCCAGCCTTCTCCTCTGCCTGCTTTCCCCCTATCTATCTATTCTTTCAGCCACCCTATAAAGCCGGTGGGTACTTGGGGTGGAAAGCTGGTAGGGAATAGGGAGGGAGGGAACTGGTCGGTGGGACTGGTGAGGTGGGTGGAGGGAAATAGCTCTCCCTGAAAAAGGAGGTAAATAAAAAAACATGGGTGTTTTCATTCCCTGGTGTTTTGTAGTTAACGGATTAACATTACTAATATTAAGTGATAAAAATATAAAATAAAGTAGGTAGAGTAACTGAGTAATATACAGAGTCCGTCAAATAGTGTATTTACAATTCAATAATGATATCTGTGTATTGCTTTCGGAGTTATATTGTCTTAGAATTTGTAGTATGATATTTCCTCAACAGATGTCGATATGGTGTTTCCTCAATAGATGACTGCAAGACGTGACATATAACAGTGAAACAAAATGGCTGGTGCACGCTTGGTATTTCAGGATCGGAAGTAAGTTTTAAAGTGAGATTTCAAGTTCGAAAATGTTACTAAATTTTACAAGTGAGTTTTAACTTTTGGAAACGTTGAAGGATGTTGTTTAGCGTAGAAAACTGTCTACGAAGGAGTCATTCTTGAAGACATTACAGTCGCAATGCAACATTTCCCGCGAACACTTTGATGATCGTTGTTCAAGTAACCGCTCTAAGCATCTTCGATAACTGTGCACGTGTAGGAAGTTTGTTTTGTGCTGTGTTATGTACTTTGTGTTATGTGATGTACTTGGGTATAATACATGTCAGCCAGAAGCTTGGGGCCAGAATCTTGCTTGGTCAAAACCTCACGGGACAAAATCACGACATAAGTGGTTTATTCGGTGTAGAATATTCAAAAATATCGGTGTATGTATATATATTAAAAATGACATATCGTCGCTGCGCTTCGAAGAACCGCTATATGTTAAAACCACATTTTTTTTAGAAGCAAAAAACATTTCAAACTTAAAATGTTGCCAAATATACACAGAAAAACATTAAAAATGTAATAAAATTGGTTTTACGTATATTATGCACTGGACATTGTTGTAGTTTGCTTCAACAGTATTATATTACTATTTCTGTGTTTACGTAGCACATGTTGGTTTATCTTCTGCGCCTTTATAACCACATAGAAGATTTGTATAAATTAATCAATATGTACGTGATGTGATGAGAACTTGGAGTCTAATTTCAATCTATTATTTTTTCGTTGTTGTGGCGAAATAGTTGAATATTCACTTATCACATTATAAGGGACGCTGCCTGACAGCTTTCAGGTTTATTTGCACCTCATAACTAATTTTCGAGAAAAATGTCACTTCGAGGCGCAGCGACGATATACAATTTAACCCTTATTAACGAACATCATAACACAGAGTCAGATCTGTTTGTCCCGCCAAGAATATATGTATTAGTAGGGAACAGAATCTTCTTCTTCACGGACTTTCTCAGATACGGACCAAGACAGACTTCTCCCCCCCCCCCGGGGCATTTTAATACCCTTTTCATAGCAAATAGGAATATCTCTGAATTCAAACGTATTTAATACAGAAATTACTTTCTGCAGTTTGAAATTAAATCTCCGTTACATCATATTAGGCACAAAATCTTTTACCCATACAATGTCCTTATCGTAAGCCAACTATAGATATGCTACAGTGACTTGATCCCTAGTCTTCCGTTGCAAGCGCTGCTATCGGTTGAAGGAATTCCACTTGCTTTCTCTCGCTTAGCAACAGCTGAACCCTTATTGGCTCAACGCGTGGGTGTGTAAGGGTGTGAGCGTTAGTTCGCATTGTTGCCACGGCTCAAGACATTTTGGCAGCACAATACCTGGTGAGTCCCAGTTGGAAGGTAAACTTGATTTTTTTTTCCTTTCTCTGCCACAGTAAATTTTCGATATTCAGTAACTAATGTTACATGTTCTTAATGTCTTTATGTAGTATATGAACTAAGAGAAAAGCATTGAGATAGACTTCCTTCCAGCAAGTTTGTCCAGGGGGAGGGGGCTAATCAAAATGTGAGAGGCTGTATGGGGACATTTTTTTTACGTATACTGAAATACCTTGAATACTAGATTCGAATAACGCGAATAACAAGGTTTTAATTATTTACAAATTAGTAATAGGTTTTAGAATTGAATATTTTTCAAATAAAACAAGCTTTTATTATTTAGTTATTCTACATTTTTGTGACTAACATATTCAAGTTAAACGCATCGTAAATAGACTTCAAACAACACAGTTTTGGATATCACCGAACCAATTAACTGTGTTGTGCAACGTATTGGCCATTGGAGCTCCTAGATGTTTGGGTATATAGAGATGATCATTTCTTTGATAAAATATTTGCCCTGAACAAGAGTAACATGTAATCAAGGATGTTATAAATAGAGGATCTGGCCATATGTATCGTCATCCTATTAAATCGATAAAGCCAAAAAACAACCGAGCATCGGCACGTCTGATTGGCTACTTTCGTTTCCGCCATGATTGTTGGCTCAAAACATTGCGATCCTATTGGGCAGAGTGGGCAGAGTAGGGGTGGCGAAACTGACGTATGCTTCAAGATTTTGTTGTAATCTATTTTATACGATCCTTGCATGTAATCACAATTTCATTTCTCATAGCTGGGTGGAAGCGGTTGGCTACCTCTGGGAGTGCAAAGGTCTCAGAGAATTATTATGTGGAAAAGAAGGTACACATGCAGTATTTTTCCAGTCTGTATAAACACTTGTTTCTTTACAGAGGTTAATATGCCCATATTCCCGATACGCCATTAATAATTCGAACACTGACTACAATATTTCAGTTTGCCTTATATTTCCATTCATAAGTAACGGAGCTATAACTTGTGGAGGGGCAGTGGGCAACTGCTCCCCCCTTAGGGAAGCTCCCTGCCGTTCGAGGGGGGACACTTTTCTTACTCCATATATGATACGAACATGAAATTATAAATGAAGCATCAAACAGGTTCACTACATTACATAAACAAAACAGCACACAAAAAGTAAATAAAACAAAAATAAGTCGTGGGGCCATTTCAGTAAAAAATGTCTACTATTAGGGGCCATAGAAATAATATTTACTCGTATGGCTTTCAGATTTGTTAATATTGTCCCCTTAATTAATTTGTCATGTATGTTATACAGTATACGTCAGCTATTTGTTATATATGTCAATCTGTATATGAGATCCTAGATGGAACACATACGGACAGTGTTGCCAGACTCACAGCTCGGAATTATTCTAAATCCTGATCGAAATTATGCTAGATTCGGTCAAATTATGCTAGATCCCCATAATTACTAATCCAGGAGTTTTTTTTTTTTTTTTTTAACGAAGTTGAGATACGATAACGTAACTTAAAATAAGCAGAGCGCAAGAATGCGTGTATAGAACTCAATAATATTTCACGCACCAAAGGTTTAACTCAACTAAACTAGTGCAGTCGTTGCCAGACTCAATGGCGTATATATCGTATAAATGAATGCAAAATGTTTGTTTACTTTGCTACACAAACTCCGGTTTGAGATTCCTATTCGTCGGTTTTATCCTTCATGGATTTAAAGACTCCTAACAGTTGATCTTTAAAGCTATACAGCACAGCATTTAACCTTCTTCTATAGTTCCATACCTTGTGTTTGAGACTATTCGGATACTTTTGTTGACTACGTAATCTAGAGTATTTGTTCTTTTTGAAGACTTCGAGGAAGAAGAAGCAAGTCTCAACACAATTAAAAAAAAAAAAAAAAACCCTTGTCCAGTAGCGTAACTTGAAGCTTCAGTGCCCCTGCAACCTTTAGTTATGCGCCCTAGTTTCTATATATTTTGCGCCCCTGGAGCTCGTGCGCCTCCCAGCCCCGCCGCGAGGGTTGCAGGAGTGCTATTTACGCCTATTCCCTTTTGTATAATCAACGGACTTTTCTAAAACGAAATTAAGTCTATGGGCATAAGAATGAAAATATAATTAACAAGAGGCTGTAGTTCCCTACCTCACCAACCATAACTGGAGTTTCATTGTATGTTTGAGCAAGTTTTCTGTATTGAAAATTAGTTAGACAGTCAAACTGCGATACGAATAAGACGGTTGCACAGTTCTTTTTCAACACATCAAACTGCATCAAAGTCCATATTCAACTAGTAGGCTAGCGGCTAGAGTTGGAAATTTGTTGCATCGAAAGTACATTTTCAACTTAATTAGCATAAATCCTAAATAATAATAATTATTCGAATTGGAAGGAACGCGGGCAACATCTCTGCTTCGCTCTAATTATCATTACTATTCCCCATTGCTCTTGAAACAGTTCCCATATAGCACAATGTGTTTCACCAATAGGCATTTCTGTATACTTGATGACACTTCAGGGGCTGACGATATCTTTGCTCCTTCAGGCATGAGACAACCATCTAAATTTATATACTGTTTAACCAGTGCTTAAAGTGACATCAAATTAAGTGACGGTATGGAACAAATTAGGGATGGACAAAACCGGTTTTTATAGAAACCGAAAACCGGTTTCCATAAAAACCGAAACCCGAAAAACCGACATTTCGGTTTTCTCCAAAACCGGTTCGGTTTTTCACCGAAACCAGTTTCGGTTTTCTCCAAAACCGGTTCGGTTTTCACCGAAACTGGTTTCGGTGAAAACTTTTCGGAAACACACAAAACTATTTCTGTGGAAATGGATTCGGTTTCCGGACAACAAAGAAACACCATTCTGGTCAGAAATAGAACAAATTTTGAAAAAAAAACGGAATCGGTTTTGAAGAAAACCGGACCAGGTAAAAAACCGAACCGGTTTTGGAGAAAACCGATAACCGGTTTCGGTGAAAACCGAACCAGTTTTGAATAAAACCGAAACCGGTTTCGAAGAAAACCAAAGCCGGTTTCAGTGAGAAACCAAAACTGTTTTTTTGAAAATTTTCAAAAACCGGTTTCGGTTTTTCTAAAAACCGAAAAACCGGTTTTTGTGCCCACCACTAGAACAAATATGACCACTTAAAGCAGTAATTTTGACAGAACTCTAACGAGCATCTCTACTCCTGACATTTTTGCTAGGAATGGGCACGAATCGAGCTGAAACTCGACTCGACTCGAAACTCGAAGCAAATTCGAGTCGAGTTAAAGGTAATATTCTCGAGTCGAGTTTCGAGCCGCTGTTTTGAGGTATAGTTTGGAGCCGAGTCGAATTTGATAAATGGCTCGCTCGTTTAGCTCGTTTTAGCTCGTTTTGAAATCATTGCCTGAGTACACTGGAAAGCGAAATCTATGAGAATTGTAAGCAGTAAAGTGGGATATTTTTAGTGTTGCTCGTCTCGATTAACAAGACTACAATGGATTTTTATAACGAGACAGCCTCAAATATCGTGAGCATCAATATAAGTACCGGTATATACTGTAGTTCTTACCACCAAGGCTGAGACTTGCACGGTACAACTTTTGACCCGAAACAGAAGCCCAAGCTGGGTAGTGATGTTAACTGGCTCAGTTCGGTTCAACTGAGCGAGCAGCTCGAGCCGGCTCGGTTGAAATAAGGCACCCTGAATAATAATAATAATAATAATAATAATAATAATAATAATAATAATAATAATAATAATAATAATAATAATAATAATAATAATAATAATAATAATAATAGTTGTAGTAAGTATCATTGATAATTATTATATTGTCTATGTAGGATACTTGAAGAAAGTAGGCCTACTTGAAACTACACACAGCATTTAGCTCGTTTTGGCTCGACTCGACTCGAAACTAGAGTCAACTTCGAGTCGAGTTTCGAGTCGGAGGAGATCTTCCGAGCCGAGTTTCAATGAAAACTCGCTCGAACTTGCTCGTGCCGATCCCTAATTTTTGCACCATTTTTGACGTAAAAATCCATAGAAGAAGAGAGAGAGATAAGACTAATATTTAAATGTTTTACCATCATCGGCCTAACAGAAATAAATATCTATAAAATGATTTTGCTTGATCATATCGGCGATCTAAATGTGAAAGAACAAGGATGGTACGTTAACTTAAATATTGCATTTGCAATAACATAATGATCTAACGCGGCCTAAAATGCTTTTGCGTCTTGATTTCAAGGCTTTGTAGGCACTCTCGTCTCTAGTAGTTAATGATTCTTTCTCATCTAATTTCCATTTTCAAAAGCTTTCTCTGGTCTAGTCTCGTCTCGTGGTCGACACTAATTTTCTTCTAATTGTAAACACAGAAATTCACACAACGTGAAAACATCAATTTTGAATTTTTAAAAAAGTCGTGTCAATGTCAGGGGCGGATCCAGGTTAAACATTTTTGGCGGGCGGTACGGTAGTTAGAATTTTTTGAGAGGGTGCGGGTGGAATTAGTATCACAAATGCTGAAAAAAATCAGGAGTACAAATTCTGACATTGAAAAGATGATAGGGTACTAACGCTAAAGTTCTATGCCTTGTGAGAATTTCAGTAACTTAGAGTAATGTGATTCAAAGTTGTTGAAAATGTTCGCTATAATGTAGGTAGTGATGAGCGCAAGAGTCTTGGTCTTGCAGTTTTTGCAAGAGTCTTGCATGCAAGACCAAGACCAAGACCAAGACCAAGACCAGGAATCCCGATGCAAGACCAAGACCAAGACCAGGGGGTGCAAGACCAAGACCAAGACCAAGACCATACCTGCAAGACCAAGACCAAGACCAAGACTCTTGCGCAAGAGTCTTGCACAAGTACCAACACTACTTGAATTTTTTATAGAATGTAAAAAGGAAAGGGAAAAATCATTACATCTTTCACGTGAACTTCTTGGCTCCAGTAAAAATACCGCCGGAGTGAATGTGTTCCCAGTAGTTTATGCAATCCATGTGAGTCGATCTGCTCCTGTAACATACAGCTACAGTATGTCGTTGTTTGAATCGGTTGTTCACGAGACAACCGACAGCATAATTCTATGAATTGTTACAAGCTATAATAACTTCAGTGTCTGATTTACTTTGGTTATCATTTGATCATTCACGACGGCCCATGATTGGATTTTGGGAAATCATATGAAGAATAGTTGTGTCCATAAGAAGTGGATAAGCAAAAATAAACTAGAGCATGTTATAGACACAGTAGCTCAGTGGCAGAGCGTTCGCCTCTGGTACATGGGGCCCTGGTTCGATCGCAGCTTGCGCTATGTGAGCTTTTTTGGTGAACAAACACCCTGTGCGTGGATTTTCCCGTTTCCTCGTACTTTCTTCATTCCACCATTTCTCATCATCACTGTTTCCCTTAGCCTCAGTGTTATAATCGTCGGACGTTAAAGTAGATATTTAATTTCATTTCAAAAACATATTAATGGTGTTCTTCTTCCAAAACTAACGGGAAATGTAGCATTGAACATCGGCAATTCCGTACACCATAGGTGCCGACTACATGGGTATGGCCTTGGCTCTGAGGTTCAAGCATCCGTTGGAAATTTTTAATGTGTACTTATAAAATTAATATTGAAATAACATTTTCATGACATTGACAAAATCTTAGCACATGTGACCGCAAGTTTGATTTCATAGGTGGATGCTTATACGTTAAATAATTGTTTATCAATATAACTTAGAGCCCCCTTAGGTATACGGCATATCTAGGATTCAACGATATAACATTATACAACAATAAATAATCTATATTCACAACTGAGAGTGATTTCGTACTTATTTCAAATAACTTGAAGTTTGATGCCGTTGTTATGTATTTCTAATGTAGGTCAAAAGTATTTATATAAATTGAGTTGAGTCGTTTTCAGTTTTCACTCAAATTATTCTAAAATATTGGGGCCGCGGTGGCTCAGTGGTAGAGCGTTCAGCTCTGGTGTTTGGTGTCCTGCGTTCGATCCCAGCCCCCGCCAAGTGAACTTTGTGATGGACAAACACCGGGTGCGTGGGTTTCCTCGGGGTTCTCCCGTTTCCTTCCACTTTTTTCTTTCCACCATTTTCATTCATTTTTCATCATCACCGTCTCCTTTAGCCTAGCCGGCATAATCGTAGGACGTAAAACTCACAAATTTCATTTCATTTCATATTCTAAAATATTAAGAAGTTTAGTTATTATTATTTTAATTTTTTCTCTTTTTTTTTTTTGTCAATATTGCAAAACATACCATCATCGTCATAATAATAGCTATTCTGCCATTATTGGCAGGTCACTTGCTGCAGCTGAGAAGCTTCGATGACTGTGGTCCTCAGCTAGTCTCTTCGTCTTAACGTAGCAATTTTCTGTCTTAATATCTTTCTTCAACTTAATCTCCTTCGCCCCCTCCCTCTAGCAGCGGCGTAGCGTAAGAGAACGCCGGTATGCCCGGCGTCCCCTGTTAATAAGAAAAAGTACGTATTTCATTATATATAAATTGTTTGCTTGTAATTATCACAATTATTTCCACTGCAATCTTCTGGCGCGCTCTCTCGACTTACTTTGACAAGAGGAACCTACGCATGCGCGTCGCTCAGATGCACATTTTCTGCCTTTCCTCCTGTCGTATGCTATTTTCCTCGGGCTTCCAGGCCTACTGAAAGCATCGGGGTTTTCGTCTGCTTTCTGTTGAATGCGCATGCGCAATACTTCCCTTCTCACTCCTCCTCATCCCTTGCAACCCTACATTTGCTTTAGATACACGCTGGCATATTCAAGTATTTCCAACTGTATATATTTTGAACTAAGTTATAGTTTCTGAACAGAACGTACGAGCCCTAATATAAAAGAAATAGAACAAAACGGAAATGGTTAGTTCAACGCATTTTTGAAACATGCCGGTTATGTAAATAATAGTATTAAAATAGTTATGCCTTAATCACAACTAAATGCATCGTAATTGTAATCTTCATCGTACAAAGGCTCAAAGACACAGGCATAAATATAAAGCATTCTGTAGAATTACGATCACCGATCTGGTAGGACAAGAGAGCCACCACTCCCCGTCACTCGCAAAGATTGTGCCAGGGCCCTTCAGTCACTGGCACAAATCTCGGGGACATAAGGGGAACATGTTCCCTACAATCTTGTCCACCCCCCCAATAATCCAATTTGAGATTGTGATGATGATTTCTATCCGACTGCCACAAACGAAACTGATGTCCTTTGACTTGTTTCATTTTTAAAAAAGAATCGTTTTCTTTAATATTTCATTGTCATTAATTATTAGTAGTCTATTTTCAACTATTTGTTTAATTCCTGTAACAATTCCTATAATGCTATTGTGGTAATTATAATTTTGCTCAGATAAGAGTATTGTTGCGCCAAATATAGGCCTGATTGATCTTCTTTCATAGTTTTGGGGAAGTCATTATTTGTATTGTTATAAAACAAATGTCCTAAAATTTTAATGTGGATCATTGTGGATGCGTAAGTAGAAACATGTCAATTATTATTAGCATATATTCAAATTTCAGAATGTGCTCACGGCACTGAGTTGTAATAATGATATGTACCACTATTTCATCTACATCATTTGGTATATAATATACGAGTACAACAGGTTTACCTCAGAAATCTGATTCATCTACTGTAATATGAGTCTCTTCTCCCCTCCCCCCACAATAAGCCTTAAAATGTACCCTCCTGCCGATGTTATAGACAACTCTGCTTCCCTAATCCTCCACAGCATTTTTTTCAACTTCATAAATATTTTGAACATCTTTAAAAAAGGAAAGGATTATGGGAACAGTCTTACCCACCCCACGAACGTTGAAGACAGATTTGCGCCCTTGACTTCAGTATCTGGATACAGAAACAGGCCCCCAGAGTTGGTTTAAGTGCTTTGTATTTACATCTTCAAATGATATATACAATCAGGCCCATATTCACGAACGGGCGTCTGAGTTCCGGACCCAAGATGACAAATTTCTAGGGGCGACATTTTTTTTTTTTTTTTTTGAAAGAACGAGATTAACGTGTGGTATGTGGAGAAAAAAGCCGCCCACGAGAAAGAAATGAAGGGAACGATACTGGAAACAATGTTCATACAAAAGTAGGGCCTAGTTTTCTCGTCACAACGGTAGTAGCAAGAAGGAGCTGAGACAATTGGTTATTAAATTCTAACGTAATCCACGCATTCGCTTCTCTATGCCCCACTAGACCTAAAATTAGGGGGGCTTCCTCCTAAATTTTGTATAACCCTATATTTCTATTCGGAATAGCTATGTATTGCTGCTTGCAGTAGTACTATATCGCACAAATGACTAACTTTGGCATCCCCCTTTCGGAATATCACGCTACGCTACTGCCCTCTAGCACGTCCCTCATAATACAGTTCCTCCTCAGCCAATGTCCTCCTCTTTATTACATCTAAAATTCTTCTTTTCTCCCCTACTGCTACTATTTCTAAAACCTTCGCATTCGTTTTCCGTTCAACCCAGCTGATTCTCTCCTTTTTTCTCCATGCCCACATTTCGAAAGTCTAACTGTTTCACCGTTTTTGCGTATGTTCTTATTTCTGACCCATACAGTACATACTAGAATCAGTAAAACAAAATTTCAATATTTAATTGGGAGTTTGTTCAATACAAAGATGAGCTAATCGTGGTTGGAAAGAAAAAAATCTGACGCCTTTAGAGTGTAAAAATAATTTTGCAATTTATGGTACTTCAGTAATATGTGCCGTCTTGGTTTTCTTTCATGCGTCTCACTGTCAGGGGTAGCCTCCCCAGTTTGGGAACCAGTGGAGTATTGGATCTGTTAAAACATATAAAAATATTACGAAATGTTGTGATTTATCTTATAAGTAGTGAAGCGTGATCACCCATTAAAAAAAAAAAAGTAAAGGTCATCGCCTATGTTGTACAGTATCATCACACTTACACGAAGGTAAAATAGGCCCTATATAACATTTAGAAACATACATTGTATTTCCCTCACTATTGACGCAATGTAGGGTTTATTATCCCTTATATCCAGAGTAAAATTTACTTATGAAAATCATAGATTTCTTAAAAGCAAAACTTGCAAGACTCTTGCAAGCAAGACCAAGACTGGGTGTGCAAGACCAAGACCAAGACCAAGACTAGGTGTGCAAGACCAAGACCAAGACCAAGACCGAGGGTTCCACTGCAAGACCAAGACCAAGACCGCATGTGCAAGACCAAGACCAAGACCAAGACCACCCGGGTCTTGGTCTTGGTCTTGCATTTGCTCATCACTAAATGTAGGGAGCATAAGCGGAGCTACGGGGGACATGGGGCACTGCCCCTAAGTTTTTGACAAAAAATAAAAATGTTACCTATAAAATTGCCACCTACTAAGACCTAAAATTTGCGAGACTGTACGGGTTTTGACAGGAATTTCGGTTCTGAGACACAAAACACGTCGAAAATTATGCTCACCTAGGTCCTATGCTCGACAGGTCCGAGACTGACCAAAAGGTCTTCCTACCCCCAGAAGACAATTTCTAACTCTGCCTATGGTAAATAACAAGAAGTTTATAGGTTATTGCGCTATTTTCTTTACTTCAAAATGTCTAGTCAGGACGTATGTTTGGAGAATGAGGTAAGGAAGAGGTACGAGTCACTTTCCTTCCGTCTTACCAATATTCAGTTTATTAAAGCACGAGATGAAAAGAAAATAACCTTTCTGGTTGTACCATTGTGGAACGTTAACATTATTCTAAATCTGCCTGAAGAAGTAAGGTGAGTTGTCATTTAATACTTTTCTCAACTTTAAAAATGATGAATTACGAGATTTGTGACAACAGATACTCTTTTTTCTAAAAACGAACATTATGGTGGAACATTTCTTTTAAACTGGGGTCAGATAAAATCACCCTTTCGCTATTGGCAGATTTTAATCTCAGGCTGTAGGGATGATCAGACTGCGCTGAAAAAGTTATGTAGCTACTGTTTTTAATAATCGAATAATTATTATTTGGTTTATATTGGAAAATTAATTTGCATGTACAAACTTACAACAGTGAATTTTCCCTAATTTTACCCTTTATTCTTAATGGATTGCAACACCAAACAATATATTTACTTCTGCAGGTTGAAAGGTATACAAAAAGTTTCATTAAAATCGGATGTTTTACTAGAGTTGTCGTGGAACAGGCAAATACAAAAATACTGACCGAATTGAATGGTAAAAACTTCGCTACGCTTGTTATATACTATTACATCTATTTAAAGTACATCTATTTAAAATACAGTATTTTTATGAACCTGCACGATATTTGCGTCGTAATAATTTCCAACCCTGCGCTAGTCGTTCCACGTTCGTCGATAAACAAGCCGAACCGGTTCATTCATTTACTGGTTGTTGGAAGCAAGGTTCGTCTGGAAGATGGTTCAGTTCATAATGCAGAAAACATTAAAAGAAATGTATCGGTATCTACTTTGTAACTTCCAAAAAGAGTACACAAATTACATTTGAAAAGAATACATAAGAAAACAAGCCACTATTCACCACAAGTTAAACCTACTAAACAATCCACAATCTACTTTATATCCAAAACGAGAAAATTAAAAAAATAAAAGTATTTGTTTATTTCTACCATGTTATAATATTGATCGTACTCTTGTCAGATCATATAAGTAAGTCATGCCAAGCACATACCTTGACTTCCGCTGCACTCCACAACTAAAACGTGAGTGTGACTACCGTTGTACTTCAATAGAGAAATCACGCCACTGCATAGCAACCAGCTTCTCAATTCTCATCAAAAGGTGACTCGCTGCCAATCCCACTACTCCAGGTCGCAGAGTTGTCAACCGCCTAGAAAAAGGAGTAACTAAGTTTCACAGACCAAGAAATATATTTTTGCAAACAGCAGTGGCGTAGCAAGGAGATGACAAGCTCAAGTTTCCCCTATACAGGCATACTGAAAATTGATTCTGTTTACGTATAGTACATTCCATTTGAGATCTCTGGTGTTACGACTTCTTTTATGTAATGTATTGCCTCTGAAAAAAAAAAAAAAAAAAAAAAAAAAAAAAAAAAAAAAAAACTTATTTCAGAGCTCTAGCTTTAACCTAATTGAATTCTTAATATTTTTTATCTCTTTCTCGTAAGCATATAATCGAAATTACCATCTGCGGCTGAATAGACAGTATTTTTTTATTTATTTTTTTTAAGAGGACGTTCATTTTTTTTTTAAAGAGTGTCCGTTTAATTTTTTTGGTAAGATATTACTGACCGCATATTTTTGTTCGTGCTCGACCATAATCACCTGTTTTAAGTTGGTCACAAGGAAGCAGGTGAGGTTACATTTACATCGAAGTTGGACCACCCGAGTGTGACATATGGGAGTCAAGGTGGAAGAAAACGAACCCTGCGGGCTTTCTAATCCCCTTTGCTCGCTGGTGCTCCCTCAGCTGTTTCCTAACGTAAGTAAATATCTTGATTAATAAAGTTATGTGTGCAAAATCTCTGCATTATATATTATGTACACTCATATCCAAAATTATTTTCGCATGTCTATAAATATGTTGTTGTAGCAACATAATTTGATAACGAATTCACCTGGTATTTCTTATAGTGTTAGTAGGAGTATAATAGGAAAATACATGTATCTAGCAAATTTCATGTCAAAAGAGCAGTAAATAGGAACAATGAAACCAGAATAAAACATTTTTCTCCATTTAGCAACATTTTGTTTTGCTCATTCTAATTCTCGTATTTATAATTCTTTTCCTGTGAAATTTACCACAAATAGGGTTAAAAGTAGGCCTATCTACTGATTACTGATCTACTTAGCCGAACTGTTAGAGCTGTCGGTTTCGCTGTGTGTAGTTCCTGGTTCTATTCCCGGCAGAAGACAAGACGAGAAATTTTTCGTCCCGTGGGCAACACTAATAACGTAAACCAAATAATAATAATAATAATAATAATAATAATAATAATAATAATAATAATAATAATAATAATAATAATGATAATAAGCGAATCAGGTAGTATCTTCTACAAATACTATTTAAAGAAAGTTCTTTCGTGGTTACGAAGATAGCATACGCAGTTTCTTCGTGGGAGATTCGAGTTTAATTCGAAGTAGGAAACCAAGAGGTTCGGATCCAACGTTAAGTTGTATCATATAGCATCCATGTCTCATATAGCATCGATGTTAAAATGTGTCGTTAAACTAAACAAAGGTAAACCAGTAAGGATTTGATTGTTTATAAAACCCACCTTCAGCAACTCGTGTCAGTTACCACTGATTCTCTCATGAATTGAATGCTTCAGCAAACGCATAGGTGCAAACACTGACGTCTCTGGTATATAAAATTTAGGGGGGGGGGGCATCAAAGAAAGGGATTTAAACTGTTTATCTTCGATTCTATTTATTACCTTTCTGCTTGCCTTCACAGACCCCCTGATACATATCAAGAACTGTTATAATCGTTTCACAGCCTGAATATTATATTACAAATAAATTATTATTAATTATATGTTATTCTGTCGTTAGTAAATAAATTAAATTAAAATAGAAAATTGAATATTTTGTACTCCAAAATGTTGCGGGAACGCGTCCCCCTCGTCCCCCCCGCCAGAAACGCCCATGCCTCGTGCAAATCCCGCGCTTCAAATATACACTCAAGTTCAATTTTGGAATGAAATCTGTTAAATTATTATTATTATTACTATTATTTGAAATCATCAATTACTGCAGTTATTTACACACAAGCCACGAAGCATTATTCATACTAAAAATTAAATGAAGTTAAATATTTCAGTTTTAGGCGTATGCCGTGTAGGCAAAAGGGGACGGTGATGATGAGAAATGAATGAAATGGTGGAATAAAGAAAGTGGGAGGAAACAGGAAAACCCGTAGACCCCCCGCCCCCCGCATACGGTGTTTTGTCCACGACAGAGCTCATTTGGCGCGAGGTGGAATCGAACCAGGAATCACACGCACCAGATATAACTGAGTCACCGCGGCACTAAAGTGTCATTACAAAATTTGATAAATTATAGGCTGCTTACTTTGTTATCTATCGACAGTGGCGACATCACTGCTGTTTAACAAGTAATTGTTCTAGACATATGTAGATGCTGGTAATGTGCTAGTACTTGTGGCGCCATTACGGGCAAGGTAAGAACTACATGATTCCACCGAAGTCGACGGTCACACGACCAGTGCTTAACTGATTGACTGTCAACAAGACTTTACCTAATCCTTATCCTGATTTTCTTCAGCTAATTACGAACAATTAGCAGTATTGCATGAAAGAATTCATTTTGTATAGTGTGAAACCGGAAATAGTAACACATTTCTACCACTTCCAGTTTTAGTATCAGATTTTTTTTTTTTTTTTTTTTGTAAGTGGAAATGAAGGCGAGTCAAAAATTATCTACCCTTTTGTCATAACTTTTCTTACATTGCGCAATTTGTCTTCTGTCCTCGCATATTTTATTGTTATACTGTTGTGGTAATGCTGTGAAAGTATGATCCTAATTCCCCCATTTTTCTTCCTTCTGTTGCAGATATATCATGGCTGCTCCATTAGAAGTTTGCACCAAACAGGAACAACGGGCAGTGATCCGATTCCTCTGGTCGGAGGGTGTCAAAGGGTCAGACATTCATCTCAAACTATCATCGCAATATGGGAGAAGTTCACTGTCACATAAAACTGTGTTTTTATGGATCGAGAAGTTTAAAAGTGGTCGAACAAGTGTAATGCATGAAGAGGGAGCAGGACGGCCATCAACCTCCAATACAGATGACAACATTCAACAAGCTCGAGAAATGGTTCAGGCGAATAGACGAATTACTATCGATGAGGTAGCAACTGCTTTGAACATCAGTCATGGCTCTGCCCATCAAATCATCCACGACGAGCTCGATTTTCATAAAGTCTGAGCACAGTGGGTACCAAGAAAGCTTACTGCAGAACACAAG
The DNA here is from genome assembly GCF_964235325.1 of Thermobia domestica. Taxonomy (NCBI): domain Eukaryota; kingdom Metazoa; phylum Arthropoda; class Insecta; order Zygentoma; family Lepismatidae; genus Thermobia; species Thermobia domestica. The sequence continues at coordinate 2,338,943 of NC_137469.1, forward strand.
CTCATTCGTGTTAGAGTCTATCAACACTTACTCACTCGCTTCAACAATGAAGGTGATTCATTTCTAAGCAGAATAGTCACCGGCGATGAAACATGGGTTCATCGCTTTGCGTGGTCGTCGATTTGCCTCAGATTTAGACGTGCAAAATGGGGTACAAAAGTGTCTTCACGACCAACCGAAAAAATTTTATTTGGAAGGAATACGTAAGCTCGTTGACCATTGAACCAAGTGCATTGATAAGGACGGGGATTACGTAGAAAAATGATGTGAATAGTATAACCCTAGCTTCATGTAAATAAACTGTAGAATGAAAAGTGTAGATAATTTTTGACTTGTCGTCGTACATCAAACCGCTTTTCCAAATATTCGTCTCAGGATTTAATTCTCAAATACTTTCAGTCTAAGTTCTTCCTCTCAGAGTCAACGACCATCTTTCGCAACGATACAGCACAGCAGGGGTGGATCCAGGACGGACTTCTAGGGGGATGGGCGGTGGGTTGTAATACTTATACTTAGAGCTACTTTTAAGAGCTCCAAACTCTGGGATGTTTTATATATATATATATATATATATATATATATATATATATATATATAAAATTTTAAAAAGTTTTCTCTCCCCCTGGATCCGCCACTGCAGCACAACAGGCATGGTTATCGTTTTATGTGTTTTAAGCTTCAAATTCTCCAACAGAATTCGCGAAGACGAAACATTTTGAACTGAATAATAACACGAATTTCTTGCTTTCAATCGACATTTAATTTCTTCGTGGATATATTTTTGACCTGTTAACATTGCTTCTAGCTATTTGAAAGTATCCACTTCATCAAAAGTAATATTCGTTATTTTAATACGTCTATAATTTGCCGTATTACGACCGCAACGAAGTTCCATGTATTTAGTTTTATCTGCATTTACTTCTAAACTCATGTCCATGGAAGAGTTTAATAAGACCTCTGCATTTCTTTCTATTGTTCTTCTATTATTCCTATTAAATTTACATCATCAGCACGCTATAACCTGGTGAACATCATTCAGTTCTAGTCAGGGACGTACGCAGGAATTTATTTCGGGAAGAGTCTAAAGCGTTTCGGGGGGGTCCAAATATAATTTGAGGCTAAATTATATGAAAACTTCTAAAATTGCCTCTAAAAGTAGACTCTATTTACAAAAAAATCGGGATTTCGGGGAGGGAGGTCCGGACCCCCAGGACCCATCCCTGCGTACGCCCCTGGCTATAGTCCCTGGTTGCTATCCTTGATTTTCCTTATAGCGTATCCAGAACAAAGTTGAATAATAATGGTAACAACGTATCTCCTTGTTTCAGGCCATTTTCGACGTGAAAGGTCGCGGACAAAAAATTGAAATACTGGTTAATAGAAAAAAAAAAATACTCAACTCACTGCCGCTACGATCCACGAAGGACTACGGCTAGCTAGATGTAGCACATTCAACGTGACGATGCGTGGCCAGTGTAGCAGCTCTCAGGTGTCATTATTTGTGACTTTCTAGACCTGATTTCGCTATTTCTTAATTCATGTAGTTCTCCAATTGCCTGATGGTGGTGAAAAATGAAATGAAATCTTTCATGTTTCCGATCTACGATTATGCCTTGGTGGACAAGGGAGGTGCTGATAATGAACGAAATGGTGGAATGAAGAAAGTGAGAGGAAAGGGGAAAACAAGCAAAACCAATCTATATATATAAAAGTCTCCTATAATAACCAAAGCACTTAAGCAATTTTTATTGGAAATATCTTGAAATACAAGTTATATTGACAATTTCTATGTTGGAAATATGACATATTATTACCGGCTTCCTAAAATTTCGTTGTTAGGTCGAAAAAACTTGGTTTCCATAACTTTCTTTCTTGGCGTCCAGGGAAAAAGTAAGAAAACAGCCTGGGAGAATCCTATAATTACATTAATTAAAAATTCAGTCTCCATATGCTGAATAGTAGGCCTATACCCTCTAACAATCCCCCCCCCCTTGAAAATACGGATAGAAGACACGTAAAGACCACTTTTTCGACATATAGAAGTCACGAAAGTGAACACGCATTTAAGTCTAAAGTTCGTTGTTTTCTACACGACTACAAGGCATTCTTTTCCATCACTCAAAGGTAAAATAATATAGTTGAATTTGTGACGGAAGCTGGAAACACTTTCTCTGGAGTACTTTTTTTCTTATCTAGTATTTATTTTGATTAAGGCATTTGAAAGGTGTTTGATGTATCAAAAGATGTAGTATGATAATTAATGTCGTGACATTACACAACATTACATAACAGATGATAATTTCTGTTATCTCCGTTATCATAAAAGGTCAACAAAGTTTAATATGCTAAAAAAAAAAAAAAAAAAAAAAAAACTCGAGATGAGTTTGAAAGGCAAACATGAGTCTGCATTTTAAAAATATGCAGTTATATTTAGATAGTGGAAACTGCAATCTGAGAAATCCTAACGCAAAGAAGCAAATAAATATAACTTTAAATTTATAATGGATAAGATATTTCAATAACTGTATGGTACTCAAAGGCTCACTGCCGCTGGATTCTCTTATGTTCCCAGCCAATCAACCCACAAGGGCTGTGATCTACCTCATTCTCAAATCGGATCGCGCCTATTTTAAAAACCGAGCGAAGTAACTCAAGTGGAAGAGCGTTGGCTTCGCATTCGGGAGGTCGTGGGTTCGATTCCCGCTGCCGACCATCTTGACTGGGGTTTTCCTCAGTCCTACCAGGCAAATGCCGCAATGGTACCTACTGAACAGGGCTTGGTCGATACCTTCCCAAATCCTTTCTATTGTTATTGTTGTTGTTGGATATCCAGTATAAAATGGTCTCTGAGCTGTATCTGGTAATTGTTAAATAAATAAATAAACATTTCGATCTTTCATTGCTTGATCTAATCCTTGTCTCCTAAAATGCCACACAATAATAATAATAATAATAATAATAATAATAATAATAATAATAATAATAATAATAATAATAATAATAATAATAATAATAATAATAATAATAATAAAACATAAATCACAATCTTGGCTGTCTCGAAGCTCAATATTTTAATTGGCCTTTTAGCCAATCACAACCTGAAAATCGCATAAAATAGGACTACAGACACAGTGGAGAGGGTAGTACTCTAACAAGGTACATTCACGAAGTGTCCCCTCGGGATTCATGTAAAACTGATTGAAATGCAAAGTTTCCCGCAGCCCAATGTGTATACTAATGATTTTAGCGGCCCATACCGGTAATTTATATATTTATGGGCCTTCATATAATTATACGGAATTCAACCATACACTACTGTAACGCTCGGACACAAGATTGATTTTAGTTTCTTTAGAGATAACTGGACATGAATATGGGCATATGCAAAGCAAATTGGACCAAGTACTGTTTCTCTGACTAATGTTACCTATCCTGGTCGCCATCTTGGATCCTCCATATTGGATTCAACTTTCGGTTTCCCAAAAGAGAATAGGAGCAAGTGATACATTAAATTCATGTAATTTTTTTCCGCAATTCACTGGTGTAGTGAATTTGACCGCAGCTTGTATCGTTTGCAAAATATTGCATGTTAAATCTCTCCAGGCACTTCACGAATAGACATTCCAGAATACTATCAATGATGTTAGTACGTTTTTGATGTTGATAAGTCAAAACAATTTCTAACTGGAAAAATACTATAGGTTTAAAACTATGATGATGATAAACAAACTCTTTACAACATTGGTTTCATAATTCTTATTACATTTCTGTGACTGATTTTTATTACTTTCATGTTAGACTATAACAAAGGAGTATTGTATTACGGTAAAAATGTCTAATGTAAATCCATATGCGACCAGATTTCGGTAAATACCTATCATTTCCGTGTTAACGTCTGTGTGTCTGACTGCATGTATGTACTTCAGAGAATATTTTGTCAACGGTAAATCACGTAAAAGATCACGGTACGTATACACATGGGGCCCTGCATAACTTTCTATTTGGTTCAATATTCGTGAAGTGCCCGACATTTAACATGCAATACATTGCAAACGGTAAAAGCTACGGTAAAACTAACTACACCAATGAATTTCCGAGAAAATTGTACATGAATTTGATGTATTACTTGCATCAGTATCCATCTGAAAAACCGAAAGTTCAATCCAATATGGCGGATCCAAGAGGCAGCCGTGGTGGGCAATATGTATCAGAGAAGCAGTAGTTGATCCAATTTGTTTTACATATGCTTGCATTCATGTCCAGTTTATATAACTAAAATAAATTTTGTGTCCGAGCGTTATAGTAGTGTATGATTGAATTCCAGATATATGAAGGCCTATAAATATGCAAATTACCAGTATGAGCCGCTAAAATTAGTACAATACACATTGGGCCGCGGAGAACTTGGCATTTGAATCAGTTTTACATAAATCCCGAGAAGACACTTCGCGAATGTACCTTGTAAGTGGAATAGAACAGAGGTTCTCAGCCCTTTTGAATCTAGAACCCCTTGCTTGGATGTGAATGTCCTTAGCACCCTCGTTATCTTACGTCAATTCACCCATGCACAAGGCTGAACGTAAGGCTTGGACGAAGTAGTTTAAGAAACTGAAAAAAGCTTCAATTCTTAACATCAGCGTTGAAGAATCTGCATTATTATGTTTTTTTTTTTTAAATCTAAACTTTTACCAAACTGTAAAATAGATAATGGTTTTCGTCTAATAATAATAAAAAGTTTAACAATCCATAAAATTTCACTCTCTATTAATAGTCTATCCCCCCCCCTTTTGGGAACGAGAATACTCCGGGGAGGGCGTTCGTGCCCACATTGAAAACCCTCGTTCAGTGGAGTACAGTAAAACCTGTTAACTCGGCCACCTCTCTAAGTTGGCTACCTGCTCATCTTGACCTGGTTCGTCTTGAACCTGCGTTTTCCTATAAGACACTCATTACTTATTACTCTGTAAGTTGGCCACCTGTCTATCTTGGAAGGTGGCCGCATTGAAGCAATGTTTACCCTATTATGATAAAGATAAATTTACCTGTGTATCTTGTCCATGCAAAATACCGTTTTGTTATTTTTCTTAACTCTTTCGTATTCCCCTATGAGAGGCAGATGTTCTGCATTTGTAACTGGAGGCAAAGAAGCATGGATTCCCACGATTTGTTCATATTCATATTCATTTTATTTCGTCTTTATGATCATACATATTGCACGACATTCGTGCGTATGAGTAAGACTCATCAGGGTATAAAAATACATAAACATACAGTTCTAACATATACATACGAATTAATTAAAATACTACGCTACGTCTACTATATAAAAGAAACACAAAAAATAGATATTTTAAATACTACCAATAATCAAATTCATTTACACACCTAGGAATTCATTCACGGAATAAAAGCAGTGCTATAATATGTAGGCTTTCAGTAATCGCTTAAATTCTGCTCTTTGTTCTGTCTTTCGAAGATATAGAGGCACCTTATTATATAGTATGGTACCCATATACGTTGAATTTCTTTCGTATAATTTAGTGCAGTTTATTTGCTGGGGATTTTATCCTTACGCCTGGTATCGTATTTATGGGTTGCTGGTGCGTTAAATACCTCAATGTTGGTTTTAACGAACAGTAACATACGAAATAGGTATAGCGAGGGTAAACGCAATATTTCAAGTTCCTTAAATATTGGCCTACACGAGTCGTTTATTTTGGCCCCAGCCATAGTTCTTAAAACCCTTTTTTGAATAACGAACAACATATTACTTTTTTGGGAGTTTTCCCAGAAGATTATACCATATGAAAGTAAAGACTGAAAGAGTCCGAAATACAAGTTACGAATCGTATCTAGTTTTAAAACATGTTTGATTGATTTTAATGCATATATCATTTTATTGAGCTTTTGTGCTAGTGAAAATATATGTGCTTCCCAGGAAAGATTGTGGTTTAGCCAAAGTCCCAGAAATTTAGTTGAGTTTGAATACAATATTTTTTGATTATTTAACATTATATCAGTTTCTAGACAATGCTTATTTTGAATGTGATGAAAATTTAGTGCTATAGATTTGTCTATGTTTAATTTTAGTTTGTTTTGGGCAAACCAGTTGTCTAAACTACGGGTTGTCTTGTCAATTTTATCACAAATAATATCATGAGTTGTACCTGTTATAGTTAGACTCGTGTCATCAGCGTACATAGTTGTATTTGCTAATGTTACGTCATTTGGCAAATCATTTACATATAGTAGAAATAGTATGGGTCCTAATATCGATCCCTGAGGAACACCGGTAGAAATGTTTTTAAATTTAGATTTATGAGTTGCTGATTCAGCAGCATTGGACATAAATGATAGTTCAACAGCTTGAGCACGATTTTGCAAATAAGATTTAATCCACGAGTTAACAACTCCTCTTAAACCGTAACTGTTAAATTTATGGATAAGAATGTTATGAGGAACAGAGTCAAATGCTTTAGATAAGGTCAATGGCCAGAACACTACCCTGATAAAGGAGTGATGAAGGAAGATGTAAAGAAAAAAAAGCACGTACAGGAATTCAGGAAATGGTTGTACGTATTTGTTTACCCTGTCTGCTTTGGTAAAACCATTAGCTATATCGGTTCCTTTCATTAATGGAAAGCTTTAGTAATTCCGGAAAATTGTCAAGGTTAAAGTTAACCATCTCAATTGCCAACTATTGTCACCTGACGGCTTGTCGAAAGGTAGCGGAGCTTTTGAGATATGAATTCCCTCAAGATTTTCTCAAAATATCTTTTGCTCCGAGAGAAACACTTGTTGCTCATATTATGCTTTGAATACGAATAATTCAGTGTACCAGACTGTTTTCAGGAAAAGAAAGGTGTGTACATATATTAAACACACTGTAGTAATTTTTTCTAGTCTGTATATTGTTATGATTACTCTATAGTCTATATATTATTTAAAAGTAGCTGTCATGCCATCTATATATTACAATGCTAACTACAGAATTGGATTAGACAAGCTTTCCGAACATGTTCTTATAACTGTCTACACAGAAGCTAAGGTGCGAACAAAATAATGGTAATAAATTTGTTTCTCTTACTAAGTATGCTTTGACAACTTAAAGGTGTGATGTCTCTCTTCTTTGCTTTTTGGTGAACACAAGTCCTTCTTTCAAATGATGCTTCTCTTCAACTGTGAGATATTGACGTCAATGGCCTATTTCTTCTTTGTTAATCTCAAGATGCGTCATCTGTCCCACTTTACCCTACTCTTCATACGTTATGCACAGTCTTAACAGTGGCACTGGCACAAGTAGTCCCAACAGTGACGAACGCACTACAAAGATCGGTCAAGGAGAAACAAGCGCAATTCAGTGTATCTCTGTAGTGATAAGCGTTAAAGATTTAAAGTTCTGTAGGTAGAAGCATTGGCCCTTTACCACATACACTTAACCTATACCATTTTTTTTATTATTGTTGTTGCAGGTGAGTTGCCATGGACGATCAATGACACACCGTACTATGCCAACATGCAGTGGTCGAACTTCTCTACAAATCCGATGGCTCTAAGCAATTGACAACCTATGGGGACAGCACAATGAGTCAATGGCTTTAGAAGTATTGGCTTAGGGACTGCAGCATCCAGGATCAACCGAAGTTAGCTAGACCGTCAATCGTCACAAGAGATGAGAACACGTCAATCATTGAGGAACTATCCGAAAAGAGACGATGCATCAAAAAAGAGACAAATCATGGAGCACAGAGGCATGGCAAAAAGGTCTGTGTTAACCCTAATCCAAAGACTGGGATACAGAAAAATTTGCGCTTGGTGAGTTCCATGGCTCTTGAGTTGATTTTAACGTCCCGTTTAGCATCAAGGCTATATAAGACAGGACCTACTGATTAAAGTGGAATCCGAACCACATGAACTCCCGCCGGGAATCGAATCCGGGTCTCCCACGCCAGAGCTCTCCATGGCTATTGACAAGGATGCTGCAAATTAGGAAGAACGTATGTAATGTTCTGCAAAATTTCTCTGGAGATGGTTCAGAACGCTTTCATGTAGTCATCGTGTGTGATGAAACCTAGCAGTTTCATTTCAATCTCGAGTGTAAAAAATAATCGATGGAATGGAGACATTCAGGATTTCTTCGTTGGAAGAAGCCTCCACTTGCTAGGTCACACAACAACTTGAGGTGACGTTCTTTTGAGATGACAAGGGGGTAATTTTCAGAAGATTCTCGAACGTGGAACGACTGTTAACAAAGAACGATATTGTTCGTCCTTGCACAAGTGGCAGCGTATCTTCCGAATGAAGAAGCCAGAGTTACGCGCAAGAGACGTCGTTACGTCATGATAACATGAAGGAACATAAAGACTACATGCTATACCCATGACAGTTCAGAAGATTGGCCAATTTTGATGGAGAGTGGTGCCACAGCTTCCATACAGCTCCGATTTAGCGCCATCGGATTCTTATCTGGATTAAAAGCTCATACGCGTAGGAAACTGTTTCGAGCTGGCAACGACCTCACTGCATTTATGTCATGAAAGTGAAGGTGGTAATGGTGCACTGAAGCAAATGAATGATATATTGAGTGGCATTTTCAATAGTCCAAGGACAATACTTCTACCAACAAAATTTCATTTCTCTTTGCTTTTCACGTTAAGATCTCAGTGTCTTTCTGTGTATTAGTGCTAATCTTTTTATATTGAGCAGCTTCCTCTTTCGCTTAGTTTTCATAAAAACTTCTTTCCTGCTGTTGGTGATCCTAATAGAGCTTTTCCCTCCCACGGGAGGGTCCCACAAGTTGTCTCTAAGATCTGTTTGCCACACAGCACATCTGTTAGAGCATTATGAGAAATGAACATGAGCAAAATTTAAGATGCTATGGACCAGAAGAATAGGAGCTAGGAGGCTACAAAATTTGAATATCCAAAAAATTATATCATGGAATTATGTACGTTTAAAGTAAATTTCTTGAAAACTGTTAACGCAATCAAAACAAAAGTTGCACAATATAATGAGAACAAAATGCCCCATCGAAAACCATTAACATTGTTGCCATAGGTGAAGCAGTGTTGCCAATTCAGCATATTTTTTTAAATTATAAATAGCATCATATACAAGTTTCCACAGATTTAAAATGCACTATTATCACTAAAGATAACCGTGAAGTGTAGTTGTACAGTGTTGCACACTATTGGAACTACACTGGAGATGCCGGGATGGTACCTTTGAATGCAGTATTATTTCCTAGTAATGTTCTTGATTATTACTGACTGAAAAAAATGAAATGAAATCTTTCAGTTTAACGTCCCACGATTATGCTCGTTAGGCTAAGGGAGACGGTGATGAGAAATGAATGAAATGGTGAAATGAAGAAAGTGGCAGGAAACGGGAGAACCCCGAGGAAACCCACGCACACGGTGTTTGTCCACCACAATGTTCACTTGGTGCGAGCTGGGATAGAACCAGGGAGTCCATGCACCATCAAGAGAGTGAAGTTCAAAGGAAAGTTCTATCTCTGATGTTATGGCTAATGCATGAAAAATAATCTTTGTAAAATAAAAATATTGACAAAAGATTAAATGAGGCTGTTTATTGTAACAACTATTTATTTTCATACATAAAAAAATACCGTACATGGAAATTACGTGAACAAGGATCGCAACAATAAAGTATTAACAATGATTTCATATATATAATTAACATATATACATATACATAATGAAAAAAATCTAAACTTTCAGAACAAAATATCACTCATGAATAATGCCCTCACATGCATAGTTCCTCCAGGACAATAAAGTAGGTGAATCCTCACCAATAGCCCAGCACTGTCTTCAAATAAAATTTGATTTTAGTTTTGGAGGGGCAGCTTAACCAACGATTAATTTATTGAACGAATTTTCCATCAAGAAAACCTCGAATTAATACAACGTAGAAAGGGATTTTCAACTACATTTTCCCCGAACTTGTGAAAACAATTTGAGCAATAAATGTTATCATGTTACCATTGATGAGTTAGGTTGGTGGGCACAAAGTATCCTCCCGTTGGTAGGAGATGTGACTGACATTTAGAAGTGTTACCCCTAGATGGCAGTATAATAAACAGCTCTTAGTCGTCTCTGACGGTTTGTTTATATATGTTTTTCATAATTTTTCCTCTCTTCTTTGTTCTTCCTTGTTTAAACCTTGAAAGCCTTAATAATACTTCTTCTTAATGTTAACCCTCGCACTATCCAAGTATTTTTTGTAACGCTAACTACTAAGGTAGGGGGGGGGGGGTAGTCATTTTATGCTCACCTGTTAAGATTAAATGTATCTCGCAAAACTCTCATAAAAATCTACAGAGACTGAAGTAAACAGTATACGGGATAAGACGACTAAGAGCTGTTTATTATACTGCCATCTAGGGGTAACACTTCTAAATGTCAGTCACATCTCCTACCAACGGGAGGATACTTTGTGCCCACGAACCTAAAATAGCAAATTTATGAGACATACTTAACTGAAACTTACGAAAAAATCTGCAGTGACTGAAATGAACAGTACACATCACTAACACTAACATCCAAATTCAGAAAAGGCGGGATACATTTATTTAGTATACTGCCATCTAGAAGTGACACTTCTAAATGTCAGTCAAATTTCCTACCAACAGAGTAGTAAAATAGCAAACTTATCAAACACACTAACGTTCAATTTGCATCACTGTAAGGTATACGTCTAAGCTAAACATGTTGAGCAATAACATATTTTCTTGCAATTTTAAAGAAACGATTAAAAGAGAAGTAATAATAATAATAATAATAATAAAAACTGTGCTGGGCACAAACTACTCCCCCCCCCCCCCTCCTTGGTAGTCCGAGGGTTAATGACTTGTTCTTTGGATAAGAATTATTAAAGCAAATGAAAGCGTATGAACCGGTTTTGAAGCTACGATAGTTTTTGTTTTCAAAGCATATTTGAAATCTCGATGTGAAAAAAGAAAAACAATGTAAGTGCCGCCTTGAAGTTGTTTCACTTATTTTATTTTTTAAAAATACTTTTATGCCTTAGTTAGATTTTCATACTTGGTTATACACTAGGTTGTAGTTCTAAGCAATAGTACTTTATTTACTATCTTTTGTTTCTACTGTTACAGTTAACTATTGCGTTTGGTACTTACTTTGTTTTCTACAGCGAGCCTTCATTTTTTTCTATTATTGCAATAATGCTGAAATATTATATTTTTATTATTTATTTACGACGAATTTCTTGAAAGAAATTAGAAAACAGAATTACACTTTGCTAAACACATTTTACTTAATATTCACTAAATTTGTTTTGATATCTGTAAATATTGAAGTCTTAAAGATGCTAACTTATACAAAAGAGAGACACTTATAATTTACTTCAACACTTTAACAGTTTAAAATATTTAGGAATACAATAACATTTAAACTTTGTTCAATTATAGGAAAAGGCGAGAGGATTGGCACACATAGTTTGGGTGGGAAAATGAAAATTGAGTTTATTTGGTTAAAATTCGGGATTTGGAATATTCGGAAACAATGTATTACGACAGAGTTCAAGAATCTATTATTCAAGAACATCTGTACATTATCGGTCCTTCTATTTGTGAGCAATATCTTTGAACTGAAAACAAATGTGGGTACTTTGGACATAAATAAATTTCGTAGCAGGTCAAAGATATTTCCTAGCAGGTCTAAGAAAATCTATGTTGATTTAAGACCTTTTCACTAGCAGGTTAAAATAATTTCCAGTACGACCTCATATCAATATATTAAGCAACAGTAAAGTAACATAGTTCATGGCACTGTTATTTTAATTATGATAGTCCTAACAGGAAAAAGACCCATTCATAATGATCCATTATTACATGGATGCTGACCAAATTATATGTTCTGCTTGGTAGCGTCCTAAAATAATGCCCTATTTTAAGCGTAAGATCATATTTTATTTCTTTTGTCCCAAACGATCTTCAAACTATTAGGTTCTTGATTTTGTGCAAAATGTTTATTTCACGGATTTTTATATATTTCTTTATAATCTTCCCTTGTTCTAATAAGGAACATTCCATCAAAACTTTGTTTTGGAGCTCTTATACATACTATTGGTTTTGTTGTGCTTTCGGATCTAAATTTAGCAGAATGCAACGAACGCTAAATTACGTATCCTGAAAACTATTCTCTACGTTTGAAGCAGGAGACCAGTAGATTGCATAAGTTAAGGATATTATTGTTGAAAGCTAGTTGAAAGGGTAAGAAATACTTTAACCTTGAAATTGAGAATATGGGGAACAAATTATATTCAATGCATTGCTTGGTTTGAAGTACCATGATGGTTTTGTGATTGGTAAAACCGATATCAGGGTTTTGAGGGTAATTGTAATTTACAGTTTAAAATACGTGGGGGTACCCAAAAGAAACCGGAATAGCATTGTGGTGGGCGAAACTTCTGTAGTACGCATTTATGCTGCTAGTCGTGTATAGCGCAACTCATTGCCAATTCAGTGCCGCCTGTGTGGTCGACCTGATTTGTTGTGTTCATCTATAGTGAGTGTTTTTGCTAGCGCTGTTGTGTTCTTGTGTCGTTTTTTCTGATTCAGAGTTTGTTCCGCCAGATCAGACCGTCAATCAAACCTTTTATTTAGAAGTGTTAAGAAGATTGCGCAACAGTGTTCGTCAAAAAAGACCCGTGTTGTGGCAGACAGAAGACTGCTCTTCCACCACGACAATGCACCTGCACACACAGCCATCTCTGTTCGTCAGCTTTTGGCTACGAATAACATGGTTCCGCTACCCCACGCATCTTACTAGTCTGACCTGGCTTCGTGCGACTTTTTCTTATTTCCACACTTGAAAAGAGACATGAAAGGACACGGATTTGACAACATTGAAGAGATCAAGAAAAACCGAGCAAGCAGCTGTCAGCCATTTCTCAAGATGACTACAAACAATGTTTCGAACAGCGGAAGCACCGGTGGGACAAATATATTAGTTGTAATGGAGACTATTTTGAAGGGGATAAGGTTGTTTTGTAAAACTTTTGAATATATAGCTTTTACACAATAATTCCGGTTTCTTTTGAGTACCCCCTCGTAGGTGCAATGTGACACATTTTTATAAAATTATATCACATAAAATGTGTCCTAGGAATTCTAGATTTCGGTAAGTTGATGCAACTTTTCTATCGGTTAAAGAAGAAGACGAGGAAGAAGAAGAACAAGAATGCAACTAAAGTGAAGTGAAACATTTTAAATTGTATAAAACGCGAGTAAAGAGTAATATCATAGATTGCTGTTATATTTGTACCATTAAGTTACGAGTTAATGCATGTAGTGATCACTAAAATTTTAGTAACTTATTGCTGATTTTAGTTATTGCTGATTGCTGATTTTAGATACTAGAAGAAATTTTTAGTTTTGATATTCTATATCACAAAGAAATAAGTTGAATAACACATATATATATCTGAAGACGAAGCTCTTTATTACTATCTGCAGTCGAAAACAACAGGATTGAGGAACATAACAATCCAGGCTCGTACTCAGAACGCAAAGACAGATGGGAAGGTGGAAGATAATTTTTGTCAACATGTATATCAGATAGAGTATTCTGGAAGTGATTTTGAGATCTGTACGTTAACACAGAGCCGTTCCAGAGGGGTCAACTTTTGAAAAAGGGATTTTTTGAGGAAAAAATCCCAATTTTACTCGAATTCCCCTTTCCAGGTATATAATACGGACATAAGAATAGTACCATTTAGAAGGTTGCTTTAGTCTCAGAGAATGAGGTACGAACCATGATCCTAGGATAAATAGGGATGATGCTGTAGCTGCTTGGTTGTAAGTCTAAGATTTACCTTAAAAATCCCAAAAGGGTTGAAACATTTCTCGCCCCGTGAATTAACCTTCAACAGTTAATAACACAATTTCAGAGTAGTTACTGGTTTTGTGAATATGCCCCAAAATACGGCACATTTTATGAATTCACGGAGAAAAGATAAGGACAGTATCCGATAATAAGCCGCTTCCTTAAAATTCATTTTACTGTGCTGTGCGTCATTTTCTCATACCACACTTAAATCACATTTTATAACTACGAATTTTCAGCTCTTTTTTTGGACATTTAGAATCTTTAGAAAAGCCATCAGTATTGCTCCTACAGTACTAATTTTAAATATATTGTTTTTACTTCTGGTGCAACCTTTGTTACTGACAATATCTAGATATTTGTATATATTTTTTAATACTAGAAGAAACTTTTTAGTTTTGATATTTCTAAATCACAAACATGAATGTCATTTGATGTGATGCGTTTGCTGCAGATGCTTTAAGAAAATATCGCTGGGAAGACAGGAGTTCCTCCTGAAAATTTCTGCAATTACTAAAGAACAGACGTATACCAAGATTAGTATTATAGGTGAATAAACATTGAAAATACATTGCAGCTATTGAATCCTCTTATCTTTTCTTACTAATAAAATATCAATATTTGCTCATTAAAATTGACATGATTTCTTCTTATTTTAAAGATTTTGAAGTTTTTCATGATAAAAATAAATAAATAAAAAATAAAATAAATAAACTATTTTTTGCTTTCAAAATACGAGAAACTTTCAATTAATTAACTAAACAATTGGAATTCACAAGATGCCAGTAAGATATGGGGGTTCAAAATCAGGAACCAGCATCATTTTAAATGGAATACAATAGAACACAATCTCGTGAAAGACAATTTTTGTAAGGTGACGAATTTAAAAGTCACACCTTAACTTTTCACATTTGAAATTTGAAAACAAAGAAAGTGTGGCTTACTTTTTACCAATAAATAACATATTGCCAAGCGACTACATAAGCAGATACCTGATAACGCTAATCTGTACGTATCAGAACGTAAACTGGCACTTTTCAAAAATTATTTCCAGCGCCTAAAGGCAGTCTTCAACAGTCTAAAAACTCGTTATCTCTTTGTAACATTTTTGTTAGGCATTTCGTCAACACAGATCTCTACTTTTGACTTTTTCTATCATCCATGGAAGTGGTTCACACGTTCAAGGAAGCACTCTATATTATATACATATAATTATATTATCACATAACTGAGTTCTCTTTCCCAATAACTGAGCTTTCAGAAAACTTTCTGACTTCTTCAATCATTAGATATTTAACTTATGCAGCATGATACACTCAATTATGCAATTTTGTGTTTTGTAATATACAAACACACAGCCTTCGTGGAAACCAATATCGACGAATCTAATTGGTTTGCTACTTCCTTGAAGAACCAAAAATGGATTCGGAAACTTGTACTCAGTGTAGGAGTCACCTTTCATGAAGTCAGGAGGCAGCCGGTAGAACAAAAGTTTCCCTGTCAACAAAGAGAAAACATTATATAGTATATAGTGCTAATCATTTGAGGAGGAAAGAGAGCGAGGGGATATTACACTCTTACACTCATATTTGATGTTTGTGGACACTTGTTCGATTTTGTCAGTGCAAAGTTTGTTACCTGCAATGGTGGCTATTCAGGGAAGTCCTTTTGGTAAAAATCAAACTTTCATTGATACAAACTAAGGGAAGAGAACTTACAAGGAGACTTACGGAAGCATGATTCACCGATTTGAATGAAACTTTGCACACTTACAAAACATCGAAAAATAATCGACACGTACTTTTTTTTTTTTTCCGGCAATGGTGTGGGTTTAAGGGTAGAAACAACCATGTGAACGTTAGGGGTTGGTCTCCAAGCATAACAGAAAATAATCATTTAATGTAGAGGAAAATACTGCCAGCGAAATTTTAGGACAGCTGATTCAGAATCTGATGTCAAAATTACAAAATTTAAAATGGCGGATCCAATGTGATGATTACAATTACAAAAAGTCTTCCAGTTTGAAATGCTCTCCAGTTAGCCAAGAACAATTATAGTTGAACAATCAAGCATCCCATTACAATAAGTACAGAAAGTGGTTTCAAATTGGTCTGCAACCTTCTCGCAGTAACCCCTACCAACTATAATTGCTCTTCGCTAATTATAGAGCATTTCAAACCAGAAGACTTTTCGTAATTGTAATTACCATATTGGATCCTCCATTTTGAATTTTGTAATTTTGACATCAGATCCTGAATCAGCTGTCCTAACTCCCACTGGCAGTATGTTTTCTTCTACATTAAATGATTCTTTTCTGTCTATGCTTGGAAACCACTTCTTAACGTTCAAAGGGTAGTTTTTACCCTTAAATCCGCACCATTGCCGAAATAAAAAAATACTTGTCGATTATTTTTCGATGTTCTACAAGTATACAAAGTCCCATTCCAATCGGTGAGTTACACTTCTGTAAGTCTCCTTGTTAAACAATTCTTGTATACAGCAATCAGTACACGAGTAATTAGTTTTCTTTCCTTGGTTTTTAGCAATAGATTAATTTTTTACCAAATTACTTCCCTTAAGAGTTGCAACTGCCATGCAAAAGAAAATCGTGGGACGTTAAGATTAACTTATTAGGAATTTGGGTGTCTTTTTCTCTACGTAGCTTTGATGTTTCTTTAAGTCTATATTTGCCACTTTTAATACAAACTACACTAAAAGGCGGAACTTAAATTTGTGTGTGTCCAATCACATTTCCGCAAAATACCTTTCAGGGCCGCTGTAATTACACAGCCGTTCAATTGTAAGCCGACCCCAGCGAAATCAAAAACGAAATTATATAAATAAACAAATAATAAAACTGAAGTATACAAAGCGTAAAGAATAAATTTTCTTCCTAAATGCTAATGATTTTTGCTAAAACAATTTGTAAATATATATTTTCTTACTGTAAATACTTAAATATCTGTTAAATTTAAACATGAGCAATATAAAATTTTCTTTTTCTTTTTTTTTTTTTTTTAAAAAAAAATAAAAACTGAAATCCATTATAACTAGAATAAAATTCATTGACTTATTTCGAGTTCTAGAGATAATTTTTGTAACTTTTTTTTTTCTACTGCGTCGACAAAGGATGTTATCTACTTTACCAGCTGTGTTAACGATACCGATACTACGCTGAGGGACAGATATATTTTTTTTTGAATTACGGAAAAAAAAATAGAAAAAGATCTGGTTCCAATCGTGTGAACACGGTATTCTTTTCAATGACCCTTATTAACATACTGAAAATGGAAAGTGATAATAATGAAACAGAAAATGATCACTGTCACCTAATATACATTTCACCACAATACTCACATTGTTTACTATGCCAATTGGCAGGAGCGGATTAAGGGAGGAGCCAATGGAGCCCAGGCTCCGGGGCCCCCAAAAATCCCTCTCCTTAATAGTAAAATATAGCAGTCAACTTATTATATTATAGGCTTCAGACCTATGCTAATTTTTTCCCGCTCGCGGTGTCGCTAGAGTTTAGTCTTCTTCCACCGGCGTCTTCACGATACTTATTTTGTGAGGGAATGAGGTATTTTGGACTAGGGATGGCCAAAATTTTTCGGATCCGGATCCGGATCTTGCCGGATTCGGACCTAGATCCGGATCTCGGATCCGAATCTCAGATCCGGATCCCGGATCCGAACCTCAGATCTGGATCTCGGATCCGGATCCGAAATTCGGATCTCGGATCTGGGTCCGGATCTCGGATCTGGATCCGAAACTCGGATCTCGGATCTGGATCCGAAACTCGGATCTCGGATCTGGATCCGAAACTCGGATCTCGGATCTGGATCCGAAATTCGGATCTCGGATCTGGATCCGAAATTCGGATCTCGGATCTGGGTCCGGATCTCGGATCTGGATCCGAAACTCGGATCTCGGATCTGGATCCGAAATTCGAATCTCAGATCTTGATTCGTATCCAAACCTGCATCTGAGATAGTGATGATAAAATTGAATATCTAAAATTCGTCAAAACTTTTTTTCAGATTCACTAATATAGTAGGTTGCTGTGCTTTTAAATGTTTCCATAACACGTTTGTGCTACCTTTGTTCTTTATTTTATTTTAACCTTGCAATATTTTGATCGAAGCCTCTTTAGTAAAATATTTCCAAGTTTGCCTTCTTCCCATTTCAGAGTATACTGAATTGCCTGAAAACTGATGTAAATGGTAACAAATTCTTCTGTTCAGCTCCTCTTCGAAACTTAATGTTAACTTCACATTGAAAATATTTATTTTATTCTTAGAAAATAAACTTTCTTATTTTCTCATATACAAATGAAATATCTTTTAGATAGACCCTTCTAATCGCAGGAATACTGGACAAAACAAACTCTTTATTAATAGTAGTTTCTGACTTACTAGAGTCCAACCATCAACAAATGTAATAATGAATATCTTTCACTTCGAAGGTACAGCAAAAAATATAGACTGGTTGGCGTGGAACAACAGTAGATTTTTAAACATACACACGAGAATTTCAGAAGAGCGATATGGTTGTGTAGTATTATTAGTATTAATAAAAGTGTTCGTTGTATGACTTTATTACCTAACTTATGGCTTGCCCTTGTGAGGTCAGGAGTTTGTTGAAGGAGTAAATATAAAAGAGATTTCTGTTATTTTTTCTTCACCCTCCAGGTTTCTTTAATCATACATTGCAGGACGTAACCAAAACATATCCATGCATCGTATCATTGAAGCGTTTTGTGTTTTGTATATTAAAGTGTTCAAAAATATTTAACATATTCGCATTTGTTCATGTGATCTCAGGTTTAATTCTCGGTGGAACATACATGAGAAAATTGAAAGCTGAAAAAATATGAAAATAGTATTTAAAAGTCAGGAAATTGATATTAAAACTTTAGCTATCTATTGGGACTGTAAGGCTGTAGTTAAATTAACCCACACGTTTCGTGAAGATATATTACGTCGTTATTGTTTATTTACTATAAGCTACCAGATACATCCTCAGAGGCCACTTTACACTGTAGTAATCAACAGATGAAAACATTGGAAAAGGAATGGAAGGAAAGTCTCCAGAGCCTTAGATCAAGGTACTAACCTAGCATTTGCCCAGTATAACTGAGGAACAACCCTGGAAAATCCTCAGTCAGGATGGCTGGTCTCCGAAATCAAACCCGGTATTATCCAATTGCGAAGCAAGAATCCTAACAAGTAGCCTGAGCTCGCTCCGTATTATTATTATTATTATTATTTAATTAACGTGATGTTCTAAAATTAGTGCAAATTAAACCCCACTTTCTTTATTGCTGATGTTATAGTTAATAAGTCTACATGAGACATCAGTCCCCCATCAAGAAAGAATACTAGAATTGGAATTCAGGAAGCGGGGGTGAAGAGACTAATGAGGATGAGGAAACTATGTACGATGCAAAAACTGATAAATTATGACTTCATCACAGATATATTCACTTACGTCAATTAATATTTCTCTGATACAGGGCACTCTTACTTTCTATAGTGGCAGGAAAATGGCCCGCTCTTGTAAACGAACACACTAAGCATGTGCATATAGGCGCAATGTCCGTGCAAAAGAAACATAGGTAAAACCAGAAAAAAATAGGGAAAGCAAGGGGAAGGTGATAAAACGCCATTCAGCTTAAAAAAAAAAAAAAAAAAAAAGCTAAAAATAACTAAACTTAGAGCTACGAAAGACGCGAGGCGAATTTTATCGAAAAGATTGTTTTTCCTTGTGATTAGTTGTGCTAACTATGAACATGAATTAAAAAGAAAACAAGTAGCTAGCTCTGAATTTCGCAAACTGGTTGAAAAGAAAATATTGGAAAAATTTAATAATAAAGAAGGCATTTATGATAATTAAAACAAACTAAATTCTTGGCACCCAGTCCTTGGTTCCTACCAGCGGACTTACGTTCAAAGTGGGAAGGTGTAGTCAACGCATCGACACCCGAAGTCCCTAATGCCGGCTTTCTAGACTGGAGTCCGCTACCTCTTACTTAAGATAACTCCCCAATTGTCCTCACGATGCTGGGTCAACATCGAAATTGTTGAGTGCCTCTCCGGAAATTGAACCCATGACCACGGGCACTGAAGGCACGCGCTAACCACTGTTTTTTATATATAAAAAGGTAACAGCTTTTTATCAGATTATTTAACCTGTTGAACGCTTTGCACGGATTACACTGTAACCATTACGACACCACACAGACATAGAAGTAAACTAGGACAGTTAAAAACACCTATGCCCAAAGTGGGATTTGAATCCAAGACATTCACAGTAAATGATCCACAGCCTAATGCCACAGACCACTCGACTATGGCTGTCGGGTTTTATCGGCTAATCTGTAGTATATTTAAAGTAACTGATTATTTTAAAAGTTGCTCCTAAATACTGACAATCTAAGTCTTATGTATCAAATATTTCCTGCGATAAGACCATACACTCTCCGTCTTCTATAGACGAAAAGCTATAGTTATCCATATTATTTAGTACAGAAATAAGTTCTGATTCTCTGATAGCTGCTGATGGTGATAGTCAAAGCTCACCGAAGCATGATTCCCAAAGCCAAACTGAGATATTGATGCTGCTGGTACGGCTGAAAAGTCATTGTGGGTAAGTGAATTGCCCAGTTGTCAGGATGAAGGGCGATGATGATGTGAAATGCGGGGCTGTCAGAGGT
Organism: Thermobia domestica; assembly: GCF_964235325.1. NCBI lineage: Eukaryota > Metazoa > Arthropoda > Insecta > Zygentoma > Lepismatidae > Thermobia > Thermobia domestica. The sequence goes on from NC_137469.1 coordinate 2,359,529, forward strand.
ACTACTTATAATAATTGGATTTATAATTTTCTATGCTGTCGTAAACCCTCCTCAAGAAGATAACTGTTAATCTTAGCTTTGAAAATGTTACATAAAGAGTTTTATTGCTATCTTTAGGTTGCATATAAATCTCTTCATTCCGAAATTATCGGATTTATTTTAACGCTTAACTTTCACATCTCTTCTGATTTACGAATTATCCCCTTAAGGTCAATTAGTGATATTTTAAATCATGTCGAACCAACTTTATACAGTATATGGTTAGTCTTGTTATATGGGAATAATTGAGACCAGAAGCAGTCTACAGGCTAAGTTCAAATGAATCTTGGCCGACCTCCTGATAAACCACGTGTTTCAGCAAGGTGAATTGCGACAATCCGATACCCACATGAGGAAATCTTCCGGTTCAAGTGAAAGCTTCCATAAGAATCAGCACCCTAATCAGTGGAATGTGTCTTGCTAATTTTTCCCCAATGTGAAAGTACCTAACTTTATTGTTAAAAATGAAAAGGCCTTTATTTCAAACAAGTCGCCATTAGAGTTTTCATATTTGAACACAACACTCATGAAAAGTCATGTTAAAGCGCGACTTACCCCTGAAAAAGAATATTTATCTGTTTTTAGTTTCTCGTGTTCCCCAAACTACATGCGGAATTAGTGCATGTGCCTTCCGCTCGCATTACCTGGGTACAAAAAGCTACGATCTTGGTACTAGCATATGTTTCGGTTTCCAGATCTCAAATATTTATATTTCAGCCTGATTCTATGAATCCGAAATTTCAAATCTAGATAAGGGGCACCAAAATTCATAGTTTATTCTCGGTGCTCATATTGTGATTTACTAAATAATTATTAAATCTAATTGTAAAATATACATTTCATATTTTGAGCAGAGTAAACAAGATAAATATACGTAAAAACTAGTCAATACTTGTCTTAACTGTTTATATTTTCTTAACTGTCAATGAAATAGGCGTATTGAGGAATTTTAAATATTCGAGTTTTGTACTCCGGTTTCAAATATATATATATATTTGGTCTAGGAATTAATTCGTGCGGTTGGACAAGAGATGGCGCAACGAATGGAGCGTCCCACAGTTCCGTGTATCCATACATGTGTTGGAAACCCCTGTCATCGCGTATCGTTCGTAGTATAGGGCAGTGGATTAAAGCGTCAACAACACCAGTTGTAGATAAGTGAACATGGCGCAATTTGTGCCTGATAAAGTGTTTTTGCGGGGTGTCCTGCTGCATTACCTTAACATGCAGAAAAGTGCGACTGAAAGTCATCGTATTTTGGTGGAAGTGTATAGTGACCATGCTCTAGCTGAGCGAACGTGTCAGAAGTGGTTTGCACGGTTTAGAAGTGGTGTTTTCGGCTTGGCAGACCAAGAGCGAGCTGGACAACCCAAAAAAATTTCAAGACGAAGAATTGACAGCATTGCTTGAGCAGGATTCGTGTCAAACGCAGGAACAACTTGCAGCAGCATTAGGCGTTGATCAAACAACAGTCTCCAAACGCTTGAAAGCCATGGGAATGATTCAAAAGATGTCACATTGGGTTCCACATGAATTGAAAGACAGAGACGTTGAAAGACGAAAAACCATTTGCGAATTGCTGCTTCAACGACAGAGCAGAAAGGGGTTTCTGCATCGAATTATTACGGGTGATGAGAAGTGGATCCATTACGAGAACCCTAAACGAAAAAAGGCCTGGGTGAAACCAGGTGAACCAGGTCCATCACAACCAAAACGAGATATTCACTGTGCAAAGGTTATGCTGTGCATATGGTGGGATATGAAAGGTGTGGTGTACTATGAGCTGCTGCAACCGGGTGAAACTATGAATGGAGAACGTTATCGACGACAATTAATGCGTTTGAAGCAAGCTCTGGCCAGAACACGACCAGAATGGGAGAACAGACATGATAAACTTATTGTTCAACATGATAACGCTCGCCCACATGTCGCAAAACCGGTCAAAACCTATTTAGAAAATGTCGGATGGGAAGTTTTACCCCACCCGCCGTATTCACCAGACGTTGCTCCTTCGGACTACTACTTGTTCGATTGCATGAACAACGATTTGATTGGACAGCGGTTTACTTCTTCAGAAGATATCGAAACATGGGTCTCTGACTGGATCGCTTCCAAGGATGAGGACTTCTTTCGCCACGGAATCCGTACATTGCCTGACAGATGGGCGAAAGTGGTGGCTAGCGATGGAAAATATTTTTCTTAAAGTATTTATGTATTTTGTGTTTGTACTACAGCTTCAATGTGTGCGTACCAACCGCACGAATTAATTCCTAGACCAAATATATATATATATATGCATGCATTTCATCTCGGTCCTGCAACCGAGTGGACCTAGATTCGACATTGGAACTTTCATCCGGATCATTTTTTTTTTTTTTTTTTTTTTTTAAGTAAGCCAAGCATTTGATCTTTAGAGTAGAATGAAGGAAACAAATAAACTTGCCAATATTCGTCTTAATGTTCTATTCTCTTCTTCACTGTGAGGACTTCGTGAAATTACTTTCGGCGAATTTTAGATATTCAAGTTTATCATAAATTTGGGTGGGATGTGGGTTTGGATAAGAATCAAAATCTGAGATTCGGATTTCGGATCCAGATCCGAATTTCAAACCCAGATCCGAGATCCGAATCCAGATTCGAGATTAGAGATCCAGATCCGAGATTCGAGATCCGGACCCAGATCCGAGATCCGGATCCAGATCCGAAATCCAAGATCCGGATCCAGATCCGAAATCCGAGATCCGGATCCAGATCCGAAATCCGAGATCCGGATCCAGATCCGAGATCCGGATCTTCGGATCCGGCCATCCCTATTTTGGACCTCTATTACAAACCAAATTATTAACTTGTGGTGGCAATTCCTTTGAAATATCTCTGACATTTCAATGCCATTTAACGACATAATAGAATCCTTTGCGGAGCAAAAATTTAGGAAGAAGACATTTCTAACAATGTAGCCTTGTACAACTTTACCTATTTGTATATGATTTTTCTCTTTTTACTCTGTTAGTGTTTTTGCAAAAACTGTTGATGACGATTTGGCTTGTATTTGGCATTTGTGTGTTTCACTGCAGTATACGAGCATTTAACTGTTAACAGTAAATGTAATTACATTAATTATTGTAAGCTTGAAGCATATTAAAATATTACAGGATAGTTTTCGGTGTTTCGATAAACCTGTAAGTCCGTGGAGGGCAGCAAAGAAAATTTATGCGCTGGAATTATTCGTAACATAGGACCCCCTTGAAATAGTCGGCTCCATGGCCCCAAAAGCCTTAATCCACCCCTGCCAATTAGGCTTAGAACGTTACTATACTGAAACATAAAAGAAATAATTATCAATTGTTAAATATCGTTACATTTACCAGCTTATTACTTCATTTAGACTACATTTACGACTTAACTCTCATCAATCGAATGAAAATCAATACAAACGAAGCTATATTATCTGCAGTTTTAATTTAGTCCGATTAATGTCCACACTTTTTTTTTTCTTTTTTCTAAGGAAGAAATCCCAAATGATATTTTATTTATATTTTCCTAACTATTTAGCTAACATTACGAACTTGATCTGCTATTCACTGCATTAAAACTCTTTGTATTTAGAAAATATAACATTTATAACATTAATAGATCTGAAATTCTTTCACGCACTAAATTTAATTTCGGTCTGAATATAGGACTTCTTCAAGCAAGTTTCAATTTAAGTTCAGGTTTCAAGGTTCAATTCAAACTGAAAATTTATATGAATACCTCAGGTGAATATTCGAAGGAAAACAAAAGGTTCTAGCCAGAAACATCGACGTAGAACCGACGAATAGGCCGATAAAAGCGTATGTATGGAGTGTGGCATTATACAGATGTAAAGCATGGACTCTGCGAGAAGAAAAACAAAAGCTTCTATCGACATACAACTGCTGATGAAAGCATAAGTGAATATGGGGTTGTATTGATGTGAGGAATGGATTCTAGAACAAGAAAAACAAATGCTTCTAGCTGGATATATCGAAAATGAAATGAAATGAAACCTCTGAGTTTAACGTCCAACGATTATGCCCAGGGCCATATTTTGCGCCCATGGGCCCTAGCAAAATTGCCGCCCCTAACCACCAATAGCCCGTCCCTAGCTGCCTACTGTCGCCCTTTTCAGCGAATCCACCGACAACTGATCAAACCGCCATAAAAACGAACTGATTTGACAGTATTTGCTACCACTAATCTGCTACAATATTATCGTAGTCACAACCATTAAAGAATGGTTTTCTCTTATTTTATTGAGTCGTTGGGGAAGTATGTATTTTCCATAGTGTTATCGTTTTTTAAAATACTTTTTAAAAAATTTCCGCCCCTCAAAAGTTGCCGCCCTGATCCCGGGCCCATGTGGCTCATGCTTAAATCCGGCTAAGGAAGACGATGATTAAAGCAAGTGAATTATGAAAGAATTGGTGGAATGAGAATGTGGAAGGAAATGGAAATATCCCGAGAAAACCCACGACCACGATGTTGTCCACCACAAACTTACTTGGCCGGGGATCGAACCAGGGACCTCACGCACCAGAGGTAAGCATTTTACCACTGAGCCACGGTGACCCTTGGATATATCAATATAGAACTGATGAAAGCATATGTATGGAATGTGGCGTTGTATGGATGTGAGACAGGAACACTAAGAGAAGAGGAAAAACGGACAATAGCTGTCTTTGAAATATAGTGCTATACAAAGATATAGCAAATTAAATAATGATGGAAATGGCTGGAGAAAAAGGAGTATACTTGAGAATATTTTGTGAAGAGAAGATAGGATCACAGTACTAATTATGGAGAGAATGGCAGAAGAAAAAAAAAACTCAAAAAGACTGTAATTGAAAATGAAATCTTTGAGTTTTACGTCCCACGGTTATGCTGGTGAGGCTAAAGGAGACGGTGATGATGAGTAATGAATGAAATGGTGGAATGAAGAAAGTGGGAAGAAACGGGAGAACCCCGAGGAAACCCACACACACGGTATTTGTCCACCACAAAGTTCACTTGGCGGGGGGTGGGATCGAACCTGGGACCCCAAGCACCAGAGGTGAATGCTCTACTACTGAACCACCGCGGCCCCGGCTGTAATTGAAATATATAAAATATTACCAAATAATACAAAAAATATAGGGAAGAAAAGGTGCAGAGAAATGGAAAAGTCTGGCTTAGGGTAGGAAAGAATAGAAAGCTATTTTAAAAGTTATTTTATTTTCTTACGTATTTCTGTTCTTTAAGGTTTTGTTCAAGCATGTATATTATTTTGTAATTATTAACAGCTCTATTCGTATCTCAATTGCATCCAAAATAGACTAACAAATGAATATAGTTTCTTTTCTTTTTATTTTTTTCTTTTTTTAAATTGAGGTACAAAGTCTGGACTGTGAAGTGGATGGGGTTATAAGTCGTTGAGCTGTAACTTCTTTAACGATGTGTATATTTCGTTGCTCGTGTGAAATTTAGTATTTAAGTTATTTATTTATTTTATTTATTTCATTTTCCGCCTTAAGAACTCCGCGTTTATGGCTTCGTCAAGAGATACATTATTACAGTACAAAAATTAATAGAACAAATATTATACATTCACAATATAAGGGTGGCCCAAACATAGGTATACAGTCCCATACTAATCATAATCAACTGATTTATTTTTATATCATTTCTTATTGTTATCCAGCAGAAAGACTTAGTTTCTTTATTATTTGTTCTTAATGTCTTTTTACTTATATCTTAAGCTCGGAACAGCCGAAGCAAATAAAGCTATAAGCTAGAATGTTATACTTAATCAATGCAGGGGTGTATACTTACTTTTGGGCCACCCTGTATACATAACAATAATACTAAACTAAAAGTAATTTTAAAAATATACATATTAATTGTATCTTGTTTTATTTATTTCGACATTCAAATATATCTTGATATTATACAGAAAGACCAGACTGAAGGTATTTCTCTAAACTGTAGAAAAGATGTTTATGAAACAGCAACTTTATTGAGGTATCTTTTAAACTGCAAGTTTGGCATTTGTTTGACACAATCTGGCAATTTATTATAGTTTTATTCCCATGTGGACTAATGAATTTTGAGTTTTTGTTAGACGGAAATTTTGTATATGAATATGATTGGTTGTTCTAGTGTTGTATTGGTGTAGGTCCGAATTGAGTTGGAAGTTTCTTTTATTCATATATATGAATGGTGTTGTTTTAAGAATGTATATACTCAGCAATGGTACTATTTTAAGTTTCTGAAACAGTGATCTACTTGGTGTATGAAACGGAACTGATAACATTATTCGTAAAATTTTTTTCTCCATTGTAAATACTTTTTATCGCATGACAATTATTATCCCAGAAAATGATTCCATGCGATAGAATTGATTAGATCACGTCAAAACAGGGTGGATTGATTTAAATCAGTCTGATTTAAATCACGATTTAAATCAAGTTTTAAATCACTTGATTTTTTAAATAAAAATCGTTGATTTAAATCGAATTCCGAAATAAATTAATTTAAAGTGAAAATAAGTAAAATCCCGTTTCTGTTCTGTTATTTCGATTATGGAAGTTCAAATGACACTCAAATGTACAGTAGAGTATGAAAACAAGTGTCATGCAGAGAATGATTAGGGAAAATCCCGTTTTGAACAGGTAACGGAGGAATCCTGCTTTCTTCTTTTCGTAACATTGGGTTTGGGTTTTAAAACTATTCCAACGGGGAAATCATCGTCGACATCTAAGACGAAAATTCTTTTTTGTGCGTGTGTTTGTTTGTTCCCAGATAATAGGGCGTATTTAGAGGGGTCCTATCCCCTCTCCATTTTTTTTTTTTTTTTGTTAATTTTATAACTTTAGGCGAAATTTATGTATTTCATGCCGCAAGCTAGTTCTGAGTTTTTAAAAATAGGCCCCTGGCAAATATCAGTAACTTTTGTAAAAAAAAAAAGTCATTTTGATAAACGTTGCTGTACTTTTTCCTTAATGCTTAACCTTTTAAATTATATCACCTATTTTTAGGTGATAGGGTAGAATCTTCATTATTCGATTAAAAAAGTACCAATAAGGATTTTTACTTCGTTTTCTTCAAGACTGGAGGCATTTTAGAACACATTACATATTAGGGTGGGCCGAAAACGGCCGAAAAAAATTTTTTTTAGAAAATTAAGATTGAGTACCGTGCAAAAGTTGTATAATGTTATATTATGTTTCCTCACCAAAACAGAGCTGGATTAAAAGATATTTAGCCGGGCCCCGGGGGCCCCAAAGAACGTTAATTTTGAAAAAAAAGTAGCCAGCAATGAAACCATTATTAAAATATATTTTTTAGAAAATTAAGTTTGAGTACCACGCAAAAGTTGTATAATATAACGTTATGTTTCTTCACCAAAATAGAGCCGGATAAAAAGGTATTTGACCGGGCCCCGGGGGCCCGAAAGAACGCCAATTTTGAAAAAAAAGTAGCCAGCAATGAAAATATTATTAAAATATATTTTTAGAAAGTTAAGTTTCAGTACCGTACAAAAGTTGTATAATGTTATATTATGTTTCCTCACCAAAACAGAGCCGGATTAAAGTATATTTAGCCGGGCCCCGGGGGCCCCAAAGAACGTTAATTTTGAAAAAAAGTTGCCAGCAATGAAAACATTATTAAAATATATTTTTTAGAAAGTTAAGTTTGAGTACCACGCAAAAGTTGTATAATATAACGTTATGTTTCGTCACCGAAATAGAGCCAGATAAAAAGATATTTAACCGGGCCCCGGGGTCCCGAAAGAACGGTAATTTTGAAAAAAAAAGTAGCCAGCAATGAAAATATTATTAAAATATATTTTTAGAAAGTTAAGTTTCAGTACCGTGCAAAAGTTGTATAATGTTATATTATGTTTCCTCACCAAAACAGAGCCGGATTAAAATATATTTAACCGGGCCCCGGGGGCCCCAAAGAACGTTAATTTTGAAAACAATAGTTGTGAATAGTGAAAATATTATTGAAATATATTTTTTTTTAGAAAGTTAAGTTTGAGTACCATGCAAAATTTATAATGTCATGTTTCCTCACCAAAACAGAGCCGGATAAAAAGATATTTAACCGCGCCCCGGGAGCACAAAAGAACGTTAATGCTGAAAAAATATGGTTGTGAGTAGTGAAAATATTATTGAAATATTTGTTTTCAGAAAATTAAGTTTGAGTACCGTGCAAAAGTTGTATAATGCTATGTTTCTTCCCCAAAACTGAGGCAGATAAAAATATTTCACCAGGCCCTGCGGGTACGAAAAGTGTTATTTTTTTAATATATATACCATTATTTTAAGTATGTATAGAAAATTGGTTAAGATTTCTAATACTTTAACTTGACCCCAGGATTTAAATGTTCTGATCTGATGTGCAGCTCTTCGCCTGATTGGTGTTTAGTAGATATAATAGTACGGACACAAATACATAAGGTAAGGTTGAAAAATTGACCAACAAACACCAAACCAGCGCAGAACTCACCACGTGGAGATGGCTACACAGCGAGTTCCTCCCACCCACCCTCCTCTTACTTAAAGCTCCTTAGCGGAATCTTGGAGCAAAATATTGAGATTTATGTCCGAAGCTTGGTAGATACTTTCGTGCTTCCAGTTTTGCGCGAATATAACCGTCTCGGCAACACTACCGCATACTTCTGAAGATTCTGTTACTACCTTTAGACACTTCTCCAAAGCCTGCGTGTGGAAGAGGAACGTGACAAACTGAAACATCCTCTTTTCCACAATCATTTCAGTTGGTTCTTCTATTGATACGTTAGCCGAAATTGGAGGTTTCGTTACTATTACTTCTGACCAATCGGTCAAATCGATATAATCCGCATATTCTTCAGTGCTTTGCCTATTGCAATTGTCAATTAGAACTATAGTTTGGTATTTTCGGCCACCAAAATAGAGACTCTTAAAATTAGTAGCTTTACACTGTAGACGGTTGCTTTTTTTCTTTTTTGCTAGTTTCGTACGGATTTTGTTTTTATCTACTACCTTGTCTTAGTTTTGTTCAGTAAATTCATATCTTCTAAAACAGTGGATACAATTTTAGCAGCCGACCTATTTGATACACCTGTTAAATCGTTTGCGGTACTCATTTGTTTAGGGCTCACTATTGTTTATTTAGGTTTACTTTAGATTTTATTCTCTAAACGATAGCTCCATGCGAACTCTTCATCGTCTGAATTCGGGGTGAAAGCGCTTAATGTATGTTCCAAGTACGGGATTGAGGCTAACGATTGTAACCCTCTTGTAATTGGTACCGCAGCATCATAATCGATCTGTGTGTCATGCTTTCTTTTGAGCCTATGGGTTTCTGCTTCATCTACGTTGCAACTCGTCATTTGTCTCTGATTTCTCTGATCTAATATGAGCTCCCACTCCAAAAGCGGTATATAATTTGATTTATCACACTTACAGGTTAATCTATCGCAGCATTTGCAAGAGAAAATATCACATAACTTCTGAGCACCGTTCTTAAATTTCTTTAATTTGGCTATGCAGGTATCTTGTTTCTTAATGGGGTTAATGATCGTTTTGCATTTTGAGTTGTAATTCAAAATCATATGCTTAATTTGAAGTCAAGAAAATACAGGAAAAGAGGCTCGCAGCCATATTGTTTCTAGTTTATTTGAATTCAGCAATCTAAGCGCCGCCTTCGGAAAGCCAGTGTTATGTATTTTGCATCCAGGTGCGAAAAAGTGATATTCTCTTAAAGTTTGAGAGTTCTGAGGTGGGCTCAACACAAAGGTTTTTCGTGTGTTAATATGGTAGTTATGAAAGTTAGTTAAGCTCTTAATAGTTATTTGCGTATATTGAAACCATGTATTTCATGTTTTATGTATTAATAGTATTGTCTGGTAAAATGTTCTTATTACCTAAAACCATTTTATTTGAACAAAAAATTAGGAACTTTAGGGCCACGGGGGCCCGGTTAAATATTGTTTTAAAATCAACATATTTGACATGGCTTCATTTCGTACCAATGCACAACTTTTGATAACTACTCAATCCTGAATATCTGAAAAATTTTTTTTCGGCCCACCCTATTACATATGCTTTCACGGAGGGGTAAAAATGTTTTAAAAAATGATATTTTTAACAAAATATAGCCTTTTTCGTGATTTTCCCACCTCAGATGGAGACATATGAATGGTACCGTTTGAAAGGCTGTTCTATTCTGAAGAAAATGATGTACGTACTATGCTCCTAGGATAAATAGGGATGTCTCAGGAAACTGTTACCTGAGATCCTGTTTTATATGGGAATCTGGGGTATTTGGGAAATATTATTTTTCGCGGGCTTACTTTTGCGGCTTACTTTTGCACCTACAAGATTGAAACTTTGCACATTTACTCAGTAGACTCCTCAGTATTTTTCAGATTTGTTTCAGATCTCTGCCTTAAAACAGGGGGAGGGGTCCACAGAGGTAAAAATAAATAAAAAAAATGTAGATGAAGGAACTAAAAGGAACTTGATTAGAAACATGGAGAGAAGGATAAAAATGATAGACAGTGATGACGAGAAGAGAAAAGAAGACATAGAGCAATTTCATAGTTTATTAATACAGAATGGATATAGTGAGGATAGATTGAAGAAGAATAGCAAGAAAGAAGAGGGCAGAAGGAAGAGAGAAGAAGAAAAAAAAGATGGTTCGGGATAGAGAGCATAGGAGAAAAAAATGAAATTTTTGAGTTTTACGTCCCACGGTTATGCCGGTTAAGCTAAAGGATACGGTGATGATGAGAGATGAGTGAAGAAAGTGGGAGGAAACGGGAGAACCCCGATAAAACCCACGCACACGGTGTTTGTCCACCACAAAGTTCACTTGGCGGGAGCAGGGTTTGAACCCGAGACCTCCATAGGAGAAAAAACGAAAGTCTTAAAAAAACTTATTGAGAAAAGGAGGAGTAACAATGGACAGAAAAGGTAGCAGAAGAATGTTAGATGCATTGCGAACGAGGAAAAGGAAGGTAACAGAGATTCAAATAAGTGATGAAGGGGTTGTATATAGAATTAAATGTAAAGAATGTGATATGAGTTATATAGGGGAAACAGGAAAGAGGTTACAAGAAAGGATTAAACAGCACAGGGACGACTTTCGATTGAAGAGAGATAGTAACGCTATATATAAACATGTAAGGGAGACAGGACATGAAATAGACTGGGAAGGCGTAGAGGGGCTGGAAAAGGAGAAAAGAAGCATTATAAGAAAATGGAAAGAGGCAGAATGGATAAGAAAGGAAGGAAGCGAGAAACTTATGAATTGGAATAGCGGACTAAATATACATGATGTATGGAGAAAGATATTGAATAAAACAAAGAAGAAAGAAGAGGTAAAAATAGGTGTATTGAACAGCGGATAGGCAATTAAAAGTTTATGTTTTTCAAAAGTGAAAGTTATTCTTACACAGGTGTGCCAATTAAAAGTTTAGCTCTTAAGCGAAAGTTGATCATTAAAAGTTGCATGTGTATTAATTAAAAATTGTTAAAGGAAAGGACGAATATGATTGGTTCATGGAATGACCTCCTCTCATTTTAAGAAGTATATAAAGCTGTAATCTTAGAAAATGTATTTCATAATGTGTCTGGTGAAGGCAAAGTTAATTTGCCAAAACTGTAACGCTATTATTTATTAGTTAATATATGCTTTGGTCAGAATTTGAAGGGTACAGTTTGAAAATATGTTTTATTCTGAAGAGAATAATGCACAAATCATGATCCTAGGATAAATAGGGATGTCTGAGGAAATTTTTATATTACATCCGGGTCATCTGGGGCATTGTGGGAATGTTCTTAGTTCAATAGTTTCCTCACCCTTACTACTCAAGATAGAAGCTTAAAATTTTGTACATACATTTAGTACACCCCTTAGTATTTCCCAGTTGATTTTGAGATCTGTGCGTTGACACAGGGGAATCCAGAGGGGATCAAAAATTAAAAAAAAAAAAAAAAAAAAAAAAATGCCGATTACTCTCAAAATTTCCCGCTTCAGGGACAGGAAAGAGAGTGATGTATGTACCATTATCCTAGAATAAATAGGAATGATGCTGCAGCTGCTTGACTGAAAGTCTATAATTTACCTTTAAAAAGGCCATAATTTAAAAGGGTTACGAAACATTGTTTGGAATTGATATAGGTTGATTTGGGATAATTCAAAATTCAACCCCAATACTTTCACTTAAATGGCATAATTAGCATTTAATACTAATTCCTAATGTTTTTTCTTCAGTTCGCGACTTGTATTATACGAGGAGAAAGATTTGATTTAAATCAAAAAAATCAACAAAAATGATTTTTTTTAAAAAAATCATGATTTTTTCCCCACCCTGAGTCAAAATAAGTTGTTCTGAATGTTTCCGTAGTTAGAATCTTAATAAGTTTACGTATCAGGTACTCTCGCGCTTAGTTTCTTTAAAAAATCATTTACATGTTCATCCCATGTTAACTTAGAATCTATTTTTAACCCTAACAATGTATAAGTGTCAGATACCTGCATAAGTTCCCCGTCTACATGTATTTGATGTAATGAATAATTGGTGTATCTCAGAACGAACAGTATATAACCATGGATCGGCATAGATTTTTGAATCGACTGTACAAACTCAAATTTATACGGTGATATGTACCTGATTTTGTTCCACACACGAGAAGCTTTTTCTGTAAAGAAACGCAAAGGACATCCTCCTCAACCCTCAAGTGAAGCTGCCCTGCTTCTTCAGCAGCCACATCACCTAGAAGGCCACCCAAAGTATGGCGCTGAGGCCCTGGTTCACCTCCGTCAGTTCTTCCGATCAGCCAATAAGTTGTACCGCGTTCCATGTGCCAATACGCTGAAAACAAAATAATAAATTACGAACTACTTAAAGAGTTATTCTAACTAGAATTTTGCATATTTTTTTTTTTTTTTTAAATAAAGTAAAACAAAGAAGATAATGAGAATTTAGAAATCAGAGTATCCTATAACTTTTTTCAAGGGCCACCGAATTAAAGTGTGATATAAGGACCCACCTCTCTGGAACATCCTCCAGATAATCTTCAAGTTTCACTTTTGTACGATGGAGCAAAGGAAACGCATGTTTTTTAAACCGCTAGTACTCGGCGACGAGTAGGCGTATTGATTTTGAGCGACTATTGGCAGACAGCTCAAACAATGTCGTTTCAGTTACTATGGAGCGTCGGAGAGTAGAGCAGTTTTGTACATTTAGCTAGCCATCCAGATGAAAATGGGCTTCATCACTCATGAATACTGGGACATCTGCATCTTGCGTAATAGATTCCATTATGCCACAACATTCTCTGTACTATACAAAATCCGTTTTACTTAGCTGCTGGACAATCATTATTTTGTATGGGTGAAATTTGAGAAGTAAGATGCGATGAAGCGAACGACATGACAAACCCAACGATACAGCCTGTTGCCTAGCAGATCATTTCAGACTAGCAAGAACTGCCCTTTTCACTCTATATACGTCTTTACCGGAGTTCGAACTGAACGAGGAAGACCATTTGCAGGTGGTTTCTTTTCCACCACAGACCTAGTACTTATAAACGCTGCAACTCATCGGAGTATAGTGTTTCAATTTAGGACTGTACCTCGACGGTCGACATTAAACTTTCGATGGAAAAGACATTGAACTGTGACTACAGAATCATTGTTTTTTAAAGAACTGCTCGATCGTGAACACACGATGCTCTATGCTCCAACGTTCCATAATATCTGAAACTGAAACCCAGTAATAGCAGTTTAAAAAACATGCGCTTCCTCTGCTCCACCCTGTATTTATTTTGTAATTAAATAATCTTCAAATTTTACTTCTATTTATTTTGGAATCTATGTTCTAAGTGATATCACACGTGTAAAAAACCATAATATATAATTTACCAACAAGGCCGGCTCTACCATATGTCCAATACGTGCATTTACACGGTGCAGCAAACTCTGTCATAACTATATTATTTAAAATAAATATTTCTTGTTGGAAACAGACTTCATGATTATGGTAGTTAAATTTACTAAGCTGACCTTCTATTTGAATACTACATTCATAAATCATGTTTAGGTCGCATTAGTTTAAGATCACATGGACAGTGCTAAAGCAAATGGTCAAACAAATTCCAGCATAAATTGCTTGATTGTTGTCAAATACAAGAACTCAATCCTCGAACAGTAGCGAACACCTGTTCTATTTAGTTAGTTATCACAGTTTTGATATAAAAACTTGTTTCGCCTTTGAAGCAAACAAGTTCCTTATCATTTAAGGTGGAAACAAGTTTTTTTTTAAAATTTTTTTAAACAGATGTAGATGGAAAAATCAAGAAATAAAGATAAAAGAGCTAATTGCACTGGAATTGCAAACTGATATATTGAGATTGAAGCTCGATATTGAATTCTATTAAAACGATTACCATCTTTCCTCTGCAGGTGTGCTTGCTTTATCTTCCACTAATATAATAGATATTATTTAAAGGAAAAAACAGACACAACGAGATTGTATTTGTAGTGTTTAGGTCTTTCCCTTCCCTTCATTGTTCATGATGAGGTAGCATACATAAAATCGTAGCTTTTAAGATTTGGTCTTCCTGGAGGAAGGGGGTTTTACAAATCATGCCATTGCACGGGATGGCAAACTGCCTAGGGCAGCCCTGTGTATTAATTAATGTATTTCTTCAAATATGAAAAAAGTAAAACTGACTATAAGGCTGTGGTAAGATTTCATGCAACAAAATGTTAAAAGAAGAATATGTTCTACCAAAACCCAGAAGAGAAAATGTGAATTATCTAGCAAATATTAAAATACCTTAAGTGTAAAATTAATATCTTTTAGTAAACGTCCATTATATATATATAAAAAAAATAATTTCTGAGACCAATAACAAAGCAGACGCTATGGATGAAATCATCATTTTAAGATATCTTCAACACACATTAAAAACTGAAAATTGTGTGCGAGATTTAGTGTGTACAACTGAAGTTCACATGAATTACTTCGTGTCATCAGATCTAAAACTTAAAATATAGATTACTAGCAGAATCCCCGTTCTGCGCATGGGGAGAATAATTTTATTTTGGACATAAACGGCACCAAAACTCACAACTCCTAAAACTATGAATTCGACACTAATATCGGTCATTTTCAATTGTTTTTACATGTCACCATTCCCCTTAGGAGTATTAATGGGGGCTAAATTTGGATTTAAACAGCATCGAAAATGTCACTGTTCATCTTAGTGACCTCAAAAACTATGAATTCCGCACTAATACAGGTCATTTTCGATCATTTATATATATATATCCCTTCCCCAAGTTGCGGGGCTGAATTTGGATTTAAATGACATGCTGACCTGACAGGAATCTCTTGATGTGGTGTAAGAACAGACGGCAATCGCTCGAAGCGAGGTCCGGGCTATAGGGTGGATGATCGAAAATGTACCAGCCGAAGTGTTGCAGGAGATTTGTTGTCTGGCGAGCTGTGTATGTTATCTGCTTGCTCATGACGTTAGGCTTATAAACTTGGGATAGCTGACGATGGATTTCAATCAGTGCTATGCCCTGTACATTCAAAAATTTTATCACTTCTCGCACTTCACACGCGGCACGAACTGGAATAGGAACGTCCATCTTAAACCACTGCACTATGCTACTGAGAACACTAGGGAAATTCCGCTGGCACACGCGCCTTGCTAGGACCTTAATCTATTAGGTGCACGCAGTCACTTCGCCAACATACAGTTTCTTAGCTATGAGACGGCTGGAAAAGTTACTTTCTGGATGCGCCTCGTATTTGAGATTTTGTTACTTTTCCTTTGTTTCACATTCTTTTCTTTTAATTCGGCTTACTTCTTCGTCTGCTAGTGTGTTTATCTGTTTTCTCGTCTTGCCTCTTCCTTCCACCTTTTCTTCCTATTCCTCATTTCTTCTTCTGGTCTCTTCAGAATAAAAATAAGCAAAGAGTGAAAAAGTATTCTGAAGACAACAGAAAAAAAGGAATAGGAAGAAAGTACGAAGAAGAAGAAATCGAAATGAAAAAGAAGAGCCAAGAAGACAAACAAGTAAGCAGCAGAAGTTCAAGAAAGAGAGGAAAAGGATCACCGAATGATATATATACAGAGTTCGTCAAAATATACGTATGTATTATAAGGATCCCCACATCATAACACAAGCACATGCTAATACAACACGTGTTATTGATTGTAAACAACGAAGCAGACGAGAAGTCAACACGGAAGACACCGGAGGAAGCCGAAAGGTGACGGACCTCACGAAAGGACCCGAAGAGGACACATAAAAGCGCAACCACGGAGGTACCTGGTATCAGTCGACCAACTGATCAACTAACCAACACCTGCTCCGAGGTCGCATTGGACTAGGGATCCTCACTACAACCAAGCCTCACGAAGCTGTCTTGGGCTGAGGGGGGCTTTCCTTCAAGACTCACCAAAACCTTGCAGGTGCCTTGGAGACTGTTTTGAGAGAAGGGGCACCGTGCAAAACACCAGTCTCCCTTCATCTGGTCAAATAAGAAGATAGACACTATTTACTCTTTGTAATCAAAGACATTTGTAATTAGAACTTTGTAATAAAATTGGTGAAGGAAAAAGACTCGCCCGGAGCGCAATTTAGTTTCTACCTATAAAGTCATTGCGGTATACACAATTTAACGAAAGAAAATTCTACACTGTGTGTTGGTGCTAAACTTAATTAATTATAATTACATTACACATATTATAATAAAGCAGAGAACAAGTTTCCAGCACTTGTACAGTTACTGAAGGAGCTCAAAGTGGTTGCCGTTAGCGGCTAGACACAAATCTCAACGACGACCAGTTGCTTGAATAACGTCGGTCAACGTGTTCGGGAGATTGCTGCACATGCCGCTATAATTTCTTCACGAAGGTCTCCCTGTGTACCCGGTTCTCTACGATCCACGACATCCTTCAACATCCCCAAAAACAAAATGGCTAGAGGTGTTAAATCTGGTGAACATGCTGGAAACTCAAATACCAGCTTAAAACGGATTTCGATTACGTCACATATAACAGCGATGAGAGTACCGACACCTGTTGAGCAAACACCATATTACAAATTGCAAAGACAATTCAACTTCGAAAGAAAAACGCAAATACCACCTATTAAAGTATTTTTTTTGGGGGGGGGGGGCTGTGTATGGTATATAAAGTACTGAAGACAATGCTGCAAGGCAAGGTCACAAAAGAGTAAATAAAAAAAAGAATGCGGAAGAAATTTCTCTGATAGTGATATAGTTCCTTGACAATCATACTGGTAGAAACGAAGCATAAAGTTCGCTCATGGACGCTATATAGAATACTTATGAGGCGATTGGAGTAGTAATGATGAACTCAACTAAGGTTTGTGTCTTGAAAATGCACTCTGAACAGTCACAATAGCGTCCGTTTACTTTGAAAAATTATATTTTCTACGGGAAAGACGAACGACTTCCACGAATTATACATATAGGCAAAAGAACAGGCTGCCACAAAGAAGTTGATATTACTATACGAACACCTCAGACGTAATTTCATTCCATAGTGCTTTTGGCATCGTCCTCACTTTCAAAGCGCTTACCGCCGAACTCGTGCTTCAGATGTAGGAACAAGTGGTGGTCACTCTTTCATGGTAAGTCTTTACGATTTGACAATGAATTTCGGCCAGCGTAACGTTTCTTGCATTCAAAAACCAAATAACGGAACGATTCTCAGTTGGCGAGTTCAGCAATTGTTTAAACTTTGTAAACGATCACAGGACACAGTACACTCGCAACAACTAAACCGTACTGGCCTCAGTGGAGACACAATGAACCAGTGAAACTAGCGCGCATGCGTGAAGCGCCGACACTAACGCTGCGGTGGTGTTTAAACGAAACGGCGCATACTTGCCGGACACTGACTGGATGTTTCGTTGAGAAAGGTTTGGACAAGTTGGTTCTCTGCTCTGACATTGGTGGAAACTTGTGTCGAAAAATAATTTAAAGCGTGCTCTTTCACAGGCTCGTGCTGTGGGGGGGAGCGGGGCGAAGGTCCCGGGCGCCGAAGTAAGGGGACGAAAAATTCGGAAGAAAAAAGGAAAAAAGATAGGAAAAATAGTCACTGTCTTTGAGACATCACTGTGTAATTCTCAAATTAAGCACTGATAAACAGTAGGTTACACTGACCACTCTATTAGCTGCTCAGAAACTCATATTATGATATTATTCTCCATTGATAATTGTGAGAAGAAAACCGTAATCCACAAGGAGTTCTACTAATTAATGCATACTTCTACACCGGGTGGGTCAAAATGATATTCCCGATTCCGTTAATTAATATTCGAACAGCAATGAGCTTTTGTTGCAAATATATATATATATATATATATATATATATATATTCTGAAATATAATCTGAAGAAGTTTTTTTTCTCTTTCTATTGCAAAGGCATAGTTACGTAGACGTCCACAAGGAGACAGCTTAGTCGAAGTGATCAATACGGCTTCTACAGGCCAGAAAACGTTCTGCGTGCTTGATTTTCATGCGACTAAGTCCGTTGGTGCAAGTTCAACGGCATTTCTGTGGAAAATTGAGGATATTTGTGCCGTCAGCTGCTACAATTATGGTTAAATTGAGTGAACGCATCTGCATCTGCAGCTGTGGGCGATATCGACCCTCACATGCTAGGAAGATTTTGGCAGAAATTTGATTATAGGCTAGATGTGTCGTGTAGCTCGTGGATCGTATATTGAACATTTATAATATGTTGAAGAAAAAAAACTTTTGAGTTGATCAATCAATGTGTGTAATCTCTGTTTACACACGTATTATTAAAAGAAAAAAAAAATCATTGAAATCGCGAACAATATTTTGACTCACCCTGTATTATGAACACAACAAAAATTTTCGTAAGATTAAATTATTATTAGTACTCTTTTCTGTTTCATTTATTTGCGTAAATGAATTCAAATCTAAATATTGAAACATATTAAGCCGTCGTACCTTCAAAATCTGCAGCAGCTTCTGCCTCTGATGATATATTCCAATAAGCTACAATGAAATACGTTGTATGTTACCAAAATTACGAGTTTATTTTATATTTATTTGTTTCACACCCAACGTCTAAGTATATTATAAACGAAACTGTGGGTTTTGTTTTACTAATTATTAGCATACATGGTTACTATAAATAATTCATTCGTTTTCAAAAGGCTATATTTTCAAAAGGTACTACACTTATAAACATGATATATATATATGAAAATAACCACAAACTCACCAAATTTGTATTGTGTATTCTAGGTGGCAGCACGAGTTTAGTACTTGTCCAAAATGGAGGCAAAGCAAGAAAAGAGTTTTTGTGTGCTAGAATATGCGAGATGTTCGTCTGTTATAGCAGTGTAACGTGCTTTTAGAAGACAGTAAGGAAAAGTACAACTATGTAAAGGGTTTAGAAAACTTCTAATACAGCATTCTGAAAACGTATGAATCATTTATAACGGCATTGTATTTATATTTTCTTATTTTAAATCTCTTTGCGTAAAATAATTTAAAATATACGAGGTGCCACCAAAAATTTCCGAGAATTTTAACATTAAGCTGAAATCAGTCAAGTCGTCAAGTCTAGGAGGCTCAGGTGGGCAGGTCATGTAGCTAGAATGGAAGAAAGTGGAAACGCTTTCAGTCTTGACTGGAAGGCCAATTGGAAACGACCATTAGAAAGATCTAGGCGCAGATGGGAGGACAATATTAAGATGGATCTCGCAGAAATAGGAATACAAAGTAGAAACTGGATCCAACTGGCTAAGGATAGAAGTCAGTGGAGAGCTTTTGTGAACGCGGCATTGAACCTCCGGGTTCCATAGGCCATAGAGTTAGTTATAGAGTTAGCTGAAATCAGTAGCAGTACCAAGCTTTGCTGCTAGTTACCATTGTGTTCTACTGTGTCTGCGAAATGGCTTTTCGAAATCGTTGCCGTCACGGAAAAAAGCAATCTACGTTAAGTTTTATTTCAAGCTGACGAAATCTGCAGCAGCTGAAACCCACTAATACTAAAGAAGGCAAGTTTTAAGCCAAGCAAGAACATTTGAATGGTTTAACTGTTTCAAAGATGGCCGGAAAAGAGTGGAGGATAACTAGCATTCGAGTCGATCGTCATCATGCACATCTCTGGAAACGATAGCGAAAGTGTGGGACGTGACACTATGGACAGAAGCTAGACAATCCAAGATGTTTGTAAGAAGAGTTGGACTGTCATAGGGAGCATGTTAATTAACACATTCTACGATGAACTGAATAAGAAACAAATCGCAGCGAAGGTTGTATCTTATCTTATGAACGGCGATAAGCGAGACTGTGAGTTCAGATCAAAAAATATGACCACTATCCCCATCTTTCCTATTCGCCCCATCTAACTTGCTATTTGCGATTCTACCTGTTTCCTAAATGAAATTCCAGTTGAAAGAGCGGTGTTTTAATTCCATTATAAGAGATCCAAGCAGAATTGTAACAGTTCCTAGAGAATATCCTAGCTAGCATTGCATCAAAGAATGGGAAAATTCCTGAAATTGTTACATATAAGTCCGAGGTGATTGCTTAGAACGTGACTGTGGAAATTACAATTCAAGGCTAAGTTTTCTTAGTTTTACGACGAAGTTTCCGGAAATTTTAGGTAGCACCTCGTAAGTACTTAAACACAGTAAGTAGTCGTACCTTCAACATCTGCACGGTACAGCAGTCGTGCCTCGGATGACATATTCGAATAAGCTACAACGAAACACGTTATATTATGTGTTACCACAATTATGATTTTTAATTTATTTCACATCAAACACATCTGAGTACATTGTAAACGAAATTGTTTATTGACTTCTTCAACCTAACAAATTATCAATATATTAATATTGCTTATCCTTTTGCGTAAAACAATTTAAAATATACGAGGTGCTAGAATTTTAATATTCCGGTTAAAATCAATAACAGTACCAACTTCCGCAGCTAGCGACCTGACAGTCTGCCAAAAATATTGTTATGAGTGCCTGCGTTTCTTAGTTTTTGCTGGTTTCATTACGCTATGTTCTGTTGTGCCTTCGAAATGGATGACGTCAAGGGACGAACGATCTTCATGAAGGTTTATTTCCAAATGAAGAAAACTACAGTTAAAACCCACTGAATGCTGAAGGCTGCAGGTTTTAAGCGAAGCAAGAATATTGGAGTGGTTTACGCGCTTCAAAGGTATCCGGAAATTTATGGATTCACGTATTGAATCCATACACACCTCCGGAAACAGCCACCAAGGTATGTGAAGTGATCATTGAGGACAAAGGCAGACAATTCACGATGTTTTTAGTAAGAGTTGGGCTGTCATATGAGCCCCGTCAACGCATTCTACCTGACGAAATGAACCTGATGCAAATCACAGCGTTTTTTTTTTTTTTTTTTAATGACGACCAACGATAGTATCGGTTCAGGTCAAAGAACACAACCACTGTCCCCACCCACCCTACTGCCCTTTCTAGCTCCTTGCGATATCTACCTGTCCCCTAAATGAAGTTGAAAGGGTGGAAGTCAAAGAGATTCAAAGAGAATCGTAACCATTGTTAACCCACTACGGCTAGCGAACTTTCAATATTGCACCTAACAATAAGAGAGTCACTGGGATTGTTGCATACAAGTCCGCGGTGACTACTTTGAACCAGGTGACACTGGAAATTAGAATTCAAGGTTAAGTTTTCTTATTTTCACGAAGAAATTCCCAGGTATTTTGGACAGCACCTCGTAACTATTTAAACACAGTAAGCCGTCGTACCTTCCATATCTGCATGGTACAGCCGCCGTGTCTCGGATGATATATTCCAATATTCTACAATGAAACACGTTGTATGTTACCACCACAATTGATTTTGTTTAATTATTTTATTTATTTATTTATTGTTATTTTAATATCTTTCACATAAAATGTCTAAGCATATTTTAAATGAAATTATGATTTTCTTCCATGCATTCTATTCTTATGAGCCTAATATTATGAAGTATTTTAGATTGCTAATCTCAATAGACATAAATGCACCAAAACATCTAAACATCTATTTAGTTTGTTGAGACAAAGGTGTGTTAAAAAAATGCTGAACTAAACATTGAACATGGATTTATATTAAAAATAGGAGCAAAAATGTGTGGCATAGAAAGCACAGTGGTGTAGATAACGGGGCGGGGATATAAGGAATTAATTCGGGAATTTCTTGCATTCAAGTTTTTTTTTTCTTTTTTGAAGAAAAAACAGGAAAGAGAAATGGGGTATCTATTTGCTTATAGAAAACAAGACTTTCATTGACAACGTATTACACCAATTTTTCTATTTGCTTTTATTCTTTGATGGCAGAAATGGAGATGAAATATGTAATACATTATTCAATTTACACAATCCTTTCACACACACACATAGAGATACATTGAAACTGAAACAC